>NC_133973.1:57993445-58618445 GCF_047716275.1 Strix uralensis
TGGTAATGTTAGCTTTTCTTTGATTAAAGACAGTGATGAAATATTGAAGGGCTTTAAGTTTGGTCTGGTATCACATTCAGTGTAGGAACTGTAAATGATTTTGAAAGAGAGTAAGAGTCTTTTCATGCAGAGGCTATATTTATCTTTAACATTTTCCATTTGTGCACAACTGGACATAAATCATACAAGACATGTACAATACATGTACACAGTTAATTTCATGCATGGAGCACTTTGGTTTCCTTTAGTCTTTTTCTCAGTAGTAAATCTTTTCTTCCAAATACACACTGAATGCTCTGAGACAGGTTTTGTGTAATGTTACAGCAAAATGAAGTGCGCTTGAATATGGGTTTCTAAAGAGCCTTGATTTTGGTGCCCCAGAGGTCAGGTGTCCTCTCTGTTCTCTGTATCTCTCTCTGATACAGTTAGCTTTCTACTCAAAGTAGAAAGCTAACTGTATCTACATGGCAGTGAATGAGGAGGAACACTGTGATAGATATGTATGAAGATCTTAGAGGGAGTGCTGAAAGTCTGAAAAAAGAGTGTGAAGTTGTATTTGGGCTCATAATTTATGTGTAAGCTATGTGAAAAAAGCATTTGGTGACTGGTATATGTTTCCAACAAAAATTTCTGTGTACAGGGCAGAAATCTGTTGATCAAGACAGTATTCTCTAAAAAAAGCCTGTAGCCATGTTGTTTCTTGTGCAGAATATGCTGCATCTCAGCTACAAGAGTTAGCAAGTATAGTCATATTAGCATGGGCTACATAGTGTAGAAGAGCTCCAAAAATATAGCAGGGAAAGAGAAATGAAACATACACATACATGAGTGAAGGAAAAGGGAAACAGGGTAAAAGAGGTAGTAGTTTAATAGACTGGTCAAATGTGATACAAGAAGGAAAACAAAAAACCAAAAAATAATATTTTTTTGAAGAGAGTAAGTAACTCAGATTAAAAAAAGGAAGAAAACTCAAGCATAAATAGATACAATAAGATATGCATAGAAAAAGATTTGGTTGCCAATAAAATACATGTTTTTTTCTTTATTAAAAAGAACTTTGTGGCATGTTTCAATACCCACCCCATTTTTCAAAGAAGCACATTTCTTATCAAAAAGTATAGGGAGAGAATCGTTGCTTTGGCTTATAATTATGTTGACAATAAAACAAATGTGACTAATAATACTTATGATTAAATTGTCAAATGAGAGTGGCCTCTATAGCTTATTGATGTAAGGAGAATGAGTATCTCTTCAACAATAAAAATTAATTGGAGACCAAATTACATACTGCAATTACAAAATACAGACAAAAAATAAGATTAGCACAGGAATTTAACTGGATAAATAATCAGATATCCCGTAACTAACTGGGGAGGGGAATAAGACAACTTAATAAGTAAAATGTTCTAAATAAATTACTTTTTCTAAAGTCTTTCTGTACTCCCCAAAACTATGTCAAAGCATAAACAGCAGTTGCAGATAGCAGTAGTGTTATTACTATAATCATAATGATTTGAGGCCTATATGAGAGAAGGTTTTAAATGAGAAGTAATATCTTTTATAAAACTAACTGAACTGTGGAGAAGCTTTTGGGCATGGAAAGTCATCTTCATATAAGTTTTAAAATACCCATTTGCTATTTGGGGTTTTTTTCTTCACTATGAGGGTGGTGAGGCACTAGAACAGATTGCTCAGAGAAGCTGTGGCTGCCCCCTCCCTGGAAGTGTTCAAGGCCATGTTGGACGGGGCTTTAAGCAACCTGTTCTGGTGGAAGGTGTCTCTGCCCATGGCAGTGGGGTTGGGACTATATGATCTTTAAGGTCCCTTTCAACCCAGACCATTCTGTGATTCTGTGATTCATTCTATGATTCCGTGATTTGAGTTCACATATGTTTGCTTTCTGAAAAACCAACTATGAAGGGGAAGACACAAAATAGTAATTTTAAGTCTATTTGAAGCATTTATCATTTTTATACAAGTAGCCTTTAGCTTACTGTAATAGCTTAACTTGAACTTTCACTTGAATCTGAAAATGAACAGGCAAAATCTATGGAAACTCCACAATATAGCCAGATTTCGCTGACTACTTGATGCTTTCATTTAATTAGTAGAAGGAATATGCTGGATTTATGGTGTTTTGTTTGGGTTTTTTTTCATTATTTGCTACCTTGAACTAAAGTAATCCTACATTATACTATATCTCTGATTATTAGATGTCCGACACTGTAATTGAATAAGGACAACACTCATTTGGAATAATTTAACATATTAATATATATGATGGCTTTCTGTTCCAGCTTGCTCAAAACGTTCTTAAGTTGGTTAACACCATAGTTAAATTAGTTGGAAACTCTAAAGGAATATTATCTAAGATCACTGGTGCAGAACTAAAAGCCCTGTGAGCTGTTTGGGTTTTGTTTGAGGGTAGGAAAAATGGGGATGTGTCTGCTACATGGCCTTCCTAATAGAACATACTGGCTTTCAACTACAAATTTTTAAAAAGACATAACTCACATATACTCTATTGCCCACTGATTTACTGTTTCTCTTCCTGGGATTGCATAATGGTTAAAATACTGTTAATTAGAAATTAGATCTAATTAGTACCTAGGTGGCACCCAAGGCAGGACTAAAGAGATGCAAGAGAGGTATAGTACACTGTGACGTTCATGAAAGGATTTGCTACTGAAAATGCCACTGTTTGTTTATTTGAGGCCTCCTCAGCCAGGTAGGAGCTCCTGTAATGTAATTTTAAAGCTTAACTTTCATAAAAGCTACCTCCTAAATTTTAGAATACTGACTTCTTGTGGTTATGTTTACAGTGTATGCTTTTTGCCTAAGAGAAGGCCTTGGGGACTTCTGTTCATTTTTTAAGGGCTTTTTCTTACATAGCTTATGTTCATCTTTTTAGGATTGAAACAGACATTAGAAAAGACAGTGAGACAGTCTGTGTAGGCCTGCACATTTATGTCACCTTGTTCCTGCACTCTGTGCTGGCAGTACACAAGCTGGCTGTATTGCTGAAGCCATAAGACTGTAGGACTTTGTGTTATAAGACCATCAAACAGTAGATTTTTCAGGTTAAGGTACTGGCAGAGCTTAGTGTGTGATTGTCTGCATGATGGTGTAGTTATGCCTTCAAATGAATTGACTGCAAGCAGAAATATGAACACCAGAAATCATTCAACTGGTGAACAGAGGAAACTGAAATTATGGTTCAGTGCTGAACTTGCATGAATAAACCTCTTACCTATCTCATATGTTTGCCTGGTTTATTATGGAGGTCACTTTCCTTGAAAAGCATTTTTACACTCTGCTATAACATGTTCATAGAAACTTCACTTTAGAAAAAGAGAAAAATTAAAAATGCTTTTTAAGACAAAAGTTTGATTGGAGACTTATATTAGGAAAAAAAAAATAAAAGCTTTATATCATCTCTTTATTTGTCTGGAGGCATTTCACAAGAAATACATCTGAATCTGGAGTTCCAGAAGCAATAAAGTTAAGAACAGTGTTCTGTTCAGTGGTAGACAAACACAGGAAAAGGGATGCTGCAAAAACCTGAAAGTGAATCAAATAAAATGTAGCAAAAATTTATGTGTTGTTCACTGTTGTGAGGTATTCTGTTTGATACAGAGTTCATGTTTATATAAAGCCTAACAGAAAATAAAAATTCCCTTTGTTTTCCATCAATTTCAATTAGCTCTCAGAAGTTATGGCTTGTTAATTTTCACTTCATAATGAATAATGCCATTTGATTATAAAATGTGATAACTGAAAAAAAATCATGTAGAAACTAGTGTTGTAATAGCATATAAATAATCAGTTAGGGCTTATCATTAGATGATTTTAGCATAGCGTTATTTGGTTTCCTGAACTCTTATTGTAGGTTTGTATTAGTCAATGAAAAGGAAAATGCAACAGTTAGGCCAAGGGTTTTGTTGTTTGGTATGTCTTAATTTTAGTTTGTCAGTAGAACCAATGTATTAGTCACCATGGTTTCAGCTGAATCTAAAGAGAGCAAACACCACATTGGGAGTCTAATGGAGGAATAATATTTCCTTTTTTAAAAAAATACAATTATATATATTATATATGTTTTTCTGCAACTTTCAGAACAAAAGTGCTGATCTCTTCCTTTAAAATGCATCTGTGGTCTCAGAAGAAATAACTCCTTCCTGTTGGTTTAGTTTTCTTTTCCCAAAGTTAGCTTCATTGACATTTATGATTAATCAGGTTTTAAAGATGCTGACATTGAAAGTTGATCCTCCTTTTCAGTTTCTGTAGCTAAACTCAGGTTACAATTCTTTTCGCCTGTTTTTCTTTCCAATAGTCACTGATGTTTAACTATTACATTTAGAATATAGTAAACATATATCTGTTCTAAAACTTAATATTTGAAGAGACAGAGGAAAGAAACTTTTTTTACCTTTTTGATTATTTGAAATGAAAGAGTACATTTGGAAATAAAGATAGCAATGTGGGATATTTATTCCTGGGGGTTTTTTATGATTACTTGAAGAATTTATGTTGTACTACCCAAGATTGTTATTGCGGTGTACCACATTAGGAGTGTATCCTTATGCTGGAAAAACAGATATCCTTATTTCTTTTGCTTTTTCTTTATTTTTTTGTTTTTAATGAAAGATGCTCAAAGGAGAAAAAAAAAAAAACAATTTTCTGCCTGTGGCTAAGCTTTCAGTGGGAGGGGTGGAGGATGGTCCCAGGAAGCCTAGCAGGTGGGTCCCTCTGTGATGGATGGGCCTCAATACCTTACATGGTAGCTACAAGTAAGTTAGAAGTTGGTGAGTTCACAGGAATTTTCACTATACTTCTTTGTAGCCACTGAGTATTTAACTGGTTGGTTTTGATGTAACTGAAGTCTTCATTCAATTGAAAAATCTGTGTAGCTATAGAGGATATAATGACAAAGTATATTCCAGGGGAAGTTTCTTACAGATCTTTAAAGCAGTTCACCAGTTCCCCTTCTGTTCATGTTTTCTGTAAAAAGAGCACGAGAAAGTTACTAGGAAAGCCATTCTCTTCCTAATGAAGAATTATAAGTTGAATTAGTACAATAATTGTGTCAGTGCTTTGATGTGGTGGAGAAGTGTCTAGACCTATACTGGTGGTAGTTGATACAAAAAAAAAAAAAAAAAAAAAAGGATTTTGTTGATCTGTAGATTTTACAAAGAAATAAACCTGGAATTATTTTTCAACTGCTGCTGTCTTGAGCTGAAGTTATGCTCACTATTTTTCCATACGCAATTTAATTTGTTTTCATGCAGCTGATTTTCCCCTTGTATTTTTTTTCTAATCTATCTTGCTATGTTTACACATATGCAAATAATATTTTTTTAAATTGCATATTTTTATTAAAGTGCATTTTCTGAATAATGTAAATCTTTGCTCTCTGGAGCTATTAGGGATAGCTGTGCTTTAGCTCCCTTGTAGTGGGAGAAGCCAAAAAGAGAAAGTAAACACACACACATTTATATACTGAAATCATGATGTGCCAGGTAATATAAGAGAGAACCCTGAAGAAATAACCTTTCTGCAACAGTGCTTTTCTGTGGCTGGCTAACTCCAGTAGAAACATAGAATAAACATACCCTGTGACTGATGAACTGAAGCTGTGATGCAGTGGGACTGAAGAAAATTAGCTGTTTGAAAAGAGCACGACTTTAGAGAAGACTAACTATATCATAACAATGGCACAGGAGATAGGAAAAGTCTTGTGTAATCTTTAGACTTCTTTATATTACTACACACACGATAAATGTTTCAGATTATTTAGAATAAATTCCTTTGAATGCATTTTATTTTTAAAAAGAGACATTTAGGCTACTGCTTTACATTAAGAAATCTTAGTACTTCCATTAATTTAATATGGACTTAACATGTTTCAGGATGAAGACATAATTTGTATCTGGAATTAAAAGTTAACTTGTATTTAGCATCATATTTCAGTGATAGGACAGAGTAGCATAATTTGGGGAAAAAATGCCCTTGCTTATTATTAGTGTAACCATCTAAGGGGGCATAGGAAGGCTTTTAAATGAGTGATGCATGGACATTAGAGGAGGAATAACACTTGTTGTTTCTGTCCGACTGGAAATCTAACATCACAGAAGTACATGTATTTATAGTTTAAAGGCTGTCTTCAAATACAAGCATGGAGCTGGAAATATCAGTTACTAATCGGTTGATTAGATTCTAGAGAATAGAGAAGAAATCTGCAGAGGGCATCTACAGGTGATATTTCCAGATGGATGGGTTAGTTAATGCACCTGTTTACTAATCTGCACACTTTATTATCAGTAGTAATTATAACTTCTCAAATTTGGGCATATGACTATACTTGGGGAAAAATGTATTGCAGATAAGTTGTTTATACAATTGTCAAAATGAAGCAGAAAGGCTGCATCACATGGGAAATGCAAATCAGAGATGCTGGGTGTCAAAGGAAAGTTTTAAGTGAACATGAGGAGTAGGAATGTTTTGAGGGTGCAGGGACCAGACGTAAATATGATAGTGAATCAGGAGGATGGGAATAAGATCACTTTAGTATAACCAGGCATGAAAAGTAGGGTAAGAATTCATACAGTTGGAAGATTAAAACAAAGAATTATTCTCAAGTCGGTTCAAAGAGCCAAAAGTCAACTGGAGGCTTATCTGCCTGAAACTAATATCCTGTGTCCAACACAGTTTGGATTCAGGCCAAGAAGGAGAGCTGAAATGATTTTACAGATATAAAGGGATTTTCTCTTATGAATTGATAAAGACCAGACATCCACTCTCATTCTCCATTAGACACTGCTAATTGTTTTGTTCGGGAGAGGTATTCAGCATTTAGAATGCTGCAGCAAAGGAGGATTGAAACCTCTGCATAGGAATCTCAAAACTTGCACGGAACGAAGAAGTATGTTTCCCTCTCACACAGACTGCTGTGTTTTCACTGTTCCCTGCATTAACCTTCCCTAGAAGACTGGATCGAATTGAAGTTTCCACCCATTAGACTTGAGGTGTTCATTACTCTGGGTTCACAGCATTAATAGTTAAAGCTGTGGTATTAACAACTGTGACTGACAGCTCCCCTCCTCTGCCCAGTCTTACTTGCTTTAGTAATTGCAAGAGAGAAACTGAGCTATGTTAGGGGCTGGCTTAAGCCAGTTGGATACCTGCTTCAGAAATTAAAACTACACCATTCAGTGACAAGAGTATATTTCTTTGACTTTGGGGTTGTTTTGTTTTTTTTTTTTCAGGAGCATAACTCAATGTAAAAAAAGAAAATGTTCCCCTGTGTGCTTTCCTCTCACAGAGAGTTTGAAATAATAAACATACATAATGTTGGGGATATTGCTTAATGAGCTTCTAATAGGTGCACTTATGCAATGATGTTGAACCCATTTTTGGCATATTTTGAGAAAAGCATAATTTGATGACGGAACAGGTATATACCTTGAGGAATGTTCTATGATTTTTGTGTGGAGAAGGAACGTTTCAGATATAGCAAGAATTTTCTTCTACACTAACTGATTGAAATATGCTGTTATATTCAGTAAGACAACATTAATATTAATATATTAATCCATATACCTACATATATGCATATAGATAAAAAAATAAAATGTATACATTTGTCTTGCAGGGGTTGATAAGCTGATCCGTCATTTACACAAACACAGCATACCCATAGCTGTTGCCACCAGCTCAGCTGAAGCGACATTTCAGGTTAAAACAGCCAGCCACAAAGAATTCTTTGGTCTTTTTCATCATATTGTGTTGGGAGATGACCCCGAGGTGAAGGGTGGCAAGCCACAGCCCGATGCATTTCTAGTTTGTGCAAAGAGATTTCACCCTCCTGCACCTCCAGAGAAGGTAAGAAGGAGAGGAAACAAATTAACTGAAAAGTTAGGAATACTCTGTTTGGGCTATATTTGGATTTTTTTTTTTTTAACATGATAAATACTTAGATTAAGATTTAATATAAACATTATAAAAATCAGCAACCTCTGTTTTCAAAGATGTTTATGCTGTTGAAGCAAGATATTGTTGGAAAGCATAATTTACCCCCACTATGTATAATGTTTGTAATGTAGATTGCTCTGATTTACTATATGGTAGTGTGCAGTAATAGGAAAGTGTAATGATTTTCCGCTCTATGCATAAATCTGCAAGCTTAGCTTCACTACTCAAAAGTTTGGAAACTGTTATTTAAACATAGATCAGTTAATTTTTCACACATTCATGGCTGATTTACCTCTTAAGTGTCTAAACATTAAAGATACTTCTTTGTAAAGAGTGCATATATTTTTCCTAAGCCATCTCTTTCCTCTTGCATTCTAAATCTCTAAGATCATAATTCTTGTTTTCTGATTTAAAACCAATCAGTTTGAGCAATCTTTCTCAAACAGTAGAGGTGCTTAGTTTCTTCCTCTTATATATAACTTTCCAAACTTGATTCTGAAATAGAAATCTGTACGGAGAATATATGAAAGATAAATTGAGGGTTAGTTAAAATAACGTCTTTGCTTTTATTTTAAATTAAATTGCCATTCTCCTTAAAATATTTTTTCTCGCTTCTTGTCTGTCCTGAATGGAACGTAAGTTCTGAAGTTTTGGAGTTTCATTATGGCAGAAAAATGCATGACATACTTATTTTTAAGGAACAACTTTAGGTGGATTAGACTGTTATTACTGTTTTCTCGGTAGGATTATTGAGGAAAAAATGGTTACACAAATATATACGAAATGATTAGCTAAGATTCTTCAGCCTTTCATACTTTCAGAGTCTAAATGGTATTTTTGTTGCCTGGGAATACAAAATGAATTAAGTTTGATGCAATGTGGCATACTATGAACAGTGTTAACCAAACTGGTTTTGGTTTGGGTCTTGGTTTTTTTTTTTCTGTTGCAAGTTTTCTTGACATTCTGTGTATGTGCATCAACTTCATTTGGAAAGTTAGATGTTCAGAAAAGATACACCAAATGTACATGATCGTGTTCATGCAGATGGTGGTTGTGTGGACATGTTAGGTACTTGATTGAGTAGGCCATGTATGTGTGGTATGTTCCAATTGTTGAAGAATCTGAGCAGCAAGACGGTAAATCTCACCTTAGAGTCAAGCAGTTATGAATTTTGATTGTGTTGTCAATACTAAGTTGAGAGCAAATATTGGGAAGCTGCCCAAGGTTTTGGAGGGAGTAAGAGAGGAGTTGAAAACAAGCTTAAACCACAGCTTAATGTTGCTTTCATATGAAATTATTCTTTCTTGCTTAACTGTATGTCTAGGAAACAAAAAATGAGGGTAAGTTCCTGTAATGTTGTGTGGTGTACTTTTTGTAAAACAGGATGAGATGTGTGGCTTTTCATTTGGATGGAGGTGTGGCTGTAAGCTGTTCTGTAATTCTGAAAGTAAAAGAGCAGAAAGTATTGAGAATTTACATAAAGCTGGGTTGTAACTGGTATCTGAAGGAGAGGTAAGGAAATTGATTGTGTTCTGTGTTAATCACAAATTAAACTGTTATTTCATCTGAGGAGCCTAAGAGTGATATCCAGAGGGACAGCTTTCCCAAAATGCTTAGTTTATTTGGCTTTATTTCAGAAAAATCACAAGGTGGTGATAATTAAAAAGGGCAAAAACATTGTAAAAAAACCAAAACCAAACAACAACAAAACCAGTGACACTGTGTTGTAGATATTTTTATTTATTCAGCAGTAAGTAGCCTTAGCTGTGTTAACAATGAAAAAGTATTTGAAGATAATAGTAGCACCTGTATTACACTGAGTAATTTAAACTTTAAAGTTAAGTTAAAATTTCAGAGTGTTCATGGTAGTTTTGTATAGTTACTTTCTTTAACCTTTCTTTGAAGAATAACATAAATCTTTAAACCCATGCTTTTCTTTTATATGAAGTTTAACAGCATTCAGAGTTCCCTCAGTGCAGATAATTTAGCTGAACTTTTTTTTGTCACATCTACGAAAGTCAGAAATGTCGAAGTGTGGAAATTTAACACAAGCACAGAACTCCCAGGAAGAAGAAAATCAAAACAGTGCATGCGAAACTATCTGAAACATTCATGACCAATTGCAGTGTAGTGATGGCATCTGCTGTGTTTAGTTCCAAGTGGTGAACTAATAGAGCTACAGGTTTGGATTTCATGCTAAAAATCAGTAGCATGCAAGTTTGCAGCAAAATATTGGGAGGTATAGGTAATGGCTGCATAAGCAAGTAAATGGACTCAAGAGAAACAGATTACTAGAGTATTTGGTGCTTAGGCCCATACATCTATGCTATATGTGATTTGAATGTTTTCTGTCGGATTAGATTTACTCAGATCCCTGGATGAAAGCTGTATAAGGTTCTTTGGAGCTCTGTGTCCTTTTAAGCATTGGAGATTGCTTGATATGCACCTGGAGAAGACTTCCACTATAGCTTCTTGCTAAAGCAACCAAGTACACACCGGAACTTAGTGAAACAGACCATCAAGTAGCAACTGATGACTGTCAGATTTGCTTCAGAACTTCACTGCCGCTCCAAGCGAAAAACACAGTGTAGCCATAGAAGGCCAAATCCAGAATTTAGCTGTAGTGGCATACCAGCCTGTGGCTGTTGCTATTCAGGCATAATTCTACAAGTAGGCAGTTCTAAAATGATAAAAAATTGATAGGATGTCTGCTTTACTATCATTGAAGGATGTCATGATTGTCCATCTGGGAATTTCTTAAATGTTGACCTTTTGGTTTGCAGTCTTTGGTTAACTAGGAACTTAATAAGCATAATGATGGAACCACAGCACAGGAATTTCAAACAAGATACACTTTGCAAATTCAGCCCAGGTCTTACTGTCTTGTGATGCATGAAGTTTCACATGAACTTCCAACACTAGTAACAATGAACTGTCATATGAGTAAATAATTATATCAGTCAGGTAATCAAAATGTGATCTGAAAACTAAATACTAGAAATTTTGTGTTATACTAAAATTCCTTTTTTTTTTTTTTTTAAATATATGCCAAATTCTGCTCTCAAATGCACAGATGCAACTTGTATGAAAACCAGCTGGAGCTGTACATATGTAGAAACAACATGTGCTTGAATATGGTGGAAATTTCAGGCCACAATGTTCAAAACACTGTGTTCTTTTCCATACATTTTATTTAGACAATTGAAAAAAATTTTTCAAAGTATTATTTTTTGGGTTTTTTTTTTTATTATTTTCCTACCTTTATATGAGCATAATTTGGAAAATAAGTTGTTTCATATTTTTCTAGAGTTACTTAGTATTTTACTATGTTTCAAATTTTTACAATGGGAATTCCTTTTAAGGGAACCTTTAAAATGTGCTGCAGAAGCAAAATCGGAGTTTCATTGATGACACCACTGTGAAATTTAGTAAATTCAACTATATATGCCAAGGGATGTCAAAGACAACAAGAAGGGCTTCTCTAGGTACATAGGAGACAAAAGGAAGACTAGGGAAAACAAAGACCCATTGCTGAATGAGATGGGGGACTTGGTTACATAGGACATGAAAAAGGCTGAAGTACTACATGTAACAAGTCAGGAATGCCAGATCCCAGAGACCAGAGAGAAGGGCTGGAGCAAGGAAGATGTACCCTTGTTGAAAGAGGATCAGGTCAGGGAGTAGGTCCGTGGGCCCCAATGGGATGCACCCTTGAGTGCTGAGGGAGCTGACAGATGTCATTGCAAGGCCACTCTTGATAATCTTTGATCAATCATGGTGACTGGGAGAAGTGCTTGAAGATTGGAGGAAAGGAAATGTCACTCCTGTCTTGAAGAAGGGCAAGAAGGAGGACCCAGGCAACTACAGGCTACTCAGTCTCACCTCGATCCCTAGAAATGTGATGGAGCAACTAATCCTGAGAACCATTTTCAGGCAAGTAAGGATGAGCAAATCATCAGGAGTAGTCAGCATGGCTTCACCAAGGGGAAGTCACGTTTGACCAACTTCATAAATTTCTATGACTGGCCTGACAGATGAGGGGAGAGCAGTGGCTGTTTTCTGCCTGGACTACAGTACGGCCTTTGGCACCCTCTCCTATAAGATCCTCACAGAGAAGCTGTTGATGTATGGTCTGGATGAGCAGACAGTGAGATGAACTGAAGACTGTCTGAACAGCTGAGCGCAGAGGGTGGTGATCACCAGTGCAAAGTCTAGTTGGATGCCAGTGACTAGCAGTGTGCCCCAGGGGTGAATTTTGAGTCCAGGGTCCCGTCCTGTTTAACATCTTCATTAATAACCTGGTTGATGGGCCAGTTTACTGATGAAGACAGTGTTCAGAGGGATCTTATTAATGTGTATGAATACCTGAGGAGAGAGTGTAAAGAAGTCAGAGCCAGGCTGTTTCAGTGGTGCCCAGTCACAGAACCAGAGGTGATGGGGACAAACAAATACAGGAGACTCTGTCTGAGCACGAGGAAGCCCTCTTTTACTGTGAGGGTGACCGAACACTGGCAGAGGTTGCCCAGAGAGGTGGTGGAGCTTTTCTCCTTGGAGATATTTAAAAGCTGTCTGGACGTGGTCCTGGGCAAGCAGACTCTAAGTGCCCTTGCTTGAGCAGGGGGGTTGGACAGATGATCTCCAGAGGTCACTTCCAACCTTACTCATCCTGTGATTCAGTGATACACTTCAGACTTGATCTGGAAAAAAATGAGGAAACAAAAGTTTTTCTCAATGTTTTTCTGTTCCATTTTGATTTAAAGGGTCAAATTACTTAAAACCATTCTTTTGGAATTTATAAATATTAGAATATTAATTTTAGGTTTAAGGATTCATAATAACCTTGCTGTTTATGTGTTTCTGTGTGTATTTGTATATGAGAGATATATATATATATCAACTATAATTTTCAATGTTATCTTGAAGCAATTTTGTTTCATATATATACTGCAATTTATGTCAAATATGGCTCTAACTCAGAGGGTTTCAGACATTCCCATGCAAACATGTATACATACTTCCGATATGTCATTAAAAACGCATTAATTAAATACTTACCTACTTGAGTATGTGATGGGTCAGGGCCTTTGTTTCCAGTGTTTTTATTGTCTTGCCTGTAGTGTTTCTCTAAAATAAAGGACCTTAGTAGTAGTGTAATTTAAAAACAAAGAAATACCCTTTATATACATTGTTTAAAAAGAGGAAAAGATTTTAGTAATACAAATGGTCATCACTCTCTTATGAAGAATCAATCTGTTCTGTTGAAAAAGTTCCAAGTGATGTAAATCATTGCCTTAATTTAAAACACTACTTCTTTGCAGTTTCTTCCATTTCTAATTCATTAATTGATCCCATAGTTACGAATCATTTCTGTACCAAATCTAGTGAGAGCTCATTAAAATTTTTCAGACTGATTAAATGGCATTAGGATTTATGAGTCTCAGTGGACTTTTTATGTCATAGAAAAGAGGAGTTCAAAGAGAAATTTTCTGAGACTTTTTTTGCTACAAAATATATAGTGAAAGAGTAATAGATATTCAGAACATTATGACCATTTTGTAATTTTAATCTATATTGTACAAGCAATTGTACAAGCAAAACAGAGGGTGAAGAAGGCTGGTTCAGCACTAAGCACTTAACATGACCATTATTATTGTGAGCTTGTGTAAAAAGGATGCCAAAACCTATTTTCTATTTCTTATCCCCCCATTTTTTTCCTTTTTCTAGTTTTTTTTTCCTTCAGCTGTACCACTTCTAGTATATAGAAGTGTACACATGTAGCATATGTATTTCACTTTCTATGGTTTTCAGATAAGCAGTTAATTTATTAGTGATGTTTCTGTTATTCCTTATGTATACCTGGAGGTTGAATTTATTAGGAGTGCTTTAAATAAGGTACAGAAATTACAAAGGCATGAACAGCCGTTTCAGGTGGTGTACTGAGCTGTAAATTGGAATCCCTGCTGTTGAAATCATGTATCTTAGTCATCATAAATGTGCCCCTTTTCCATTTAGTAAATAAATTGACTTGCACTGTCCTGAATGTTTACAATTCACAAATCAGACATTTTATTTTAGAAGTAACAAAAGCATTAAATGTAAAATATACATAGACTTTTTTCAACTTAGTTCAAATCTACATCAATGGCTATCTCTTCAACCCTGGGTCTAGTCTATTTTTTTAAATAGGCCTACATTACCAAGTTTTCCTCAGCTGAAAACTCTTCTAAACAGCTGTTCATGGTATAAATAATTCTGATTTACCCAAGTTCTGCTGTCTTACCTCTTTGGACTTACAATTTTTACAGGTTATTTTAGCATACTGCTAGATACTTACTTTTTCCAGGGGTATACCCTGCCATCATAATGGTCATAATCCACCTGATTTTTAAAGTGTTAGGCTGCGTTCAGTGGAACAAAGAAGTGTTTGTCATAGATTGCTGTTGTTCACATACACTACAGTCTGTACAGAACCTGATACAGCACGTGCCAGCAGCCGCTTACTGCGTGAAGAGGGATCAGTGTTGCTCCATGACTCCTTCTAGCTGCTGGTGTGTTTTCAGGTAGAAAGCAGAATTTGGGCTTTCTTTTTGGAAGCCACTTGACTTTCTCATCCATACTGATGTAATTACAGTTCATGAATTAATTCAAATTAGGAAGTTGATGGGTTAGAGCCAATAAAAAACTTTCTGTGACATCTGATTGGTTGGTGCTAACTCCTGTGTAGCCGAGTGGTTAGTACATTGACTGAAAGACTGGGAAGTTTAAGTGTTTCTGGTGCGTGTGTTTTCTTGTTGGGCTTTTTTGGAGATAAGTTCCTCACTGCTTGTACAGTGTCCCTTTGGAGTCCTTATCTGCAAGGTTGTGCTCCCTCAGTGTTCCCATTAGCATTGCATCCTGTGCTGCACAGTGTCCAGCTTCCAAACAGAGTAGAGAAGACTCTCCCTTGGCAGAAAATTGGTGTGTGTGTGGGTGGTCCTCCCTGGGAGGTGGTGGGACTGCTGAGGAACTGGTTCAGTGCCATGAGAGCTTGAAACCGCTGCTCCTGCCTACACACGGCATATTTAAGTTTGCAGCAAAAGCAGAGTTCACTCCCTTGATAAATTTAGATTACATATGGCAGATTTTACTGTTACTGTACGTGGGGTGATTGGAAGGTGAATGAAGTATGTCGCATCATTTTTGTGTACCCAGATGAGTTTAGTTGTTCCACGCAGACATACCCTTAAGTGTTGAGAGTGGATAACAAGTGAAATCTTAAAGGCTATACCTATGGGCTTCAAAACAGAACATTTCCACTTGTCTTCATTCTGACCAAGATCAGGTGTCAAGTCTGGTATGAACCTCCCTTCCTGACTTTATAGTTGTTTGAGAAATGAGTTTTTTGCTTTCACGTTTGCATCCAAAATTACCCGATCGCAACAGAGTCTATTGTGTCTATTTCTCAGGAACTAAACATCCCTTGCAGTTAATATTTTGTAAAGAATAATTTTGAAAAGTAGTCCCAGCATATTCTTAAAATGTCAAGAAAAATTTGTTCCACAGAGAACATAACAGCAATCTGGGATGTCTGTTTTCCTTTTAAAGCAGATCAGAAGAGAGGGTTGTTCTTATCTTGGCCACTGTGTGGAATGCTTTCTCAAAGACTTCCATGGGCTTTTTGAGCACTCTTCAACCTGAGGAGTTCAGTCTTCCAGTTTTCGGGTTTTCTTGAGGATTGTCCTAGTTACCACATGGTACACTAGCTGTTTGCTCAGGAAGGTTCTTGACTAGAACTTTCTCCTGAATTCATAAAGCCTTTACTTTTCTTGCTCTGCAGTGTAGCTGATGACTTATTTCTAGATGGCAAGTTGTGATTTGAGTATTTAGTATGTGTTGCTGGCCTAGCTCTTGAATTCCTGCTACTGTGGGGCACTGCAAAATAATAAACAGCATAACTTTTTACATTCCCACCCTGCTGGAGAAGCTATTGCTTTCACACAGACACTGGAGAAATTTAAAGGAATAAATTATTAATAAATTATACCTTTAGATTGCCTGTTAGGCTATTTATGTGTTAAGACCTCCATCTTGAAATACTGCTAGAAACTTACAGCTTGTGATACAAAGATCATAGCACTCTAGTGCAATGTACTTTTTATGTGATACACTGCTGGACGATCTGTTGGCTGAATCCTATGCCTTCCTCAGCTTCTAAATAGTCTAAGCATGTAGCCCTTATTTGTGTCTCCCAGGCTGGATGATGAAGTCTGTGATTATGAAGCTCAGCTTCCAGCTTCGTAAGTGTAATGCACATGGCTGTAGAGAGAAAAATGTGAGATATTTCACCACATCTAACAATCCAGGACTTCTGAAGATCTTCTATACACATGTACCTTTTCCCTAAATCCATAATAGGCCACTATTTTATAATTACAAGACAATTAAAGGAAAGAGACAGTTACAAAGTTGTTTGTTTTGTTTTCAGTTATTATGCTCTCAGTTCACATGGTTGATTTTCTTCCTCCCTCTTCTCCTGAGGCATGTGTGCTTGCATGTGTGCACACCCCACCCCCATGCTGGCAGTCTTTATTATATATTTGTGGAAGAAAAATGAGATGTTGCATGGCTTGAAAGTAATTTAGCTCTTAAGTGTTCCAGACATTGCCCTTGTTACTGCAGTGCATGTTTATTTATGGATTTATTTGTCTTATGGAGATGAAAAAAGTCATTGAAATTCCATGCAAAAAATAACCTGGTCAAGGTTTGCTTTCATTTAATGTATCAGATTGGAAGAGGAAAGAAGGATTATAATTGGTTCTTAGTCTTCGGGGTACCTTACTTGGTGGGGTGGGGAGGCAGAAATAATTTTTTTTTCCTTGCATTTGTCTTGATAATGTATCAAGTAGCTGCTAAGGGACTTGACGAAATGTGATGCAGAATAAGAAATTATGTTCTGCAGCCTTCTTTGCTTGTACGTGAGGTGAGTGTGTAAGCACAAAGAGACGGGTACACCTCCAAATTCTATAAGCATTATATTCAGATTAGCAGGTCACTGGAGATGTGTTGCTAATTGTTTTAGGGAACTCATTATGGGTATTATCACATATTAATTATGCATGTTAAGTAGTAAAAAAGAGGGGCGAAGATCCTTCTTTTATGATAAATTGCTCACTGAGTTATCTTTGCTTTCTTTCAAGACCTTGAGCATTTTTTGGAGATGCCAAACAGAGCAGTCATTGAATAATTAGATTTTAATTAACAAGATTTTTCACAAAAAAAAATGTTTTTAATGTCTTTTGGGTTATAGCAAGCATGAATAAATCCTCTTTCAGAAAGATGTAGTGCACTGATCCTCTCTGTATCTCGTTACCTTTGTAATCACCCCACAGCTTGTTGTAACAATGCTTTTCAACAGTTTCAGGACAAAGAATGAAGATTGAAACACGGAGTTGCATTGTTAGCAGTATTTTTTGGTTGCTTTTTTGTAATTTATTGTCATGGGGAGACTTCCAGAAACCTTTGAAAGACTAAGGTCAGCGATGTGTTGTTTTAATGCACTAAGGCTGGGGGAGGGAGAGTTCATTTGTTTGCTTCTTTTTCTTGTTTAAGTTACTTGCTGTTTGTGGAGATGCAGTTGTAGGTAATTTTCAGAGAGTGGGTATTCATGGTAAGGTTCTGCTTATTCTGTTGTGTGGTAAAGAATTTGTAAGTCTGTTTTTTTGGCACGGTTGCAGAAACCTACATACAGGACCATCAATTAACACTGACAAATTATTTATAGTCTAAACAGGGCAAAGCATTTTGCTCAGGCTGATTGCTGTATCACAAAATAAGTGCACTTACAAGATGATTACAGAGTGTACTCCATAAAGCAATGTTTGAGAATTTTTTTTATTATTATTGTGATAGACTGGTGGTATAAAGATAAAAGACCTTGTAGCGCACACAAGAGCTGAAGAAGTGACAGCTTTATCTGCTAAAAAAGGATGCTTAACATTTCCATTCCGGCATCTCTTTATCTTAGAATAATAGCATGGTTCAAAGCCAAGAAGCAAATGGTTCAAGTTAAGCTTCAGTAAAACTGAAGTGGTTCTAATTTAAAGTAGAAAACAATTCCAGGTAGTGGTAGAAATGCTCTCCTCCTATTCCATCAAAGAAAGTTTTTCTTTTTTGTCTAAATAGTACTGAATATAGGAATTGCTGTTCATGCTCAGATTCAGTGTCCATCTTATTTGGTACCATCTCTGATGACAGCTAATACCAGAGGCTTAATAATTGCCTTTTAGCTAGAGGGGGTTAATTTACCCATTTAAATGCTGTTGCTCCCATATCAAGTAATTGAAGGCTCTTTTTTAACAAAAAAAAAAGGGGGCTTTAGTAACCTTTTCACAGTATTTGTTTTTTTCTTGATGCTGATGACTACCTGGGACAATGCATTCTGCAAATCTTTTGCATATGTTCTTAATTTCTTACCTTTAAACTTCTTTGAATGTCAGCTTTTTTTCATGTTATAAATGAGAAAGATAAGCAATTGATCTGCCGCTCAGTATTTCAGGTACTGCTCTTCACATCCCTTTTTATTTCTTGGTCCATAAGTAAAACACTTTACAGTCTGTTCAGACTCTCACCACCTGAAATGGTTGTGTTTGGGATTTTTGGGGGGGGTTGGGTGGTGAGTGGGGGTTTTTTTGTTGTTTTTCTTTCCTCATAAGCATTCTGACTGCATTTCTTCAGACCCTTCCTATCAAAAATGTTTTAACGTAGAATAGTGTCTGTGACATACAGTACATAGAGTATTCCAGATGAGACAGCATTATATATGTCTGTGAATATATACAATATCACCCAAGCTCTTGAATTTTCACTGAGCTGTCTACAGTGATGTCCAGTACTTAAACTGAATGTTACAAGATGCACGTCATTTATTTTTTTGTCCAACTAATGTGTATTGCTTACATTTCTTGACCATTTTATTTCGTTTGACACTTGACTGCCCAGAAGACTACCTAGTCACTCCGAGTTTCTTACAGATATTTCTTACCCCAGCTGTGTCATCAGCAGATTTTACAAAGTATAGAGGTAAGGCTACTAGTCAATAATTCCCTGAGTAACAGCGGAATTCTTTTAAAATACATCTACAACAACTTTCTAAAATAGTAGCATGGTAATGAGAAATGTTTTTTAATGTTAGTAACTCCTTCACTTCATAATTTAGTTGCTTTGAATCTCAAGGTCTTGCTGACTAGCAAAGACTAGCTGATGAGATTTCATCTGTTACTGAAAATATCTTCTGTTTGAGAATGTTTTCCTCCATTAGGAAATTGTCCTCTTTCTCCTGAACAGATACCTGGTCACAGTGATCCATTCAATTGCTGTCTCCAGAACACATTATTGCATCCTGCAGCTTCAGACTAAAGCGTGGAAACATTAGAGGTTGCAGCCTATTGTCCTGAGCTTCGAAGCTATTACAGACTCAAAATATTACTGATTCAAAAAAAGTGCCATGGGCGAAAAGCATAATAGTACGTAACTTATCTTAATGCTTTCCACTTTCAATAATGCAGTTACCCCAAGAGAATACTAACAGAACTTTTTATTCTGTGAAGAATGATCATGTATCTTAGGTAGAATGCATCTGCAGTTTTAAGATTAGCTATGATAAATCCATTGAAGACTGCTTTTAGTTGTGAAAAACTGTTTAGTTTTTAACTTTTCAGGCTTTTGACTGAGAAGATTTTGGTTTTTTTCTTAAACTTCAGTGAAAAGTGTTTGTAATTATTTTAATGTTTTCCTCAGAAGATAATAATATTTTCTAATTATAGTAAAAACTATTACAATGGTCATGTGATAACTTCCATGAAGAGTTATGTTGTGTAGAGCAGGTGTTTGAAGTTGAGGAAGCTGGGAATACTACAGTAATGTTTTCTAGGAGTCAGGAATAATGCTATGACTCTACCGTACTATGACCATTACTGGACCTGGGAATGCTCCTGAGTTTCCTGGTGTTTGTGTGCCATGGCTACTCACTGTATACATCATATTTATATTTAAGTACACATTAAACCCTGAGGAGGAAAAAGCATCAGACCACGTCCACCAGATGATAGGCATGGAGCCTGCTCTGGACAACTGTTAGAGCACTATGACATATATATAAACATTTAAGACTGTAAATACAGACATAGCTTGTAGAAACTAATCACTCTCCACACACACATACTGATTGTCATTTATTTAATTAATGGTGTGGCCTTTTTAGTGAACAAGGTTCCAAGTTCCTATTTTAGATGACAAGCAAGCATTGTCCCTCAATTTTCCTCAGATTTAAACAGTTAACAGAGGTCATTTCTGATAGAATTAAGAAGTGAATCAGCCATCTCTGCTTTAGCTTTCAGCTGTGTTCTCAGCTGCCCTGGTCCAGCAAGGAGCAAAAGTGGTTTAAGCAAGACAAATTTCAGTTAATAGCTCAGCAATAAGAAGGAGAAGAAGAGAACGTACCAGTGATTCCTGAAAGACTGTATTTTTAAAGATACTGTTGAAGAAAGATGACGAGTGTAGGCATGGAGATTGTACAAGGCACAGAGGTCAGCATGATATAAGACATACAGCGGAAAGTGGGAGAAAGAGATAAAGAATGCAATTAAGTGAAAGGATAGAAGATGTCTAGGGAGTAGAAGGAAATAAAAGCAAGACATACAGTAATTGTGAGTAAGATAATATAGGGCCTTGAAGGTGAAAATGAAAACTTGAATTTGTGACTGCATTAAGCAATCTATATAGCTTCATTGTAAATTATGAAGAGTTAATAGTGTGCAGTAGCCCATTTGTCCTTAACACTTTCCCAAATATTTTTTAGGGAGTGCAGATAAGAGTGAGGAAACAGTAGATAAGTTAATGATGTATATACTGAAATAGTAAAAGCATTTACTTTTTTGAGGCTAAGCATTCTGTCTCAAGGGGGTTGGTAGATGGTGTGACAGGGCTAACATTACAGCAAAAACTCTTCAAACATTTAGAGCGCTACATGTCTAAATTTAAAATCTCATGAAGATAGTGGAAAGAAAAGTCAGCTGCAAATGTGTTCTTTGGCATGTCTCTCAAAGTGAAGAGGTTTTCTTTAGAAACACTGATGTCAGAGTTTCATATTCTATTCTGTCTTGCATTAACTAATAATTCTAAGGCATTTGGACAATTTATTTCTCCTGTCGATTTTTTTTTTTTTCTTATCATCTTAGCAATCAGTTGAAGAGCAAGTACGCTTGAAAGATGATGGTTGACTTTGAGTAGGCTGGTGGAAGACTGTTTTACTGATACCTCACTATTTGCAGCTCTTCTTTACAGCTGTGGTGGCAGCACATGACAGCCTTAAATTTCTTTAAGATGGTTAATATTCAGTGGAATAACTTTCTTGTTTCTCTCATGTTTTGGAGAACTGATTTTGTTTTAAGATGAAAGTGTTAACGAAGGATGAATAAAACGTTCCTGAAGTCAATTATTCAGAAAAGGCCTTCAGTATAGTTTCTCTCAGAAATTTTGAAATGTATCCATTCTTTGCAGGAACAATTCATTCTCACCAGCTTTCACACCATTTTTAAAAATCTGTGAATTGAGTCCTTAGTTTCTCTGTCTGGGTTGAGTATGTGATCTGGCTTTGTGTAAAGTGATTACTAGTAAGAGCTTCAGGCTCAATGTCAGTCCAAGGATGAAGAAATCCATCACAGAATGCTGTATTTTAATAAAAGGATTTCAGTTACTTGGCAGTATGAAGACATAATAATGCTTGTGACATGCTGTGCTGCATTGCTTTAGGATCAGACTGAACGTTGGAATAATAGCAGCATCGAGAAGAAAGGAAAAATAGGATGTCTGATTTGAGCATCTCTTTTTCTCCTATTGATATCTATATTTAGCTTAGTGTATGATATGCCAGGCCCTAGTTATAAAGACCTGTGAAAGAAACTACTTGGATTCCAGGTCTTGCATGTTAGGAATCAAGCAACATGTGATG
Source organism: Strix uralensis (assembly GCF_047716275.1). Classification (NCBI taxonomy): domain Eukaryota; kingdom Metazoa; phylum Chordata; class Aves; order Strigiformes; family Strigidae; genus Strix; species Strix uralensis. The sequence continues at coordinate 58,015,404 of NC_133973.1, forward strand.
CATAAACTTGCATAGAATTGGATAGATCCTAAGGAAGATCTGCCACAGGATGCAACTCTTAGGCTGTGTGATAAAAGCTTGTCTGCACACCCATGAAAGAGCTCAGAGAGGCGACAGCAGGTGAGGGATCCCAAGTCACACCCGGCCTGACTGCTCCCAGGCTCACCACGGGAGCCATCAGCCCATCAGAGGCCCATCTCTACAAGGCCAGGGGAGCACAGAGCCTGCAAGGCAGACGGGAGCCCAGGTTAAGGACTTGGAGGGAGGGACAGCCTGTCCAGGCCCTCCCAGGGCTGTCCCACAAGAGTCATCGAGGTCAATCAGCCAGCCATGAGATCCATTGAGGTGAATCAATGCTGGATCCCCTTTTGAACTGAGGGGAGATGCTGGCTGGGGAATGGCACACAGTATGGGCTGCAGGACGAGAGCATTTTGGGATTGCACAGGATTTATTACAGGGAAATATAGGGATAAGGGGATTAAAAGGGCTGGATGTGTGTAAATAGCTCCTGACCAGTGCAGTCTGTCCTATCTTACCAAATTCCACTTCCGACTCTTTTCCTGGCTGAAGGGCATCTGTTCTGTGTGTCTGTGGCTTTGTGTCTGTGCATGTGGCTAGCAACTGGAGTCAGACCCTGGGCAGAGACCCATGTGTCCGCGGTGCCAGCGGCTGGAGCGAGTGATAATCTTGGTGCCGGCAACTGGGCGAAACCAAGTGCCAGCCCCCAGCGTGGCACCACAGGTTACAGGAGCTGGGCCCATGCATCTGCAGTGCCAGTGGCCGGACTGAGTGCAGCCAAGTGTGTGAGCGCTAGTGAAGAGCCAGATGAACGAGCCTGTGGGTTAGTGTGAGTGCTGAGTGTAGTTGCATTGATCTGTGTGGCTAGCCATATATATATATATATATATACACACTTATGTATGTGTTTGTGTGCATGTGCCAGCTGGGGATACATGCTCAGCCTTGCTACTGTTTGGACCAGGGGGCACGGAGCTGCGGCTGCCTCCCCTCTGTCAGGCTACAGCATTAGGTCCTACACCCAAACAACAGTAACCCATTCCCTAGGACCACGTTTCTCTCCATAAAGGGAGACTAGATAACCAGTTCAGGTGTGGATGTTCCAGGTAGGTAACTTAGTCCTTCTGTTTCAGTCTCCTAATAAAACCCCTCCTTTCTAAACATCTCTCAGAGCTGGTTGAGCTCTTCCATCCTGGTTTCCTAGTTTCTGCTCTAGGATCTACAGTGTCGTGTTTTCTCCCACATTTTCTGTTGCAGTTCTGCTGGGACAAATCTTGCCCCATTTATTCCCATCTGGGAACATCACCTTATTCTAACTACTTTCCCCACCCCCTGACTCAGGAAATGGAGATCAAAAAATGTCTAAAGTTAATATTGATTATATTAGGACAGAATCATCTTAGTTTATGGCAGGAAAAATCTTTAGTTGTTCAGATCTGTTGATTTTGCTTTGTATAGCAGAGATGCCAGGAAGTGGAGCGTACGAGAAAGAAAGTATTTCCCTTGGTCTGGCAGGCAGGGCTTCTTTTAGGTAATATTTGCTCTAACATGCAGTAGGTACAAAAGGTCAATATGTAGTGTACTGGTAGTATTCTAGAAATTATTCTTAATGCTTTGAGAAATTGAAAACTGAAACAGAGGAATGCTTAATGATACTTAATGCATATTTTTTTAACTCTTCTGTAGAGACATTCTGGTTAGAATGAACCTTGGAAAGTAAGTAATCCAGCCTTCTGAGAGCAGGTCAATACTGAACAAAGATCAAGTTGCTCCAGGCTCGTCCAGTCAGGTCTTTAAAGCCTCAGAGGGTGGAGACCACACAGCTTCTCTGGGCAACATTTTCCAGTGCTTAATTCTTGGCTGTGGGTTGGTTTTGGGGTTTTTTTTTCCCTTTTTTTTTTCCCCCTTCTCTCCTTGTATCTAGTCAGACAGAACCTTTCCTATTTCAAATTAGGACCATCATCTCATGTTCATACTAACCACTTTGGTAAAGAGGCCGTCCCCATCTTTTCAGTAATGTCCTCAGAGATACTGCACAGCTGCTCTTTGGCCCTCCTGAAGTCTTCTTGGGGCTGAATAAGCTAAGCTCTCTTTCAGCATTTCCTCATAGGGGAAGTTGCTTCAACCCCAGCCATCTTGGTGGCCCTCTGCTGAACTTCTTGAAGTTTGTCATCATCCTTCTGCTTTCTTCTTTCCTAATTTTAATGACTAATGAACTTTTCAAGTATAGCCCTTGTGTATTTGAGAATTATGCTACTAAATAGTAACAGAATTTCATAGTCAAGCTTCTACTCAACAGATACTGTTAACTTAAATTATGAGCCAGATAGCCTTCCACAATTATTTAGATTTCCTTGGAGTTGTTGTTTTGTTCTGTGTTTAAAGATTTGAAGAATGTACAGAAACCTGACACTTCTTTTAGTTTTAACACATGACTAGGGAATTGCATAGCACAAAATACACATAGTAAACGTGGAGCTGTGGCCATCTTCTGTTTCCCCTTCCCCTCTCATCCATATTACCCAAATATGGGGGGGTATTTTACATCATCTTCTGGGCAGAGGCCATCCTCCTTTCAGTATCGTGACCACCTTTAATTTAAACTCTTTCTCATTTCTGTGCCCCTATTTGATTTTGTTTGATGTAAGTTACTGGGACCAAAAATTTTTTTCAATAGAGGTAGTCACTGTAAAAGGTTGTTTTAGTTTCTCACTTTATGCTTTTTATATCTTTCTGTAAATAAGTTCATGAGTATTTCTTTCTGTTTCTCTTAAAATTTCTTTCTCTACAATGCCTTCCTTCTTGCTTCAAGGAGAAGAAAAGGGACAGATTGTTTAAGGAGAATCTGGATTTTCTGTTTATAGAGCAGTAAATGTTCTGAAATGAACTGCAGTTGTATATGTTGTAAAATTGCTTTTGTTTGACAGGTTAATAAATCTCAGTTGGAAGTCTGAATGACTAGAGGTATTAAAAGCTTCTGTTGCCTCACAAAAACAAACAAACCAACCACCTTTTTGCATTTCTTTATAAATAGAGCAAAGGGCTCAGTACTATTCCAGTTGACTGTGGCTCTCATTTTATTTGCAAATGCCTTTATGGGTCTTTGACACAGTTTGTATTTTTTTTTTTTTTTTTTTGTGGAGAGCATAAACAAAAATCACCTTAATTGGCAAAAAGTTAAAAATGCCATGGTTCTTCAAGAAGTGCACACGTCCGTCGTGCAGACAATGCAGTGCCAAACCTCCTGTTGACTTCATAAGCTTTTGCTAGTATCAATAAGTTTATGTATTTTATAGAACTTAAATCTGTGTTTTCAAACTTACATCTATGTTGATCTTGTGGATTCATCTGTTTTGTCACTTTCATGCACAGACACCTGAGACAAATTTACCCTATATTCCAACTGTGAGAACAGTTAACTAGGATATCTTTTGTTAAAAGGCTTGTGAAGCAGTATTGTAAAAGTATGTAGAGCTTGGTTGTTGATGTCATGATTAATTTTAAAAATGGAAAATTATTTGTTAGTTGTTTAGAAACAGATTTTTAGTGGAATGCAGAAGGACACTGGAATGAAAAAAACCAAAAATCTGTCTTAATTTTTCCTGTGTGCCTTCTTCAGATTCAGCAACACTTTCTGGGATGGAAGCAATTGGAGAAAACAATAGGAAACCAGGTACAAATATCAGTGGTACGCTGTACTGTGTCTGATACATAAATTCAGTCATGTCGGAGATACTTTAATATGTATCAGCAGTGTCACATGAAGTGCAGGATATGAATTGCAGCTTGTTTTGCTGAATCTGTTAGGAAGTTTAGCAAGGACCTCACCCACTGCATTTTCCAATTAGATATCGTTCAGACAGGCAAAGTGTCATTGCGTACATTTGAATTAGATTGAACATTTAATGACAATGAAATATCAGATAATGTAGAACTTAAGACTACTACCTTTCCAAAACATGTTTGATGCTGTGCTGGTGGTACTTTTATGTTGAATTGAAGAACAGTTTTAGAAGAACATCCTCGGGATTTTGTCCTGACAGAGTATAGTGGAAGTTGCCTTTTTCTTCCCAGCCCTTCCTGAGTTACTATTCTTGACATTTTACTACATTTGATGTTAGCTTTGTAGATGCATGGGTTTATATCTGTATAGAGATATATGCAGATACATATTTTAAACTATATATGCTACATATATGCATTTTGTATAGCAAATGTGTTGAATCCAGGAGTCCATTCGCAGCGAGGCTGCTACAGCTCCACGGCCCCAAATCCAGCCAGTAGCAAGGCTGAGAACATATTTCTCGTAGTCACACAAGCACACAGAGCATATACGAGATGCATGTAGACACATACACTTGCCAGTCCCACAGCACTCACACAAGCACAGAGAGCACCAACGGCCTCATTCTGTTCCCCTCTCTGGCTGATCAGGATGAAGGTCTGTTAGTGCAATATGTTAGTGCATACATATGTGCAATGAGGATCCCTCCAGCAGCTGGAATTAGGCACTCAGCTGGCCCTGGATCCCAGTCTCCCCAGTGGTTGGCACATGGAGGCATGAGCCCCAAGGCCGCAGGCCCACTCTAGCCCTGGGTGAAGATCCTTCTTCCCTTCCACTTCTTCTCACCCACACCCACACAGTGGATGGTTTAGCCCATCCCATGGTCCTGGATCCTTGTGCTGCCCCCCCCACCTCCCACAGAGCGTCTCTCATGCGCACACAGATGGGTCTCTGGGACAGCCCCAGACTCCATGGTCTCTCCAGCAGCTGGCCGTGGCTACCCTATGCCTAGCCTGTCCCTCCAGGAGCCAGTGCTGCCTGTTCTCTCTCCTGTAGAGACATTCCTGGCTCCCAGGCCACTTCACCTACTTGCCAGCTAGTCCAGCATGCCCTTCACTAGCACTCTCATTCACTTGCACACCCACCCTCACCGCAGGTGCTGCACTGCAGCACATGGGCAGGTGCCATGGCAGGGCCGGCACTGAGACCTCCATGCACACATGCATGCACAGTAGTAAGCCCTTGCCCAGGAAAAACTGTCAGAAAAGGAGTTTAATTAGAGGAGATAGGGCTCGCTGTGCTGGCTGGCACAGGCGTGGCCAGGCATGTCAACTGATGGCCCCTGCCCACACCCCACCAGCCCATTCTGTCCCCCATTCTCACGGGGTGCCCTAACCCATGGAGCTTCTCCCACTGGCATGTCCGTGGGGGTCTGTCCCAGCACCAGAGCCCTTGGGGCACTCCTGTGGCACCAGGAGTGGCTGGGCCAGGGTCCTCCACTGCCCTCACAGTGTGCAAAGACAAGCACTTCTGTCACATAAACTAGCATGTGTGTGTATATGTGTGTGCATATGTGTATGTATTTCTAGATATGAAAATGTACAGATCCCTCTCTGTAGAAATGTACTTGGCAATTTTAACTGCTAGTGCTCTATAGATGCTCTTTGGACTTATTAGTAATGTGAAGTTTAATAACCACAGAAGATTTGGAAGGAAAGATTCTTATTAATTAAAAACTGTTTACCTAAGCTGTGCTTCTTTTCTCCAAAGAGGGTAGTTAAGAAGGCACCCAGAGCAGGGAGAAAAACTTTTTTAGTTGATAAGAAAATAGGAGAACACGTGGGAGTGCAGAACCTCAGCTGGCAGCCTGAAGCACTGCCACTGCTAAGCACAAAAACATCTGATGGAGAAAAGCATTTAGAGCGTGGTGAGCAACATCTTTGCTCTCCGTCTAGATGCAAGATGCTGGTAATCTGAAGAAGCTCAAAATGACAATTGTCATTCCATTTTGTAAGATTATCTTCCTGTTTCTTTTGGTAACAAAGTTAAAAGTTGTCATGGTTGAGATTATAATAACAGTAGTTGTAGATAGAGTAATTGTTTCTTTCTAGTTTTAACGCATTATCTCCTGATATTCCATAGAACTACTTGCTAAATTGCTACTTGTCAATAAGGAGACTTTTCTATGGCTTTGAAAGTATTATCCGCAGATGCAGGGTCAATGGAGAAAATAGAAGTTTTAGTGTCTTTTCTCACATTGTTTTCCTTGCTAGGACTAGAACTTACAAACTTTTAAAGAATACAAAACAGATGTGTTCAGCTACACCTTCAAGACCTGCAAACCCAGAACATATATCTCCAAGACAATCTTTATGTATGGATGAGAAATTTCAGTCCTCACTCCTTAGACATGTTTGACATCTGATTTACAAATTTTCTCTATTTAACAGAAACTTACCTGTATCTCACTAGTAGTTAAAATCAATTAGCAAAGTTTTTAAATAAAATAGAAAATGCTACAACTTCTAATCAGAAAAAAATGGGGGAAAAAATTACTTGACATATCTCCTGTATACTGAATCATGGTGTTTGAGATTTTCTTTTGCTTCTTCACCTGACAGCCTGTCCTCTTTTTCTTTTTTTTTTTTTTTTTAGTTACAGCATATTTTACCTGGTAGCCAGAACATATCTTTCAGTGGATTGTGTGGCAGTGATACTTTGTCACCTTGACATACCTGCTGCAGTCTGGTTTCCCCAGGGAATCCTTATATACTGTCTGGGAGCTGAAGCTTCCAAGTTATCAGCAAAATGCAGCTCGTAGCACTCAGCTGCCTGTCAATTTATCCAGATTCTTGGCAATACCTGTGGCAGCATCTATTTCTGAACTGATCGTGTTGCTGTATTAGAGGCGGTTTCTTTCAGGTCATGTGTTGTGATGGTTAGAACAATGTAAAATCACTCCGCAATATGCCATGGTGGTCTTACTAATATATAAATACATGTAATTTGATTTTAAAAAGAAGCAAAGAGGAGTGGCCTGTGCATAGGCAGAGACGACTTAGTTTTTTTTCCCAAAATAAGTATGTGTTATAAGCATGTTAACTCTCATTCAGGTGCTTGTTTGTAGTTGACTGCAAGCATTTGTAGAGAAGGCAATTTGCCTTTGACTTAACTGTGAAGGAATGTGTTTATATCAGTATTGGGGTGACTGAGACACTTCCTAATGGAGTGTTTTATATTCTCATCATAGGTTTTCTAATGGTCACTTTGCAATATGTTTTTTCTGTATTTTTTGCACATTTGTCATTCAAACCTTTAAATTTAGAAGTTCTATTACAGTGCCATCTGTCTCTGCACCAGTGAGTGTGGCTGCACACTTCTGAACAGGAAAGAAAAGCAAATGGTTTTCATACTCTCAGAAAAAAAGATAATTATGACGGCTGGTGGACACCAAGTTGACCATGAGCCAGCAATGTGCCATTGCAACAAAGGTGGCTGATGATGAAGAGTGTTGCTAGCATGTTGAGGGAGGGTTGATCCTGCCCCTCTACTCAGCACTGGTGAGGCCATACCTGGAGTACTGTGTCCAGTTCGGGGCTCCCCAGTACAGGACACATACGGAAGTACTGGAAGGGACTCCAGCAAAGGGCCACAGAGATGATTAAGAGGCTGGAGCGTCTCTCATATGAGGAAAGGCTGAGCAAGCTGGGACTTTTTAGCCTGGAGAAGAGAAGGCTCAGAGGGGATCTTATTAATGTATATAAATACCTGAAGGGGGTGTGCAAAGAGGACAGAGCCAGTCTCTTTTCAGTGGGGTCCAGTGACAGAACCAGAGGCAGTGGACACAAACTGAAACTCAGGAGATTCCCTTTGAGTATCAGGAACCACTTTTTTACCATGAGGGTGACCATGCACTGGCACAGGTTGCCCAGAGAGGTGGTGATGTCTCCCTTCTTGGAGGTATTCCAACACTGTCTGGACATGGTCCTAGTCAACTGACTGTAGAGGTCCCTGCTTGAGCAGGGGGGTGGACCAGGTGACCTCTAGAGGTCCCTTCCAGCCTCAGTCATCCCAGGATCCTGTGATTCTGTGAGTCCATATGAGATCTATGTAGCATTTTCTTATTTTCTGTGTGAGCGTGTATGTATATTATGTGTGGGCATCTGTAATCCATAACATAGTGACACAGTAACATGGCAGCAAGCTTTAGAGTAACAATTCCAACAGTTACAGAGAAAGGGACACATTTAGTTTCAATGGGAAATCAACCCTCATCCTTTTTCCAAAGACTCACAGAAACTGTTGAAGGTCAGTAAATGCAGGATACTTCAGATCAGTGGATTTGTTAGATAAGTGGTGATTCTTACTTTTAATAGAAAATCATTATTGTGTTGGATGAGCAAGTAGTTTTCACTTAAGCATATGGCCTGTTGCAGTGGTTTGAGGACTTTGCCCATGAGAGGTCGATTTACAGGCAGATAAGTGGTAGTTTTCCTTTTAAATTAGTCTGCCATCTGTCAGCTTTATACCCTGTTGACATCTGGATATTATTTCTGATTGAAATATATAGATGAGAGGTTTTTTAAGTAAAAAATATATTAATAAAAAGCTGATGAGAACCCAGATAATGATAAACTTGTTTCTTTGAAGAACTAAGTACCCAAAAGAAGTTACTCATGGCAGAAATTGCGTGACAAGCATAGTTAGTAGTTGCTGATACCATGGCTGGTATTCCCAAACTAATGTTAATGTTAAGCCAGTGTCATGGCTGTGCTAGTTACTAATCTAATATATTAAAGTGGATAAGCCTTAGTTCTACAAAGAGATTATCTGTATAGAGATCATATATACACCATATATTTATAGACATGCATGCATACAGAGAGTTAAATAAACATGTTTTTCTATTTTTGTTCATTGTTTACTCTGAAACATTCACTTACATCTTACACCCCTTCTTTCTTTCACTGAAAGTGACCTGTTATTTTGCTTGTAAGCACGCTTGAGTCAAAATAAGAACTAATAGCCTTTGGTTGAGGTGACTAATAGCATTCTATTATCTGGTAGAGCTGGTCTGCTAGAAAACTAAGCACAGAATATCTGTGGATCATCAATGTATTTTAAGAAAAAGTGTTTCCATGCAGTATTTTAAATAGCCTGATGATATTATTAGGGGAATTTTGACAGAAGTGTTTTGAAATATATTGCAACAGGAGATTAAGACTTAAATAATTTTCTACATATGAATTAATTTTAAGAGTGTATTAATTTTCATATTTATAGAAATACTTGAACTTCGAGTTTACAGTGGAAAGAAATTTTTTAGAGGAGTAGTCTGTTTTAATGATTGATACACATAAAACTGCTTGATATTCACTGGCTTTCCATCTTACAGTTTTCATAGCTTGAAATAACTGGGTAATTACCTAAAATAAACAAAGCAAGCTGATAAAAACAAGCTAGAGATGAACGTGAAAGAAATTATTTCTTTACTGAACTCTTAAAAAAATAATTTTGACATTTTCTTTTTAACTTTCCTCTTATTCTTAGTAGATTGTTTTACCAATAATAATTGTATTGATCTAGTAGATCTTGCTGTGAACTTAAAGTTAATCCCTCATTCAGGGTTAGGAGAGTGCTCTCCATTGAATTAATTATTTCTCATATTAAATAGTTCAAAAGGGGTATATCATACATTGTATATGTAGAAATATGGTGTTTATTATTAATTCTGTTACTTTCAGTGGTAGATTTAATGTTCTTTAGAAATACTGTATTTAGCATACAGAAATACTTTCTCAGGTAGAGGAAATGTAAGAAATTTTGAGTTCTGAGCTCTGTTTGCCTGCACAGTCAAAGCAACTTTGCCAACTAAGAGGCTGAGAAATCATCTTCTGAAAGCATGAGGGCAATTACTTAAATAGATATGATTATCGATGTAATGAGGCATTTCATTTCAGATATGATATTTTTAGATTGCTATAGCAAAATAAATTTTGAAATTGGGACACTCATAATCATAATGCCATGCCCACAGTTGGGCTTGTGTTGCAAGAGCAGGTTCTGCAAAACTTTGCACAGCCATTTTGTGGTTTTACACATACGATCTGCTTTAGGCAAATGCAAGGCATGCCAGGAGTAAGACTGTAGTTTGAAGGGATGAACCCCTCTATGATTTAAACACTGCCCAAAAAGGAGGATTTATATTCCTCTTCAGTCTTCCAGTTCGCTCCCAGCTGTTACGTGGTTGTTCTCCAGTTTAGGAGGAGAACATAGGAGAATAGTTTTCTATCAGGGTACAGACTTGATTCACAGAAGGGCACACAAACACAACCAGGAGACAGATGGAAGTGTACACTCGTTAACAGGAGATTAAAGAAAGAGAAGGAGGAAACAACCTTTAATTGGGAGCAAACCATTAGTTTGGCTCAGCTACCTCGTAGGAACAGGTTAGGAGCCTGATTAGGAGAAAATTGTCTAATATGGTAACTTTTGCTTTTTTTCTTAAACATGTACACGGAATTTAATCTAATGGCATATGAGGAAATACATTAAATTGAAGCATATATTATCCTTGCATAGATGTAACAGACTAATTTTATAACAGTTACTGTTAATACTATTGCTATTTTACAAGTTCATATTTTAGTGGAAATAGTACTTTGAATATCAGTGAGTTCAAAAGAAAGCATTGAAGTAATTGTCTTTCAGCAAACCTACCCCAGAATGACTCAGAGTCAAACCTTGTACTATTGTATTTCAAAATCTGAAGCTTTACAGGTTTGTATCTCTTTATGATGTTAAATTTATTTCGTTTTTCAAAATAGTGTGTTTATTTAAGATCCTAATGGTTCTTCCTAGTGCTGATTATCTTAAGCTTATTCCTCCTCTTTTGTTCTTCAATGTCTTTAACCTTCTTATGAGGTGTAACTTTCTCCAAGATACTACATTTTTAAAAGATTTTAGTTGTTCTTAGTTTTTCTTTGTACTGGAGTAAAACCAGCTTTTAATTTCCTGCTTTCATTCTCTTGCTTTTTGTGAAAATGTCATAAGAAATGGTTTATTTTTTCTTCTAAAAGTTATAAAAGCCAAATTCCAACAGAAGGTCTTTAAATTCAGTTCAGGTGTTTACCCAAATTGAACAAATTAGGAGTTAATATTTTTCCAACTTACTTTTGTATTTTGTTGCCCACCTTCCTCTTAGAAAATCTGTATTGAGAACCGAGAATTGCCATTTTTAATATAGGTATTTGCTTCCTGTAATTGAAATATGTAGAAAGTTATATTTAGAATTTTGTTTTGTTCATTTTAAAGTTGCTAGTTCGTGGCTTCATGCTTCGAGTTTTATGCTACTAATCTTAAATATTCTCTAAAAGATAACTTTCAGCTGTTTGAAGTTTGAAAGAAAACCACTTTTCTTCCTGATCATGAAGAATTAAAGTGTAACACAGCTACATCTTACCAAGTCACTCCAGACCAGTGACACTATGTCACGTACGGTTCAATGAGAAGCTTGTACTGAATAGAAAAAAAGACCTTTTCCATGACTTTTTTTCACTTCCAATGAAAAATCTGTTTAAAGGTGAATGCCTCTTCTCACCCTTTCTTTCCTTCTTTACTGAAAAAATTAGGAAATTACTTTATGGCTGAAGGATATGTGGGTTGTTATTAACACTTCTGTCAAAGATTATGCAATAATTAAGATGATGTTTAGATCAGATTAAGGTACATTTCAGTATACAGGCTGGTCTTTCTGTGCGGGGAAATGACATTGGTCAAGGAGACATTATAGAACAAAAAGAAACAATCAGTTGTGCCACTTGAAAAAATTACATTGCTCCATGAGAATCAGCTGCCTTCTGCAGCACCTGCTGAGTCGGTTATAGGCAAGTGGTGTCCAGTTACACAAAAAAGACAAGGTACTTGTCATCCTTATCCTGCTGTGCTGCACCTGCAACTTTGTAGACATTCCCTGTGGCAAAAAGGTCATTGCATTTATAAAGGAAATACTTTTCATATCTACTTCCAGTTTCAGTTTGAGATTTAGAATTTAGATTCACCAAAACAGCTCCTCCTTTGGATGTATCTGGTTCATATCTCTGATGTGTTTGCTCATGAGATGAGCCCAGCCTCTTCTCCAAGGTGCAAAGTGATCATGCAATAAGCAACAGGCACAAGCTGGAACACAAGAAACTCCTGCTAGATGCTCAGAAAACCATTTTCACCGTAGGGGTGGTGAAATACAGGAACAGGTTGACCAGGAGGTATGTGGAATCTGCATCCTTGAAGATACTCAAAGCTCCCTGGTCAAGATCCTGATCAGCCTGCTCTTGCTGGATATGCATTGAGTAGGGGTGTTTCTAAATGGCCTGCAGCAATCCCTTCCAGTGTAAATTATGCTATGGTTCTGAGCTCTGTGTGTAAGGTTCAGTTACTTGAATGTGTTGTGTATTACATGTCAAGAAAGTCAGTGGTTTTAGTAAAGGGACTTCTGTATGGAAGAGAAGGCAGCACAAATTAATTATTACATTGCACGGAATTCCTTTTTAGGCCAGTTTTAGAGATAAGTGACATAAAAAACCAGCATGTTACGCACTATGAGTAGACTAAGTAGAGAGCATCTTGAGTATTTGCCTTGTGTTCTCTCTAAAAGAACAATACTCTTCTATGGCTAATCCAAGCTGCAGTTGATTGAGTTAGATTTCTGCTGCCGGGATAATTGGACACTGTTTCAGAAATGCCTGGGAATTTCTTGAGGCCTGTAACACAAGTTGCCATACAAAGTTCCCAGTGTGCTGTCCTCTAAACACACAGTCCTCTGTGAAAAGAGTGCTCCAGCCATCCGGAATGATCAGAGTAACCCGACATGTAAATGTGACCTTCTCCCTGCCTCACAGAGCCGCTGTGTCTGGGTCCGACTGTCACTCACAGAAGCACTTTCTTTCACTTGATTGAGTCTTGAAAACAAGCAAGAAATTTAAAATTTCTCCTCCTCCTTCCCCATCCAAACCATTTTACTCCTTCTGGCCCACCTTAAGGTAATGTCTTGTGAACCAGTTTGTAAAAGTAACTGCTGGTGTGAGCTGAAATGTAAAGTGGCATTTATGCAAGAGCTGGAAATGCAGAGCGATCTAATTATGTGCAGATGTAACACACTTCCTTTTTTAAATTTTTTTTAAAATTATGCTAATGATTTCTGGTTTTATCTTATCGATCTTCTGGTAAATAATTTGATTCTTGTACTGGTCTGCAACATACTTCTATTAGTGAGTTAATAAAAATCTAAATTAAAAAAATCATATGTGCCTATAATTTTCAATATGAATCATTGAATCATAAGGAATGGTGGCTGGTAGGTAGTATTCTGGATATTCTGGTGCTTACTTCATTTGATTATAAGTTTCGAGGTTGTTTGTTCATTTGTTATAGCATTTAAAAACGTCTTGGCTTACTCCTCATTTTCCTTTATGGAACTAAATCGTGGGTCTGTAAACTGCATGACTTTCTTAACAGAATCATTAAATATGATGTTTATCCCTGGCTAGTCAAATTGACATACGTCCTTAAAATAAAATGGAGTGTAATTCATTATTGCTACCGACTATTTCTGGGAAGAGTGTAAGTCCAAAGATTGCGAGAGAAACATTAATCGAGTTATTTCATTATTGTTTTTTGTTAATTCTTCAGAGAGTTAACACAGTGGGAGGCCAAAATTGCAAATACTGTAACTGTTTAAAATGCATTTATTCAATACTGTTTAAGTAACTCTGGTGGTAAATGGATCACCCAGAAATACATTTTCCCCTTGTTCCTAGATACTTTGTATATCAAAGCACAGGAAAAAAGAAAACACAGGTTACCTAAAAAGTAGTCCAGCATCTGTGTTACAACACATTACTGAAGTTGTTGGTGTTTCCTCTCTTTTTGTGAATTTCTACCACCTCCCATAAATGATAAACAGCATCTTTTCAGCATCTCAACATTTCGTTTAAGATATAGGTGGGTCTGTGTTGTATTCTGAATTGCATTATGGTTCTTGAAAACTCTTGGGTCACTCACAGTAACACAGTTGGTCAGTAGTAGAATTATTTTGAAAATCTGAAAAAAATTGAGTCAGCAAGGAAAAAGAGAGAAAAGTTGTTGAACAAAATAAAAACCATGATTGCAGTAGTAGTATCTTTCAGACTGATCATTTATTTCTTAAATATTACTTAGTTTTGAATTATGACCATAGAATATGAGCTAGTTTTTCACAACGAGGAAAGTAAAAATACTTTTGGAAGTGAACAATCAACAAGTTACTTGTAGAAATTAAAGGCCTGACTGCCTTCTGGTTCACAGAGATGAACAATGTTATTCTGAAATCAATGTGAGCTGACTGCACTTGGTGGATTTCTTCCTGCAGCCTGTTTTGGGACTCACTTTGATGCCCATTGAAATCAATGGGGATTCTTTCAGTGATATGATAGAACTTGAATTGGGCCTTAAATGCTTATAGAAGACTCATTGTGCGTGTATAAGTAATTTAATGTGTAAGGTTACCAAATGTTTCCAGAGTGCAAATTTACAAATAACACATCATGCTTTTGACCAGTTGATTTGATCATGAAGGAGAAAAATCAATGATAAATAAAGAAGTTACAGAATATGCAGTCCATAAGAAGCCCCAAGCATAATATGTCACATACTGATACCAAATGTTTCTGTGTCATTTGAGGACAGAAAATTCAATAATCTTCTACTGTCTCTTCTCACCAGGCACAGAAAGAGATTGGTCCTGTTCAGAAGTTGGAGAATGAACATAGGAGTAACCTCTCAGAGGTCTTAGCGGGTTTTTTTTGAAACTGCGATTTGAAACCTCAGAATTCCACTGTTTTTCCTTTTGCTTTATTCAGCAGGAGGGAGGAATAAAATTAATTATTATTATTTATTTTTTAACCACTTTTGTCCCCAGAATGCCTTTTGATTTTTAGTTGTTTTGTGGGTTTAAGTCGGAGTACATACATGCAGTGGTTTTGTGAGTTTTATGCATGGTGGGAGAGTCATTCTGTCAGTAGTTCCTCAGGCAGGGTTGTTTTAACTTAGTTCTGTGTAAGACTCAATAGGACTGAAGTTGTTTTAAGTGTATTTTGCCCAGTGAGAGACTTAACCATGAGACTTAACCTCAACTTCACTTTGAACAGACCATAAGGTAAATGTTACAGTGATAACAGGAAAAAAATGAAAACTGAAGTTTAATATGTTCTCATTAATTCCATAGTAGCTGTTTCCCATGGAGCATATGGGGAATAGAATGTAAAAATAATAATATATTAAAAGAAAATGTTTAGGGAAGAAAAGGAAGGAGTTAACAAATACTCTGTTCCTTCTCACTCTTTTTATCAAAGAACTAAATACTTGATAGTCTTACCAGTAAGACTCTGGTCCAGAGACAGAGTGCAAAAGTGTGTGATTTAGTCCCCATGTCTGCAAATGTTTCCACTGAGATTAAGGGCCTAAGCAGACCAGACCAGAACCAGCAAATGGAAGATTTTTCTAATACAATATGAAATAATTTGAGGTTATATTTACCCATTTTAAAGATGATGAAAATTTTCTTTTCATTCTTTCTTTCTAGAACAATAGATGGTAGTGTTTAATTTGCAGACAAGGTCTATGTGTATAAATTATGCCACCTTTAGTCTCATCCTTCATTCTGTTTTAGAGTTGATACAGTAGTATCATACATGGTCAAGGATATTTGTTCGATAAGCACTCCCCATGCATATATATTATCTTCACAAGTTTTTCAAAATTTTAATTTCAAAACTGATTTTAATCTTTTATCCTTCCAGACTTATTGGTTGTCACTATTAGCAATAACACTTACGGATATCCCTGTTAGTTACGTAAATATTCCATCCAGACATTTACAGTATGTAAGTTGGAGAGGGCCTGCTGTACATACCAAGGGCCTAACTCTCTTTTCTTACATTCTTAAATTTCATGTAGAAAAATGAGGTAATGAGGTGCTGCAGTGATTTTATTATTTCTTCCTTTGGTTCAGTGATTAATTATTCCTTTTCTAGATTCTGAGAGTGAAATATAAATTAGTATGCTTTACTACTTTACTTTTTTAAGCATCTAGTTCATTCCAAAGTGAAAACTGTCCTATATTAGTATGACCTTTTGAGAGATCTCATAGCAGTAGTATTGATCAATGACACAAATTTTAGAAATAATGCAGAGAAGCAGCCAGAATCTCAGCTGAAGTCTGTATAAATCTCATCTGTCTCTCTTAGTTGGAGTGATGCTGATGTTGCAATACTTATGCAAAATGGGGAAGAACTTGGCTGCTTTCATATCTCTAAATTTAGTATGTGGGTGGGCCAGGACAGTGAAGAGTTTATAACATCTCTGTGCAGCAAAGTTAATAAATCCATTTTGTGTGTGAACCTCTGTAAACCTTTCGTCATCCATTAAGAATGTTGCTGTGCTGTTGACAGTAAGTGTCAGTAGCAAGAAAGACTGGAGGAAAACCTAATACACTTATTTCCTGTAACATTAAAGCCACTGTAATTATGGGTGGCTTCCCTGGCTTCTTTGGTAATTAAGAGTTTTAATTGCTTCTAGTTCCAGGGAATTAGTTAAGCTTTTCATTATGCATATTGCCTTCCATAAGCATCGGCTCCTCTCATACAGTAAGCTTAGTGACATCATGGAAGTCAATTAGGTCTTTCAAGACAGAGCAATGAAGTACATTTCTTTGTATGGGCTGGATTAGAAAAGGTTTCTGAAAGGCCTTGATAATGCTGTTCTGTGCAACATTTAAGCTTACTTTTCAAAAGGCAAAGCCTGTCAGGGTTTCATTTACTGCCCTCAGAGTCCTCAGGGTCATAAACTAAGGTATTATTAGAACAAAATCTATAGGCAGACCATGCTTCTGTTCTAATAGCAATTGTGCCAAGCTTTGCAGGAACGTCTGGTTACATATTTGTAGTTAGTAATGGTGATAATGGTCAACATTTGAAAATACCACATTGTTCAAACTGGAATTCAGTGACTGTATAAAGGAAAAGAGCACAAAAGAGATTGGTGTGATTCTGTTGGCTCACTTAAAATCATTAATTAAGTTTTACTTTGTTACATGCAAGGTAGAAGGTACCTCTTACCTTCTTTTGGCAGACTCCAATTGTTTGCTGGCATGTTGACGGGCAAGAATCAATATTCTAAAAAGAAAAGAAGGCAGAAAGGGTTCATTCCCTCTTCCTCTTCCACAGTCTCTGATACAGATGGGTGTATATAGTACAGACATTTATTACATTTTGCAAAAATGTTTTCTTTGAACATAATAACATTTTTGCAGGTTGCAGCTTGGTTCTCTTAGAGCACAACCAGAACAAACATTGTGCATCCCTAATCTCCCCTGGTGAAATAGCTGTGTGTTAGAGAGCCTAAAAGATACCAGTGTGCTGTTCTATGTTCTCCCAGTGTGTCATATCTGGATTCAGTCAAATGTTAAACTAAGTTTAGCAAATCATTACTCTTACCCATTCTGTATTAGTTGCCACAGTCTATTGCATTGTGAAGAAAAGGATAAGAAAATCCATCCTGGGTATGTAGGAAGGAATTTTATGGATCGATAATGACTGTAGAGAAGGGCTTAATGCGTGAGAGAGAAATATGTGATAAGGCACAGTTGCACTGTCTGAAGGCTGTGGGGAAGATTGCACTAACCATCCCAACATCTGTGTTGAATTACTGAAAATACTTGTGACAGTAATTTTGGTATTAGTAGTAATAGCAGTGCTAATAATATTGATAATAAATGCAGTCTGAATTGCAGAAGTGTTAAAAGCCACTTGTAAGTGTAGGTCAGAATTTTTCAAATGGTTGGGTGCCAAAGATTGCTTTGGATTGTCCGTGACCAAAAGTTCAAACTCAAGACTCAGTAATGTCAGGAAGAGATGCTTCATTATATACATTCTGGAATGAACTCCAGAAACATTATCTTTTATTATATAAAAGTTCAGACTAGATTATTTTTTTGTATATTTATTTATCTTATATGTTTATTGTTCAATATTCTGATGTTAAATTACAAAATACACATAAATAATGTATTGATTATTTTTAACAACTTTGCTTCCAAACTGTGATCTTGAATGATTGTGACTATTGTAAGACATAGAACTTTTACCTAAACTGTCTCTTCTCTAAAAATAACCTTCCAGTATAATTGCTGATTTTCCTTGTCACCGTTGCTTTGGAAGAATTAAGCAAATGGAGCATGAATTCGACAGCACTTCTGATAAGTGATTTCCATCTTACTCTCCACTCATCCAAAGTTCTAATATTGACCTGGCTAGTGTAGTCTTCCCCCTCTTATGTATGTAGGAAAAGCCACACCTGTAAGTGAAAGCACTGCTTTTGCATTTTGCAGGTTGTAAAGTTGCTTGAACAGTTAAATTGCCTGCTTATAAAGGTATTGAAGAATTTGCTTAACTTTACTTTAAGCTTGTGCTTAAACTCATCCCTATATAAAACAAATCACTTAGGAACATCTGGATAACCAGTTGCTGGGATTTAAATATGCGTGTTGATGTTTTTTTGAATTGAAATGAATTTAAGGTTAATTAACATGCAGATGTTTGAATTGAGATGTTTGCCCTTGTTCTGATTAGGGGTGTGTAAACCAGGAATTGAATTTAACTTTCCCACTAGTTTTATTCAGGATCACTCTTTTTTTAAAAACAAAAGATTAAAAGTTCATAGTAACATTATTCTTTAATTTTTTTCCCCTTACCTCCTTTTTTCTCAGTGTCTTGTGTTTGAAGATGCACCACTTGGAGTCAAAGGAGCCCTGGCAGCAGGAATGCAAGTGGTTATGATTCCGGATGAAAAATTACATCCAGATCTTAAAAAGGAGGCAACACTACTGCTGAACTCCATGGAAGATTTCAAACCAGAACTGTTTGGTTTACCAGCATATGATTAATGCCCAATGTCTGTGAACATGCACTTGACGGGAAATCGGGAAAGTGGAATGTAATTCTGTTACGATTGTATGATTGGTTTGCATCTTTTCCTCCCTTTCTCAAAACTAGAGCACAAAAATCCTGTTAACACCAAGTCTTCCACACAATACCTTTGAAAGTTGACTAGAATGTTTATGATTTGTCCTCGTGATAAATGGTAAATTAAAGCAGCATTTCATCTTGTGAAGTGAATCCAGCCTTGTTCCCTGCACATCATATTTTTTTTTTTCTGCACATCATAATGTTTGGTGGCCAGGTGCCCACCAAAGCCATTCTGTCACTTCCCCCATCAGCTGGACAGGGGAGAGAAAATATAACAAAAGGCTCATGGGTCGAGATAAGCACAGGGTGAGATCACTCACCAATTACCATCATAGGCAAAACAGACTCGACTTGGGAAAATTAGTTTATTAACAATCAAATGAGAGTAGGGTAATGAGAAATAAAACCAAATCTTAAAACACCTTCTCCCCTCCCTCCCTTCTTTCTGGGCTTAACTTTACTCCCAATTTTCTGTCTCCTCCCCCTCAGTGGTGCAGGAGGTTGGGGAATGGGAGTTGTAGTTAGTTCATCACATGTCTTTGCCGCTCCTTCCTCCTCAGGGGGAGGACTCCTCACACTCTTCCCCTCCTCCAGCGTGGGGTCCCTCCCATGGGAGAGTGTCCTCCACAATCTTCTCCAATGTGAGTCCTTCCCACAGGCTGCAGCTCTTCACAAACTGTTCCAGTGTGGGTCCCCCATGGGGTCACAAGTCCTGACAGCAAACCTGCTCCAGCGTGGGCTCCTCTCCCCAGGGGTCTACAGGTCCTGCCAGGAGCCTGCTCCAGTGCAGGCTTCCCACAGGGAACGTCCACCTGCTCCAGCATGGGGTCCTCCATGGGCTGCAGGTGGAGATCTGCTCCATCATGGACCTCCATGGGTGCAGGGGCACAGCCTGCCCTGCCATGGGCTGCACCACGGGCTGCAGGGGAATCTCTGCTCCAGCACCTGGAGCACCTCCTTCCCCTCCTTCTTCACTGACCTTGGTGTCTGCAGAGTTGTTGCTCTCACATATACTCACTCCTCTCTCCAGCTGCAATAGTGCAGTTTTCTTTTTCCCTTTCTTAAATATGTTATCCCAGAGGCGCTACCACCATCACTGATGGGTTTGGCCTTGGCCAGTGCTGGGTCTGTCTTGGGCCCGGCTGGCATTGGCTCTGTCAGACATTGGGGAAGCTTCTAGCAGCTTCCCACAGAAGCCACCCCTCTAGCCGTCCCGCTACCCAAACCTTGCCACACAACCCCAGTACATCTGGGAATATTATGAAACTATTTAGACAATTTATGTAACTACATTGGAAGCTTCTTGTTCTGTTTCCACTTGAATGACTTTCTGTTTAGACCTTAACCAGAAATCTGTTCTGGGTTGGCTTTTATCCCATTACATTTTTTTTGATACAGTTATCACTATCAGCATGTTTATCCATTTCCTTATCCTGTACTTGCCCATCTATTCCCCTTTTCATCATGTTGTAAATTTTTTTTGCAGTTATTTGAAGGAGTTTTGCTATACTTTCTATGTTTTCTTATTTTGTTTTCTTCTTGGGGGTTGAATGAGATGAATTCCAGAGGTCCCTTACAAGTTCCATTATTGTCTAATTATGTCATTATCTTTTTCAGCATGGTGATCACCTGCTAGGAGCTATACAAGATTATGTGATCCTACAGTTCAATCAAAATGCTTTGCATCTTCCTTCTTTCATTTCCTTGTATTCCTCTCATTTTCCATGTTGCTGTGTAGCCTTCCCTTTCATTCTTGTGAAATGGATCCATCCTGTCTCCTTTCTTCAATTCTGACAAAGTTATGGCCTTAACTCCTTTGTATCCAAATAGCTTTCTGTAGGCCATCTTTACCTTTCCAATCTTACCTCTTTCTTGAGCCCTTTTTTTGCAAAGCTCCCTACAGGGAGTTTTGCTATCTATTTTTAAAATGCAGAAATTGTAGTTTAGGTTTATTGAAATACTTAAAATTTATTTTCCTGGCTACCATAATTTCCACAAAATGTCCTTCTTACTTCCACCTGTTTCTGGCGCCTTGTCAGGACAAAGGTCAGAGTCTCTACCTACACCCTTCAGTGTAGGTATTTTGCATATTATGTTATTTCTTTAGGCCCATGGATATTGCAATCATTAGTGTTTGTACAGTGACAACTCATCCCATCCAATACGAATTCCATTTCTGGTCTTCCCAGACAAGATAACAGACGTTTTGCTGTATAATTCCTCCTTTGACTTGTATTACATAACACGAAGTGTTACTGTAGAGCAATAATTCTGAGCTTTCAAGTGTAAAACAGGTGTCTGTTGGGATCCCCTTCATTCATAATTACTGAATTCCAACAGGGAACTTACTAGGTAGAACAAGCTTTAATAAGCTGTAATTAGTAACTTTTTCAAAGTTTTGCATATATTTAATTTAACAGGGGAGTTTTACAAAAAGTGAAGATGAAGCACGTCTCATTTACACTTTACTTCGAAGGAACTGTCATCAAAGTTTTGAATTTCTTTTCAAAGATTGTGGCAGATGTGCCTACCCCGACAAAGATGGGGTTTCCTGGCTGTTGAAACGTAATGGCTGCTGATTCCTTTTTTGCACCTTTGTTCTCAGGTCTTTACAGTATTTGGGGCCCTCAGCCAATAGGAGCTGATGCTGACTGCAGATCAGATTCAGCTCGGGTATAAATGGAGTCCCCTGGGGGAGCCATTTTGAGCTAGTCCCCTCTGGAGCAGCACAGCTGTGGTCAAAGACTCTCCCACTGGGTCGTGATGCCACCCAAGGAAACTCCTTGAGTTTGAGAGCCCTCACTTTTCAGGTGAGTGAGTGAGCATTTTGAATTGTTGTTAAGTCCTAGGAATTTCTTGAATTGACTGTGCAGTAATAGCTTTCCTCTCATGGACATTTGGATCTGTCATTTATTAATGACTGCTGGAGTGCCAATTGATTTTACCTGAAATAAATTTTATTTTAAGTATGTCTTGTTTATTTTGAGAGTCTCTGCAACATTTTTAATTGGTATAGTCAGCAGGATGTCGATAGAGGAACTGTTATGGAGGCACAGCCATGCCCCTTCTCCCCGAGGTGTACAGTGGGTGAAGGAGAAGTGGTTTGAACGGGTGGCAATTGTGGAAAAGTTGGAGGAAAGCCACGGAAGTGTTGGGGGTGGCAAGGTGAAGGGATCATGTGCGCCTTCTTAGATGTCAGTTTGTTTCATATGCAAGATTACTCTGGAATTGGGGAAAAGGATAATTTAAAGAAACAATTAGAAAGAGATTAAGGAAAGAACAGCAACAAGAAAGAGAACAGACATGGTTATTGGAACAAAAAATTGAAATCGTGTTGGCACAAGCAAAAAAACCAGTATTGTCCAGTTTTTAAAGTTATTGTGGGTGTAGATCCCGAGGATTGGGACATCTGGGGAGATCCCGATGAAAGCAGTTTGGAGGAAATAGAGGAAGTGGAAGAAAAAAATGTGCAACCTCTCGTCAAAACAGAAAAACACACAGGTCTGCAAGGCAGGAACCCTCAAACCACTGTCTGCATGACCCCCTGGACAGAACCTGAGGTTAGCGAACTCCAGATGAAGTTTTCGTGTAAACTGAGTGAAACTGAAACCCAGTATCTGGAGAGTTTCTTTAACGGGGGGGGGGGGGGGGGGGGGGGCAGATCAAATCCTATTGATTGATGACAAGGCAAGGGGGTTATGGGGTCCCGGAGTGTTTTTAAGTGATGGACTGGTGGGTAACCAGTCGGTAACATCTCGAGTGGCGTATTGGGCTAGGTGTGTGGACCCCAAGGAGAAGGGGAAACTGTTACTATCAAGGTGAAGGGATTATTGGAATTGGCAGGAGTACAAAAAGCTGCTTGATTTCAAGCAGTGTATGAGAGGGGGTGGTGAGGAGTACTGATTGTTACACTGGTGGACCCCAGCAACCTTAGACCTCTTGGACTCATGGATGCTTTAAAGATACATGTCCAGTCCCTCAGAGAAAAGGTGCAAAGGGCCATTGAATGCAACCAGTTAAACCCTCTGACCCCTCCTGTGCATGTATTGTGGCTGGAAGTGTTACACAATATGGTTGCTGATGGGCATGAGATGGGACAAACTGACCTAGGTGGCAGCATGGATGGAAATCGGAAGGTTCGGCAAGTCAGGCGAAAAATCCACCCTGAGCGGCCTCCTTGCCGGGAGTTTGAACCTCCCTGAGGCAAGCCAGGTCGATCTTATCCAGGAAGGAGTGAGCTTTGGTGGAAGGCATTGGCATTGGAGGCACCTGGAGCAATGTTACATGGGCAATCCACCAATCACATCTGGAAGCTGGTGGAATTGATGGAGGGGAAAACCCATGATCAAAGGGAAACACCAGCAACCACACCTCTCAGGAAGGAAAATTTAATCTTTTTGTGACATCAAGAGGGGAACTGAGATAGTTAAAAAACTAGAAGCTGTGGTTTGGGGGTCGGGCTGCCCACTCCACATGGTGAATTCCTACCAATGGTTCGCTGACAAGGAGCCCTATATACATATCCCTGTGGGTCCTAGATGGATAAGTTTAAAATTTTTAATTGATACAGAGGCCCAAATTAGTGTTCTAAACAGTCAACAAGCTGGTGAGTTAGGACTTAAACCATCAAGAAAGATTATAAACATGATAGGTGTGACAGGGGTGGTAGAAAAATGTCTTGTAGTCCAAATGCAGTTTTGATTACCTGGGGAAAAGAGGATGACAGCTGGGAGGTGGCTTTGAGCCCTTATAATGGAAATATATTGACATTTGATGTGCTGACAGGTAAATGATGGTATTTACTGAATAGCAGCAGAGGGTGGAGTTTTGGAGGTAGAGGAATAGGGGTGACTCATGTAAGAATTTTGCAGGTTACTCCTTTACTACCATAATCTATATTAGCCTGTGTCTCTCAATATCTGTTGCCAACTGCTGCCAAAAGGGGTATGTTAGAAGTAATTAATGATCTTGAGAAAAGAGAGATTATAAATCACACACATTCCCCTTATAATCCTCCAGTTTGGCCAGTCTGTAAACCAGATGGACGGTGGCGGTTAATGATTGACTACTGGAGATTGAATAGTAACATCCCACCTTTAGTAGCTGCTGTTCCGAGTATAACATCAATAGTGACAGCAATACAGGCAGCCATTCATCCATGGATGGCTTCTTTACATGTTAAAGACATGTTATTTATGATTCCCCTAAGGGATGAGGATAAGCCCCAGTTTGCCTTTACCTGGGAAGGAACACAATACACTGTTAAATGACTCCCACAAGTCTACAAACATTCCCCCAGTATTGCTCATAATGCTTTGGCCAAACTTCTCGATGCATTGGAGGTGCTGTCGGGTGCCCATATATATCAGTATATAGATGATATTTTGGTTGGTGGAGATACTAAAGAACAGGTAGGGCAAGTGGCTGAAACCATCTGGGATCTGTTAATTAAGAATGAACTAGATATTCCGCCCTCTAAATGTCAAGATCCTGGGCAAGAAATCAAATTTTTAGGAGCCTGGTGTGTGGCTGGAACAGTTGCAGTAGCTGATAATATTCGGCTATTGAAAAGGGACAATTCCAGGTAATAAGGCAGAATTGCAGCAGCTGCTAGGTACCTTGGGTTATTGGAGAAAGCATATACCGGGGTTCTCAGTGACTGGTAAGCCATCTTCATCAGGGGCCAGCTTAAATGCCTCTATGCAAATGCATGTAACATGGGGAATAAACAAGAGGAGGTAGAGGTGCACACACCTGCAGATCTTATTGGCATCACGGAGACATGGTGGGATGGCTCCTATGACTGGAGTGTGGGAATGGAAGGATACAGGAAGGATACGGGTCTTTAGGAAGGACAGGCAGAGGAGATGAGGAGGCGGTGTCACCCTCTATGTCAATGACCAGCTGGAGTGCATGGAGCTCCAACTTGGAATAGATGAGGAACCAACAGAGAGCTTATGGGCCAGGATTAAAGGGAGGGCAGGGACAGGTGACGTTATAGCGGGGGTCTGCTACAGGCCACTCGACCAGGTAGATGGAGCAGATGAGGCACTCTATAGACAGATAGGAGCAGCCTCACATTCAAAAGCCCTAGTCCTCATGGGTGACTTCAACCACCTGTTATCTGTTGGAGGGACAACACAGCAGGGCATAAGCAATCCAGAAGGTTCCTGGAATGCATTGTTGATAACTTCATTCTCCAAGTGATAGAGGAGCCAACAGTGAGAGGTGCTATGCTGGAACTTCTTCTCACCAATGAGGAGGGGCTGGTGGGGAGTGAGACTCCAGGGAAGCCATGGTTGCAGTGGCTATGAAATGATGGGAGTTCAAGATCCTTAGGGCAGTGAGGAGAGAGCACAGCAAGCTCGCTACCCTGGTCTTCAGGAGAGCAGACTTTGGCCCCTTCAAGGATCTGCTTGGCAGAGTACCATGGGATAAATCCCTGGAGGGAAGAGGGGCCCAAGAAAGCTGGCTAATATTCAAGGATCACCTCCTCCAAGCTCAGGAGTGATACATCCCAACAAAGAGGAAGTCAGGTAAGAATTCCAAGAGACCTGCATGGATGAACAAGTAGGTCCTGGACAAGCTCAAGCATAAAAAGGAAGCCTACAGAGGGTGGAAGCAAGGACAGAAAGCCTGTGAGGAATACAGAGAAACTGTCCAAGCAGCCAGGGATCAGGTTAGGAAGGCCAAAGCCCTGATAGAATTAAATCTAGCCAGGGACGTCAAGGGCAACAAGAAAAGCTTCTAGAGGTGCATCAATGATAAAAGGAAGACTAGGGAAAAAGTGGGCCCTCTCTGGAAGGAAATAGGAGACCTGGTTACCCGAGATATGGAGAAGGATGAAGTACTCAACAACTTTCTTGCTTCAGTCTTCAGCGGCAAGTGCTCCAGCCACACTGCCCAAGGCACAGAAGGCAAAGGCAGGGACTGGGAGAATGAAGAACCACCCACTGTAGGACAAGGTCAGGTTCAAGACCATCTAAGGAACCTGAAGGTGCACAAGTCCATAGGACCTGATGAGATGCATCCACGGGTCCTGAGGGAACTGGTAGATGAAGTGGCTAAACAACTATCCATCATATTTGAGAAGTTGTGGCAGTCCGGTGAAGTTCCCACTGACTGAAAAAAGGGGAAACATGTCCCATTTTTAAAGAGGGGAAAAAAGGAAGACCTGTAGTGCTACAGGTCAGTCAGTCTTACCACTGTGCCAGCAAGATCATCTTGGAGCAGATCATCCTGGAAACTATGCTAGGGCACATGGAAAGTAAGGAGGTGATTGGTGACAGCCAACATGGCTTCACTAAGGGCAACTTGTGTCTGACAAATTCGATGGACTTCTAGAACATGGTTACAGCGTTGGTGGATAAGGGAAGAGCAACTGATGTCATCTACCTGGACTTGTGCAAAGCATTTGACACTGTCCCACAAAACATCCTTGTCTCTAAATTGGAGAGACAAGGATTTGATGGATGGACCACTTGGTGGATAAGGAATTGGCTGAATGGTTGCACTCAAAGAGTTGCATTCAACCGCTCGATGTCCAAGTGGAGATCAGTGACAATTGGCATTCCTCGGGGGTGAGTATTGGAACCAGTGCTTTCTAACATTTTTGTTGGCAACATGGACAGTGGGATTGAGTGCACCCTCAGCAAGTTTGTTGACAACGCGTAGGCCTGTGGTGTGGTGGATGCACTGGAGGGAAGAGATGCCATCCAGAGGGACCTGGACAGGTTTGATAGGTGGGACCATGCAAACCTCATGAAGTTCAACAAGGCCGAGTGCAAGGTCCTGCTCATGGGTCAAGGCAATCCCAAGCACAAATACAGGCTGGGCAAAAAATGGATTGAGAGCAGCCCTGTGAAGAAGGACTGGGAGTACTGGGGGTATTAAAGAATGGAAAACTGACTATGAGCCAGCAATGTGCGCTCACAGCCCAGAAAACCAACCATATCCTGGCCTGCATCAAGAGAAGTGTGGCCAGCAGGTCGAGGGAGGTGATTCTCCCCCTCTACTCTGCTCTCATGAGACCCTACCTGGAGTACTGAGTCCAGCTCTGGGACCCCCAACATAAGAAGGACATGGACCTGCTTGAGCAGGTCCAGAGGAGGGCCATGAAGATGATCAGGTGGCTGGAGAACCTCCCCTATGAGAACAGGCTTGGAGAGTTGTACTTGTTCAGCCTGGAGAAGAGAAGGCTCTGGGGAGACCTTATAGCAGCCTTCCAGTACTTAAAGGGGGCCTGCAGGAAAGGTGGTGAGGGACTCTTTATTAGGGAGAGTAGTGATAGGACAAGAGGTAACGGTTTTAAACTGAAAGAGGGTAGGTTTAGTTCAGATATTAGGAAGAAATTCTTTACTGTGAGGGTGGTGAGACACTGGAACAGGTTGCCCAGGGAAGCTGTGGATGTGCCCTCCCTGGAAGTGTTCAAGGCCACATTGGATGGGACTTCAAGCATCTAGTGGAAGGTGTCCCTGCCCGTGGCAGGGAGGTTGGAACTAGATGACCTTTAAGGTCCCTTCCAACCAAAACCACTCTATGATTCTATGATTGCTCATCTTTATATGATCTGCTTTGAAAAAATAAGGAGTGGAATTGGACTCCACAACAGACAGAGGCCCTGAATATTTTAAAGGATGAACTTAAGACCTATCACAGTTTAGGGCCCTTACACCCACAGGATCCATTGAGGGCAGAGTGGGGATTTGCAGAACATACCTCCTATTGCAGTGTGTTTCAAAAGGGACTGCGGGGACCACCTAGATTCTTGCTATTTAAGGAAACCAAACAGCAGTACTCAGAGTGGGAGAAGGAACTCCTCTTACTTACTAGGGCAGTAAAGGAAGCAGAGAGGTTACATACCACACAAGACTTTGTAGTGCAAGGCTCTCTTCTTTTAAATTCGATCCCTAAGGGGTCACTCTCCCCAAGGAGGTAACCCAGGAAGCCATGGTACATAAGTGGTATGCCTATTTAGAGGAATTTAGTCAGTTACTGCAATTAAGAGAGGGTCCAGTCAAAATTGCTAAGCTCCAACAACATATAAATCCAGGTCTGGTTTTGTTAGGCCAATCCTATAAACCTTCTCCAATCAAAGAGGCACCAAGATTGACCACAGGTTCAGATACAGAAGGAGTGTGATTCACTGATGCATTTACCTGATGAGTGGGGTTAAAGTGGAAATACAGAATAGCAGCATTGGAAATTGGTACCAGTAAAACAATTATACAGGAAGGATAAGGTAGCACGCAGGTGGGAGAATTGTGTGCCCTCTTGCTGGTGTCAGAGAATGATGCCACTTACGCAACTTACAAGAGTGCTACAGAGTGGATATGCCAATGGGCATCTCTTCAGAGGGAAGTGGGCTGTAAAAAGGTTTGGAGAGCTGAGGACTGGCAACGATTGTTGGAAATTGGTAGATCACGACCCCTAGTGGTGGAGTGGGTACAGGGCCATGCAAGAAAGGGGAGCCCCCCTACAAGATGGAATCAACAGGTAGATCACTTGACCCAAATTAGGGTAGTTGATAGTGATAAAGATGATTGGGATCAGTTGGCTGAGTGGCTACATATTGAGTGAGGCCACTCAGAGAAAACAGATCTCTATTATGTGTCAGTCCCAGGGATTGCTAGTGTCTATGAAAATATGTGAAGCAGTTCTTATGGCTTGTCCACAATGTCAAATGAGACTTAAGGCTGACCATCCAAATCAAGCCCTGACCCAACATATCAAACAAGGTGAGGCTCTCTGGAGCACCTGGCAGGTTGATTGTATTGGTTCTTTGAAGCCATCTCATGGGAAAAGGTATATTCTGGTAGGAGTAGAGGTGGTCTCAGGATTAACTATGGTTGCAGCTGTTAGCACAACTACTGTAGACCAAACACTCCGAGTTCTGCAAGGATGGTTTAGTATCTTACCCATACCTGAACATATTTAAAGTGACAATGGATCACATTTCACAGCTGCAGTGGTGCAAAACTGGACACAAGGAGATTGTGTGTTAAGTGGTTGTTTCATACACCATATTATCCCTGGGCCAGTGGCATAGCTGAGCGAGCCAATGGTTTTAGAGACATGCCAATGTCTCACAACACAACTGGGACATACGGTTATCACAAGCATTTTTTCTTGTTAATAAACTCTGGGGAAATTATGGGAATCCAATGATACAAGCATTTTGTTTTATGAGGTTATTGACTGGTGATACCCCTATATCTAACAATCGAAAGGGCCAGTTCCTGTTAAAATATATGCAGGCCAACCTGTCATTGTAAAGTTACCTTCTATTAATGTTATGCCCATGACCTTAGCAAAACCTGGAGGTTTACATGCCTGGGAGGTCCTAGATAAAAGTGAATGAATTCACCATATTAGTGCCTAAAAGATAATTCCTGACTTCTAACTTGATGCCTGGTTTCTAATCCGAGACCTAGTTCTGCTTTTTTTTCAGGATCTTGGAAAATCAGATTGTCTCATATTGGCAATGGTGACAGTGACCCATATGGACAACCAGGACTTGAATAACAATGTAGTGATGAATGAACTTTAATTTTTGTGAATTTGGCATCTTCTAGAAGAATGTGATTGGACGTGGTGCTATCAAGGGAGGAAGGTGTATATGGGCTTTTAAATCTGTTGGTAGATCTGTGTCCCAGGTGTGTTAATGCCACTCCAGGTCAACAAATGAAGAAAGTGGCAAGAGACTTAAAGGCAATTGTTGTTGTATTAACTGGTTGGTTGAATATGTTTGGATTTTCCTTGTCAGAATGGTTAATTAGTTTCCTTCAATTTTGATAATGATTGTAGTTACGCTTCTTATGATTTCTATTATAATAATTTGTATTAGTATGTAGTAGTGAAGTCCGTGTTAATGGTAGAGTATGTCTTTTAAAATCTGTTTGTTTAATTATCAGGGAATGACAATCCACAACAAACATTAAAACTCACTGGGACTGCACTCCCTTTTAGCCCTGGAGTCAAGAGGTGACTGTGCCTCCATTCCAAGGAAATGAGCTGAATCATGACTGTGGTCATGGGGTGGATTGTGTGGCAGACGCACTCACCATGACGAAGATGGGGCTTCCTGGCTGTTGAGACATAGTAGCTGCTGATTCCTTTTTTGCACCTTTGTTCTCAGGTCTTTACGGTATTTGGGGTCCTCAGCCAATGGGAGCTGATGCTGACTGAAGATCAGATTCAGCTCAGGTATAAATGGAGTCCCCTGGGGGAGCCATTTTGAGCTAGTCCCCTCTGGAGCAGCATGGCTGCAGTTGAGGAGTCTCTCCTTGCATTAGGACACCACCCAAGGAAACTCCTTGAGTTTGAGAGCCCTCACTTTTCAGGTGAGTGAGTGAGCATTTTGAATTGTTGTTAAGTCCTAGGAATTTCTTGAATTGACTGTGCAGTAATAGTTTTCCTCTCATTGAACATTTGGATCTGTCATTTATTAATGACTGCTGGAGTGCCAATTGATTGTACCTGAAATAAATTTTATTTTTATTTTATGTCCAGTTTATTTTGAGAGCCTCCGCAACAGAGATGTAGAGACATTAATAAATATATCACTGACAAAATCAGAATTACTTCATCATGACCACCATGATGAGATCAGCACATCCTGCATTCTAGTTTAATAGCCACATCATTTGCTGATTATTATTAGTCAGAAAACTATCACTTCTTAACTCCCCAGTAAATCCTATCCTATACAATTGTTCTTCCATGAATTTAGTATCCCACCTGACAGTTGTCAGTGAGATTATTGCCCCAAACTGAAATCTGTGAACCTAACCCATATGGTATAACCTTCCCCTCCTTTTAATAAAATTCTCTTCCACGTACTTTACTGCTTGCTGTTGGCCAACTTCCTGGTCCTGTGCTGAACCATTTGACTGTTATTAAAGTAAGTATTAGTGTTGTGATTAGCTTTTCTCTTGACTGAATGAGAAATCAAGAGCACACAAAATTAAATTCTTCATCTATAGTAATCTTAAAAATCCTGTCATCTCCATCATATGTGAGGTGGATTTTCATGTGTCAGCAGTAGATGACTGTAACCTGCCTGATTAACCATGTACCAAATATCAACATATGTTTGCATATATTTCTTTACCCACTTTTTGGTTGGATTTGTGGCTCTGTAGCTCGATCATCTCAACAACATCTGTTCAGAAAATAAAAAAAAAAAAAAAAAAAAGAGATTAAAAACTTGGATCACTTCCCTTCCTTCCATCTGCTGCTTTCCAGATGAAGTCCTGTTCTCACTGAACTAAAAAAATCCATACCAGATCCTGGCTACAGATCATGAGGACATGTGAGCAATCAGGACATTTGAATGCTCCATCTGTGTTTGTATGAAGAGGACTCTTAAAAACTAATCCAAAAACTCTATCCTGTAACTCAGCAAGCAGACTTCAATCCCAACAAATACTTAAGCACATGCTTAATTAATTTTTATTAAGCATAGAAAGTAAGCAGCAGCTTAATGTTAAAGATACATTTAGTTTTATTTGGCTTAATATAGAACATGTGCTTCAGGCATATCCTGAGAAGAATTCCAGCTTCCACAAAATAAAGGCAAAACTTCATGACCAAGTTTTTACCATTGGAAAACAGGATAAGTGCAGCAAGATGGAGCTAAATTCAGCCATGAAAACATATTAAAAAAAAAAAAAAAAGGCAAGTTAGTGATGATGAAGTGTTATACTGGAACTTAAACTCCTTTCTGCCTCACAAGTTAACTAGGTTTTACATTTTACGGGAACTCCAATGGTATTAATATTGGTAGAATTTCCAGGTTGTAAAGATATACATAAACAGGAGTTTCATCGAATATATGAAGGTGAAAATTCATTGCATTGGAACAGGATTAATTTCAAAATGCACTCTAACTTCTGTGAAGCTTGGCATTTGCCTCCTAGAAATAAAGATCAGAAAAAACTGAGATGTTCATTCCTCATTTGGATTAGATGTCTTTCTAAAAAATGTTATAGTTAAACCGTAGAAACCTCTGCCCAGAATCAAGCTCATGTTGCATATATTCCAAAAAATGTCTTCAGCAGAAGCCAAACTAGATAATTAGACAAAATTGCAAAAAACTTCATAGTAAGAAGAAATGAAATTATTTTCCACTGCATTAAATTAATCTGTATCTTTAACAATTAGAGAATGAAGCTTGAGATTTTCTACTTTATTACTAGCTCTAGATACTGGTTTTCCATACAGAAATCCACATTTGTTTTTTTATCTTGATAAATTCAGATACCAAAACCACTAGCTAGACACTAAATTCACAATTCCACAGGCCATATGAAAAATTTGTTTCTAATATTTTAATATTAGAATAATATTAAACAAAAAATAAATAAAATTAAAAATAGAAATCTTCTTTTTCTAATTATTTTTTTCCATTTATTTGTTTCTAATTCACTACTTTGTAACTTCACTGAATTTCCTGTGATTTGACATTGAGAGGGTAGAACTGGGGTTTTTTTGCCAAATTAATGGAAATAAATGTAAAGACTGGAGTGGAGGAAAAATAACTCTCTCATAACACTTCTCTGTCCCAAGAGAAACATGGCTGTTGTCAACACTTTATGTTAACCTTTCCTTTGTCTGACACTTCACAAACTGTGGATCTAATTGCCTTATTAAAGTGGAAAACGGAAGGAGGATGAGAACTCAAACTAAAGCCCATACCAGAACTTCCATGGGCTGAGGAGCCTATGCCAGCAGTGGGGCTCATTGAGTGTGTCTGTGTCTGCACCAGGTAGTTCACTACAACAAAAAAATTAGATTTTGGAGGGCAGGGGTTAGCATGAGAAAGGCTGTCAGTCTCTTATTTTTTTCAGTCCTTTGACCTATGGGTTCTAAGCCATTGTCTTCAAAATGTTAGGAGTTGGCTTGCTCTCATGATAAAAACAAGTCTCAGCAGGGAGAAAGCATTTCAGGTCTCACCCCTCTCTTTGCAGCTTTTCCCCCAGAATATCTGCAATATGAAACTGTGTTATGGAGGCTCTCAAATAAACAACCAATCACCAAAAAAATAAATAAATAAAAAAATTTATTATTAATAACACAGTTAACTAGCTCTCTGTAAATTAGAGGTTCGAATGTCTGTGAGAGGAGAACAGAACGACTTCCTAGGGTTTAACGTCAACCCAAAATGCATAACAAAGAACTCTATAGGATTTAATGGCAACCCAAAACGCAGAACAAAGCACCACTCCCTAGGGTTTAACGACAACCCAAAACGCTTTATCACTCACCTGACAAGTGAGGGCTCTCAACCTAGAGGACGTGCTCAGGGCAGTGTCCCGACCCAAGGCACCTCAAGGAGTTTCCTTGGGCAGCGTCCTGACCCAAGGGGAGAGTCCTCAACCGCAGCGTGCTGATCCAGGGGGACGAGCTCAAAATGGCTCCCCCAGGGGACTCCATTTATACCCAGGCTGAATCTGACCTGTAGTCAATAGCGGCTCCCATTGGCCAAAGGCCCCAACTACCGCGAGGCCCTGAGAACAAAGGCAAACAGGGGCTGCCACACTTCAGCAGCCAAGAAGCTCTGCTTTCATTGGGCGGATTCACCTGCCACAAACTGGAACATGAAGTAAAATATTAACAGGATCATTGTCAATATCCAAGGTTCCTTTGATTTAAAAAATAGCAGAGACAGCATTATTTAATGGAGAAAAACAATGGTAGAAGAAAGGAGCTGGAGACAAGGAAGCAACCCACAGTACAAACCATCTAGAACCAAACACTCCAATGAAATGAAGGAAGAGGAAACAGAAGAGTCAAGTCTTCCACTTGTCCTTAGCAAAAATGTAAAAGCAGTAATTATTGAGGGAAAATCTTTGCATTAAGAGAAACAAAATCCAGGTCAAAAACATACTCAAAGACACTGTGTTATAAGGCACTGAGATTTATAGAGATAAGAATCAGCATCCTGAAGCACATTTTTTGAAACCAATGTCCAAAGAAAATGAAGCAGTTGGAATCCAGAATCAAAGAAGATGTGTAAATCACCTTTGATGAGCATCAGAGCACAAATAAATGTAGAAAATATATCATTGTATGCCTCGGTTCAGATACCAGTAAGATTGTGAAATCGTTTCAATTTTGACTTCAAAATTTTGGATTTGTTTAACAACTACAAAATGGAAGAGTATATCATCAGCTTGAAGAAAACTGAAAAAAAAAATGCTACATACCATTTTTCTCCATCATCTTTAGCTCAAACTGCATATTGAGGGACTGAATTCTTCATTGCTTTGAAGCCAACAACAGCCCTGTGGCAACTAGAGCAATTTGCTCATAGAAGGGGATATTGGAAATGGACTTTAAACTGTCTTTTGCCCATGATATCGTGGTTACTTTAAAAAAATGTATTCTCTTGGTGTCATTTACTCCTCATTTCAGGAAGAGTAATAGCACTATATAGCCAACAACTCCTCCTTATTTAGAGAAGTTTGGGCTTCAGAGAACAGAGATTTAATGAAGTTCCTGTAGATTTCACAAAGCAATTTCCACTGTATTACCTGAATGTCTTGCTAGTGATTTGATTACTACTACCTACATACCTAGGGTGTAAGCAGTGCATCTAATAGTAACAGTATCCAATCCAAATCACTGTATGACTGCAGGTAAAACTGCTAACTTAACACTCAAATGTGATAAAATCAAAAAATTAGGAACTTCAAACTAGAGGTTCATTGTGCAGATCATCCTCCTACTTTCTGTGAGAAGGAAGTGTTTAGTAGGGAATCATGTAGATCTACAACTGATAGAAAAACGCACTTGCCACAGGCTCTCCATACAAAGATGCAGCTTGTTTGGGGAAGAATGTAAATATGCTAGTTCCACAAAATAGTTTTATTCCTAATGACTTTTTCCAAAGGCAGGGTGGAAACATGCAGGGGCAATGGGAAGACACAAACAGTTCAACCATTCTCAGCCTCCTTTGATTCTCCCAGAGAAGGTGCCTGAGACCAAGAAAGGGAGAGGAGTTCTTCCAGCGGTTAACCAAAGTAATGCTTTGTCATAAAAAATTCAGATACACAAATTTTATCTCTGTTCTCACAGTTTTCTCTATTGCATATGAACTTTTAGAGGTAGACAAAAATATGTGAAATGCGGCTAGGCTTCAGTTGCAGAAAATTCTCTGTATACATTGCCAGAAATGCAAACAGGCATCTCTGTGACATACCAGTACAACCGCTGTTCTCGGTGGTTGCCCCAGCTGTAGCTTCTCATGCTCTTTAGTTAGTCAGCTGAGACACAGCCAAGCACTGGACTGTGGGAGTTAAGCTCAAGAAAGAGAAGGTATGTGCTATACTGGGGAAAAAAAAATAAAAAAAAATTTAAAAAATTTGCTTTTCAGAAAGGGCTGAAAGTCATTCAGTACTGTTATACCTTGTGAAATGTCTTTTTGCTGTAGCAGAATGTAATTTCAGCAAACAGTAGTTTTATCACATAGGAATATTTTACACATTTAACCTGCTGCAGAATATCCATGGATATCATAAACCACTTTTAAGTAGGGAGAGCACAGTTTTCATTACAGTACCAAAAAAGGGGGGGGAAAGGGGTACAGAAGATGGGGGAAATCAAGTGTTAATCTTTGATAAAATACCAGCTTAATTTAAAATCTGTGAAGACTTAGCAAACTGTATTGAATAATTTTATTACTGTGTCTTCATTGCTTGGATATGATCCAAAAGTGCTATATTTTACCTGAAAAATGGAAAAGCTGATTAAGTCAAAATGGATTTCCTGGTGGCCTATGACTGCAGCCTTGTAAACTTATTGATTATGTCCCTTAACATTGTTCTTATTGATGGCTGCATCTGAAATATTGTAAAACCCATGGCTTTCACTTTCTTCAGACCAAATACATTAGGAAAGTGACTTCATGTTTTTTGGTGCAATATGAGGCAGGAAAACATGGTGGATTTTTTCCTCCCTCTAAAGCAAATCTTACTGTAAGGAAATTTATTAATCATGTAATTTTATCTTGTCATATTTCCTTAGCCTATGGTATGTAACTGTAATGATTTTATCAAAGTTACAGAGCACATATGTAACTGAAATTTGTGGCTGGAAATTAGTTAATATGTCTGGAGTGTACTAAACACATTCCATGGCTATTTTATCAAATTATAGTTATTTTTTTGTGGGTATGATTGAAGGAAGGTGGTTTATGAAATTGTATATGGGAACAGCTTGTAAACCAGGGAGGGAGGGAGGGAGGGAGGAAGGAGGGAAGGAAGGAAGGAAGGAAGGAAGGAAGGAAGGAAGGAAGGAAGGAAGGAAGGAAGGAAGGAAGGAAGGAAGGAAGGAAGGAAGGAAGGAAGGAAGGAAGGAAGGAAGGAAGGAAGGAAGGAAGGAAGGAAGGAAGGAAGGAAGGAAGGAAGGAAGGAAGGAAGGAAGGAAGGAAGGAAGGAAGGAAGGAAGGAAGGAAGAGCAGAATGCCACCCTGCCCACTGAGTTGACTCCAAGCCTTCCCAGTCAAGTGAATCATCATTTTGGACATGAAAGACATTTATGAGATCTGTTTGGCTCTTCTCCTTCCAAGCTGAGACTCCATGGGCTTTAAAAATACAGTATATTTCTCAATGACATTTACTTGGATTACTGACCTTCCCCAGGAAATGGAAGTAAACCCTTATCACTGTAAATTCTGTTTTAAAGAAAGGGACTGCTTAAAGGACTAAACACTTAGTATGAGCACCCCACAGCGAGGTTTACATTCCCTTTCCAGTGATAGACTAGGAATAGATAGGTGTAGACTCCCTAATGTTTAGCAAGTAACAGCACCTAGCAAGCAGCCGCCTTCTCAGAGCAAGCTAACTACATTAATATTCACCTCACTTGTGGTCTAAGATTTACAGTTACTTCTACCTCTATGCTTCTATGGTAGTATCAGTACCCGATCTAGCTATTCTGTAGATAAACTGAATATGTATTATATCAGCTTTTAACTTCTATAATGACCACACCAAAGACTGCACATTTAGGAGAGTATATCTGTGAGTGATTAGATACTGAGTATCTGAGATATCCTCTCACAAAATGACTGGGACCATCCATCGGGAACTATCATAGGTATTTGTTCTAGTCTGCCTATTTTTATACAACTTCCTGCATTCGTAGTTCAATAATTTACAAAACTTTCTGCTTACGCCCTTCATTCCATCAAGCCATCTGATGTTACTACCACAGTATTGGCCTTGTTGGTTGTTATTAAGATGTCTTTTTCACAAGAGTATTAGGTTTCTGGTTTGGTTTGTTGGTTTTTTTTTTTTGATTGGTGGGGTTTTGGTTTTCATTTTATTTAATAAGAGCTAAGTAACTGCAGAACAAACTAGTCACTTCAGAGAAGTGCCAGTAAAATGTATTTTCTCAGACATGTTGTTTCTTGCCCCGGTTAGGGAAAAGTGAACATCAGAGACTAGACAAACCTCTATGAGGGTTGGGTTTTTCTGGAAGACTTCCAACACTGCTTTGCACTGAATTTCTTCTATAGCTAAATATCCAATCCATTTGGTGCCATGATGCTAGGCAAGCTTCATCAACACTTAATTACTGTAATGTAACATGTACTAGAATTGTTCATACAATTCTATAGAAAATTTAAAAACAATACTGCAGACTGTGGTGATTTATGACAAATCACAATACCATCTTCCTACCTAGTTTAGTGGTAGTGATAAGACTAAAAGGGTACACTGCACATTTCTTCTTTCACTGTGATGGCTAGAATGAAAGAAAAAGATCTCTCATGAGAGGTACAGGTAATTGCAGCTCATAAAATCCTCTGTTAAATGGGCTGTACATCACACAAGTATATGCAGGCAATTTCCTTTTAACCCATCTCCTTCTCTCCCCTGCTACCTTCTTCTTCCCCTCCCCCTGCCACATATAAACATTTGCGTTTAACATGTGTTAAAAATTAAATGCAAGGATTAAAATATTTTAAATTGCTAACAGTAGATCAACACTTTTGTCATGATTGAACACTATAGATCATATGCATTCATCTTTGAAGGTAAGAAGTCAACATATATGTGACTCTAATATTAGTGATTAAATGCCATCTTCCCTTCTGGATTCCACAGCTGAGGTGTCATTCTTGGTACAGTATTTTTCAGTTCTGTTAGGTTTACATCAGAATTATTAAGGTAAATGCTATCTTCAAATGTATGGATGTTCATCTGGATAAATATCTTACCTGCCTTGATAATTAAAAAAACCTTCAACTATTCTCAACAAATTATTATTAATTTTTAATATTTCAGGCTTGTACCTGTATAAAAGAAAAAATTATTGTTCTTATCTGTTTTATTCAGTAACTCATCTTTTTGTAAGTAAACTGTCCAAAGAAATGTCTGATAAAATTTTAGACAATCCATTCAAAATTAAAGATTCTCAGAATTCCAAGTAACCACTGTTGTTTGCACTTAGGCATTACACAGAGACCTTGTCTTTAGTATCAGATTCTGACCTAAAAGGTACCCAGGGAAAAAACAAGCCATTTCAAATATGAAAAGAGAGAAAGTTTATTCTGCTAATTAAATTAAAATAAACCTGAGATTTATTTGTCAAAAGGTAAAATTTGTCACCTCATCAAGGGGTCTTTTGGGGAAACACCACCGAGATCTTTGTTTTACAGTGAATCTCATCCTCAGATTTCTTGGTTTACAGCCCAGCATGCTGCACAGTTATACCTAGTGTTCTGAACACAAATCACTTTTGATGCTGGAGATTAAAACTAATGCACTGGGACTCCTGGAAATACAAAGCCAGCTCATTGCATGGACCACACTTGCCATGTGCAGTCAGGGTGAATAACTAGACTATCGTATGCTAGAAGAGATTCTACATGATAAAATAGCTGCCAGTAGTCATGTTATCTGAAGAGAAAGACAGGAAAAAGGTATCAACAACTATGAGCAAAATGTGCATAAAATCCGTGATTGTCTGATCACTGCAGAGCGGCCAGATGGCAATTCCCCTTCAGTATCAGGAGCCACCTTCAGTGCACAGAGCAGCTTGCGCCAGACAAGCAGAACTGTCCAGGTATCCAAAATGCTTGAAGTAAGAATCAGCACCATTACAGAGTTATACCCCTTTCTAAAGTCCAAACATAGCCATGAAATCTTTGATTACAGTTCACTAATGATACCGTGGTACATTTCCCCTCTTGTACTTGCAGGTTTTTTTGGAAATGCATGTAAACTAGTTGAGTTATTCAACTCCTTTAGTTGTCTGATTGCACAGCTGATTACAGATGTAAACAATCAGCAGACATGAGCTTTGCAGATGCAAGTAATCACAAAATATACACAAAAAATAGAATTCTGCATCATAAAAGTTAAAAATTTGTAATCCAAAATGCAAACAGGGATTTGAAATATTGGGAAAATATTAGTCATGCATTTGGATTTTTTAACAGGAAATTTGCTTTAATATTATTATACTGTATTTTAAGTACACAGTTTGTAATTAGTTTTTTATAAGATCATTGCTGTCAGGAATATTGTAACCATAACTGCACGACTTAATGACCATTGAAAGGAAAATGTCAAATTTACCCAAATACTGTATTTTACCCATATTCCAAATAATTTCATTTTTTAAGTATAGCTGTAAATTTCACGAAGACAAACTTCTGATTAAGAGTAAAAACGAATATAAAATAAAGTAAAACCTGTGATAGCAAACAGAAAAAGGGTCCTAAATCTAGAATACATGTAAATCCCTAGCTGTCCTTTCTCTTTACAAAGAAAAGAGACAGCTCTCTTACCCCTTTTTTCTATATACCTCTTTCTCTTTTATCCCTTCAAATACGGAGCTTAATCACCCAGGATTACTATGTGTACTCCCTCTGATCAACACAAAAAGTCAGCATGTCAGAATAATAAGAACTATTAAAGACTGAGAAAAAAAAAAATCTCTTTGCCTATGTAAAGCCAAGGCAACTTTAAGCAGTGCAGCTGAGCTGTCTTTCCACACTGTGGATAGGAGCAATGCATACTTCAGGTTTAGGGTGGATGGGGAAGGGTTAAGATAACAATCATCAGGTGGATTTTGTGTAGATTGTTGATTCAGCTTCTTTTTCAATTTTGTTCCAGTGCAAACGTGACCAACCACAATGTAAAAATAAAGGAATAGTGAAGTGACCTGAATATAATTGCAACCCTTCAGATGCTTAGTGAAATTAATGTCTCTAGGTCTTTCCTGTGTTGGGTGTGGGCTAATGTGACTGGGGAGGTTCAGGAGGCCCCCTGGGAATGCTTCCATCCATGCCCATCATGGCAAAGATGTTTCAACACACTGTCCTAAGTCATAGACCCAAAGTTTCCAGGGTAGCACATCAGCAAAGAAAATATGTGGATAATTTTCTGTTTGGGGCATGGCTTCTTTATTTTTGAACAAGGAATAAAATAAAATACAATGAATCCATGATGATTATCATTGGACAAAATAAAAGGTTTCCTCCAGTATTTCTATTTTCTTTTGGGAAACATCGAGATAATATAGTCCCATCATAGTTGATGATAAATTTCCATTATAGAAGTTACTGTGAAAGCTGTTAAGCTCTTTCTCCCTCTCACTTGAATGTACCATCAGCATGTCTATGTAATTTGCATCAAAGAATTATAACAAAAGTGTCAGAGGAGTTCTCTACACTGTCAAGGTTAATTTTCAGAAGTATTGAAACATGGAGGACATTCAGGAAACATCTGGAAGAAAAAAGTTGTGCCAATATTTTAAAAAGAATAAATAGAATAACCTATTTAGTTATAAGCTTGTCATCATAAAATCAGTCTGATGAAAAAAAAAATGGAACACCTAATATGGGACTCAGTTTATAAAGAATTAAAAGAGACTAATTTAATTAATGCAAATCAACACAGGTTTCTACACAACAGAACTTGAGTAACTTGAGGGCTTTTTTGACGTATACAAATTTGACTTGTAGAGGTACTGTTGCTATAATATTCTTGGATTTCTATTCTGACCTGATATGGCACAGTATTTTGATAAATAATGTGAAACAATAAAAAAATCTGCATGTTATACATTAAGTCTATTAAAAGTTATCTAAATAATAGCTCAGCGTAATTATAAACAGGACTCATTGTTAAGTGGCTACGAAGGTCGAGTCACAGTGATCAGTTTTTGGCTCTGACTTATTTAACAAGGTTCTGAATGTCTTGGGGGAAAATAATTGCTGATACAATCTTCAAATGATATACAAATTACAGAAAGAGGGAACAAGCAGGTGGAGGCAGAAGGATGACTAGATACTGGTCAAGAAAAATCTTCACAGGTTGCTAACTGTGCTTCTCAGCAAAGTGTTTATGAATGCAGTCTGTTCCCACAGGATGCAGAACTCTGTTCTGGTAAGCCATGGCTCCAAAAACACTCAGGATCACACTGAATGGGACCATAGGAAATGAGTCTCTGGTGCAGAAGCAGACATATCAGTTAGGAGCTGCAGTGGGGAGGCAGCTCCATGGCGCCAGCTCCAATCAGCAGTGAGGCTGAGCACGTATTCCCAGCAGGCACATGCCCACAGAGCACACATATATACACCACATACGTTGTTCAGTATGGTATAGTTCATTAAATTGCCAGCTGCACAGGTAACACGTACAGACACAGAGAGCACTCTCACAAACACAGACAGCACCAAGGGACTCATCCTGTTCTCCTCTCTGCCTGAGCAGGGTGGAGGTTGGCTACTGAGAATACATATGTATATATGTGCAATGTGGATCCCTCCAGCAGCTGGGCTTAGGCAGCTGGTCTGCCCAGAAGAGTTTTTATCACACTACCGAACAATATCTGCACTCCTGGAACCAGCAACATGTTAATTTTCAAGCCAGAACTGGGAATAAACCATCTACCCCTATGTGTGCCCCCATTTCCAGCAGAGGTATCCTTGGACCCCAGGCTAGAAAACACTTGACATGCTGGCTCTTCCCATCCAGAAGGGCACCCATGCTCAAGGGGCTACCTCGTGCACCCCTGCCTTGCACAAGAGGCAGAGCCACTGTGAGCAGAAAGGCTGAAGCCAGCCTTGCACACGTGCCCAGAGAGATGTCAAGCAGGAGCAGAGTAGCCTCTGAGTTTGGTACTGGTGCCACTGCTATGAGAAAGGAAACTTTGAGAAGCATTTCAGTTTAGCAGGTTTTTTTGTAAGTTGGAAGTCTTAAATTTGAAGCTAGATAAATTGAGATTAGAAAGTAAGCATGTTTGGAACAGGATGTTGTTGCTAGGACAACTTGTCAGTCGATGTATTGAATTCAATATTTCTTGAAATGTTGAAATCAGAACTAGAAAGATTTTTTACTTTTGGGTTGGATTTTTTTTAAAATTTATGTTTAAATCATGCAAGACCTAAATCAGGGAAATATTTCATTGTTTGTTAAGATCGTAATAATTTTACTTTGCCTTATAAACCATGAAAATGAGCTTTAGGGGCTGTATAGTCCTTGCTGAAAAATGTTCCCAGTCTTTCATCCCATGGAAACATTGAGTTGAAACATCCTTTTACATCATATCCAGGGCTGGTAAGTGAAGATTTTACTAACAAAAACCAGCCAGATGTAATCTTTCATGCATTTTTAGTACCAGATACATGAATCACTATTCTTTTTAAATAGTATAGCTATCTGGACAACCATCATTCTTTATGGGCATTGGAGACACGACTGTATTGTGAAATATTCACTATAAAATACAATCTAATTTTTTCAAATTAGATTCAGCTTTAAATCTCTTAAGGTAGAAAGGTCTAATATGTAAAACATAGTATCTCAGGAAATGCCTTGAGAATGAATTTTCATGGGTTTGGGTTTTGTGGGGTTTCTTTGTCCAAACAGGAATTTCAGAAATGCCCCTGCTCACAAGAGTGCTGAGGACAGTGGTGGCAATATAGCCATCAACTTTGCCTTCTTCAAGAATAACAAACCATCATTTTTTCAGTTCAGAGAAAGAAATAACAAGGTAAATGAAAGGGTTGCCCCACAGTGATCTCATGCAAGCAGTGACAAAAAAGGTCTATGAAAATATTAATCCTTTTGCAGTTGCTTTTAATAGGATACTAAGAAAAACTGAAAAGCGTGACAAGAGGGAGGGGAGGCAAGGATTCCAGGGATAATTGTCTTATTTTGCTTAAAAAAAAAAAAAAAAAATCCCAAAGCTTTTCTTTATTTCTATTAAAATATAAATATAATTTAAAAAATGCATTAGATGGTCGTACCAGAGTTGATGAGCAGGCAAAAATATTTTGTCTATCTCATCTGTAATGATATTTAAAAGTTTGATGGATAAGGACTACTGTTTCTAAACATTATCAAATTCACCATGTCATACTCAAATTAATCAGGTTAATATGACATTATTTTAAATAGTTCATAATTCAACATAATTCAACATAAGGAATATTATGTTGAATAACTCAGGGAAAAAAAGAGAGTTCATGACCTTTGGAAGAAGGGGCAGGCCACTCAGGAGGACTACAAGGATGTTGTGAACTTACGTGGGGAGAAAATTAGAAGGGCCAAAGCCCAACTAGAATTTAATCAGGCTACTGCCATAAAAGACAATACAAAATGTTTCTACAAATGCATTAGCAACAAAATGGAGAATGTCCATCCTTTATTGGATGTGGGGAGAAACATAGTGACAAAGGATGAGAAAAAGACTCAGGTACCTAATGCCTTCTTTGCCTCAGTCTTTCACAGTAAGGCCAGTTGTCCTCCTCCAGGTACCCAGCCCCCTGAGTTGGAAGACAGGGATGGGGAGCAGAATGAAGTCTGCATAATCCAAGGGAAAATGATTAGCGACCTGCTACACCACTTAAGATACACACAAGTCTATGGAGCCAGATGGGATCCACCCAAGAGTACTGAGGGAGCTGGCAGAAGTGTTCACCAAGGCACTTTCCATCATTTATCAGCAGTCCTGGCTAACCGGGGAGGTCCCAGATGACTAGAGGTTAGCAAATGTGACACAAAGGCCAGAAGGAGGATCCGGGGAACTACAGGCCTGTCAGTCTGACCTTGGTGCTGGGGAAGGTTATGGAGCTTATCATCCTGAGTGCCATTATGCAGTATGTACAGGACAACCAGGTGATCAGGCCCAGTCAGCATGGGTTTATGAAAGGCAGGTCCTGCTTGACAAACCTGATCTCCTTCTATGACAAGGTGACCTGCTTATTGGATGAGGGAAAGGCTGTGGATGTTGTTTAGCTGGAGTTTAGCAAAGCCTGTGACACCATTTCCCACAGCATTCTCCTGGAGAAACTGGCAGCTCGTGGCTTTGTTACCTGAAATAAAGACTCTCAAAACCAGAAATTAGTTT
This sequence comes from Strix uralensis, assembly GCF_047716275.1. Taxonomy (NCBI): domain Eukaryota; kingdom Metazoa; phylum Chordata; class Aves; order Strigiformes; family Strigidae; genus Strix; species Strix uralensis. The sequence goes on from NC_133973.1 coordinate 58,059,640, forward strand.
AGAGAGGAGATACTGCTTTATTCTGCACAGGGTGCTAACTGGAAAGCATCCACAAATCAAGCACACCAAAGAAAACAATTTCAAAGTTTTTATATACTCCAAAGTACATGATTACATATTTCCTATAATGATTATTGGTTGCTTACTTATCACTTCTATCCCTCATTGGTTAGTAACATTTTTGCTCCAATTTAAAATTACAGTGGGCTTTTAATTTTCTGCACAAGCTAAGGGATCTTTATTTGGGAAGGGGTCTTTGAAGCACTCTAATCTTTATTTAAACTGATTTTCATTAAACAATTTCAACAAGCTTCCATGTTCCAGGATGTTTCTCTTCTTCAAGGACAGTAGCTCCTTATTAGAAGTTCCTTACTAATTATTGTTGACAGTGTGAAGAAAAGACTGACCTAGTTGATGCATCCAATCTGTCCTTGTATTTGCTGAGAAACATTTGTATGGACAATAATATGTACTATGTATTCTTGGGTGTGATGAGAAATAGTTATGCAGCATACAATTTCCTGGTAAGCAGTACATTCTTTCCCATGGATAGCAAGCACATAAAATTAAAGCGACTCTTAACAAGGCCTCTTGTTCAGGGTAACAGCTTGAATGGGCATACTCTTCGCTGGGTAAAAAACTGGCTGGATGTCCAAGCCCAAGGAGTTGTGGTGAGTGGAGGTAAATCCAGTTCGTGGCCAGTCGTAAGTCATGTTCCCCAGGGCTCAGTATTGGGGCCAGTTCTGTTTAGTATCTTTATCAATGATCTGAACAAGGGGATTGTGTGTACCCTCAGGAAGTTTGAAGATGACACCAAGTTGGGTGGGAGTGTTGATCTACTTAAGGGTAGAAAGGCTCTACACATGGATCTCGACAGGTTGGATCAATGGGATGAGGCCAATTGTATGAGGTTCAACAAGGGTCAGTGCCAGGTCCTGCCCTTGGGTCACAACATCCCCATGTAACGCTACAGGCTTGGGGAAGAGTGGCTGGAAAGCTGCTGAGTGGAAAAGAACCTGGGACTGTTGGTTGACAGCTGGTTGAATATGAGCCAGCAGTGTGCCCAGGTGGCCAAGAAGGCCAACGACATCCTGGCTTGTATGAGAAATAGTGTTGCCAGCAGGACTAGGGGAGTGATCATTTCCCATACACGGCACTGGTGATGCTGCACCTCGAATATTGTGTTTAGTTTTGGGCCCCTCACTACAAGAAATACACTGAGGTGCTGGAGCATGTCCAAAAAGAACAACAAAAGTGGTGAAGGGTCTAGAGCAAAAGACTTGAGGAGCAACTGAAGGAACTGGAGTTGTTTAGCCAGGAGAAAAGGAGGCTCAGGGGAAACCTTATTGCTCTCTACAATTACCTGAAAGCAGATTGTAGCAAGGTGGGTGTTGGTCTCTTCTCCCAAGTAACAAGTGATAGGATGAGAGGAAATGGCCTCAAGTTGCACCAGGGGAGGTTTAGATTGGATATTATGAAAAATTTCTTCACTGAAAGTGTTGTCAAGCGTCAGAACGTGTTGCCCAGGGAAATGGTTGAGTCACCATCCCTGGAGTTATTTAAAGGGCATGTAGATATGGTGCTTAGGGACATGGTTTAGTGGTGGACATCGTAGTGTTAGGTTTACAGTTGGACTTGATGATCTTAAAGGTCTTTTCCAACCTAAATGAGTCTATGATTCTATGTATATATGTGCACATTATATACATGTATGTTTTCATAATATACCTATTTTTTTTTGTAAGCAAAAGAGTGAATTTAACATTTAACATTCCAAAGTAAACATTTCCTTCCACCTGATTTTGTGTGCTAAAGACATTGACTTGAAAGAATGGAAAAAATATAGAGGGAAAAACAGATTGTCTAGCAGAATAGCTCTAGACTACTAGACCAAAATGACATTTTTATATAAAAATACTTCCCTTCCAACCTCCCCCAGATCTGAAAGATTTTTAAGAGAATCACCTCTACTAAATTCTTTGTGCTACAGTGACATTTCTCTTTTATTCCATCATGCATATATTATGTCCTTGAGTATGTACCTGCCTCATGTATTTTAATCTGTTGTGCTGGGTTTGTGTGGTGGAGTTTTTTGTAGCAGGGAGGGGACTACAGTGGTGGCCCCCTGTGAGAAGCTTCCTGAAAGCTCCTCTGGCTCTATGTCAGACCTTCCTCTGTCCAAGGCCAAGCCAATTAATGATGATGGCCGCGCCTCTGCAATAACGTATTTAAGAAAGGAAACCTAGGAGGGGGTGGGGACTTTGATGATGAGTTACAAGAAGGACACCTATGTGAACAATGAGGTCAGTGGAAGGAAGGAGGAGGAAGCAGGGGAGGTGCTCCGGAGCAGAGACACCCCCCCCCCCCCCCATATCCCATGGTGAGATGACAGGGCCACCTTCCTGCACCCATGGATGTCACTGGAGGAGCAGAGATTCATGTGTGGCCTGTGGAGCAGGACTCTGTGGAAAGAATAAGCCCTCGCTTTTTAGGTCAGCACAGGGAGGACATGCAGGGGTGACCCATGCTGGAGCATCTTGAGAGGAATGCATCCTGTGGGGAGGACTCACTCTGGAGAAAGTTTGTGGAGGACTGTCTCCGTGAGAGGGGAGCCACATGGAGCAGGGGGAAGAATGCAGAAGAGTGCTTCGCCCTGCCCTTGGAGGAAGACACAGTGGACTAACTGCACACCCAATCCCCTGCCCCTGTACTGCTGGGGGAGGTAGAAATATCAGGAACAAAACTGAGCCCAAGAAGAAGGGAGGGTGAGGGGAGGTGTTTTTAAGATGTGGTAACACTTCTCACTGTCCCACTCTGACTGTCAAATGTTGGTTTTTTTAGTGTTTGAATTAAAGGGACATCCTTTTTCTTCCCCTAACGAGCCTGTTTTTTGTCTGTGACTGACCCCTCCCTATCCTTTTCTCGATTCCTGAGACTTTTTGCTTCATTTTCTCCTTCTCAGTGCTGGAGGTAAGGGGTGAGTGAACACCTGTGTGGTGCTCTGTTTCTCTCTGGGCTCAAACCATGACATCTGTATATTGTGCTAGTAATGTAGCACAGGTTTCCATAGAATATGTCATACTCATCCAAAGAGCTATGGACTCCAAAATATTCTGCTGAGGGATTTTTCTCCTCATTTTGATAAAATAGAAAGTATTGCTTCTGCCCTCACCAGAAGAAACAGAAAATCTCTAGTGGATCTTCTAAGTTCCACAGTTTTTCAGATGTTTGAATTTGCAATTTAAATTTTCATAGATCCAAGACAGTTACAGTATCTTCATTGTTGGCAGCTCCCTAAACTGAGAGATCTGAGATCTGAAGCTGTGTGTTGGAAATCACGTGAGTTACTCTGCACAGGCTTGAGGATCCAGGCCATACTTTTGCTTGTTAGGAGCTTTACCAACTCACTGCTCTGGGTTTATTTCATTCTCCGTGCTATACAAAAAATGGCCACAGACTACTGTCAAATATCTCTCTTTAGAGGCTTTTAATACTCTTAATCACAGCATTAATTTGGCAGCAAATCTCCTTACATTTGCCTTTTGTTTGTTATTCCCTTTCCCTACAAACATTATTTTGCTTATGCTCTTAGAGCATTCTAGCGACACTGCCACTAGATTCACCCTTGCTGGTGAAGGATATAGATCCTGATAACTCTGATTTAACTAAACCTACAGTTAAATCTCTACTGGTTAGGCAGTGATTAAAATAATTTGATCCTCATGTCACATTTGCTAATTAAACACACACTCCTTTATTGGATTGCTATTCGTTTTTTAGAAGTAAAGAAAGAGGAAAAGGAAAATCATTATTAAAAGATATAGCAGCTGGCATAGCTATCGTAATTCAGTACTCTTTAAATGATTTGTGAAGTTAGCATTCTAAATTTTGATTAGCTTTTGTCTGGACAATCATACAAGTACTTTATGAAAGAAACAATGCAGATTTACAATCAAATACACTTTATTGTAATCATGTGAGATTGAGTTTATAATATCCTGCCCATTAAGCATTTAATTCTTCAATATTTCCTTAGAATAGACTACATGGCCATATTTTCTTGAAGACATAAACATTCCAAGAGGAAAAAAATCCCTGCTGTGAATCTTTTTTAATAATGTAAAAAAGATAAACAGGGGTTTGAGGTTTTCTAAAGACAAAAATTTCCTCTTAGAATTTGAAGCAAAAACATAACTAAAGCATGAAAACTTTAAAAAGCAATTTGACTGGAAAGCTAAATGAAATTATTTTTTCAATATGCCCAAGCTTAGAGAAGTAAACCAATATAAATCTATAATAAATTATGAGTATATTTGAGTTGGAAAAGATCTGGGAAAATATACTCTTCAATGCATAAAAGGGATGACTTTTGTTGGTAGTTCTTGCTGGTAGAATGTCTTGTTAGTGAGACAGATTAGGATACATGCTTTCATATACACACTACTTACTTTTAATGATAGTCTTTTTGTTTTCATGGTCCTTTTTCCCTCACCACATGTCTGAAGCTAAAGTCAGGCATTGGACAAATGTGCACCTCCATAGACTTGCCCATAATATTTTGTATATCCTTAACTTTGTACCTTTTATACGTTTGTGAAGACAGTACTTATGAATCAGCTAACCATTGCTTGAGAAGACAAGAATCCTTCTGAATACATAGTTAATTCTTTTTGACCTGAAAATTAATGCAACTGATTCACTTAAGAATCTCATGTCTGCTAAAGGTTTTGCACCTGTCAGTTTCCAGGCACTACTTATGCTCTTTTGTTGGGGTAATCTGTGGATGAGGAGGTACCTCTTTCTCGGAGGCTAGAACATGCTATTCCTAAGGGAGGTGTATTTAAGGTATGCTTTTGGAAGTATCATTCTTCCAAAAGGATGGATGTTCTCCCTGTCAGTTCTTAGAGAAAACAACTTATCTCCATCTTTCTCTTTACTTTGCAGGACCAATGATTCATGAAGGCAATGGAAGTGTAAATTATAATACATCCACTGATGTAGTCCTTGTGACTGAGCTACTCTGTCTTGGCCTACATTAGCTGTGCGTGAGACCTGCAACTTTTTCAAGTGATTAACAGTAACATTGTAACTAAGCTGACAAAAATCCTCATGTGTATTCAATTTTTAAGCAATGAGAGGTATTGAAGGAAATGAGCCAACACACTTTGGAAGTTGAGAACAATATCCTCTTTGTGCATCTTAGCATTGGGGCTCATTTTACTCTGCAAAATGTATACAAGAAGCACATTCCATTGCTGGGAATAAGACAAAACACTCTGAAGTGTTGATAACAGTCTGAATATGCCATACAGGATGTACAGTCTTTGAATTCACACTGAGGGAGTTAGGGCACACTTATAAATTAGGCTTATAAAGTATTCATCAGATCACTTTTATGCATTGAACTGATGCATATGCATTATACATTTGATTTCCCTTCTACACCTCTCTCTCTCGATCCTTCCATACGCAATTCATGCAAGCTTAGTCTCTCAAGTTTAGTTAGAATCAGTGAACAAATCTGGAGATGAGAAGAGGGCTGCAAACGACATTTCTGTGTATGACTGTGATTTCAGTATATGCCTGTGATTCTGGAGGTTGAAAAATATAATTGTTTATAAACTCACACATCCACTACGGTGCTGTTCTGATTTACACTACCTGAGGATAATGTCCTGTGAGTCTACCTTACAAAGAGCAGTGCAGACAAAATGAAAGGACTAAAAGATTGCAAAGTACAGAAATTTAAAATAATTAGTTTTGGTCTTGTGACCATGAAGTTAAAAAAGTAAAATACAAACAGAAGTATATGTAATTTTTCTGACATGTTTTTTGTTTCCCTCTTCATCTCCTCCTCCTATTTTCACATCCTGTCTGGAAAATGATTGGCAGATTTCACAACAAAGGACAGATAAACCTGAAGATGGTTCCTTCCACTATGTTTCAGAGACCTTCTTTCTTTGACAGAGAATTTAAGAAATCAAGGTAATTGCTTCCACTCAAGAGATTCTAATCCAATTTAAGAAGAAAAATTGAGTGAAGTGTGGGAGTTGAAAGTGGAACAAAAAGGTTATCCTACATATTGTGACCAGGACTGAAACAAAGAAAAAAAATAGTACATTATACTTACAGTGGTTATGCTGATTTAATTATCCAAAGAATCCTACTTTCTAGTTCTATTCAATAGCTACAATTTTAACATGAGGCTTTATCCATAAATTTATCTCTAAAAAGAAAAACAAAAATGCTGCTTAAGATAATGACCCATATTTATAAAACAAGATATATTTCCAATATATACTCATTAAGAATTGCCACATTCCTGTGTGTTACATGTATGCATTACATGCATGTGCATGTGTCAAGGAAACAAAAGTACCACTGTTCTAAGTGCAAGAGGTATTACAGTTATGATAACCGATAGCAATCATGAATATGTTTCAGTTCAAGGGAAATACAGAGAGATACAACTCAATGAAATATTACTGTCATACAAAACAAAAGCACAATAGTACTAAAAACTTCAGTGTTATTACAAAAAACGTGGAAGACAAAATTCTCACTGGGGACATATAACACACTGTTTATAAAGCAATGTATAGTCATGTACTGAATATTAACATCTCAATCTGAGAAGCAGGGAAAAATTATGTAAGAATAAATAAGTACATATTTTACTGAATAGTAAGGAATGCAACAGCTTTTGCATTAGCCCACAGGTCATAAAAGAAGTGTGAATCTAATAAAGATTATCTCCATTGGGGTTGAAAAGAAAAGAAAAACAAAACAAACAAACCCAAACCCACCTGTAAAGGAGTCAAAAGTAGCTCTTGTTCACTGTATACCTGTGATAAGAGCTCTATAAGACGAAATAAATTACATGTTACCAAGAGAATGTCTTCCTTCTCTGAAGACATAAGGGACATTTCAGTTCTGCTTGTGTGCTTGTATGGATGAGAGAAAGAGGGTGGGCATGACTCATCCTGATAAACAAAACCTTTTCCCAGAATAAATGTGCAGACCCTAAAAAAATCAAGGCAAACAAACAAAATGTGTAAGAGAGAAAAAGGAGAAAACATCTCACATAAATAAAGGAGGTGAAAGAACAGATACCCATCTGAGATATCGGTTAAATATAAAATAATGCATTGGTATGCAAGCAGGGAAAAGCAATCATTCAGAGCTTAATGTCTTATGCCATTAATATCATGTATGCATAAGTTGTCTCTTACAATATTGCTTCTAAAAATATCACATTTTCATCTTCCACAATTTACAAAAAGCAGTGCACTTCACAACCATTAGCCACATCTCATTTTTGTGATAGATTCTTAGTTGATATAAACCACTGTGACTTCATCCGTGCCAATGGAGCTTTTTTATATTAATTTAAGCTCTTCATCTTTTCCTTAGATGTTCTGTGTAACATGGAATTTTGTGCAACTGACAAAGTTATTGAACATAAAATATTTTTAATATTCATTAAAATCCAAATAATATTCCAAACAAATAAACTTCCACAACCACAATATCTAAACACATGTCTATTTTACAGTTGTATGACCACCTGTGAAAAAGGTCCTCCCTCACTACTTTCTGTTATAACTCCCTTCAGACAATGTATTACAATATCTATTTTTCATGCAACAACATTCCTCAGTACTTACTGGCCAGAGGATCATTAGTGGGGAGAAAAAGTCATCTGTCACAGACATAATGTAGTATTTATGTCTCATAAATCCTTGATTAGTTTAGAAAACCCAAACTCCTCTAGGGACTGTAGCAAATTCAAAAGCTGTTTCTAAATGATAGAGTAGATGCTTGAGCTTCTGACCTGCCTAGGTACTAGGTACTTAAAAAAAAAAAAAAAAATACAGGTATACAACAGTTTGTTACATGGAATATATATTTGCTTACTCAGTATCAGGGCTAGCATGCACCCAAACTGCACCTACAGTTTGCAAAATGTAATACACTAGATGTCAGTTGGTGCAAATTGGCATAATATTGCCAAATCAGCACCTAGAGAATCTAATTGGTTGCTCTTATAGGATTTTGTGTGAGGACTAAGGTCGATATCATTGAAAAAGTGAGGGGTTTTTAGATTGAGATTACAAGGGATTTTCATCTATCTCTTGTTCTTCAGCAGTTCTTCAGAACATTAGAAAATGGCTTCAACAGTAAGAGAATGGAAAATGTAGATAGGTAGAGACAATATACTCACAGATCACAATTTATGCTGCTTTTTTTTTTTTTTTTCTGCATTAATAATGATGCTGATTTCTACTTTTGGAGGCAACTAGCATTTAGCAGCTCACTGGAAGATGGCCAAGGAATATTTCATTTGGATTTATTGTTTTAAAAGCAATGCCTTGGTATGCAAATCTGATTTGGCTCTCAGATTAAGAGAGGAGTACTAAGTGAAAATGTTAATTAGGCTCCTAGCAGCCACTTAACATAGCAGTCCTCAGTTTCAAAGAGCAGTCCTTGATGTGCCACAAGGAGCAGCACCATCTCACAGTGGTACCATTCTTCTGAGATTTCAAAGAGCAAAATTGTATTAGAAGATGCCTAAAAATATGTTAGTATTCTAATATTAATTTTCCATATAAACAGTTGCTGTAGTTGCCATAGGAATGTTATATAGTTGCATATTGATGGTGGGGTGGTTTATGTGATTATTGAGTAGGAAGATGTCAACATTATGAAGTATTCAGAGGGTCTTTGGCAGACTTAAAGGAATTTTTCAAGCATGATATGAAACTGCTTGGAACAGTAGAAATAGTTAGTAATGCTTTCAAAATTTAGTTATTGCATGGGTATATGTTATGTACAGTCTCTGTAATGTAATGCATAATCTTATTTTCTCCTGAAAAAGAAATAAGCACCTAATCATCACAGGCAACCTTGGGAGTGCTCTTCTGTTCACATTATGGGGACTATACTGTGCCTTTTTGGCATGTAATTCATGCAGTCAAGCTGTCCTGAGTTTGTGAAATGCTGTGAACGTGGAAACGTGACTATTTGACAGACTTCAGAATGCACTAAGGGATTAGGAATATGAATACAACATTACCTTTTTAACAAAATGCCATGAAGACAGGGTCAAGCAATAAATGCTTGCTGGGTAGCATAGAGGAGAGTCCTGAGATTCAGTTATTGAGATAGAATTCCAAAAATATGTACCCAGCTTCATGTCCTGCTGTGAATCTCCTTTTTAATCTGGAGAAAGTACTGAAAATCCATGACTGCTGAATTCTGAGATGCTAGAAAAATACATTTGCAGATGGACAGGGATGTACCACTGCTTCTACAAAAAGACATATGGAAAGCTGAACCAAAAGAAAGACGTGATCAATCCCAGACCACCAAGGATGAAAAAAGTTGAAGGAAAATTAGATTTGAGGCTCATTTTCCTAGTGACTATAATTGTACTAATATCAAAAAAGCTGGCCACATCCTGTTCTGTGTCCCTGGCACAGCACAGTTTACATCTGTGTGGCTAAACTCTCTTCTTCTCACAGGGTCTGCTGCTTGCACATTAAGGAGTGTCTCTGGCTTGTGCTATCTCTTCTTGAACAGGGTTCAGTACAGGGTTATTTGGCACAAGCCACAGCCATACTCAAAAGCAAGCTAACTGCCGGATGGGAGGGATGCTTACATGCCTGTACTGCAGACTGTACCTTAGGCAGACTTAATTAACTAGTATAGGTGTAACTAGCAAAGAACGGTGGTGACAGTGATTAGATCTTTATTTCTCAGCTCTCCTATCAGAGCAGATGCTGACATGCTGGGCTGACTGCAGCTCAGTATTGGCAACATCAGCTCCACCTGTTGAATCCTTTCATTGGACCCTGCCTTTGGGCCAGGGAATGGACTAGATGACATCCAAAAATCTTTATGTTTTCTATGAAGCTAAATAAACTACTGCTTCTGCCTGTGACAGCTTGAATGTATCCTGAGCAATTCTTTAATGCTCTGAACAGCTGCATATGGTGTGACAGGACATAGCAAGATGATACACGACATGAAAAGTTTTGCTGCCAGGACCACGGTCTCCTTGTTCTTTTGGGTATCCCTCCTCCCTACCACCACCCTCACAGGCTGTTTTCCGTTGCCACTGCTTCTTCATTACTTCAGCACACTGGACCCACCAGACCTCCAGGTTAAAAGCAAATGATAAGACCTATGCTGAATGAAAGCTTGGTTTTCAGATTTGACAGTGCATTCACTAGCTGCACACTGAAAAGTCTCCTTCCTCCCTCACATTCCCCAAGGAAGTTTGGACGGAAAGTTATTGATGATCAGTATGCTGCCACTTTCTCAGGCTGGCTTTTCCGACCAGAACAACCAATTTTGACTGCAAACAGAATTGCAATGCCAGAGTTAACATTGCCTGTGTCACCAGCAAAGAAACCCTGGCACAATGCACAGCACATAACTGGAGCAAAGTTACTGCTAGTTAATGTCTCCATTAATGGAAAATACACAAATGATTTCTGGGTCTGTGGGTTTTTCCACTGGCTTTATTCCAGGTGCTGGAATCCCAAGGATGATGCATGCAAGATCTTAATGGCTTTGTGATAAAAATTGTGTGGATTTTTATGATATTAGTTTCCAGTAGATACCCTGTCTGACAATTTCTTATGGGAGATGCTTGTTTTAGATGACATCTGTTGTATCTCTTTATCCATGCCTTGCATGTATTTTAAATGGTAGTATTTTGCAGAATCATCCATATAGAATAAGTGCTGTAATCTAAGAAAGTCAGTGTGAAAACAATGAAAGTAAAATCACCTTCAAAAGATAAAAATGTCCTTTTTTTAATACTTCGGGCAGTAAGACTGGTGGTTACATAAGGTCCTATATGTGTCTCTTGAGTCTTCTTAAAACAGTATCCATATTCTCATAGTGTATATATATTTTTAAATAAACCTCTCTGAAGATGCCAGAGAGTAAAATAGATCTATCTATTTTATTGTTTCACTTTGAAATAGTGTTCTTAAAGTACCAAAAGAGGAAAAAAAAACCCCAAACCAGCAACACCTCCACAACAGTTACACTGTACAGTTCTCCTATTTGAATATATGAGCAATGAAGAAACCTTCACTGTTTCACCTGATTTATGGCTGACACATTTTAATGTGCACTTTCAAGTTAGAAAATTTTTTGGAGCTTTGTCATACTAGCAGCAGCGATACTAGCAGCAAGTACGGGATATATGATGTAAACAAAGAAGATTATGTCCTGTAAATATTTCCATTTATTTGTTTCTTTTGCTGTCTTCCAAGCTCTAAAGTTCATTGTTGACAAAGTGACGGAAATGTAAATAAATAATTTCACTTGCATGCAAGATATGACTGCTACAGTAGTAGGAGAGCTCAGTGCAGTATACAAGTACACTTTGCAGGCAGAAAACAGAATCACGAAGCTGAGATTTTAGAAGGTTATAATTAGTTTTTAATCTCTCAGAATAAAATATATTCACAAATCATTCACAATTTCAATTATTTATATGGAAAAAAGTTACTTGCAAAGTGAAGTTTTTTTTATTGTTGAGATTTTTCTTCTGCATTCAGATATAATTCAATATTTGCTACCTGCAAGCCTAAAATCATCTGTACCAGAACTTCTTTTTTTTTTTTTTTTTTTAAATTAGTGTGATGAATTAAACTTAAAAGCTGAATATTAAATTCTAAATTCATTGTATTGTTCTGCTATGCAATCTGATATTTTTCTACAATGACGATGAATTTTTGATTCTTTTGGGAAAGACAGATAATTAGCAGGGAAAAAAAAATCATGGAAAATGACCATAGCTATCTACATAGCCTGGAGACTCATTGCAGAACACAGAGACCTTCATCTTATATTCAGTTATTTGAAATGCATAGAGATAATGATCAACACAATCTATTAGTGATATCTGCTTTTTATCAATTGTTTATTTAATATCATAGATATATATTGGGGCTTTACAGAGAATTAACTGTGTTTGTTACCTCCCTGGTTGTCCAAAATATACTGTGTATTTGTGATGTTAGGATAGCCCATAAAAGACAGTTTATGAAGTACTTATGGAAAAAACATATCAGAGCAATTGGAAGCAATTAACCCTTTTGCTAATAAAACACATGAAGGAGGATGAAATGGACGCTTTAAAATAAAAAACAATAAAAGAGAGTTTCTTTGTCAGGGAAGAAGCCTTCTGACAAATCAGTAAGAAGGAATGTGCATAGCTAATATCTATAGTATATTAGTCCATTGAATCAGTTTGCAATGTTCAGATATACCCTTGCATCTGTGGGTGAATAAACATCAAATTATTACTCTATTTTGTTAAGTACTCATCTATGTTTTTCAATCACATGTGGTAATAAGATTTTTCACATGGCTGCATTCGTCTCTTAATCAACTTTGTCTTTTGCTAGTATATTCTGTCTTCCCTCATGTGCCTGAAAACTTCAGAAGCCAGATGTAAATTACATTTTTAAGTAGTATCCCATACCATAAAGATTTCAAACGTCAAAGAAAGTGCTGGGAGAAAAGCCACCTCCTACTGGACTAAGCATTCATGTTATTGAAAAATTTAACTGCATCTTCCACGTGTCTTTGAAGGACATAAGGCTGACGTACAGGAATTGATATTTTTATTTAATGAAAATGCTTGTTTTGAAGCAAAATATTTGATAGTATTCAGACTATTATCTTTGAACAGTCATAAATCCTTGGTTTTGTTTGTTTCAAAGTATTTAATACAACTTCTCTGGCAGAATTTTAAAAAAACTGTATAACTTTAGCTTTATATACATATAGGGAAAAAATAATTCTTATTTCCCTCCCTTCTGCCAGAACATAGTTCCATTTTCCTCACTTGTTAGTTACTAGTGAAATGAGAAAATAACAGATAAAATAAGATTTTCTCTATGCAAATGAACAGATGTTATTCTTAAAAGAATTATGAAGTTTTGCATTTCTCGTTGAAAAAGAAAATTAGTGGGAAAATTGATTAAAATAAAAAAGAAATGTTGCCACAGACTTCTAAAATAAAACAAACCAGTGGAAAATCACATTAAAATTCTGGTTAGAGACTGCCTAGAGGAAGAGAGAAATTCCAAGAAATGTTTGAGAGATGACAGTCTTCACCCTGTACAGCATCTGAGAAAGGCACAGTGCTCAACTTGTATGATTTACAAGCTCACTATGGGGAACAAATGGGGTTATAATGGAAGATGACTTGCTGATAATATTTAATTAAGGTTCAGCCAACACAGATACTCTTTTCTGTGAATACAGACCACAAGCTGAATGAGAATGAGTGGAGATTCATAATTAAAAAAATACTTCCCTTTTCACTATGACAATTAAAAAAAACCCAAAAACATTGCATCCAGCTATTTTCTTCAGATTTGCTTATTTTATTTGGTTTTTATATCTTGTTAACTTCAAGTACTTTGGAACAGTATTTTCCTTTCCTGCTGCTTTTGCATTCCTGGAATATTTCCAATAAAACTTTTCTCTCTTACTCTCATGCTAATTAATACGTGGTACAGTACTATATTGTGCCATGTATATGCACATTACTGCTACTAACATTTTGCTACTTCTCTCAGTAATTGGTATGAGAGGATGAAAGGAGACGTTTTTCGCTAATGAATGCTCATACAGCACTTGAACATGTAAGGTCCTATAGAAAGATAAAGTGCAATGTTTCCTGTTCTTTCCCTCAAGCTTTAACTCCATGTTTGACTGGCTTCATCTTTTCTCCTGTGGCTAAAACATTCATTTACATATCGAATTTCAGTGATGTTAAATCATAAAATTAAAAGATTGAGAATATGGAAAGATTACAATTTGTATTTACAGGATACACCTATATGAAAAAGCAACAATGGGACTGATTTGCTGTTTCCAGTTTATACTAAAATAACTTGTGAGGGGAGCAACAGTGGTGATCCAGTCCTAGGACTAGGTATAATAGAGAAAACCCACAAGTCTTTTAAGCATAATAAATAAAATCAGAAGTATTTTAAGTAGAAAAAGAAATACAATATTTTTCTTTATTTAAATAGGTTTAAATTATTGCCTAGACGTGAGCTGGTGTAATTTGATGATACTCTTCTGATATCAAGCTAAGTTGATGCACACAGCTTGTATAGATGAAATGTTGTGCTCTTTTTCAGATGTCCATGTGCATTTCTATAAGACTTGTTTAAATGTGATGGCGAAAACTGTGTTTTTCTGCAGAAAATATTTTTTCCAAAATTCAAAAGCAATTAGGATTTCTTGCTGCTCAGCTGAAGACATTTCATGTTCCAGAGAGTGATGAGCACTCTTCCGGCATAAAAATATACTCCACTTTTTTTTTCTAAGTTTGGACACCCAAAAGTAGCTGTACATTTTTTTTTTTCAGTTTCCCTCTCTCCTGCAGTTTACAGTGATTGTCTCAGAGGATCTTGTTTCTTTAAGTTTGTCCTAACTGTTTTTTTTCTGCAGAACTGGACATAGGCTCCGTATATAGTATTTTTTCCAAAACAATAAAAGAATGATGGATGTTAAAACATAGGCACACTTTCTTAAAATGTGATAGTTGTGGCACAATAAAAGGAAAGGTTGAGTCTGTGATAGGACAGAAACTTAAACAAGTGGTTTTCCATCTGAGAAGAAAATGTCACAGAGACTGTTTATCAAGAAAATGTAATTAAGCAAATCAGTTCAGTTTCTTTTGGTTTTTATGCATTTTATTGCAAAATATGAAATATGAGCATTTCAGCAGTATGCACTTGTGAAAAAACAGAACAGATTAAAAAAAATCTTATTCCATGTTCCAATGCAGTGATTTAAAAGAAATTATTTATTCAGAAGTGGATTTTGGTACAGGACTATCTAATTCCTTATAGTTACATTTGCCAGCATGATAGGGTAAAACATTTAAAGTACTCATAAATTATCATAGCAATAACAATACATGTCAGCCTACATTGTCTAGGTTGAGTTATCTTGAATTCAAAATACTTGTGCATGTCTATTTTCAGTATTGTTTCACTAACTTCTCTGAATGCTGATGTTCTCAGCAGTGTTCCATGTGATGTAACCATTCTGCCAAATTATTGACATCCTGACTTTCCAAATACAGAGTTTTCTGTTCCTGACATAATGAAAAAACATTAATTTTTACCCTATAACATCTAGATAATTTCTAAGTCTCAGAGAATTCAACGCTACAGCTCCTCTGGATACTCAGCATGAGTAAGTTCTTAGAATATCCAGATCAATCGGGATGCTTTAACTGAAGAATATCTCTGTCATTTTTAATGTAAGAAAATGAAAATTGAATGCTATATCCACATGAAGTTTTAGTAGTCATTTGTAAGAGGAGAAAGGAGAATTGATACTGTCTTCAGTTTATGCAACGTATAGCTGAATAGTTTCAGTTATTTTCTCCGGTTTGGATAGTTTCGGGAAGATAACATTGTTCATATTTCCATGGTCTTCTGGAATAAGTCAGCCTTATATATATCAGAGAAGTAGACTGCAAACTTTTTCATTACCCTTGTATTATAAATATATTGGAATGTGGCTAAAACAACACTGTGATCTCAATAGGAAATATTTTATAAATTCAGTCCAAGCAATGCATTAATGAACTATTTCCAAGATTTATAGTTGGATATGACATGCTCTTTTTTTGTGACCACGAAGGTCTACTCTTCTGCTTTATCTCAGGGGATCTTTCTAAGTCATTGTCTTTTGCTGGACCCTTGTGTTTGTAAGAACCTCTGTTTTTTTTCTGAAGCTGAATTGTTTTGATCTTTTCATTATGGAAGACTCATAGTTTCTTCTCTATCTGCATTTTCTTCCTGTGTCTCTGATAGCCTCAGCATGATCTACCATTTAATTAAGAACTGTATGCAGTTCTAAAGCTTCTTTGTTTCCTTCTTGGATATGTCCTTCAGGTTTTTTTTGATACCCTTCTGGCTACATGATGTTCTGGCTTCATAATTCCTCCTTGGGTAATGTTTCAAAGTCTGATATCTTTTGTTCTGTAGTTTTCATAGGGTTTTTAAATAGTTTTCCAAAGATTTTTCACTGAATTCTACATTATCTTTACATTAAGATTCACTTTAATACTTCTAATATAGTAGCAACTAGTAATTTTGGTCTCCATTTAAACAATTTATCTTTATCATCTGTATGCTTTATTTTAATATTTGTATTTAGAATCTTTCTATGTATTAGTGATTACCAGTAGCTGATCTAGCAGAAACCTGGTTTAATGTATTGGCTTCATTATTACCACTGCATCAAGAATAGCTAAGCAAGATAGAAGGAATTTTCTATAAGCCTAATAGCTCCAGATTGCTTATAAACTGGATATGATGTTTTGAACCTGAAAAATCATCATAGGCTTGTGGGAAAACCAATGTTAAGCAGAAAAGTAAATTTTATCTGTTAAGTACAAACCTTCCTAAACAAGAAAAGCATAAAAATGGAAAAAAAACAACCATCCCAACCCTCACCTCAAAAAACAATTTATCTCTTTGTTTTGAGACAATTCAAGTACAGTCAGCCTGTCCCTGACAGAAGCTTGTATGACTTCTTTTAAAGCTTGAAATTATACTGTTTCCACAGCCTATTAAACAGCCTGTTCTGACTTTTAACCATCCTTCTAGTTAGAAGCATGTTTTCCTGATCTATCCAAAATCTTTGCTGTAAATGAACCTGAATACTTAATGTACTGCACTCAGGGAACATAAAGAGAAATTGATCATGCTCATTAATAGCAACCTTATTTATTGGAAAATTCAATTGCAGTCTTTTCTAATCAGAGGCAAACTCCTTTAATGTATCTTCACATTCACATTTTCTAAATTTTTTAGTGATTTTGATGACATCATTTTGATTCTCAATTTTTCCTAAGTGCCATTGTGAAATCAATTTATAATACCCAACAGAGGCCTTTCCATTGCCACTAGTGCTCATTAGCTACCTCTTAGTGCAATCTCGCTCTCCTTTGCTTGTCTACATAGTAAGTACTGTCCATATGGTATTATCATTAATATCAGGACTTTACAACTGATGATCATGGCAAACTGCAGAGAACATTTTGAACTCTGAGGATGTCTTCCAAAGGGCCTGAGTCCCCTTCCTGACCAATGTCATTTTAACATTTTCTCATCACTTTATTCCACGATCCTGGTTATTAATGAAAATATTGAGCACTACCAGACCTAGAAAAGAAAGTATATCCATAGTAGTGCAGTAACTAGATTCTGCTCTGCCACTTTGCTACTGATATTTACCACTTTTACTAGATGTAAAACTTGTTCTTAGGTAATTTTCTCTACTTTCCCCCTTGCTTATGAGAACACTATAATTGTAACAAAAAAAAAAAAAAAAAAAAAAAAAAGACAAAGATACAACTTGAAGCTTTACTGCTTCTTTACTTCCCCTTATCATAGAAGCTAGTTGAATTGCTACACCTTGCTTAGAAAATGACCTTTTATAAAGATATCAATGGAGATCCTCCTCAAGGCACCTTCTGCAGGCATCTGATGTGTCACCTGGTCTGCACGAATTCTCAAAGACAACCTGTAATGTTCAGCGCTTTCTTTAAGTTTTTCTTAGACCACATTTTATCATGCAATATCCTCACTATGTTAGACAAAAGCCAGTAAAAAACTCATTCTATACTCTTTTTCATTCTTCTGTGATACCTAAAAGGGAGGAAAAAAACCTTTTCCAGCAGTAACAAACACACTTGGAAATTGTTAACATTATTCCAATACTAGGTTGATAATTAATTTGTACAATGAGTAGAGTGAAAAGAACTTATTGTTTAGAGGGAAGTGGTATCTTAGACTACTTACTAAAATAAGGTGTTGTTGGATGGAGAGATGTCATTCCCATCTTCCATTCTGATTTTCCTGAGACAGACTATCTTCTGTATGATAGGTCTCTGCAACTAGCTGAATAACTTCCCTGCATCATACCTGATGGTAGATTCATGGAAAATTTGTGAATGGACATTGTCTGTAGGGACATGATAGGTACGTAAAAGGACTTCTAAAGTAATTTCTGAGATTGATCTCTTTCCTATACTATGAATACCTGTCTAGGTTCCCACTCCGTTAAGCAGTTACAATAAGTACCAAGCCACCCTCCTGATTAGAGTTTTGGGCTTGTTATTAAAAAGTTTGTCTCATCATCATACTCTTCTTGAATGCGATGATGATTTTTTTGGCAGATAGTTTCAACCTAGGCAGTGTCCTTTATTTCATTTTCTGACATACCAAAGAGCTCTATGAAAGAAAACAGAAGCTGGCTTTCAGGTGATAGTACATAAAATGTATTTTAATATCAGATTATGGCTAGAGGTAACATTTAAAGATGTTCCTTTTGTCAGGTCAGCTCCAGACAGTTTTCAAATACATTCTAAGAGGTATTTCCTTCTCGGTAAACATTTTTTTATGGCTGCATTTAAATTAGTCACCTGGGCCAAACCCTTTTGCAATAATAAATATAGATATAGTTGCTGACTGTACGGGTAATAAGTGATTTACATGTCTTGGGGATACTCTGATTTAGATGTTACTTAGGAAACCTGAAGAAAGGTAGAAAGTAAAAATGTAGACCATAAAAACATATAAACCAAATGTCTAGAGATCCATTCACTGCCACTGAAAGAAAGGGATGCAAAATATGATCAGGTTAGAGAAGGTACATTTTTGCAGACATTGTGTGGAAGCATAAATAACCATGTAAAAATGCAGAGTAATGTTGAATCAACATACCCATGGTTAGCAACCAAACATGGAAGAAAGGCTAGGATATGATGGGCACTGGTATATTATTTAGATTATATTCAAAAATGTTTATTTGTCACAATTTATGAAGGTTGCTGATTGGTCTAGTGCCTGGCAGAGCTCAGCACATAGTTGATGAGGAGTTAATTGAAACTAAATACAAGTAAGAAAGAGGTTATACCTGCAGGCAGAAGAAAACCCCTAGGGAGCTTTCCATCATATTTGCTTCTTCATTTGAAGACATGTCGCACAAATCATCAAAACAGCCTTTCATTTCTAGACTCCCCTCTGAACCTGGATTTATAAATAGCAACCTATACTGGAACACCAGGACTAAGAGACTTCTCACTTTTTATTTGGTGATTAAATGACCTTAACCATGTATACCTTCCTTATCTCATGAATTAATTATCATGATGAAGTTACTGAAGCCTGAACACAGTAAGTACCTACACCCACTGTTCTGCTCTTGGCACTAGCTTCTTGTAGGAAGAACACTGAGTGACATTTAATGTTTCATCTAGTGTTTTCCAGTCTGTGACTGATCAGGGCCAGGGTTACCCTGACCTTCAGAAATAAACTACCTAATTCCATGAGAAAAGAAGTGAGTCATCATATTTTTGGAGATTAGAATAAAATAATGGAATTCATCGCTTGGAGAAACTGAAGAAGACCATAAGATTCACCACTTTCTAGTCCAAATGCAAAGCCAAGTACTTTGAGATAAGTTATAATAATAAACAAGCTGAAGCTATATAAATATTTAAGTAAAAACTACCTAAAAATATCAGCTTTTCTATGTGTTAATTTTATACAGGAAAATAATGGAATATTTTTCCCTCTGGAAAATTAAAATGATGACTACTGGTGATATAAGCTATGTTTGTGATAAAAATTTTCTGCAAGACCTGGGAAGAATGAAAGAGAAAAAAAAAGACTAGTTCAGGTTCACTCCAAACTTTGTTTCTTGATCATCAACTCATTTAAAAACTGATGCTTTATGGCACTTTTTTTTCCCCACCAGGCATTTCCAGCAAAAGCAAAAGTTTAGGTCCACATGGTTAAGTTTTAATGCTATAGACCCCAAGCTACACCAAAAATATGGAGCTGATCTCCCTTTCTAGTTCCCATCAAGTGGTTATCCTATTAGAATGGGATATTGGAGACCCAGTACAAAGCCTACATTTCTGTCTTGTCTCTGAAGCCACCTTCTTCCTTACAGCAACTACCAATTGGGCTGTAAGAGGTACTGAGTTGTTTGCATAGCTTATACTGAAACTGATTTACTTCATATAAAATTGTTTATAGTCTAATATTAAAAAAAATCATTGAGACAGTGAGAAAAATTAGTCAAAGGACCTCTTTTGAATTAGGTAAATGGAGAAAATAAGACTAGATTGCTTAAGTAGGTTTCCTGGGGATACTTCTGTTCATCAAAGTAGTTTCACTTCTACATGAATGAAAAACAGTGTTTTGGAACTACCAGAATGAACTATTTCAATATTTCATTCTTCACCCTTTTAGTCATCCAAAACTATTCCTTGAATTCCTCATAACCGGCAGTGTTGTGTTTTGTTTTTAACCAGTTTTGCAGTATAAGCTCTGTCAACAGATAACTTGCTGATGATAGACTCAAGGGGCTTCTGAGTCTCAGTTCTAGTGGTTCTTCAGAGAGATCTTCAATACTTCTGAGGCGAGGACTTCCAAAATGCTGCCTCAACCACTATTTTCTCCTGTGGAAGAGATAAGTTAGCCCCCCTGGTATTATGATGTCAAGATCAGAAAAAGACAGCAAGATTTTGCTTCACTCATTTTCCAGACACTTTTCTCCTTGGAAAAAATTAAGATCATAATGAGTAAATAACCAGTTTCACTTAAAAAACATTGTCCATATCGTTATGTAGCTTGATTTAGAGGCTCCAAGAACCTAAAATAGCTATAGGTAGATTGCAGTTTTATTTATTGCCTGTCTGCCCCCAAAGCAGAGTTATAAAGGAAGGAATATCTCATAAAATCATCCACATACTTTCTCACATTTCATTGAGGCCATAAGGGAATGAGAGGAGAGCTTGTGGTCATATTTTCACCAGCATCTTTTCAGAAACCTGAGGAAGTTAATGGACAAGGGAAGAAATGTCAATTTCCCAAGCGGAAAGGGGGCAAAAAGAAATGTTTTTAACTTTATCCTCACTGGAATTTGTAGAAGGTTTGGAAACGCTTATAAGGAAATCCTTGCTCTTGCCCCCAGAAGCAGGAGAGAGCTGTGGGAAGCATGCCAGGGACATGAAGGCCCCAGTGCTCACTTCAACCATTAATAGTCAATTAATATTCTTGACAGCAATGTGGCTGTTGTTCCCTCCTGTTAGCCTTTTAAACCAGCCTTTGGGCAGGTTAAAAAAAAAAAAAAAAAAAAAAGAAATAGGTCTGAACCATTGCTAGAGACCAAAATTCCAGCTTTTCAGGGAAGAAGAATGCTCTGGTATGGAAAAGGGACTGAATGCCATCAGCTTCAGGAAGAAGAGTTTTGTTAAAGCAATTTGTATATAATAGTTGTAAAGGTTAACCAGCTCCCCTTTAACCTCTCTCTCTAGCTATTGCAAGTCAGTGTTCAGGTCACCTGTTTCTATCTCAGTCTTGCTGAATCAGTGACCTACAAACGTAACACCTCCTCCAGGGTAAAAATGCATGAGCTGTTATTTAATGCATACCCTTAGGGTACATATTTATTTTAAGTCTCTCTGCTGCCTATTAACATTAACAAAGATTGCTATAGCTTTCCCCATTAAAAAAAAAAAAAAAAAAAAAAAAAAAAAGGGGAAGAAGAAAAATTGGACTTGAGTGTAATGAAGACTATTATCCTGACACAGCAAAGCTCCTTTTTTGCTATTTTGCTTTAAAGAGTATAATCATGTGCAAGTGAAAGCATGCAGAAAATTACTGCAGCTTTAATAATGTTTTAATTTATTGCGAAGGTAAAATCTCACTGGATGCTCTGGGAATACCCATAACACACCATGAGTTTGAAAGGTTTGGGGCAGTTCTTGTGTTGGAGTAGTTTACATTGATTTCATAATGTCAAGAATCCCAACCATTCTGTGATAATTTTTTTTAAACTCAATCTATTTTATGAATTACCCTGGTTTAGTTTCTTTAATATCCTACATGTGTCTATGGTATTAAGAAACAGGCCAGATAACTTTCAAGTTTATTTTAGGTGTTCTGCCTTGGAACTTACAATTTTCTGACATTATCAGTCTATTTCGTGAGTCTACTCTTCCATTCACCAAATCATTCTTTTGAGTCATCATATCAAGTATATAACTGCAGTGAACAATCATTAAAGAATTCTGTGCAGTGCTTGAAGATGGCTGTGTGTCTTTAGAGACTTGTATGTCCCCAGGTCCTGTCATTTTCAGGAGAGACTGCTGCTGTTTCAAAGTCACTGATTTGTACTTTCTGCCTGACTTAATTTGTATGGAGACACACACACAATAAAACTTTTTTCTGAGGACAAAACAAAAAACAGGAAGCAAAGCTTTCATCCAAATACCTTAAAATCCAAGTAGCTCTCAAAGCTCATTTAATTTTTGACACAAAGAAAGGCATCATGCTAAGTCAACTGAAGTATAAGATTTATTGATGCCATTTTCTGCCAGCTCCAGGTAAACAGTACTGATCTACTTTTGAACTTAGACTTTGTCCTGTTTATATTTGTTCACATTAAAGATCACAGTTGACTTACAGGTAGACTCTTTGGTTGACAGAATTTAATAGTTGAGAGTGCTATTAAACTCAGCATCAGCAAACGAACTGTGGGTGGTCGAATTTGTCACTGCTTCACTCCCTCTTCTGATATTCTCTGTCTCTTTAAACCAACACATTTTCATTCAGTTTCATTCAACAAAGTGTTTTTCAATTTGTTGCCAATGTTGCAAATAATTTTAAAAGAGGAAGTCATTGATTGTAGTATACACTGAAAATGGCATAAAAACCCATGAAACAACGGTGCTCAATCAAATGAGATACAATTATCTGATATTTAGTAAATTGAAAGCTTTCTACTTTGTAGTTTAACCAGTTCCCATTTGAAAAAAAAAACCTAGATTCCTAAAGGAGTTTTAAATATCCAGGATTCATGGAGGACATCTGGTAAGTTAAGACTATTTTAAGACTTGCTTGGAAAACAACATTTTTTTCTGATTCGAATCTCTTTTGGCAACTTATATAACCCGTGACATTATTAGTGTATAGCATTTCCTAAAATATTTCCTGCTTGATATGATGTATCTATTGATTGATCAGCAGTTCCTGAGTTTCATCAAGGAGTGATGTATTAATATGCAAGGTTTAAATGAAAAGAAAAATTTTAGTAACTTGCAAGCTTCTGTCACATCTGGATTCTTCATTGTGCATGGTGGAACCAATAGCCAGGACAGAGTAGAAAAGATGTATGCTTATAATTTCTTTTACAAAGGACAAACCTTTTTTTTTTAAACAAACAAAGCCCCTAAAACTGCAGATCTAACAGAAAATAAGGTTCATTGCTTTCTCTATTGCCTGTAAAATGCCAGGAGAGTTTCAAACAAATAGCAATAAATGTGAAAAAGGGCCACTCTGTTCTCTTCACTTAACTGAAGTGCCACAATAGCCTGCAGTATGTTTTAGCATCAGAATATACAAGTTTTATATTTGAGTAGAGGGGGAGTACCTTTGAACCAAAAGATCTATAGACCTACCGTAATTGCAAAAACAAGCAGAATGATAGAGACTTTTAAAACATTTCAAATAAGTAGCTATTCCATTTGTCAGGCAGAGTGCAATTTATGACAAATGGAGGTCACGGAGCATATTTCTGAGCCATATTTTGGAGCATATTGTAACAAAGGTCTCAGGCATCAGAAACTTCAATGGACATGGTAATTTCCTGTGCTGCCAGATGAAGCTCAGAAATACATTAAAACACATAACTGAAGAAAACAAGAAATCTAGGGGAAATAATACTGTAGGTCCAGGTCCTTGAAGGTGTTTTGACTTTGCACTGCCCAATTCCTAGTGTCTTGTTGCCACAAGGTACATGCTTTAGCCAAGATTTTTCAGAAGGTAACTACCTTAGGCAAGCTAGGGTTGAACTGCAGGGAAAGAACAGGTCTGTCATTTGTCTAGCTCTGGTTGGGCAGAAATCCTCCATTGTTTTCACAATAACAATGGAAAACTATCAAGTTTTAGATATATAACTTTTCTGGGGTAACACAATCTGATATTCAGCAGTCCTTTAGGAAGATTCTATCTTTAGGTGTACTTGATACTGCTATATATTCAAGCCACTGGCAAGAGACATTTGGAGGATTGTCTAAGCTTCAGGTTGAGCTGAGCTCTGAGCAGCTTCCTGACTTGAAGGCAGTACTGACTTTGCATGTCTGGCAATAGAAACATGACTTTAAACAGAAGTAGGTGGCACTGATTATAGGGATTGTAGTAGAAACTTGATATTTAGATAGGCATATACCTGAGTATGTCTGAGATTTTAACCCACAGGGAACATTCTTTTAATGGTGTTTTTTGACACTTCTAGTGACTTGAGTAAGATTGCTGTGGAGTTTGTGAGATTGTTACCTTATTCAGTGAATAAATTGACTTAATTAATTTACTCAGAGGACAACCAAATATTTTATAGAGGCACTGGCTGCCTATTTAACAGCCAGCTCTGCTGTCTTTATTGTAAAGATGTACCTTTCATGAAATACATACTTAGCAGACCAAAATGGACCAACCAATTTAGAATGCCAAAAGAATCCTTCTAATGTCACACATAAAAGAGAAGAAGGAAAGGGAAGGGAAGGGAAGGGAAGGGAAGGGAAGGGAAGGGAAGGGAAGGGAAGGGAAGGGAAGGGAAGGGAAGGGAAGGGAAGGGAAGGGAAGGGAAGGGAAGGGAAGGGAAGGGAAGGGAAGGGAAGGGAAGGGAAGGGAAGGGAAGGGAAGGGAAGGGAAGGGAAGGGAAGGGAAGGGAAGGGAAGGGAAGGGAAGGGAAGGGAAGGGAAGGGAAGGGAAGGGAAGGGAAGGGAAGGGAGAGTCAAGAAAGGTAGAAAAGAGTCAGTTGTGGGTTTAAACTGGTGATACCTAACACACTTGGTTTCATGCTTAGATACCTAAAAAGTGAGGGAATATAACAGACATTTCTATATACTCTGGAAAGAAGCCTATAACTTTTTGCCTTTTAGAAATATGTCTCAGAACTATGTAAACAATTCCCTTTGTATACCAAGCTTTGCTCTGTCAGATCAAGGCTAAGGAGTTTTCTGTCTCATTTTTTCTCCAGGTGAGGGTTTTTTGACATACACTATACAGGTGAATTGTTCCTCTAATCAAGAATCTCATTTGGAGATCAAACATCATCTTCCAGCTATTGTCTCTCATCAGACCTAGGTTCACTGGGGTTTCTTTTGCCCTCCCCAAGGAACTTTGGTAGACTTACTGTTCAGCAAGCAGCTGAACTATAATTCCGACAGGAATTTAGTCTAAGAATTGTTAAGTGTCACAATATCATGTTAATGTACTTAGTGAAATACACAGCTCTCAATTAAGCTCATAAGATATACATGTAAGAATGCAGCAAGGGCCAGCAGCTCCATGAGGGACAGAGCTGGAGGCCAAGGGTGACCCTGTGGGCTGTCTCCTCTCCATGGGGGACAGACCCACAGGGCCTGCACAGGGTGAGCAGCACTGGGTGCTGGGAACAGGGACACTGACAACCCCAGGCATGGCAAGTGATGAGCCAGCCAGGCGCACCAGTGAGGGGCAAAAGGATGTGGGAGCCTGAGCGTCAGCCCAGGAGATGAGCTATCTGCAGAGAAGAGCCAAGGTCCTTCGGAGAGGCAGGGCCAGAGAGAGGGCTGGAGACTAGTACTCCAGTCACGTGGTTAGGGCAGGGACTGATGACCCCGGTGTGCACTGAAACAGGGCTCCTGGGTCCATGGGTGGTGGGGTGGGCAGCAGGTGGGGCTGGGCAGGGATAATAAGGCCTGTAAGTGCCCTCAGGTACATGATGATCTAGGTATAAGCATGTATGTATAAGGTCCATAAATGTATAGGTATACATGCTTTACGATCACAGGAGCAGGCAGACACCTAGATATAAGGCTCAGGTAAATCCATATGCTCACTAGGGAGTCATCTAAGCTAACTACTAGGAAATACCATGGGCAGAGTCTAGCTGATTAATCCAATAACTGAACATCTAAGTTTTACAGATAAGTCTTTCTGGATGCATAACAGTATTCCCACTTTGGAGACTGGATAGTTTTGCCACATGTTTCTCCTAATTAAAAATTTGTTTTCCCATATTTTATTAATTTTAATCTTCATTTCAGTGGTGTGAAACAT
This sequence comes from Strix uralensis, assembly GCF_047716275.1. Taxonomy (NCBI): domain Eukaryota; kingdom Metazoa; phylum Chordata; class Aves; order Strigiformes; family Strigidae; genus Strix; species Strix uralensis. Next base: position 58,085,826 of record NC_133973.1, read on the forward strand.
GCTTTTATGCACGAGTTGACTCTATATGTCTCTTTGAGGTATATTATGGTGTGGCAAAGTCTCTCTTGTTAAACTTCTCTGCAGTGAGTAGGATGTTAATGAGGATCTGGAACCCTGGTGATTGTGCTAATCATCTGTCCGCAGAGTCATTGTTATTTTCTGGCAAAGCAAGTGTTTTAACATGCATAAATCAGACTAGAGTAAGAATAAATAAGTTGCTGCCTATGCTGCCTTACCTACAAGGAAGGAGGATGTGAGATACTTAAATACAAATTCATACTCCATATCAATGATTAAAGAAAGGAATTTCATCTGATGTTCCATATTTCATATACAAACCCTAATTACTTACTGAGAAGTAGTTTCTTGTCATTATTTATGTAGAGTCAGAAGCTCTGAGCATGCCTACTGTAGATAAGTGAAATAATAAGAATGGTTGTTTTACAAATCAGTCTTAAATTTAGCTGTAAACTAAACATAAAATCTGTTCAATCTTTTACTGCACAAAGAGAAATTTAGGATTGTAGGTGGCAAATAAGTTGGATTTCGTAATTTCTAGTTGCACCTAACCAGACAAATACACATCCAAGTCTACTTTGCGAATCTTGCCCTTTGTGCTTTTCTAGTTCTTCAGCAGTGCCAGTGAAACAGTAGCTACTGTCACCAATCCAATTTATAATCAGTCTAGTGGTGTAGATTTGCTTGAACAAACAAGAAGGTTAGTTTTAATCTAAAGCGAGACTAAAAATAGCAGCGTAAGGTTGCTGCTAAATTACCTCTACAACTCCAATCAAATAAGTGCAGTTAAACCCCCACACACTTTTTAAAAAAGGCATTTGGAAGCAGTTGCAGTGAACAGATGTTGAAGTCATACAATGCTAATCAGCTAGAACTTAGGCATTGAGGTTTAAAAGTGTAAAACCCTTTTACTCTGAGTGATTATTGAACAGTGCATCTGGCTCCTGAAAGAAAAGTTAAGTTTTATATAGTATAAATGACATAATGGATTGCTATTAATTAGCTACATTATTACTGAAGAGGCTGTAGTTATAGACTACAGTTCCTCTGTGCACTCTTCCAGACACACGAAGAATACAGAACAAATGCTACCATCTCTTCCCAAATAACTGACTCTCTGCATATATTGTAGCCAAAACAACTTCCTCACTGTGTCTGGAATTAGGAACTGATCCTATTTGAAACATGGTTGAATGGAAAACTGATACAACTTTTCTTTAAATTTTCAAGTTCAACTACAGCAGCTCTTCACCTCTAAAATTAGTCTGAAATGTACCATCAGGCACTGGAGGAGACAGAAAGGTGAATTCTTTTACATTTGTAATTTTTAAACTTCCTCTATCAGTCTCTGTTTTTCTGTTCCTCATGTAGAGCTTTTCCTCCCTATTCCTGAGAACAGTTATTTCTGGGGTCATTCTCTACTGAAATTAATTTTATTAATTGCATAAATGGCAAAACACTGTGTACCTGGTTTGAGACTTACAAAGATGGGGCACTTTTGGAGTTATTAGTGTCACAGGAATAAACAGATCAGCAGGTACTCTTCATTTTCTGTTCAGGTCTATCCTATTAATTATTTTTGTACTTAGAAAAAAGGAGTTATGTGCTATTAGAATTATGTTATCTGCTGATCAAGCCAGAGTAGAATGCTTGTTTCTAACAGCCTCTAAAAGCTCTTGCTTCTAAAAATGCATTTTTAAATATTTATATAAATTTTTTACATACATGTATTCCAATGGCTATGAGCTGTATGCTTCTTGTGCCTTATAGGTATGTCTTACATCTACTTCTGTTTGTTACTGTTCCAAAGATTTTTGACCTCTAATTAAGAAAACAAAACACCAAAAACCCTTGTCTTTTTTTAATGAATCTTACCACTTCAGCCAGTGAGCTAATTAGAAACATTTGCAGAATACAGAATAGAACGAATAGGGGGTTTTAAGCCGTAATTTTATGGTTCTTTTAATCACAGACAGGAAAAAAATCTGTTTTTTCTTTTGGAAAATGCAAAAAGAAAATAGCAATCTTGTGAGCATTGAAATGAAAGGAATGAAGAAAGTTATAGTGTGATACAAAAACAGCTCACTCCTTTCTGGGAAGTTTTTACTGAAGAAGAGGTGAAAATGCTAATTGAAAACTACTCTATTTTTCAGGAAGGAGGTGTCAGATTTTTTTGTAACTAACTGTATTTGGTGTAGGTGTCCAGGTGTTGGTGGTAGAGGGGGGGGCTGCAGGGCTGGTCTCTGTGAGGAAAGGCCAGGGATTGGCCCATGCTGGACACTCTAGCCAGGTCCACCAGTGATTCTGGGGGTGTCGCTGGGAAAACATATTTAAGAAAAGACAAAATGCTGCATGGCAGTCTGTGAGAGAAAGGAACAAGGAAAAAAAAATATGTGAGAAACAACTCTGCAGACACCAAAGTCAGTGAAGAAGGAGGGGGAGGTGGTGCTTCAGATGTCAGAGCCAAGATTTTCCGGCAGCCCATGGAGAGGCTGAGGTAGAGCATGTTGTCCCCCTGCAGCCCACAGAGGACCATAGGGAAGCAGATATTCACACTGCAGCCTGTGGGGAACCCCATGTTGCAGCAGATGGATATTCCCTGAAGAAAGGAGCAGCCAGTGGAGAGCCCACACTGGAGCAGGCTCCTGACAAGAACTGCAGCCCCTGGAGAGGAGCTCACACAGGAACAGGGCGAGAGCGTGAGGAAGAAGGAACAGCAGAGAGGAACTGTTATAAACTGACTGTAACTCCCATTCCCCATCCCCCTTGCACTGCTCAGGATGGGCTGAGGTCAAAGAGTAGAGAATGAATGAGTGATGTTAAGCCTAGAAGGAAGGGGTGGAGGGAATTTTTCTTTGTATCTCACCATCCATATCTATTTTAATTATCAAGAAATTAAATCAATTTTTCCTACGTCAAGTCTGTTTTATCTGTGACAGTATTTGGTACAGGATCTCCCTGTCTTTGCCTCAACCCATGAGCTTTTTCATCTTATTTTTTTCCCCTGTCCTGTTGAAGAGGGGAAGTGAGAGCATGGCTGGGTGGGTGTCTGGCAGTTGGCCAAGGTCAACCCATCACAGTAACAAAACTTAGCTTTTCAAACTATGCTATGAAATTCTTGAAACAACAATACCTTCATTTACTTGAAAGCATAGTCTTCTGTGAAGAGTTTTATTATCATTATGGGACACAATATTTTATAAGAATTTCTATGTCTAAAATTCTCAACCTGTTCAAATTTCTAATTGGAAGAGTGCTATTTCCACCACAGTGATCAAATCACAGGCACAAAATTTTGGAGCATTAATTTGTTGATGTATATTTAAGTTTATATCCTGTGAATATCCAGTTGTATTCATATGACCTTGTTCTCCTACTCTCTACATCATCTGTGATATGGAGACCTGCATGAAATAGTTGCTGACACTGCCTAATGAAACTAGTGAATCTGGTTAGTATGTGTTATCCTTTTGAGGACTTTCTAAGACTGCTAGTGATGTTTAAGAGATGTTTTTTGGAATCCTCCCAAATATGTATCAGGAATATGCCTTTTTACTGAAGTTAGATATTTTTAAAAAATGTTGTAGTCATACTCTACATTTTCTTTACAGTACTTATACTGCTTTTGCTGTGTAAAGTGTGAAAAAGTTAAAGAGCACATGGCAAATTTTATAGTTACAGAAATTACTGTCCTGACCAAAAAGTCACTCTTACCATCTTTGCTAAGGATAGCCCACAGTTTGGTGGTGCTTTGGAACTACATGTTCCTCAGACTGAAAAAAACCCTTGTGCTCAGATTTTCCACATCTTGTGTGGGAAATATCTAACCTCATCTAACCTCACAGGCATTTCTCACAGGTTTCAGCAAAACTTACTTATCTGTGCACAGCAATATGGAGGTAAATGACTTTCTTCTTAGAGCAGGGGCACCCCCCTTAGTCCACCTGGTTCAATGGTCCAGGGAAGTTTAGGTTAATTTGTGGTGCCTAAAGAAATTAAGTTCCCTAAGATGTGAACAGTCCTGAAAAATGGGAATAAATGGGGCCTAAACACTCATACAGCATAAACATATACTAAATTTGGAGGCGCATCATACTTCAGATACTTACCTGTATCTCCTGGAAACCAAGAGATGATCTCAGCTTAATATTATTTTAGAGTGCTCTCAGAAATTTCCCTTACAATTCTAACACTATGTTTAATTATTTTCTCAAATACTTTCTACTTTTAAAATCTTAAGTGCTTTCAGAAATGTCTTCCAGTAATATTAGATACTCACATGTTTGTTAATATAACCTCTCTTCTTTTACAAGAAAACCTATACAAAAGATTTTTATCCTAAGTGTGAAACATAAACAAAATTGTTTTAATCAATGTTTCCACCAGGGTAGAGTGGAGGCTGTTTGTCATTATAGTTCATGAGGGGGCAGATTGTTTCCCAGTATTGAATGTCTGTCAATATTTTCCATGAGAATGGAAAGTGTAAACACTGTTAAAATAGTTATAATTATGGCTGGGACTTAAGAACTGCATAGAACAAAGGGCAAAATTCATTTGCGTGCAGTTCATTTTGATTTGGTTTTCACTCACCTGTGTAAAACAAAAATTTTATTATTTAGTCTAAGTGAGATTGCATAATATCCCATATATGTATCACATTGTGTGTAAAAATACAGGTTTGGCCACCTGGAATCTATTTGTTAAATTGCCTTGTGAACTTTGGGACAAAGCTGTAATTCTGCCGACAGACCTGTGCAGCAAGGAGGCTGAAGGGACTCACTCTCTCCCTGCCAGACTGGCCTTACTGCAGTTGCAGCACAAGCTGTGCAGAAAGTGGCTCCCTGGGGTGTCTCTGGAGGTGGCAAAACTCTAGTTCCCTGCAGGTACATTGGGAAGTAAGCGATATCAGGTTTACTCCTGCTGAAACAGGAATAACTGGAAACTAAACTGTGATTTTGGTCACAAACTCTCTGCAGTTCATTACAGACTGAAAATTGAGCCTTAAGATTTAAAGAGTCAAATACTGACTTAGAAGTTAAAATCCTATTCAGATGAAAGACATCCACACCTCTACAGGTGTTATATTGTTCAGTCTGTCTTGAGTATAGAGTGAACAAGACAGAAATCTATTGATTTAAGGAATGAAGGCTACTTCCACAAACAAAGGGTGTGAGAATTTATTTTTACATGAAAGCTCACATTCTGAGCAAAACAGCAAAATCTGTAAAAAGGTGTTTATGGAGTATATCACTGTTGCCTTCAGTGAGTATTGATTTGGTATTCAGTGCTTTAAAATATAGGGTTTATATAGGCGGTTTCAAAGGGTTCCGTGAAAAGTGATTGAGAAAACTAAATTTATAAATGTGATGCAATTTATGGACAGAACTTCTGAAATTGTGTACAACTCTACTGAGGGGGAAAAAAATAGAATCCAGAAATAGATAAGGTTGAAAAACAGTTAATGGATCTTGGAACTGTGTTTAATTACCAGAATGAACAGCAATACAGAAGTTCCCTATACTGCATTTTATATGCTTCTTACTTGAAGTCTAAGAGGTAAATTATTTTATTTCTTAACTAAGAAATAAACTTAACTTTACCTCTTTATTTACCTTTATCTCTTAATTAAGTGTGTTGGTTATGTCATTTGTGGGGAGCCTGGAGAACTTTACAAACCACAAGTTAAAGAGAAATCCTGGTGTATATGGCCCACCACTTTCTGAGAAACTGGCACTTTCAAAGCCAAATCAAATACTCAGAAACATTAGTCATTGTGGTCATACTACTGGTTTCTTGCAGTCTTAACTTTTTCTCCTCTAGGAATAGTTCATCAGAGCATGAAACAATAGTTTCTTAGAGTCCAACACTTTTAATACTTGACAGTTGCATTTTCTGAACAAAAAGGAATTAAAAATGTGGAATTCAAAATTAACATTCTGGAAAATTGTAAATATTTCATTTGGCTTTATAAAAGGGTTCCACTTAGGTACATTTAAAACAGGTATGTTTTGGTAAGGCTGAAATGTTTTGGTTTGATTTTATTAACATGATTGCATTATATTAATATAGAAGTAAAATTATCTATTTCTTTGAAATTATTGAAGTGAATAATTTATACAGCTCTTCAACAGATGTGTCAATGAAATGAATATTCTTGTGGAATGAGTTGATTTTGCTGAATTGGCATTTTCCAATGGAAAATGTTACAGCAGAAAAAAAAATCAGCCATTTCTTACTTCTGACACATGCTATTTGTAAAACTGTGTCATGTCAATTCAGTGCATTGGTATCTCAGCAGCAGTTTTATGTGTTCTTAGTGATTGCCTATATCTCCCAACTGATTAAAACCCACAATGCAATATAGATGTGAACTATCATATTAAAAAATCTCTCTGCTTAAAACCCCCACACTATTCTCATTACATCAAGGCTTTTATCAAAATCTTGCATCAGCTGATGAGCTAAACAGCTTAGTTTCATATGTTGTACTTAGTATATTATGACTCCTTATATCAGCGGAACCTTAGATTAGTCAGGTGTAAAAGTGTAGTCTAGTAGTCTTCAGGTAATGTCCACAGTGATTTTTTACTTTAGATATTAGACTTTAGACGTTATTAGACACATCCTTCTGTACTGTAGCTGGAATTAGGTAAGTGTAGCTTCTATATTGTTACTTCGAATAATGGTGTGCCTTTCGTCAGCTGTCCAAAAATGTCATTTCAAATTAGATTACTGTTATTAAAATGTTACAGACTAAATAAGAAAAGTTATAGTTAAGACAATTAGTGATTTTTGGATTGCAAAATCCACCAAATTCAAAAATAGAAATAAAATGTTATTTCTATACATTCTTTAAACCAAACACTTTATAATGCAAATGTCCTCAAAGTTGTGTTATGAAATCATAGAATCATAGGGTCATAGAATATTTCAAGTTGAAAGGGACCTGTAAGGATTATTGAGACCAACTCCTAATGTTTTCTCTTTGCTATGTTTTTTGGGAAACAAAGCCAGATTTTGGATTTCAACTTATATTTTAAAAAATTGGAATTATTAAATTATATTTAAATATAATCTTGTTATTATATGTTAATTTGAGATCCGGTCGCTGTTAAACTGCTGGTATTCATCTTCATTTCTTCTTTTCTTTTTGGTTTTCAAATGAAAATAATTTTTTCGGAATAAAAAATGCCGATTAGTCAAAAAGAAGGAACTAGTTTCCTGAAAAATCTCTATAACTTTAGTGAGAAATGTTGAATTAATGTTTTCCAAATAATTTATTCAAATAATTAATTACTTGTTATTTAAGAAACATATTATCATGCTGTATTATGTATTTATTCCAAGTTTGTGGAGCAGTTTGCTAACAACTGGCTACGTGAGAAAGGGCACAGCACCGAGGAACTGCTGACAATGGCGACGTGATGGGAGAATACCGAAAAGTATCAAAGAAGAACAAAGAACAGAAGCAGGACTATGTAGAAGGCCTTGCAGAAATCATAAGGGGAGAGATTGGTATTTAACCTTAGCAACCAATGTATCTAACCTTAGCAACCTATAAGGAGCTTGCTTTTTGCAATATGTATGAACTAATTATTGTGGATATAAAAGAAGTGTGAGTACTAATAAAGTTGAGCCTTTGTGCATTAAATGATGGCTGGGCTCCCTCTGCGTTCTTTCAACAAATGGTGACCCCGACGTGATACGTGCCAAAGGACGTATCAGGCACCACGAAGGATAAAGACCAGAGAAGGTTGTTCAGGTCCTTAAGCAGCGAGGACGGCGAAAGGCGACTAAAAAGGCCCGCGCCCTGGGTGTCACAAGAGGTGAGCCCTGCTGATACGTGCTGCCGAGACCTGGAAAGGCTGCAACGGAAAAATTAAGGTATGGACAGGCAAGCAGCATATGATTTATTTGCATCCTGGCTGGCACAACGCCGGGTTGAGGGAATAGATGTAAAAAAGGATCTTCAGGGGCTTTTAGCTTATGGGGTAGAGCAAGGTTGTTTTATTAATCCACATACAGTTCATGAGTTATCGGAATGGAGAAAATTTGGAGATAAATTATGGGAATTAACATTGAATGATGATAAGACAGCAAAAAAGTTGGGAAAGTTATGGAGGGTGGTTCATAATGAATTGCTAAGGTATCAGGCTGAAAAAAGAGCTGCACAGGGCGCAATTGCGGCAAAAGAGAAAAACACCAGATATGGGGAGGAGGAAACTAAGTGGCCATTACCGCCTGCGTTTCGTGAGCTTGTTTTACCACCTTTACGTTCCGAAGAGACGGGACAGGAAAGCTCAGAACGAGTTCTCCCTACCGCTCCCCTCGCTTCTGCCCTGAGTAGCCCTGACGCGTCCAGCCACACTGTGACGCCGGAAAGCGAGAATTCTACTCCTGGCTCAGAAGATGGGCTGGGGATAGAGATCGCTAAAGAAAGGTGTCGGGCTTGGAATGCATTGGCACGAGAGGGGTTAGAAAAAGGGGATGAGGAGATGACTCAGATGGCGACAGCAATGGCTTTTCCAGTTCAGTTTCAGCCGAACCCAGCTGGTGGACTAAATGCTACTGTTACGGCATTAGATTGGAAGCTTTTATCACAATTGCGCTCTACAGTGAGTTCTTATGGTGTTACTGGTGAACCGACTCGTCAAATGTTAGATTATCTCTGGAGCACTCAACTTCTTTTGCCTGCAGATTGTCGGGGTATAGCAAAGTTAATTTTCTCTCCTAGTCAGTGGTTGTTGTTTAATGCGCATTGGCAAGCGAGAGTGTTAGAATCGATAGCGGTACAGCGGCAAGCAGGAGATCCATTACAAGGGGTTACAATGGATGAATTAATGGGGTTAGGACCTTATGCTAGAGTAGAAGCTCAAGCACTGCTCGGTCCGGATAAAGTGAGAGAGGCAATGAGGTTAGTGAGAGAAGCCATAGAGCAAGTGAAAGAGCCAGGCGGAGTTCCAATGTATATGGGGATTAAGCAAGGGAGAGAAGAGACTTTGGGCAGTTTTGTAGATAAGTTGGTAAATGCAATTGAAAGAGCAAGAGTACCTCTCTACATGCAGGGTGCTCTCTTAAAACAGTGTATTTCACAAAATGGCAATCCTGCTACAAAGAGTTTATTGAATACATTAAGGGCACATTGGACTATAGAGGAGGCACTTGAAAAAGCGTCCTCGATACCCACTGGACCTCAGGCTTTTCTTGTAGAGGCAATAAAGAAATTAGGGGAAGGAATGAAAGAACAGGCTCAGGCTACTCCAAGTCAGGTTATGGCAGCCCTTGCGCCTCTCCAGACTTCAGCAGCAACAGCAGTTAAAGTGCAAACACCTAAAAAGGGGCAGCTGCGGTGTTACCGATGCGGAGCTCCAGGGCATGTACGAAAGAGTTGTACAGCCAGAAATGTATGGTGTCAAACTTGCCGATCCAACTCCCATAATGAGGTGGCTTGCTGCAGACGGTCGGGAAACTCCACACGGAGCGCGTTCGCCGGCCGCCGCGCAACGACCAAAATTGCAGCCGCAGCGCAGTCCTTCAACCCGCCACCCGGGGAAGTCTCGGGTTGGACCTGGCAGCAGCAGTAGATGTTATTCTGTTAACAAATAATCCTCAAACAATATCTACGAATGTACGAGGACCTATCATCATTAATGGGAGAGCCATGGGAGCTTTATTATTAGGAAGATCATCGGCATCACAATGTGGACTATTTGTTTTACCGGGAGTTATTGATGCAGATTATGAAGGTGAAATTTATATTATGGCATATACACTGAATCCACCAGTAAAGATTGCACAGGGACAACGGATTGCACAGCTGGTACCTCTGCCACAAGTGACTCAAACAATACGACCAATAACTGAGGAGAGTCGCGGAAATAAAGGCTTCGGATCCACAGGAAGCCTGACCCTGCTAACACTGGATCTGAGTACGAGACCCAGGAAGACTGTTCACCTGTCATTTCAAGGTAACGCAATAACTGTGGAAGGGTTGTTAGACACAGGCGCAGATTCCAGCATACTGTCGCCTTCTTCTTGGCCACAAGGCTGGCCATTACAAGAGCATACCACTACCATTACTGGCGTGGGTGGTTTAACTTTAGCTAATCGAACGCCGCCCCTACAATTAACAATTGAAGGACAAACAGTCACAGCGGTGCTTGCTGTAGTGCAATTACCTCCAGGGGTAAATTGCTTAATTGGAAGAGATGTGTTAGCACAAATGGGAGTAGTTTTGACAAATGATCACCATTTATTCTAATGGCCATTGCTTGGACTTTCCCGATCCCTATAACTTGGACATCTGACAATCCAATATGGGTAAAGCAGTGGCCACTAAAAAGGGAAAGTCTTGAGCAAGCACACTTGCTAGTACAAGAACAATATCAGCAAGGACATTTAAGATTATCTACTAGTCCTTGGAATACTCCGATATTTGTCATAAAAAAGAAATCAGGCAAATATCGACTTTTGCATGACCTTAGGGAAGTAAACAAACAAATGGAACCAATGGGGGCTTTACAACCAGGTATGCCGAATCCAGCTATGTTACCTTATGAATGGCCTATATTGATTGTGGACTTAAAAGATTGTTTCTTTACGATTCCGCTTCATGAAAAGGACATGCGCCGATTTGCTTTCACTTTACCGGCAATAAATAGAGAAGGGCCAGATCAACGGTTTGAATGGACAGTTTTACCGCAAGGAATGAGAAATAGTCCAACTTTATGTCAGATTTTTGTAGATGCAGCCTTACAGCCATTACGTCAAAAATGGACTAATGTTATAATTTATCACTATATGGATGATATATTATTTGCACAGAAAGAACCATTTACAGAAGCACAGATAAAAGAAATTGTAAACACCCTTGCAAAGCAAAGATTGGTAATTGCACCAGAAAAGATACAAAAAACAGCTCCATGGAAATATTTGGGATTGTCTTTGATGAAACAAATAGTAGCACCACAAAAATTGACAATTAATCCTGAAATTTCAACACTGCACGATGCTCAGAAGTTATTAGGAGATTTACAATGGCTAAAACCTATAGTGGGCATCCCAAACGAGCTTTTACAACAATTAAGACCACTGTTAAAAGGAAATGATCCTGCACAGGTAGTGTCTTTATCAGCAGACCAGAAGCGAGTGCTACAACAGATTATGGATCGTATTACTTCTGGACAAGTGCGTCGGAGAGACGCTGAGCTCCCCCTGGACATACTTGTGTGGATGGGTTCACAGCATTTGCTCGGAGCTATTACGCAGTCTAAAAAGAAAACGGGGGAGACATGGGTGCTAGAATGGATCACGCCAGCATTACAACAATCAAAATCTCTACTTCAAAAAATTGAGGCATTAGCAAATTTAGTAAAGAAAGGTCGTGTGCGAGTTATTCAAATAAGTGGAAGAGAACCTCAATTCATATACTGTCCAATGCAGAAGGAAACCATGCAGTGGTACCTGGCAAATAGCACAGCATTGCAGGAAGCCATGTTAAATGGGCCAATGATGTTGTCAACTGATCAATTATCTATGGAACCTTTGAGATGGTTGGGACAATTACATTGGATTGAACAGCCAAAAAGACAACAGGCGCCGATCCCGAATGCCATCACAGTTTATACAGATGCAGGAAAGAAATCTCAGACAGCAGCTATAACGTGGCAGGAAGATAATACATGGAAACACGAGATATTAAAAGCCACAGCACAAGACACACTACAAACTTTGGAACTGTTGGCAGTAGTTTGGGCGATGGTTAAGTTTAATGAACCATTGAATATTGTAACTGATTCTATGTATGTAGCGGGAATAGTAGCAAGGATAGAAGATGCAGAAGTCAGGGAAGTACAAAATAAGCGTCTCTATGAGTTGTTCTTACAATTACAGAGGGCCATAAAAATAAGGGAACAACCGTATGCTGTAATTCATGTTAGGAGTCATAAATGGGATATAGGACTTGGGGAAGGTAATGCTCGAGCGGACAAATTGGTATCCACTGTTATATATGTTCCTATGCCGAAAGACAAATTGGCAAAAGAAGCACATGACATATTCCACCAGAATGCAAAAGGGCTAAAAACACAATTTGGCATCACAATGGCGGAAGCAACGGCCATAGTAAAAACATGCCCTGTTTGTAGTTTTCACAATAAAGGGGTTGGTATTGGAATAGGAGTCAATCCTAGAGGGACGAAATCTAATGAAGTATGGCAAATGGATGTGACTCACATACAAAGTTTTGGTAGACTTAAATATGTACATGTTACTATAGATACTTATAGCAAATATATATGGGCCTCTGCACAGAGTGGGGAAAAGGCCACACAGGTAATCAGACACTTAACATGTTGTTTTGCAATAATGGGAGTCCCGAATACTATAAAGACAGACAATGGACCAGCATATGTCGGAAGTCGAATGCAAAGATTTTTAAACAAGTGGGGAGTGAAGCATGTAACAGGGATACCGCATTCTCCCACGGGACAGGCCATAGTTGAGAGAGCAAATGGTACCTTGAAACGTTATGTAGCAAAATATCAGGAAATACAGGATGTACAGGAAAGATTAGCAAAAACATTATTTGTAATGAATCACTTGTGTATATTTGGAGACGCAGAACAACCACCAGCTATGTTACATTATGAGAAGGCAAAAGTAAGTGAAGGAAGGAAAGAGATATGGGTAAATTATAAGGATCCAAAAGATGGATTGTGGAAAGGACCAGCTAAAGTAGTAATATGGGGAAGGGGATATCTTTGTGTTTCTACACCAACAGGCACCGTATGGGTTCCAGCGAGATGGGCGAAACCTGCCGCACCTCCCAATGACGCCAGAGGAGAGACAAGCTCATCGACAGCGGCTGAAGATCCAGCCTGTTTTGACCCAACTTGAGGGTCTACTCGGACATTCACTTTACTGGGCAACATTGTCAGATGTATGGAGAATTATTGAGTGGTTAAATGGGAATGTAATAAGAAGTGGGCAAAATTGTTTAAACTGCAACAATCCAGATCATCAAGCGTGGGTAAAGGTGTTTTGTGGAGGATGTGAAAAAAGATATTGGATACACCAATCACAGCTATATTTTGGGTTAAGATGTATTAACTGTCGTAACACATGGATTAATGACAACCCACAGAGGGCATTAGCAAGGTTTGCAGGACAGCCAATTCAAGAATGTTTCAGTTTGTGGGAAAATCGAGAGTCGTTATCCCTGGCAGCGGCTGTTTGGTGGCTGCAGCATCATAAGCAACGGTTAGAACAGGAATCAAAATCTGCATGTTTACAGACTGAGTGTTTCATACATAGTGCTATTCCTACGTGGATACAGATTGCTCCCCGTAGGTGGGGACAGATGAAAAGGCGTTATGTAGCAATAAAAGATGGAAGTACAAAGAACAATTGATTAATCAGGATTAGGAATTTATTTGTGTCTCCACAGATGGCAACCTTCATTAAGATCCTATCCAGCGTGATTGGCCTGTTTTGGACAATATATCAAGCTGAAGGCTGGATGGTTTCACAACCTAAACAAAATGTCTGGGTAACTTTGGCAAACATGACACATCAAGAAACCTTGTGCCTTTCTACTACGAATCCGGAAAATCCATTCTCCACCTGTTTGGTGGGAGTGCCAGTAGACACATGGCCAATCCCACAAACCCTTCAGATTTTCTCTCTTTGCAACTCTCCAAAAAATTGTACAGATAATTGGGATGGTGTATACAGTCACCTTCCACAGGTTACGCAAGAACCTCAAGAGCTAGAGTTGCTAGGCTCTGTTATAATGGATGCTTGTGTGTTTTTTAATTACTCCTATAACACCACACGGAGAGGGCAAAATGTGAATGCAACTAATGCTGCTTATCATAATTCAACTGCTTGGTGCAATTATACTTCGACTAACATCTCACGATCTTTTGCTGTTCCTCTTGCATTACCTCCTGGTGTGTTTCTAATCTGTGGAGATCGTGCCTGGGGAGGCGTCCCATCTAAACTGAATGGAGGCCCGTGTAGCCTCGGACGTCTCACGTTATTAACACCAAATGTGTCAATGATTCTGAATATGACTCGAAAACATAAGCGAGTCCCGAGGACCGTTCATCGGTTTGAAAGTTCTTGTCGAGATAACATTGAATTCTGGAATCCAGGCCAAATCATAACAGCCTCCATATTGGCACCAGGAGTTGGTGTTGCAAATGCCTTAACTACTTTGAATAAGTTGGGATGTTGGCTTAGCAAACAGACTAATGCTACTTCTTTAGCTTTAAGTGGTCTTTTAACTGATGTTGATAGTGTTAGACATGCTACTTTACAGAACAGAGCAGCTATTGATTTTTTGCTCTTAGCGCAAGGACATGGATGTGAAGATTTTGAAGGAATGTGTTGCATGAATTTGTCTGACCACTCAGAATCTATTTTCAAAAGCATACAGCAGCTAAAGGATGGTGTCAAACATTTAACAGAAGATGATGGATTAGATTGGTTAACAAGGATGTTTAAAGGATGGGGACTTTCAGGATGGTTAATATCTCTGATCAAGTCTGTGGGGGTCATGATCTTGGTAATTGTGGTTGTGCTTTTGATGTTGCCATGTATTGTCAGTCTTCTGCAAAGGGCCCTGCAGAAGACTGCCTCTGCAATATTTTTAGCACAAGTGCAAAAAGAAAACGGGGGAGATGTGGAGCAGTTTGCTAACAACTGGCTACGTGAGAAAGGGCACAGCACCGAGGAACTGCTGACAATGGCGACGTGATGGGAGAATACCGAAAAGTATCAAAGAAGAACAAAGAACAGAAGCAGGACTATGTAGAAGGCCTTGCAGAAATCATAAGGGGAGAGATTGGTATTTAACCTTAGCAACCAATGTATCTAACCTTAGCAACCTATAAGGAGCTTGCTTTTTGCAATATGTATGAACTAATTATTGTGGATATAAAAGAAGTGTGAGTACTAATAAAGTTGAGCCTTTGTGCATTAAATGATGGCTGGGCTCCCTCTGCGTTCTTTCAACACAAGTTCATCTACAGCACTGTAGAATGAAACACAATCTTACCTATCTAGTAATCAGATATGATGATAAGATTTACTGATCAATGGCATTCATGTAGCATTTTGCTCTTTACAAGTTTTCTTCTGTATAAGGAAGCACTCAGTGGGAAGCTCTCAGAGTGTTTTCAGTTCATTCAAGGCCCTCCAGACTCCTAGTTCAATGTCAACACCAGCAAAGCAAAGGAGAACTGGGAGATGAATACTTTTGGAGCCACTGATCACCCAGAAAGCCACAAATGCTTTGCATCCAGGCCAACAGGATTCACCATAGTGAATTATCACTTTAGGATTATCACCTTAGTGACAAAAATGAGAAACCTGAATAACCTTAGTTCAGATCTGGGCTCTCACTGCTTCTACAATATTTCCTGTAAATCCAGGGACTGATACCTTGAAAATCCAGAATTAGCCAGAACTGGCTTCATCCTAACCTCATGTTAAGATGAGTGTGTTGGGTTTGAGTGGCAAGGTTTTGGTAGCAGTGGGGCTGCAGGGTGGCTTCTGTAAGAAGCTGCTAGAAGCTTCCCCCATGTCTGACAGAGACAATGCCAGCCGGGGTCAAGACAGACCCAGTGCTGGCCAAGGCCAAGCCCATCAACAACAGTGGGACACCTCTGGGATAACATATATAAGAAAGAGAAAAAGTTGCTGCACAACAGCAACTGCAGCCAAAAAGAATGAGAATATGTGAGAGAAACAACTCTGCAGACACCAAGGCCAGTGAAGAAAGAGGGGAAGGAGGTGCTCCTGGCACCAGAGCAGAGACTCCCACAGCCCGTGGTGCAGCCCATGGCAGGGCAGGCTGTGCCCCTGTAGCCATGGAAGTTAATGGTGGAGCAGATCTCCACCTGCAGCCCGTGAAGGATCCCCACGCTGGAGCAGGTGGATTCCCAAAAGAGGCTGTGACCCCATGGGAAGCCCATGCTGGAGCAAACTCCTGGCAGGACCTATGGACCCATAGAGAGAGGAGCCCATGCTGGAGCAAACTCCTGGCAGGACCTATGGACCCATAGAGAGAGGAGCCCATGCTGGAGCAGATTTGCAGGCAGGACTTGTGACCCTGTGGGGGACCCATGCTGGAGCAGTCTGTTCCTGAAGGACTGCATCCTGTGGAAGGGACCCATGCTGGAGCAGTTTGCAAACTGTAGCCCATGGGAAGGACTCACACTGGAGAAGTTCATGGAGGACTGTCTTCCATGGGAGGGACCCTACGCTGAAGCAGGAGAAGAGTGTGAGGAGTCCTCATCCTGAGGAGGAAGGAGCAGCAGAAACAACGGGTGATGGACTGACCAAAACCCCAATTCCCTGTTTGCCCTGTGCTGCTGGAGGGGAGGAACTAGAGAAATTGGGAGTAAAGTTAAGCCCAGGAAGAAGGGAGGGGTGGAGGGGAGGCATTTTTAAGATTTGATTTTGTTTCTCATTAGCCCACTCTGATTTGATTGGTAATAAATTAAACTAATTTTCCCCAAGTCAGGTCTGTTTTGCCCATGATGGTAATTGATGAGTGACCCCTCCCTGTCCTTATCCTGACCCAAAAGTCTTTTGTTATATTTTCTCTCCCCAGTCCAGCTGAGAAGAGAAAGTGATAGAATAGCTTTGTGGGCATCTGTCCTCCTTTATTTCTGTGATCTGATTTCTCAGAAAATCTGCTCTGGACATAAGCTGCCACATTCAGGCTAGGTCTCTGCTCCAAAGGGCTGGAGGCATTCTCTGGAGAGACATTTCCCCTGTTTGTGTGCAAGGCACATGCTCACTATTTCTGGGTTATCTGCTGACGACTTGGAAATGGAGGCTGAAGCCAGCACAGCGAGGGGTTTCCAACTGCCAGGCTCTGAGCTGTGCAGCCTTTGAAGGGCTCTGCACTGTGAAGCAAGGCAGAATCACAGACCAGAAAAAGGGGACAGGGAATAGGCTTGAAGACACATGCACTGATTACTCACACAGCTCAGCTGTAATTTGTTTCTTCTTTCCTTTTAGGCTTGCTCTGACTAGGTCTTGCTATTGCAATTCTTAGGCGTGGTGCTGTGGGGCTGCATTCTGGGGACCTACTGTCTGGCAGCAGTGGGAACCAGCTGCTCTGCAAGGGAAAGGGAATGGGGAGCCAAGGGTGACAGCAAGGCAGATGGGGCAGTGGTCTCAGCAACTCGAGCCTGCTCCAACAGTACCCGTGCAAGAAAAGTAAGGCAATGACCGCCAGGGCCAGCCACAGTCCAGTGATTGCTGGATAAGTCTTGTAGCAAGATGTCAGGTCTGAGGCTGAAGGATGTCAAGTTGATGAGTCAGAGCAGGAGTGGCAAGGTCTTCACCCCAGCAGTTTGATCCCAGGTTACCCAGCCAGGCTGCAGCAGAGCTGGCCTGAGAGCAGGCAACCAGAGCCTGAGGAGAGGGGAAGGGTGGCAGAGGTGGGTGCTGCAGTCATGGTCCTACATAGAACTCAAAAGGCAGTACTGACAAAACACCACCAGTCTTGGCTTTTTCTCCTTCAGTCAGTCCTCCAGCTCTCTCTCAACTGCGTTGTATGCTCAAGCAACCCATAGAGCCTCATGCTCCATATTTCCAGAAAAAATACTAATTTTGTCAAATAGAGCACAAAGGACCCAGGGGAGACTCAAGGTAGAGTGCTTTTCAGTATACACATGGGCAATTTGCATTACATAAAAGTAGCTTTAATGGGCACGAATGGTATATCAGTTCTTGCCACTTGATTTCAGGGTCATGGATCAGTCCTCTTTTATTTAGCAGAATCGACTAGGTCTAGTTTGTTGGTGGTGTGGCACATGAGCTGGCATGAAACTAGGAAAAAACTTGGAATTATTTCTGCTTGTAGTTGTTTAGAAGGTTTTCATAATTGATATTGTTTTGTTGAAATGTTTTAAAGTTAAAAAATCTGATTCATCAGAAAATTAAGACCAGATGAAATTTTTAAGGTTTTAACAATTGCAGAACTTTAGTGAAATCTAAAATTAGTTGTTTCTGTTACATCAGCATGGTATAACTTCTCATGGCATGCACTTTCTTTAATTCATCTGCCTCTATGAGTTCATCAGTCTTCTTTTACATCCATCTCCTGACAAGAGCACATCTAAGCCATTCTCCTTGTTGCAAGCCCAAAGACTTTATTGATAATGGTGATGTCACTGTAATTCTATTCTTTTTGTGGGCTTATGTCAGACAAAAATGTGGATGATAAAGTGAAAACATGTGAATTACTCGATGTGTATCACAAGGGCACTATTTTAATTACATTATTACTACATGTCTGGAACAGAACTATTTACTGAGTGATGGGTACTCTTGAAACATAAATGGAAAGTTCAGTTTTCCAGGTCTGAGAAACCTATTGCATTCCAGAATAGATTAGCCTGAGGTGAATGGAATAAAGTCATGTTTCTTTCTCTTTTTTCCTAATTCTTCAAGCAGCTTGTAATATTATGAGCACATAAAGTAGGGGTTCCTTCATATTTCTGACTGTGAGAACTCAAATTGTTTTTTATTCTCAGTTTAGAACCTGTAAGAATATGATTTAAATTAATTTGAGTTACAATGATTAAGTGTTTTGAGTTGCCCAAACACACTAAAAGAACAAAATAAATTTCTAAGATACATTCCTTCCTAAATATCTGATCAATTTTAATGAAAAATGTTTTCATCTCAGAAAAGCATCAGGTACGCTTATTTATCTATTTTCAGAAACATATGAGAGTTGCATAAATCAGGCTGAAATTCCTTACTGCTCAGGTTCCTGGCTCCAACAACGGCCAGTACTAAATACTGGGAGAATAATGTAGTGAGTGATATAAGATCAAGGCAATGATATGATAATATTTTACTAAGATATTCTCCCAAAATTCAGCATTTTTTAAAAGAGGTGAGTGTGAGTGCTTGAAATGAGAGGTACTGTTTTTGTGTTTAGTAGTCCTGATGGATTTTTTTCTGTTTGTCCAGTCATAAAGATTTTACTTCTGCAACATCTTGTAGTAAAAATGCAACTTTTAATTGTGTGAAGAAATAATACTTTTTCTTGGTTTAAACCTGAAATAAAATGTTTTGATTTGATATTTATGGATCTTTGATTAGAAATGAGAGAAAACAATTGTTCCCCATTGACTGTTTTCTCCATGCCAATCACCATGCACTCGTTTACTTCTGCTCCCTTTGAGACTACAACAAAAGATTTGATGGAAATAAAGTTAGGTCAAAATCAGAAACTTGAGATCTCAATTTTATCCTTAGTTCTTTTCTCTTCCCACTTTTGAAAATAGTGTAACTTCAAACTTCTTTTTCATTCTGTTATCTTGAACACTAGCTCCTCTTCCCCTCTATTTTTTCTTCTTTAACATTATGAATTATGTTATGCTGCGTGCCATAAACATGTATTGAAGTTTGGCAGATACAACCAGGGACCTCTTCTTCCATTCCCAGGAGAAAGTTGTACTGAGAACGTAATAACCATGACAATCAGAACTCTGCAGTCGGTCCTTGTCATAAATAACTCCATATGTTTGCCAGGTAACTTGGGACATATATAAAAGAGACATACAAACTTTGTCTTTGTATCTTCAGTGACCACTGATTTTCAAGAGGAGATTGTTCATTTCTGTGTAGTAACAAACAAAATCAACAGTGGAATAAACTTTAAATTCCTGCTCCATTTTCATAATAGTTTACATGTTTACATATTTAGATGGCAGGATGATCTCTTATTTAGTATATCACACTTTGTCAGAAAAAATAAGGTATGTATTCAAAACAAAACCAAGAACAGAAAGATTAATGAAATCCCTTATATAAGGACCATTAAAGACCTTTATTTTCCCCTGAGACCATTCAGTTTACTTTCTAGTGATTTGGTTTGCCTCTAGTTAAAGCTTTTCCAATCATCCAAAATTTAATCTAACACTTCAGTGTTTAATCATTCATCAGTTAAAGATTATGAGCTACCTCCCCATTTAATGAATATCAAACACCACTTAGTTATTGAGTGATACTGCTTAGAGATTAGCATGCTTTCTCCTCTTGCAACTCCTCTAGAACGATGCTTTTCATGTTATCACCATTAACTGTAAAATCTTCATTAATTAGTTGTCCTTTTAACTAAGCTTGATTTAACTTTGACTCCACTGCTAACTTTTCAGCTAGCTTTAAAAAAGTTAAAGGAGACTTTCCCTTCTTGGGATCAAATAATCTATAACATAAAGAATTTTAATTTGTCGTGTAACATGAATGAACAATGTATGTGAGATACATAAAAATTGGGACATAGAAAGAAAGGAAACAGAAATATGAACCAGTCCAGTGATATGGTTAATGGTGCTGTAGGGGTAGACCATTCCTAGGTGCATGTAGAAACATTTGGTTTTGTGTTTCCCTTGGATGTTGATGAATTAGTTAAGTATGCATGCAGCTATGATAAGCATATGGACCACCATTTAAAATAGCTTTGTGGGCAAAGCAAACAAGACTACATATATTTAACAGTTAATGTGGGAAAAGGGAAAGAGATTTGCTATCAGATAGGCTTTGGTACATTAAAAGGCAGATCTTTGGAGTGCAGATAGCAGACAGCTGTCAGAGTCAACCATTTACAAATGCTGACTTGTGCTTCAGCAGTGATGAGCAGCTCATGCTCTCACTATTGCATTGTAATTAGCACTCCCTGAAATAGTTCACCAGAGATTTGAAGACTGCCAAACTCTATACTTCTTGCCCTGGCCTAGTTTAGATAGCTTTTCAAGCCAATGATGGGGAAAGGTTAATGCAAAAGATTCTGCTCATTAGGAACACTAGAAATATTAAGGGACTTTTTGTGTTTTCTAGTACCTACTGTGTCTATGAAGTAATGCATTCAGGTGACTGTTTCAAGGAATGAACAATTTATGATGTTAAAAGCAAAAAAAGACTGAACTGAAAAAAATCATTCTATCAATACTTCCATTGGCTCTTGATTTTTTTGTTGTTTCAGGGTGGGAGGTTTGGTTTATATGTGAAGTTCTGATCCTTCAATGTGAAAGATATGCCGGCATCGGGCACCTCCCTGGGGATGGGGACGGGCCGAGGCCGGGCTGGGACGTGGGGCCGCCGGTGGACCCGGCTCGGCGGGGGCCATGGCCGGGCAGGGCAGGGCTGTGGGGAGCTGGAGACCGGCCCTGCTGCGGCGGCGCTGGGGCAGGGGCTGACGGCCCCGGGGGGCTGATGGGGGGTCCTGGGCCCTGGGCAGGGTGGGGGTATCCTGGAGGGTCCTGGGCAGGGACAGTGCTCTCGGGTACACGACATGCACCTTGCGACATAAATACAGGTTGAACACCGTTGAAAGAAGCAGAAATTTAACACCAGCATTCAGTGTTATAGAGTGAAGCTGTGGTTTGATAAGCGCCCATTTGATGTCAGGGTTGTGTGCCACAGAATTGTGCAGGAACCGTAAAGTCTAACTGCCTATGATGACAGTTTCTATTTGGTATAAACAATTAAGATTATACAGTAATGCAAGTTTTAGGTCTTTTTAAACTTACTAATAAATTTTCAAAGTGTTATATAACAGCGAACATAACCATGCATTTTTACTGGGCAAAAACTCGCAATTAACTCTTTGTTATGTGTTTATCACTATTATCCTCAAAACAAAGAGTTGTGGGCTCCAAGATGTATAATCTTTCCCTCCCCCCTGCACTGCTTTCTAAAGCAGTGATGAGTGCTAATTGGGAAGACTTTCTTATCAATTCTCAGAGAAGCATATTAATGCTTGTCCTACTTAAGAAGCAGATTATACCAGTAAGAAGGGAAAGTGAGTGGGAGCCTTCCCCATCAGCTTTGAAGGGCAGACAGCTCTAGCTCAGGCACAGCCATGGGGTAATGCTGCTGTTTGGCTGGAAGGGTCCAGATGATTAGTCTCTGGATAGCCCTGGGTGGATAAATCAAGTCAGTAAGCATTTTGCATGAGGAGCTCTGTATCCCACAGTATGAAGGCTAAGTACTGTATGTTTCTGTATTATTTTGAAAAGATAGTTTGTATAAATGTCTGTTGCTGTTTGTAGAAAAAGGCATTGAGGTTTAAGGTTGACTACCACTGTTTGTTTGGAAAGAGAGTTCAGATTATATAAGACTAATAAACCTCTGTTTTCAGACTCAGACTGTAAATTAGTATTAATCTAGACTCACCTGATTTACAAAGATGGAAGAAAAACCAAAATTAATGCCACCTAAATAATCTGGAAAACTCTCCATAAATCCCAGTGCTATAAGCAGTTACATCACTTCAGGAGGGACAGGTCAGGTGAAAGTGTGTAAGAGTCTTTCATAATATTAAATAGGAGCAACTCTAAGACTTCCTGATAGTATCAGAGCATAATCTGTATTGCGAATGGGATGATAGTTTAACACAGAATAAAAACACATGTACAGATTAATGCCAACCAATGCAATCAATGCTCAAAGACACAATGCTACTTCAATCACAGTTTGAGAAAGGCAGCTCCCTTCATTTAGATTTTTGCATGTTTTTGCCTCTCTTCCTCCTTTTGTACTGCATCCTAAAGGATAATAACTGAGCAAACCTCTAAAGTTTAAGTAATTTTTAAAATTCAGCGTTCTTTTCATAAGTTTAGATAAAAGGGGTGGGGTCAGAAGTGATTTATCTCCTTTTCTATTTGTCTTCTGTGCGGTTCATGGAATTGACTTATCAACCATTAGCAACCAAGATAAAAGTTTTACTCAGTGGCTGCTATTCAGTCAATGATTGACAAAGGAGATCCATCTCCCAACTGCACCTCTTTACTAGAGTGCTTCTACTATTTATGTGAGAAAAGAATAATTTCAGTTTAGTTCCTGTTGAAAAAAAATGCTGCTTTTGTATGACAGAACAGTAGGAAGCATTTTTCTTTCTTTCTGGAATGAGTTCACCTTTTTTATTTGCAGCATCATTAAATGCTGGGAAAAGGTCAGAAGCAGTTTTTTTAGTGGTTTGGGGTTTTTTTTCCCCCTTTCCTTCATACTGCTTGAATATTCTGTATAGAAGATGGTATTACCTGAAAACCTTCTGAAACAAAGATGTCAGGGGCAAAAAGCAAATCTAAAAAAAGGGAAAAAAAAAAAAAAAATTACCTATATTTTCACCACATCTCTTCCTGTGGTAGCTTCTTGTTTAATAGAGCCCTGATGGCTCTTCCAGGGAGTGCTTTTGACTCGGCAGAGGCCCTAGGACCTCACAGAGCCAATCCTCATGCATGTCCAGATTGACCCAGTTGTAGGTCTCAAAACCCTGGCATTATGTAGTGTGATTCCTAGTGGGAGTATTTTAATGGAGTCTCTAACCAAGTCAAATATCACTGATTATTTCTGACTTCTCCCAAAGTCATTGCAGTCTAATACTTCAGTCTTCCTAGTTAGTGGAATCTAGTGCAAACAGAACAGCTGCTCTATATTTGATATTTGCCTGATTTTGAGAGTTTTGACCAAAGGACCTGTCCTATTTATATTTCTGGAAAGTAGGAGACAAGGCTATGGAAGTAGCAAAGCTGGTAGAAGACATTTAATGAAACAATTAAATGATATGTCTTAATTCTGAAATCTTATCTCATTAAGAAACAGAAAATCATCATGTTTTCTTTTCTGATTTATTGATTTTAGTTTTCCTTCCTCTTTCTTTCTCACTACTTTCATATTTTCAGTAATAAAATGGAGAGAAATCAAGAATAAGAGATACCAAGTATCTGTATTGAAAACCAGTTTTCAGAACATAATACAGACTTCTCTGCAATGTTAAAAACCAGTTGTGTAAGTTTTTTGTTGTTGTTTTCCCTAAGCTATTCAAATACAGAATAACAGTTGCAACTGATCAAGGTAATGTTTAAGGTAAAAAACTAGTTATAATTAACAACATAACTGCTCTCATGGTACAGTTGTATGGCATTCAAAATATTTTAGCCATAAAGCAAATGGGTTTCTTTGCCCTGTTTTCTCAGTATGTACTGAGCTTCTATGTTACATGGAGTCAGAACAAATCTTTTCAAGACTGGGAATATGAATATCATTATACTGTGTATGCAGAATATTGCACTAAATGAGTATGTGGTATGTTTTCTCTCTGGTGACAACTTTCCTGTCCTGGATTGGTTTTGGCTTCTCTCTAGACTTCAGATCGTCCATTTAAAAACACTACAAACAATATAGCAAAAAATTATTTATTTATTTATTTATTAAATCAGGTGATGCCTGAACCTGCATGATATTTAATGAGAAGTGGCAAAGGGAAAGAACAGAATCATTCCAAGAACTGGGCAGAGAGTATCATGATGTAGAAGTTGAATGATATAGTGATATCATGCAAGTTGTGTGATTTGGACTTGAACTAGTTAATATCCTCTCTTGTGGATAATCAGAAAGTTCCCACTAGATGGATTTTTTTTTTTTTTTTTTTTTAAGACTTCAGATCTGATAGTAAATAGTGATGTTAACTTTTGTCTGGTGAAAACTGCAGGTCTTGCCATAACTAGAATCACCAATATTTACTGCTTTTACTGTTCTTGATGGAAATATTTTGATATTTGTGGGTTATAACTTCATTCATGAATGGAAAGACCATTACAATATTATCTGCTCAATAAAAATTGTTCTTCTTATGATTGGGGGGATGGGTAGATGTGTTTTTTGCTTTTTTTTTTTCATAAATGTCCAATACAACAGCCATTGCTAATAACCACAAAGAAAACAGACATTGTCACAGAAAACAATGATTGCTTTTCAATTTTGTTTTCATCTGAAACCTCTTTGCTCTTGGTGAATCCTCACATAATAGATTTGGTGGCTTCATGAATACATTTAACATGTTGTAATGACTGCTTCAGTAGTAAGTGCTGATGCATCAAGCAGAATATGTTGTAGGAATGAGAACTTGAGAAAGTAGTATCTGTCTACAGTTGCAAGGTATTGACAAATGACCCAGAGAGCCTTAATGTGAAGCCTGCCCTCTTTCCTGAAATCTTTTTTTTAATGCCTTTAGTAAGTGTTACAGGTAGTCATAAAGTACGGACATGCAAGGATATTCTTAACAATGCTGAATACAGTATCTGAATGAAAACACTTTTCCCCATTATCTGTTAGGTTATATGAGACAAAAACTTGAAAAAATACACAGAACACAATGTGCTTCCCGTGAACTGACTTGGAATGTTTTTTCTTGCTTTTTAATAGGAATCAGATGGAATGTTTATGCAGTAAGTGCTAATTCTATTTTTTAAAAAATTTAAATACATATAAAAGAGAAAAAGGAATTCTTTAGAGCTTTGTAAACGTTCTTACAAGTACTGTGGAAAGAGCTATTTGCAGAGATACATAGAGCTGTGTTTTGTATGGTCAGCTCTTTTGTAGCTTGATTGTAGCACAGCCTTTTGTCCTCAGCACTGGATCTTGGTACATAGTGATAACCTGATACGGTTCTGTAAATTCTGTGCAACAATAGGTTAAGATATTTGTTTGTTTGTTCCACCAGGTTTTGAGAGCTACCATTCATCCTTTCAAACCAAAACTTTCCTTCATCTCCTTCCTTCTCATTTCACAGAAGCATCACAATTTTGCTAAATAGTTTTGATGTGTTGCTGACATAATCTTTGGAGGAAAAAGCAAACAGTTATTGCCTATACCTTTAATGAGAAACTTCTTGTATAACATCAAGACTAATTTGGACGAACACTGCAGGTATCCACAGAGCACAAGCAATATCTTTTGCAAAGAACTACCATAAAAAAGCCTTTGGGGAAGATACAATCTGCCTTGTACAGAAATAAAGCCAATTCTATTTCCCACTCTCCCTTAAATGTAAGCTGCTTAGTGGAGTATCTCAAAAAAAGGATAAAATCTAGAGATTAAAAAGTCATATGACACATAAATCAAAAGAACAGAAGGGGTTGAAAATGAGTTTGTAAAGAAGTAATTTTTTAGCATTCACTATAATTGGTCTGCTACAGTACTTATCCATTATCTGCTTTTTTTAGTTATCACCATTTTTGTGGAACATGATGGATAATTGTACTTAGGAATTTGAAAGTAAAATGTGGCATTTGCATAAAGAATTCATTTTTAACTTAATTTCACCTTTATGCTTTTTAGCCTCATCTTTTAGAAGAAGGCCCCTGAAGAAAAGCACCTGAAAAGCAAAGTTAGTTTCCATAAGGGCATATCTTATATTACTATAAATCGCGAGACCTTTTGACTTTTAAAAGATAGCTTCCTACTCTTTACAACATATCTGTCCTCTGTGTCACTTTGACAGCAACCTCAATTTGATACTATAATGTAGCCGACTAGAGAGACTGACACAGTATCTTTGAGGATTCAAAATGTGGGTAAAAAAATATCACTTCAAAAACAAGTATTTCTAAAGAGAGTGAGGGAAGAAAGCAGAAAACATGTACAGAACTTCAGCTTTTAAACACTACGAACTGCTGAAATATGCACATCACACATTTAATCAACAATAGAGGCCCTTTTGGTGAGAGCAATTTATCATCAGATAGACGTGGATTATGATAGATGATGGGACACAGGAGAGCCTGTTTCTCTGCGTGAGTCTGAAGAGGTGTCTGCTCACGTGAAACATAAAGATTGCTATACCTGGGAGAGTTAATAAGGGATTTAGTAGGGCATATCCACTCTTGGATTATGCTTCCCTTTCAAACATTTACATAAACAAGCTCTCACAATTGTGTGCCTAGTAAATGCTCTTGCCTCTACTCTTACAGCAAAGGGAGACAGTTTTCTGTGCTAGTTGTTTCCCCCCAAGCACAGTTCTGCTTTCCATTGTGTATCTTCATGTGCATCACTGTAACATGTGCAGTTTCTTCAGAGTCAGTAAGAATTACTCAGTTTTGATGTAACTTTGAAAAGTAGTCCTTCCACGAAAACATCATAACAACTGTGTATCAAATAATAATAAAATTTAAATTTCCATGTAAATAGTTCCCTTTCCATATCTCTCAGTTGAGTCTCTTCTGTGTTGCTAGAATAATTTTTCTAAAGTACATCACTAACATCCCTTTCTTATGGTGATTTGGGTATTAATAGATTTTTGTTATGCTTAATCTTGCATTTGAATTTTGTATTTCTTTTTCCTTACACTTATTTGGTTTTTCCACTTGTTGTCCCTCCTTCTATTTTAAGGCTGTAGAGAGATGCTCAGTGGAATTAAGTTGGAATATCTCTGCTGATCTCAGAAAAAGCAGGGCAGTTTACACACACAGAGAAAAGCAAAACTTCATCTCATTTTTCACCTGGACACAAAAATTATGTTAACACATAACAAATTTCGTCTCAAATTAAAAAAACCCTCCAAAACCACAGAGAGAAATTGCTGTAAGCCTTACCTCAACAGTGAGAAATTTAACTAAAACTACATTTAGGCTAAATGTGCCATGTTTCAAATAACTTTCTCTAAATTCACATTTATTGTTTGTGTGCTCCTCCTACTATCTATCTTGTTTCAGTTTTATGCCTTCAGCTTTGACTCTCATTCATGTTTTTATAGCTTTCAGCTTTTTTGTTGACCACTGCTGCAGTTATTGAGGTCTTGTTCTTCAGATGAATTTAAAGATGAATGGTAGGATTCATATTGCCTAGTGTCGTGGTTTAACCCAGCCAGCAACAAAGGATCATGCAGCTTCTCGTTCACTCCTCCCCCCATGGTGGGACGGGAGAGTGAATCAGAAAAAAAGGTAAAACTCATGGATTGAGATAAGAACAGTTTAATAATTGGATAATAATAACAATAACAATAGCAACAACAATAATAGGTCCCTGAGCAGCAATTGGCCCCTCCTGGACAACTCTTCCCAGTTTATGTACTGAGCATGACGTCCTATGGTATGGCATATCCCTTTGGCTAGTTCAAGTCAGCTGTCATGGCCATGTCCCCTCCCAGCTTCTTGTGCATCTCCTCACTGGCAGAACATGGGAAACTGAAAAGTCCTTGACTTAGGATAAGTGCTACTTAGCAACAACTAAAATATCAGTGTGTTATCAACATTGTTCTCATACCAAATCCAAAACACAGCACTGTACCAGCTAGTAGGAAGAAAATTAACTATCCCAGTCAAAACCAGGACAATATCCACCCCTTATTCTATAGCATCTATGTCATGCCCAGGTCCCACACTTTCTAATACATCCCAATTAATCACCACCACCTTTCCAGTCCCTTGATATATACACACAGATATCATTCCCTTAGTCTATGGGCCATCTCTTTAAAATGTCCCTTGAGTTCATTTAGTCCATGACTTTGGGCTCCATCTGTCATGACAGTCTTTCAGGGCAGGAAAGACAGTGTGCATGCTGAAGCCAGTGTCCAGTTCTGTCATTGCTACACTTTGCTCGTTTTCATCAAATTTCATTCCTCATTAATCTGAGTGATTTTTACTGTAATACCCTTGATATGTCATACAGCCACCATAGAAGAGATGATATACAGTGCTATATAGTAATTAACATAATACAATTTAATGAATTAGTTATTCTCACCCAAAATCAAATCCCCCTGAGGCACACATCGGACTTACACATCCTCCTGCATTACTCACCAAGTGCATCCAGGTCCTTGAGCAAAAGCAATCCCATGGATGGGCTTGCTTTTGCCTGAGGCAGGAATAACGCAGTCTTCCCCTGCATAATTTTTGTGTTCACTACAAGGGCTTTATCCCCTTCTACAGCACCTAAAAGTTTTGATTAGGCAGGGCCAGCTTGATTGGCACATCCCCTAGTGTTGACTAACCAGGTGTCTTTTGCTAAATGTATATCCTAATGTTTGAAGGTCCCACCACCCATTGCCGTCAGTGGAGTCTTTAACACTCTATTGTACCATTCAGTTTTCCCAGAGGCTGGTGCATGATAGGGGATGTGATATACTCACTCAATGCCATTTGACCCAGGTGTCTATGAGGTTGTTTCAAAAATGAGTCCCATTTTCTGACTCAATTCTTCCTGGGGTGTCATGTTGCCATACGACTTGCTTTTCAAGGCCCAAGATAGTGTTCCAGGTGGTGGCATGTGGCACAGGATATGTTTCCAGCCATATGGTGGTTCCCTCTACCATTGTAAGCACATGGTTCTTGACTTGGAAGGTTTGTGGTAGTGTGATATAGTCAGTCTTCCAGGTCTCCCCATATTTGTATTTCAGTCATCATCCTCCATACCACAGAGGCTTTAACTGCTTGGCTTTCTTGGCTGCAGTGCCTGTTTCACATTGATGGATAACCTGTGCAATAGTGTCCACGGTCAGGTTCACTCCTTGATCATGAGCCCATCTGTATGTTGCATCTCTTCCTTGATGGCCTGAGGTGTCATGAGCCCAATGAGCTATGAATAATTCACCTTTATGTTGCCAGTCCAAATCCACTTGAGCCACTTCAATCTAAGCAGCCTGATCCACTTGTTGGTTGTTTTGATGTTCTTCAGTGGCCCAACTCTTGGGTACCTGAGCATCTACATGACGTACTTTCACAACCAACTTTTCTACCTGGGCAGGAATATCTTGCTACAGTGCAGCAGCTCAGATGCTGTCAATTGCTTCATTTCCACTGCCTTAACCACCCCCACGGAGCATTTACCACCATCCATGAATCAGTACAGAGATATAGCACTGGCCATTTTTTTCATTCAGCAATGTCTAAAGCCAGCTGGATGGCTTTCACCTCTGCAAAGTGACTCAATTCACCTTCTCCTCTAGCAGTTTCTGTGACTTGTCATATAGGACGCCATACAACTGCCTTCCACCTCCGATGCTTTCCTGCAATACAACAGGACCCATCAGTAAACAGGGCATATTGCTTCTCATTTTCTGGTAGCTTATTATACAGTGGGGCTTCTTCAGCATGCATCACCTCCTTCTCTGATGACATTCTGAAATCTTTGCCTTCTGGACAGTCCATGATCAGTTCCAAGATTCCTGGGTGACTGGGGTTTCCTATTTGAGATCATAGTGTGATCAGTGCAACCCACTTATTCCACATGGCATCAGTTGCATGATGTGTAGAGTGGACTGTCCCTTTGAACATCCAGACCAGCACCAGCAGTTGGGGTGCCAAGAGGTGTTGTCCTTTCACGCCAACTACTTCCAAAACAGTTCGAATACCTTCAAAATTGCCAGTATTTCTTTTTCAGTTGGAGTATAGTGGGCCTCAGATCTTCTATATACCCGACTCCAAAATCCTAAGCGTTGGCCTCTGGTCTCCCTGGGTGGTTTCTGACAGAGATTCCAGGTAGGGCCATTCCCCCCCAGCTGCAGTGTAGAGCATGTTTTTTACATCTTGCCCTGCCCAGACTGTCCCAAGGATTACTACAGGAGCTGTCTCCTGTTTAATTTGTTCAAAGGCTTGCCATTGCTCAGGGCCCCCTTCAAAGTCATTCTTCTGGGTCATCTGTTAAAGAGTGTTCACAATCAGACTGTAATTTGGAATGTGCATTCTCCAAAAACCCACAATGCCTAAGAAAGCTTGTGTCTCCTTTTTACTAGTCAGTGGAGACATAGCTGCAATTTTATTGATCACATCCATTGGGATCTGATGACATCCATCTTGCCATTTTATTCCTAGAAACTGGATGTCCTGTGCAGGCCCCATGACTTTACTTTGTTTTATGGAAAAAATGGCTTTCAGAAGGATTTGGACAATTTCTTTCCTTTTCTCAAAAACTTCTTCTGTATTGCCCCACACGATGATGTCATCAATGTATTGCAGGTATTCCAGAGCTGCATCCTGTTACACTACAGTCTGGATCAGTCCATTCCAAATGGCAGGGCTGTGTTTCCATCCCTGGGGCAGTTGATTCCAGGTGTTTTGATGCCCCCCCAGCTGAAAGGAAACTGTGACCTGCACTCCTCTGCCAAAGGGATAGAGAAGAACATGTTAGCGATATCAGTTGTTCCGTAACATTTGGCTGCCCTTGACTCCAGTTCGTATTGAAGATCTAGCATGTCCAGAGCGGCAGCACTTATCAGCGGTGTGACTTCATTCAGGCCATGATAGTCTCTGTAAGCATCCACTCTCCATTAGACTTTTGCACTGGTCATGGGGCTGTTAAAGGGTGAGTGAGTCCTGCTGATCACTCTTTGGTTCTCCAGCTGACAAATCAGCTTATGGATGGGAACCAAGGAGTCTCTGCTAATGCAGTATTGCCACCAGTGCACCATTATGGTAGCTATTGGCACCTGCTGTTTATCAGTGCTCAGCAACCCCACAATAAAAGGGTCCTACAGGACACTGGGCATGGAAGACAGCTGCTTGATTTCCTCCATCTCTGAGGCAGCTATACTGAAAGCCCACCAGTACCCTTTTGGTTCCTTGAAATATCCTCTCCTAAGACAGTCTATGCCAAGGAGTGATCAACAGGACTTGCTCAACAGTCTGTTTTTTTCCTGTGCAGCATGGGAAACTGAAAAGTCTTTGCTTTAGGATATGCACTGCTTAGCAACAACTAAAAGATCAGTGTGTTATCAAAATTATTCTCATACTAAATCCAAAATACAGCACCGTACCAGCTAGTAGGAAGAAAATTAACTTTATCCCAGTCGAAACCAGGACACCTAGTCTGGCTGCCCCGAGCTGAGACAGGTCTTACCTGGTCCCTCAGACTCTCTTTATCAACAATTCAAAAAATAACTAGCTACATGGGATTACATTAATTTTATTTTAAGAAAGAACAAATCATTCCTATTATCTAATTATCACCACAAATTATAAAGGAAATCAAGGCACACTAACTTATACTCAGAGATCCAGCTTTTAGATGCTTCAGTGTCATGTATTTCACCTCTAATTTCCATTTTATTTGATTGTCTATTTTTTGTACATCACTTTAAAATTTGTCTTGCAGGTAACTAAGAGGAGAGGGAAGGCATCAGTGGTACAAACACTGTTCTGCCTATGGCTAGAAATTCCTTAGAAAGGTGTATGTATATAAAGTAAATCAGACTACAATCTGTCCTCCATTTTTTTGGGTAGTTCTTTTTCATAAGTGTTTCCTTTTTTTTGTCCCTAACTTCATGTTCGTTTCTCTTGACTCTAGAATTTGTATTTTCCCAGAAGAGCACAGCTGCCAATTGTCAAATCAAAACTCAAAAATCAATAGATCCTCAGTCATCTGGAATACTTTTGAAAACACCTCATTCTTTTCCCCTGAAGCTTGCTCCCAAACTTTCATTCATCATTGCCTTCTGGCACAAGCCTGTGGGGGATCTGTGGTCCACTCAACCTACACAGTCAGAAAGCTTAACACGCATCAGACACAGAACATTTTGGAAATTGTCTGTTCTTCTTTTCCCACTAGAGTCAGTCTTTTACACATTTACCTGCCAGTTTCAGAAGTCAAATGCCTTTATTATGATCATTCATTGCCAGCAATGTGCTCTGCACTATGCAGTATATAACACTGCAGGCAGGGTCTTCTCTAGGGACAAAGAATATTGTTCTCTAGCTAATGGCAGGCAGTGAGATTGTAAGGATTTTGAAGGCAAAATATCTTCTTGGGCTTTACAGCTACAACAAAAAAAAGATCAAAGTATTTTGAACCAGTCAGTGCAATCCTCACAGCTCCCTATTAGAGCAGGGGTTTTATTTGTTTTGGATGTGCTTATGTTGTGGACAGAATTCTAGACACTTTCTCAAAATAAGTCAATACTTACATTATACTTCACCACTGTTTGCTTGTTGTCAGAGTAAGACATTGTTTTTCTGTATATTTTAAGATGGGAAGTGCAGTCTCAGAGAAGGAGTAACACATCCTTTATCATGCCATATGCATGTGCCATGTTTCTGTGACACAAACAGAACCTACACTTTTCAACAGTACACTGCCTGTGTCCAGAAGTTACATCCTTTCAAATGATGGGACTTTGGAAGAATTGTAAATGGAAGCAAGTTGTATAGTGGTGGAGTGTCATACTAAAAGGTCCACATACTAAAGGTACACATATTAATGCAACTGCATCACGCCAGTGAATTCAAAAAGTATACTGAACCTTGTGTTAGAAGGCAGCAGTTGTATTATCCATCATCAACCTCTGCAGATGACATTTAGGCATTTGTAAGAATCTGAGATGCCCGGTGTTACTTATCCTTTTGGCTCTTCAGTTACTATAGATTGACACACCAGCCACCCATAAAATACTTTTTCCTGTTGTTCTCTATAGGTAATGTACTTGTAAGTTTTGCACTCTTGCTTCACATTAATTCTCGGTGTCATGGTTTAGATCTTCTTCATTTAACTGTAAGATATATGACAACATTCTGGAACAGCCACTGAAGAAGAGATGAAGGTTGAGTTTGGTAAGTGTAAGATAGCTACTGTAATGTCAGCTGGCAGTGAACACACTTCTTCCAGCAGATGAAAATAAGAACATCTAAAGGTGCTATTTTCCAACACAGTGAATGAAAAGGAAACTTAGAAATAGCTATTATTAATCCACTTAGTGATGAATGCTACTATTTTTCAACAGCGTTAAATAATTTTATAAGAGGCCATGGCTTCATATTGTGAATTGCTACTTACTTGAGCAGCCCTAGTCACTCTGTAGGGAAGAAACACACAGTAATTGCCATATTTAGTAAGAATGAAATACTATCTAACACAGTGTATCATTTATAAATGCAGCCAGCACCAGATAGTTCTTATAAAAATTAGGAAAATCCTATGATCTTGGAACAGAAAGACCTCCCTAGGTATTTTACATGAGGTTACTGTTAGCTTTGATGCATTCTTAACAATCTAGTGGCCAAAGTATGAGAGGACAAAATTAAAAGTATATTACAGTGATATTAACACCATTTTCATTAGAAATACTGTTGGCTTTTGTATATGAGAACATAAGGATAATACTAACCCAGGATAGTTGATTTTTAAAAAATTATTTACCCTAAGTTGCTAAAATAACAGCTTGCTAATTTGGTTATATCTATTATTGACATATTTTTTCCTAGTACAATGAGATCACTATATGCTGCCCAACAAAGAAGTGATAAAGTAAAAAGCATGGCAGGAAAAAAAAAAAAAAAGTGGAAAACAATTTTTAAAAGCATTTTGATCACCTCAGGGCAGGATTAGGACCAGAAACAAACATCCTAGGCCCTGTGTCAGGGCCTAGACCATGAACCACTCTTTTCTCTGCAACAAAAGATAATGATGTCAGAGAATAGTCAATCATGCACTTACCTTTTCTGCTGCAATACAATCATATTCCTTTGAGTTTTAAAGACCCTTATTGCTCTTTTCTCCTCTGGATCCAATTTTTGGAGATGAGCCACTGTCACTGGCAGTAATACTAGTCTTAGTCAGAGCTTGTTCTTTGTTTGTAGAGAGATCCTTTTATTAAAGGTGAGAGTTAAGCATTAGTATCAGAAAAGAAAAAAAAAAAACAAAAACACAACAAGACAACAAACCAAAAACCCACAGAGGAGGAAGATTAGGCTGCAAAGAGTTTATTTCACCACTGACAAATTTAGAGTTAGGTGCTAAGAGCTACTAGTACTGGATGGTGTTAAATCATCTGATTTGGCTTGCAGCTCACAAAGTTTACGGAATTACTTTGCTAGAGCATCCCATTGCAATCCTTTTCTATTTCTTTCTTTCCCATCTGATCTCTCTAGAGTATGCCACCTTCATTGGGGTAAATCTTTAACTAGTAACACTTCTAAGTGAGTTGTGAACAATATTGATTTATATTAAAGAAGCATGTGTGTTTTCCCCCTGCATTTCTTTTTATAAACTCATTCTTCACATTTGCAAAGTTTCAGAATAGTAATTCAGCACTACTGTGATATCTCCATGCCATAGGCCTCCCAAGGTATGACTGGTCTCAATAATGCAGTTTTCATTGCATTGTCCAGTCCATTTTTTTAACCAAATGCTATCTTAATCCATAAATAAGTTTTCATAAATCAACACATCGACACATTTCCTACCTTTAAAGCTGGTGAAACTTGTGAATATAAGACCTAAGTTCTGACAGAATTGGTACTCCTGGGGATCAAAATTGCTATGTAACAGTGCTTGTGAGGAGAGGACAGGAAAATATTTTTCTGAGTAGGTCCTATGAATATTCTTTTGGTCTCTGATAGGCTAATTCACCTACAACTTCCTAAAAATCCTGTTGAAGCTTAGTGCTATTTTCACTCAGTGTCCTCAATTTAGGAATGTTTGTGCATGGGTTCAAAATGTATATGTGCAT
Source organism: Strix uralensis (assembly GCF_047716275.1). NCBI lineage: Eukaryota > Metazoa > Chordata > Aves > Strigiformes > Strigidae > Strix > Strix uralensis. The sequence goes on from NC_133973.1 coordinate 58,121,104, forward strand.
CTTGAGGAAGGATTGTTTTTAACTATGTTTTAGGTTAAGTAGCCAAAGAGAGGAGTCTGCTTTAACACACTAGTCCCAAATTTCTGCCTAGTTTCTAAAGCAGAATGACATAATTTTTAATCTACTCAATTAGACAGAGCCTGCTCCAAACTCTAGTAACATAAGACATTTTTCTCTTATTGATTACAGCTAAACTTTTATTTCAACAGTATTTTGAACACCACTGTTGTTCCAGGAGCTTAATCTCATTAATTTCATTTCAATATTGTTCTTTCAGCTTTTTTCTCTTCAAAGAAAATCTCTGCAATTTGTCATCAAAGCTCTAGCCATAGACAAATTATTTGCATTTTCTACCCTGTGAGGCTTATCTTTCAGTTTAGGCAATTGCTTTGGAAGTTTGCATTTTGGGGTAATCTTCAGACCTTTTCTTCGTTCAGTATGGAGAAGAAATTCACAGTCAGAATTATTCAACTGCAGAAACTTTGACAATTGTAAATTTTATGCTGAATTTAACCTATGCTACAGCTGATTGCACAGCTGCTACATGTTTATACTAATGTGGGTTGCAGTTTTTGTTTAGACCCAAGCACCAGTCACCCATATTCTGATATGTCAGTTGACATTCAAATTCTACTCTTGAGTGAGCCAGCTGGCTTCCCTGGCAGGAAAATGAGGGATTGCATTCAAGTCTTTTCCCTGCGGACTGTGCGATGACCAGAACCATGCTGATTAAAGCCAGTTCACAGTGCTCCTCTCCTGTCTTCCCATACCCCCAAGCATGAGCCACATTGTCCATGCTGCATTGACCTTGGCTTTTTACTGCAGAAGTTCATACAAAGTGGGCTGCAAGGCAGCCCTCTCATTTCTGGGTAAGTTTTCAGTGTACCTCCTATGTAAGGAGGGTGGTTGGTATCCCAGAGAAAAATGGAGTTCTCACCCATACTTTGAATGTGTCCACAGCTGAGTGCAGAGCATCTAGTGTGAATTCTATAGCAGGAGAAGGAGGCAATCTCCTACAATCTTCTGTGCCTTTGTCAGCAGGGGAGCCACACAGATGTTTTCGTTTGTTTTGTTTTTTAAAATAAACTCAGGAGTGTTTATTCTCTGCTATGTTCTACTATATCTGTGATGAATTGCACAAAATACATAGCATGGAAGCCACAACTGGGACATCTAGAGCTCAGGCAGCTTTAACTAAATTTCAGCACAAGTCCCAGCTGAAGCCTCAGTGAATGGGAATCACAGAATCCAAAGAATGAAAAGAAGACCCTTACACACAGCTAGGCCTGAAGTCCCAGTAGAGGTTAATTTTCAGGAGTCTAAGGCTCCAGAATTAATTCCTTAAGAGATCCTTCAGGACTATACTAATTTCTCCCATAGTCTGCATAAATGCATTACTATGTATAATCTTTCTGACATATGTAGAAGAATAGATAGATGTATGGGCTCTGGCTAGCAGAAATGTTTTATGAGGCACTGACTGGTTTGTAGGACCTGGCCTCTAGGACATAAGAACCATTAAGATACATTAAGGTGTCATAAATCCTCAACATAACTGCATCTTCATCATCTGCAAGATACCATCTAGTTTAGCTACTTCTAGTTTAAATGAAGGAAACTACTCTGATTAGTAAGGCTCGCATATCCCAAACAATTTTTTTAATTTTTTTTTTTTTTTTTACCATGTTGGCAATTTTTTATTGCGTGATTTGGAGCAAATCTCTTAACCTTTTTTTGCCTCAGTTTACCAAGCTGTAAAAACATTACTCTGGCACTGTCTTTCTTTCCTATGACACTGGCCATTGAATTAAATATTATTGAGTATTGAATTGTATATTATTGCATTAAAAATATTTTTTGATTTAAATAATCTTTGTAACTCCTGTCAAGGTCTTCAAGATCCTTTTGTACTGAAATAATACTAAAGATTTATTATTATGTTGTTCCTGAATCTTCTTACATTTCCAGAATATACAGCATCGGTATCAGGACTGCTGAATAGGCTTCTACTGCCCACTGAAAGCTCAAAAAATGTGTAGACGATGTTTTGTGTTAAACTGCTTGTACTTCCAGTCTGTATAAGAACCTTTGGTTTTGGCTAAGGTTAATGGAAGACTAAAGGAATACCTTTGCTTAAATTTTTGTTTCAAGGGTTTGAAAAAACTTTTCCTAAATTTTGGTATCAAGGGTTTACTCCAAAATTAACTTTATCCTTGTTTTTTACTTCTACACAGCTTTTTTGAGTATCTTCCAGCCAGAGAACCCATCCTAGAGTGCAGGTGATTCAAAGCATGTGGTTGAAAATCCCAGTGTCCTGGTTTGACTTTGTAGCTCTATTAGATCTGTCTAAATCTACCCAGAACAGGACTAAGCTTTTTATAGAAAGTTTTGAAAGGTCAACATGGTTTCTCTAAAATGGAACACCATTTATTATCTATCGATAGATTAAATAAAAGGCTTTGACTCAGAAACTCATGTTATTCCTTGTCACCCATAAAGCAGAACAGATTAAAAAATTAATAAAATATTTGTTTTGAAATATTTTTTTCTCCAATATGTTTCACTTTAATCCATTCATATTTATAGTTCTGTAAAAGGGTTGGATGTAAATGCTGTACTGATGAATGTGGATGCCTCACTGTTATATGACACAACTCTTCTGCAATGAATCTTCCTCTTTGGGAAATTTTTTTCTGCTTTGAATAAACTCACTTTAAAAGAATTTCCTTTTTTCTTGTAATAATAAATAATTTCTATGACAATATCACACATGGCAAGGAAATGTCTACTGTACCTGAAGATACAAAAGTAATATCTTATCTGCTATAAAATTACTATTCATATAATTCATTACTATCTTGTGGTCAAAGCAAATAGAAATACAAGAATCCGAAAAGCATATATAAACCATACTTTATGCTTCATATAGCTAAAAGAACAATATCACGAGATGATATTAACAAAGATAGAGCTTTTTATATACTATCAAAAGATCCTCCATAAATCACCATTTCTTGTGGGTTTTTGTGTGTTTATTTGGAGGTTTTTTTGCATTACAAGTATAAATACACATTTGCAAATAATACATCATCTCCAGCTGTCTTTGACAGCAACACACATAACATTTAGAGGATGGAGCCACATGTCTCTCAGAGGATTCTGGCACTATTTCATGTAGCTGAGGATATATTCAGAATTATCCTTTCACTGTGCATTTTTCCCTGTCCTTCACTTATTATAGCATCAAGTACCCCAGTAGGTGGAGATTTTCTCCTCTAGATCTTTTTTCTTGTCAATGTCTTTACTTAAAACTTTTTTTCAATTGACCATAAAAGCATACCTCAGGTAATGTATAAACAAGCAGCTAGCTGATAGAAAAGTTCTCCTTAAAATAAATACGCACAAAAACATTGTGTATTAACTCTAACACTCTTCAGTAAATGACTGAGATTGATGAGAAATAAATTAAGCTGTTTTTAGAAAACCCAGCGTTATGGAGATATGTACCTTGCAGGTGGAGTTTGGTTTTGTATTATGGATATTATTATGCTTCTACTTTAGGTTAAAAGAGTAACAATATCAAGTTAAAGTATTCAGAATGACTTATTTTTAAAAGGCACTTTGTAATACTATGAGAAAATGGAAAATTAGTTTCTTGCTTCAATCGCAGTTGAAAGATTTCTGGAAAAGGAGGAGAATCAACCTGAAAAACAAGTCCAACAAAATTATGTTTTAAGTTACCTAAGCAACTTGGTCTGACCACAAGCTGATCTTACTTTGAGCAGGATTTGGCACTAAATAACCTCCTAAGGTCATTCTAACCTGAATTATTCTACAATCCTATGATTTAGATATGATTTTCCACAGACTTTAAATGGAGTTAAGACAGATCCTTTTATCCGCTGGACCACTCCTGAATTACTATTAAATTTCTATAAATATCCTATAAGGCTGTTGTCAGAGATATTATTTAGGATTAGTGGTGTATCAAATTGCAATACCGATTTCATACCTCTTTCCAGAATCTTTACAAGGCCTAATTAAAATGTTCATGAATGTTTATGTTCTATGGATTTGGGAAACACTAATACTGGAAACTCAAAGTAATCCTGATGAGAAGAAGGGTATATTCCCTTCTACTCCATACTGATGAAATTGCTTTTGGAATATGATCTTCTGTTTTGGATGCCCATTAGATTCCCTGGAGACTTTGCACTGGAAAGTGAAAATAGATCAAAACAATCACCTCTCTGGTAAATCTTCCTGTCTCTAACACCGCATAGATTTATGAGCAACCTCTATACCAATCAATAAAAGGGGTTAATATGGTTCCTGACCCACACAGCCCAATTAGTCTAAACACTGTCCATGCCCAAGCATATTCTGAGAGGGTGATAGATAGTCCAGGCCAAAATTATCCTGAAAATGGTGCTAAAAAAGTAATAATATGGATGCCCGTTTGATTTGGGGCTGTGATCTGTCCATATTTAGTTTACAAGAATAGATAAATCCAGAGTTCCAACCAATTCAATGATTAGGCATTAATACCCTTATACTAAGAGCAAACAAGCATTGTGATGAATATCCCAAACTTTTCTTTATAAATTTCTAAAAAGAATTTAAAAGAAAATCTGGAGAGAGAAAGAGCAATCAGTATAACAGTAATAGATGCTTAAAAACAACTCTGCATAAGAGCTATGAAACAGTAGTAACGTCAAAATAGGAAACTACATTTATTAAATACTCCTCCAAAAAAGAAAGTAAATTAAGATAGTGAGTCAGAAGGTATGTATGTAACAATTGTTAAAATGTGATTAAAGTCTAAAAATACAACATAGCTGGCAGAAAGAAAAAAGAACATAATTCAAACAATAATGCAGGAAACAGAAGGTGGAACAGCTGGGTGAATCTGAGATTTTTGAACGTCTGTGATCAGTTACCTCCATTCTAAGTGACAACATTTGGGTTTAGATCCAAATGGCTCCAGAGCTCAGCCATGTCAGTGTGTGCAAAGCTTTTAATTGAAATTCTGTGATCTGGTATCTGTCAGAGACCAAGGTGTGGCAGCCTCAGTTTCATAAATAGCTGTTAGCAAAAGATGTGTTTATTTTGTGAGACTGAGATCAAATGCTAGGGACTTCAAGGCAACTGATAATCACTAGATCAATGTTTGTTAAAGCTATCTCTGTTAGTATCAACTCAGCAGACTTTAATTATCAAGTCTACTTCTTAGACAAAAGAAGGAGCTCCTTAGCAGTTTTAAGAGAAACAAAATAAAAGCTAGGATTTGGAGGTCTATTTCCACCAGTATGAGCACTGGATTAAGGGATGATCATGGCTGAGTGTTTCCTATTTTCCTTGCTCCAAATGAGGATGAGATAGAAAGAGGGACATGAGATGTCCATCTGGGCTATAGAAGAAAAAATCCTAAACCAACACTTCAGCATTTGGAAAGCACTGTAGCAAAGTATTTTAATGTCCATTCATTCCAGTCACTTTCTTTACATATTTGCATGAATGCCATGATTTTCTTACAGGTTCCAAATCTTCTGACCATTTGTTACCATATCTTGATTTCCATTTTTAAAACTCAGTTTGTGCTATCTCAGTACAAAATGTTTCCTTTTTGTTAGGTTAATTTCCTATCAACTCATTCCTTCTTTTTTTCTAGTCTCATTATCTTTGATTGACATAGATTCTTTTTCTTGATTGCTGCTGAAATTAAAAAAAAAAAAAAAAGTCAGCCAAACTCATGACAAAGAAACATTGCTGGGCAATGAAGAGACTGGGTATATGTTAAAGGCTTGACATTAAACCACATTGCTTGATTTAAAGATTTCTCTAACTGAATACAACTACTAAGGCACTGAGACTCATATCAGATCTTCACACTTCTTGCATCTAAGTAGTCTAAATTATGTTGAACAGCTGCATATAAATAAAATAAAGAATTAATAAATATTGGAACACGGAAAAGGATTATTTCACTGATCAGTTATAAGTAAAAAGATATCACTTTAATTACTTCATATGAAAAAACTTGCTTTTGTCATTTTAACTATTAATCTCAAAGAATAAAAGTTGTTTTAGCTGGAAAAATAACATGCACATTTTTTTAACTGTTCAGTAATTTTAACATGTCTTTATCTTGTTGTTGTATTATAACAAATGTTCTATACAAAAAAAAATTATTTGAATTGAGTGGTGGAATTCCAAACTATTATTTGAGTTTAGGGTTTTTTTGGTTGGGTTGTTTTTTGGTTTTTTTTTACAATAAGAAGTGATACTTCCCTGAATCTGGAAACAGATTAAGCATAGTAGAAATAAAATTTTTGGCTCAGTATAGGTGATTTTCAAGCCACTATATTTAGTCCACACTTACTATCAACAGTATCTATGATGAAACTGAATTTTATGCAGTAGCTGCATAGAAACTATTGAAGTACTGAAATACGTGAATTTCATATTGATTTTGAGACTTAAGTCATATACCTTTGAGACTTCCTAACACAGTAAAATATTTTAGCTTTAGCCCGTTAGCTTCATGCTATCAATGCTTGTCACTGCTTTTCTTCAGTTTTAAACCTGTCATTCTGAAGTCCACAAGTTACTTGATATATTATTACTAATTTTTTCTTTAGAAAGAGACATTCTTGAAAGGAAAATAAATAGCACAATTCAATATCTGAAATGAAAGACAAATTGTGTGTGTGGGATCAGCCACTTGGCAAAACTTAGTGGAAATAACTAGAAATAAGTCTGGTAGCACAAATTATGGAAATGAATTCTGAAACTGTGTTAGTCCTTTGTTTCAAAACTCCAAGAAATATTTTGTTTGCCTAAGTGATCTGGGAATTTTGGAAAAGCAATCTCTTTCTGAATATTTTCATTTGCTCTGCTTTCAGTCCTTCAGAAATTGGTAGTAAAGAATATGGAAATAACTTTGATTAAGTTTATTTAGTCCTCTAAAATATTAAGGACAGATATATGAATTGTGACAAGAGTGCATATCATGGGGATTTATTTGAACACACAATTAAGACCATCAGGGTCTTGTTAGCTAATTTGAGCTATTTTTCCATAGTCTGCCTCCCCCATTCTTGTTTGATGTCTATATAAAATTATAACCTGAGGAAATATACTGTGATACTTGAAAAGACTGGTTTTGCAGAAACTTTATGTTTTCCTTAGAACAAGTAACAAAACCAAAACAAGATAAAACCAAACCAGTTGTAGTTGAATTCAGATGAAATCCACAAGGATCACATTTGCAGCATGCTCATTTCCTTTTCCCTCTTCCTCTCAAGGGTCAAGAGGGGGCGGGAGGCTCCTGGCAGTGGAACAGGAGGTGGTAGCCAGGGCCCATCTGGGCTTTGTTCCCTGTCACAGAATCACAGGATGGTTGAGGTTGGAAGGGACCTCTGGAGGTAATCTGATCCAAACCCTTTGCTCAAGCAGGGCCACCTACAGCCAGTTGCCCAGGACCATGTCCAGATGGCTTTTGAATATCTCCAAGGAGGGAAACTTCACAATGTCCCTGGGCAACCTGTGCCAATGCCCAGTCATCCTCACAGTAAAAGAGTGTTTCCTGATACTCAGACAGAACCTCCTGTGTTTCAATTCCTGTCCTTTGCCTCTGGTCCTGTCACTGGGCACCGCTGAAGAGCCTGGTTCCATCTCCTTTACATCCTCCCTTCAGGTATTTATAGATACTGATGAGATCTCCCCTCAGCCTTCTCTTCTTTAGGCCAAACCATCCCAGCTCTTTCAGCCTTTACTCATAGGAGAGATGCTCCAGTCCCTTAATCAGTTCTGTGGTCCTTTGTTGGAGTCTCTCCAGTATGTCCATGTCTCTCTTGTACTGGGCAGTCCAGAAGTGGACTGGAGAGTTATTTCTACCATGGCTTCCTGTCAGCTGCTGTTCTCATCTGCTCTGAAGGACACAGTCTCCAAGTGTATTCCAAGTATGTTCACTCTTCTGTCTGCCTTTTGCTCTGGTGATAGCTTCTTTCACTGTACTGCTTTGGAGAGGCAGGGAAAGTGGAGAGTGCATATCAAGAAGAAAAGAAGGTATAAGGGAAAGATATTTAACGCACAGGAAAAACAGGTTCCCTCTTCTCGATGGAGATGCCAAGACCTGAACTAGTTTCACTATCAAATAACAATGAGCTGTAACTGATAAAAATTCATAACAGGCTCCATTACCTAAATCTCCTTTTCAAAAATGGGGGGGTGGGGGGGGTGGGGGTGGGGGGTGGGAGGTGTCTGAACCTCTGCAGACACTTTAGAAAAAGAAATCAGGATAGTATCTTCAGAATGAAGAACATCTCCCAGCCTTTATCTAAAAAACAGAACTATTTTAGCTGATCTGTTAAAACATCATCTTGAGCATTGAAAATGCCATCAGTTAAAGTTGAGCAAATTTAAAAGAAAATGAAAACAGGCCATACAATGTTAAAAAGTGGTCAATTTTGAGAGGCATCATTAACATTCCAGATTATAATGTTATGAACCTTGATGTTTTGTGGATACTGTTTAGTATCTCTTTCATTTAATGAACATTTTTCTGATAATTTAGATAATTGTTGGGCTACAGAGTCAGGAAAATCACAGCTGGGAAAGAGACAATTACAAAAAATTTAGCCATGTCTGTGCACTGAACTAGTATCAAGTACAGTTAGACCTTTCTGGAAGATATTTGTCTAACCTCTTTTTCATAACCTTTTATGAAGGTATAACCTTTCTCGTTAATATCTGGAACAGTCTTATATTTTTATAATATGTATTCTGAATTTTTCTTATAAGGGAAAAAAAAAGGACAGTTTTCTTCTAGTCCAACATTCATGAACACGGAAAAAATCTTTCACAGTTCTGTCTCTGTATATTATTTGGTTAGTGGAAGACTATTATCCTGTCCCCGTTCTTTAAACTTTGCATATTTAAACTTAACAATCCCAGTTCTTTCAGCTTCTTTTCTTAGCTATTTTTTATTGTACATGACTAGACATTACCTAGCTTGTCCAAAATCTTGAAATGTGATGCCCAAAACTAGATGCAATATTTCTTTTGAGAGTCCATTAGTAAAGTATCAGATGACATAACTCCCTTTTGTTTCATTTATGTGAGATTTGTCAATTTTTTTCCCAGTAGAATCACAGTAGTGCCTTCAAATACAGCTTGTGATTTATGAATCATTTACTGTTGTAACATTTTATAATTATATTCAGGTCTCCATCATCAAAGTCATTACTGAAAAAATTGAATTACTCTGACTTTTTGGAGAGCCCACTTTAATTACTTGTCCACTTAGATAGCAAACCAGTGAGTGTGATATATTCAGGCAGTTGTTCATATAATTTATGGTGTTTTAGTTAGACCATATATTTTAGAATGATTATGAAAAATATCCTGTAAGTTAGCCATTCCTAAAGTCAAGATACATCAATCACATCTGGTATTTCACTTTTTGCAATTGGGTTAGTTATATGATCAAAAGAAGCAAACCAGGCATTTTATGTGATTTCTTCAGAAACACATGGTAGCTTCTTTTATCACTATATAACGTAGACATTTATAATTGTCTGATTGATTATATTGCAAGTATAACATTTTATTTATGTATTTTCACCCTTTCTACTTGTGCTCAGAAAAGAAAAGGTGCTATCTTTCAACTATGCATCTGTGGATAAATTTGAGGACAGGAGAGGTTGTGGGAAAATATATTTTTACTTTCATTTCAGGTAGTATGAATTACTGAAAAGGAAAAATTGAAACCTCAGTATCTCATAGTATGTTGAATTCTTCCTCATTAAAATTGTCTGAAGAACATCAATGTCAACACCTTAAAAAGGGAATTTTAAAAGAGAGAGCTAGTTACCAGATTAAATGACTGACATATTGATGATAATCAAGAGACTGTGCTTTAATTTCTTTTAATTTCCAGTGTAAAGGACAGGTTGAAATTCAAATAAAAAGGAAGGAAAAATACTTAAAATATAACTTTCCTCCTCGATTTTTTTAATAGCTTTATTAAATCTCAGTGAAGGATAGCCTCAGGAACACTTTTAGGACCTGGTAGACTGACTTTTTTTTTTTTTTTTCTTTAGTGAGCCTTGTCACATAATTGCGAATAAGTGCATTTCAGTGAAAATATTGCCAGTTAGATTTATACACTCCCAATGTTTATAAAATACTTCTAATGAATGAATGTCAATTTAAAATGAAATTTTAAAATTACAGATTAACAAGACAACGAAATCACAGATTCATTAATATTTATACTTTTTTTTCAATTTAGCATGTATCCAAGACACATTGTGAGAATAGCAAAGAAAAAGCAAACCAAAACATTTCAGAAGTCAAACACAGAAAAAAATGGGAAAGTTAGAAGTGGAAAACAATATTCTGGAAAAACTCTATCTATATATATATATTCTTTTTTTTCTTGTGATACTATATTTTCTGATCCATTAGATTCTTCTTCACACATATTTTTTAAATTCTACCATTTGTTGATTTTAGGTGGTGATGATGATGATAAAAGAATAACAGAGATAAGTGATGGGATGTATTGTAGTATTGCAGCCATGGCTCTTCCTTTTAAATACTCTATTTTTGTAATTTTTATTGTTTTCTGTAAGTTAACTAGAAAATCTTTTAAATCCATAAAATTTGCCTGATTGTTTATACATGTGACAGTAGAATAGTTGAAGACTAATACTACTCTGTAGCAACAGACCATGTTGTAATGCAACTGTATTATTGTAGTATTGTATTATTGTAATGCAGCTGTGTTCTCACTATGTTTCTTTAAGGTGTCATTCTGTTCATTGATTGCTTGGTTATACTTTTCTCTTCTTATGTTTGTTGTTTATGTTTGGGGTTTTTTTTCTCCCGTAACTATTATCTTGTATAAAAACCATTAAATGAAACAGCAGAAGAAAGGTAAGTATAGTGGAATACCATTTAGTGAAGCAGAAGATGTAGAAAACTGTTGTTAGTCTGGATGATGTCTTCTTTTCTGAAGTGCATACTTAAATGTTTGGAATTGGTTTTGCATTTTAAACTGCAGGCAATTTTTAGATTTAGTAAAATAAACAATATTTTTATTCAAACTTCTCAGAAATCACAGAATCACACAATCATTCAGGTTGGAAAAGACCCTTGGGATCATTGAGTCCAACCATCAGCCCTACTCTACAAAGTTCTCCCCTACACCATATCCCCCAACATCTCATCTAAACGACCCTTAAACACATCCAGGGATGGTGACTCCACCACCTCCCTGGGCAGCCTATTTCACTATCTGACCACTCTTTCTGTGAAAATTTTTTTCCTAATGTTCAGTCTGAACCTCCCCTGCTGCAGTTTAAAGCCATTCCCTCTTGTTCTATCGTTAATTACCTGTGAGAAGAGACCAGCACCAACCTCTCTACAATGTCTTTTCAGGTAGTTGTAGAGAGTGATGAGGTCTCCCCTCAGCCATCTCTTCTTCAAACTAAACAGTCCCAGCTTCTTCAATTGCTCCTTATAGGATTTATTCTCCAGGCCCTTCACCAGCTTTGTTGCCCTCCTCTGCACTCGCTCCAGCACCTTGATATCTCTCTCATATTGAGGTGCCCAAAACTGGACAAAATACTCAAGATGTGGCCTCACCAATGCAGAGTACAAGGGGACTATCACCTCCCTACTTCTGCTGGTCACACTATTTCTAATACAAGCCAGGATGCCATTGGCTTTCTTGGCCACCTGGGCACACTGCTGGCTCATGTCCAGCTGCTTGTCAATTAGAACACCCAGATCCTTTTCTTCCAAACAGCTCTCCAGCCACACCTCCCCATGCCTGTAGCGATACATGGGGTTGTTGTGGCCCAAGTGCAGGACCTGGCACTTGGCCTTGTTGAAGCTCATACCATTAACATTGGCCCACTAATCCAACCTATCCAAGTCTCTCTGTTAGTGCCTCCCTATCCTCATGCAGATCGACACTCCTGCTTAACTTGGTGTCATCTGCGAACTTACTGATGATGCACTCTATGTCCTTATCAAGATCATGTTGATGTTTCAGAAGTTATTTTTAGTTCCTGGTCTCTAAAGTCCATACAGTAGTAGAAAAGAAACAAGAAAAATCATGTCTTTTCCTTTCTTCTTCCTACCCATTTGGAAAGTCACACTAAGAAACTTAACCTCCCATAAGATTGCTGAACTGTAATTGTAAAGTATTAATTAACACAAATTTTCTTGAGAATTTGATCAAAAGTAACGTCATTTTCTCCAGATATCTTCTCTTTGAATAAGCTATATGTAATATAATAATTATTCACTATAGTTTGCAAAGCTTACACTTCCAGAATTACTACAAGATGAATCTCAAAAATTAGAGGCTGGTGCCTCAACTCCTTCAAGTCAGATACTCCAATGGATTTTGCTGACTTAAATGAGTCCTAGTGAATATGCTCCTCTTTAATATCTTTGTTAATATCTACGCCTTCAACGTAGTTTGAAATTGAACTAATTCACAGAGATATTATGAAGAGGGGAAGTTCATACATATCCAGCTTAAAAACACCAGCTGCCAGCTGTTCCTTCAATGTGTGAACATTGCCTTTTTCTTGGAGCCCATGATATGGTGGTCCTGTGATAAAACCTGAAACTGTAGTATCTTCTATATATAAATAGATCCTAGGGTAGGATGTGAGATATGGGATATCAAGCCATATTGGATAAGATGTTTTTATATAATAAGATGAGGAAGACTTTTCAATCTAAAATTGTTTAGGATAAGATGGGCATGAAAAGTTAAAGAGCTGCATCTGACTTGCAATATCACAGTCTCCCATGAAAAAAACTTAGAAATGAGATAAAATCTTCAATTCAAGCCACCTTCTTTTTCCTCCAGAGTTACACAGTCTTCTATTTGGGTCAACAGAAGCCAGATCCAACTTATTTGGATATTAAATCCAAATGGTCTAAGGTATTTATTTCCACATGTATATTTTTCCTTGATATGACTTTCTTAAATAAATCAATTCCAGTTAGTTTTTTTAAATGCTCATATTAAGAGAATCTTAGGTGTTATATTATATTCATTAAATTTTCTAGTGTATTATTGGGTCAGGCTGTCAATAGCAACTGCAGGCATAAGAACTATGTAATTCATGACCCACCAAAAGTCTGACAATTAACACCGTCATGTTATTACAATTAACTAGCCCAGTGGTTGATCAAATCTGCAAAGCTCATCTGGCTGTTTTCCAAAAGTTTGGTTTACCTAGAGTGGTACAACAGAATAAGTACAAGCAGGTCTGTCATTCTCTGAGGAGGAACGCATTAACCCTTTTGAACATCCAGTGTATTGCAACGGTGAAAACAATGGGAATAGTAGTCTTTCATTAGGTTTCTTAATAATTTGTTTAATAGTAATATATAATTTTTTAAAAATCATAAATGTTTGTTACAGTGCTCACACATGAAAATTATGTTGCAAGATTAACACTTTATTTAAGGAATTGTGCAGAGGATGTATACAATACAGGCACATACAGGCATTTAGATTCTGTCAAAACTAAACCCATCTTTGATGTGTTGGATTGGAAAACAAGTTTCTGAAATATCATCAGAAGCAAGAGAAGTTCTTATTTCAGTCAACTTTTCAAGAACTGAAACAACTCAGAGAAAGATTGATATCAGAAGATGTACACAGGGGAGGAATTTGGCAGTTCTCTCCATCTTTGTTCATTAGGCTCTAATTTCCTTAGACTTGCACGTCTGATATGCTCAGTTACATAAGCAATATATATGTCTCATCTATAATCTTCTAGCTGGTATCTACACCTCTTGATCCAATAAATATTACCATAATGATAGAAGTCTACTATAAAAACAAGCTCTTAAGGTAGGTGTTGATTCTGAGGGGTCCAGAGAAGTGTCAGTGAGGCACCAAAAAGGCAGGAAAGGGTCTGTGTGGCTGCTTCCTCAACCACAGCATTTCAGATCTTGCCCTACACAAAGTGACAACTACCCACCACCATTCTAAAGTAAAAAGGCTGCAGATCCACAGTTCCTCATTCTCATCACTTTTGCTTGAGAAGAAAACTTTTTGTAGTCAGTGAGTTTCTAGAAGATAAGAAAAAAAGCCATTCTGTGATTATAGTAATAGACTTCCAGTGTGACCTCTGACTGATTATTCCACCTGTCATCAGTGCTTTTCGAGATCGCAGGTCAGAGTGGCTGATGACATAGGGCTTAGAAACTTATTTTCATGTCACTGCTCTTGTTCTTAAAACCAAGATGAGTTCAGTTTTGATAAAACATTTCACTTAAAGCCTTTAAGTCTGCAAAGCACTTATGCAAATGTTTAATTTTAAACATGTGAATAGTACTATTAACTTTGATGGGACTATTCGCATACCTAAATCTAAGGACATGCTTAAGTGCTTCGCTAATAACAGTGAAGGAGGGGGAAAGAACACCCATGACCTCCATTTACGTTATTGCTTCATTATTTTTTTTATTTATAGTCTCCTTTGTGGCATTCATCATCACAATATTGGAGCATGTCAAGAATATTAATGTTGCCATTCATTTGCCTTTGCTTGACAACTGTTGTGCTTCACGAAAAAAAAGGGAAAGAGGATTCTGTGGAACATTGAGAGGCTTCTGTAGGCAATCATGACAAGTTCTTAATCTGATTAGAAAAAAAAAAGTATTAAACTTTTCCAAAAACCCCTGAGACTCATAAAATGATAGAGATTTGAACTTTAGTGTGCTGTAAGTTTTTCCACAATCATAATTTTCTTTTCATTTTTTTTTTTAAAGAAATACTCCCAAATCAAGGAAATTATTTCCAGAAAACAGAAACTTTCTAATCTTCACTATTTTAGCAAAGCAAACCAAAAGAATCTGTCATGCTTTTAAAACATTTGCTTAGAATCTACTAATTATTGTGTAATTTCTTCCTTTGCTATTCCACAGATGGTATGTTATAGGTCCCACACTGAAAAATCTCTCTAATGTTAAGTGTAGGTCCCATGCCTCTAATTCAAGAAATTCATATTGCCTAAATGTTAGCAAGATAACAGTCCTTCATACAAAATAATAGCCATGTCACAATGGAGTAAATTTTGAAATCTAGTCTTTTGTACTCCCTGTTTTACTTCCATTTGCTCCTTTACCTAACATCGGAAATGCAAATTTTAACGGCTGACAATGCTATAGGCTGATGAATGTGAGAACTAGAGGACTGAATAAAAAGTAATGCCTAACCTCTCAGGTGGAACCACTAATTCTCTTGGGTGCTCTCCCTGAGTCTGTCCCCAATTCATTACTGACAGAAAAGATTACTTAAATGTGCTTTTTACAAACGTTATGAACTATAATAAACAAAAATGAAATATGACATAATTAATCACTTAGGCAGGATGATTACAAATTCCATCGAGCTAATTGAAAACTAAGCTATATAGTTATCAAACTAATACTGTTTAGCAGATATTTGTGATAAATTTGGAATTATGGTTTATATTTCCTTGTAAAGGTAAGACTTAAGGTCTTGGCATTTTCTGCTGAAGGCAACCTCCAGTCAGTTAAGCAGGCTTCACAGAATGAATCCTATGCTTAGACTCTTTGTTAACCCGCTGGTGTCGACCAGATCTGTATTTCACATTTGCTCTGAAATACAAACCGACTCTGGTCAAAGAGTTGTACCACCATCACACCGTAGCTTCAGGTATGTTGAGGAGTTGGTAGTTAGCTCATCTAATTGTGACCCTGGTCACATCCTGTCAATGCTTTCTGAGCTGGAGCTGATTTATGGGCAGCCAGGCTGGACAGCACAGGCAGAATTAGCATCATGTACCTGCATGTGTTCATGAGTACATGAAGCTCAAGTTTCCCAGCTCTTTCACTATGAATTTTAGCTTGGTTTATAACATGGTGTGGAGGTTTGAACTCAGCCAGCAGCCAGACACCACGTGGCCAGCCATTCACCTCCCCCTCCCCCCTCTGGTAAAATAGGGGAGGGACAAAAAGAAGAGAATTCTTAGGTTGAATAAAAAGAAAGAATTTACTAAATATAACAAGAGAACAACACTAACAATAGTGAGTCCAAAAAGAAAACGGGTAAAATGCAGCAGTGGCTTACCAAGCGTGACGACCGCCCCCCCACCCCCTCCTCCCCCAGCAATAACAAGGCCTGATGAGCAGACGGCCCGCGTGCAAGCCCCAGGTGAAAAACCAAGAGAGAGAGAGTGAGAGGGAGCCCGCCCACCTAAATCCCTGGGCATGACATCACATGGTATGAAATACTCCAATGAAAATTAACTCCATCCCGATCGAAACCAGGACAGTCTCCACCCGTTATTCCATACCATTGACGTTATGCTCAGGTTTCCAAATACATCTTAAGGAATCACACCCCCGCTTTTTTTTTTTTCCCAGGTCTCACAGATATCATTCACTTAGTCTATGGGCCATCCTTCCACAATGTTTGCTGAAGTTCATTTGGTCCATAACTTCGGGTTCCATCTGTTATGACAGTCTATAAGGCTGGAGGAATGAGGTGGAGTTGGCTCAGTTGGTGGAGCAGGAGGCTTTGGATGTGACATGGGGGTGTTGCAAGGCACCAATTGCCATAACAGGGTTATTTGTCAGTCTGGTTCATTGGCTGTTCTCACCTAAAATCAAATCTCCCTGAGGCACACATCGGATCTCTCCATCCTTCTGCATTACCCACCAAGTGCACCCAGGTCCTTGGGCAAAAGTAATCCCACGCATGGATTTACCTTTACCCAATGCAGGAGTAACCCAGACGGCCTTCCCCAACATATTCCTAATGCGCACTACGGGGGCTTTATCCCCATCCACAGTACGTAGGAGGTTTGATTGAGCAGGGCCAGCTTGCTTGGCAGATCCTCTGGTATTGACTAACCAGGTGGCTTTTGCTAAATGCACGTCCCGGTGTTTAAAAGTTCCACCACCCACTGCTCTCAGTGTAGTTTTCAACAATCCATTGTATCACTCAATTTTCCCAGAGGCTGGTGCATGGTAGGGAATGTGATATATCCACTCAATGCCATGTTCTTTGGCCCAGGCGTCTATGAGGTTGTTTCAGAAATGTGTTCCATTATCTGACTCAGTTCTTTCTGGCGTGCCATGATGCCATAAGACTTTCTCCTCAAGGCCTAAAATGGTGTTCCAGGCAGTGGCATGGGACACGGCATAAGTTTCCAACTAGTGGCTGCTTCCACCATTGTAAGCACATAGTGTTTGTCTTGTCGAGTTTGTGGGAGTGTGATATAATCAATCTTCCAGGCCTCCCCATATTTATATTTTGACCATTGTCCTCCATACCAAATGGGCTTTAACCATTTGGCTTGCTTGATCATAGCACATGTCTCACATTCATGGATTACCTGTGCAATAACATCCATGGTTAAGTCCACCCCTTGGTCATGAGCCCGTCTATATGTTGCATCTCTTCCCTGATGGCCTGAGGAGTCATGGGCCCAGCGAGCCATAAATTTTTCACCCTTATGTTGCCAGTCCAGATCTACTTGAGACACCTTGATCTTGGCAGTCTGATCCGCCTGTTGGTTGTTCCGATGTTCTTCAGTGGCCCGGCTCTTGGGTACATGAGCATCTACATGGTGTACTTTCACAACAAGATTCTCTACCCGAGCAGCAACATCTTGCCATAATTCAGCAGCCCAGATGAGTTTGCCTTTGCACTGCCAGTTGCTCCATTTCCACTGCTGTAACCACCCCCACAGACCATTTGCCATCATCCATGAGTCAGTATAGAGATAGAGCACCGGCCACTTTTCTCGCTCAGCGATGTCCAAGACCAACTGGATGGCTTTCACCTCTGCGAACTGACTCGATTCACCTTCTCCTTAAGCAGCTTCAGCAACCCGTTGTGTGGGGCTCCATACAGCTGCTTTCCACCTTCGATGTTTTCCCACAATGCGACAGGACCTGTCGGTAAACAGGACATATCACTTCTCATTATGCAGTAGCTCAGTATATGTTGGGGCCTCTTCAGCACATGCTACCTCTTCCTCTGGCGCCATTCCAAAATCTTTTGTCTTCTGGCCAATTTGTGATCACTTACAATATTCCCGGATGGCTGGGGGTCCCTACTTGAGCCCATTGTGTGATTAATGCGATCCATTTACTCCACATGGCTGCATGGTGTGTAGAGGGGACACTCCCTTTGAACATCCAGCCCAGCACTGGCAGTCGGGGAGCCAGGAGGAGCTGTGCTTCAGTCCCGATCACCTCTGAAGCATCTCAGACCCCTTCATATGCTGCCAGTATCTCCTTTTCAGTCGGAGTATAGCAGTCTTCCGATCCTCTGTATCCCTGACTCCAAAACCCCAGGGGTCGACCCAGAGTGTCCTCTGGTGCTCTCTGCCAGAGACTCCAGGTAGGGCCATTCTTCCTGGCTGCAGTGTAGAGCACATTTTTAACATCTTGCCCTGTCCAAACTGGCCCGAGGGCTACTGCATGAACTATTCCCTGCTTAAATTGCTCAAAAGTCTGTTGCTGCTCCGGGCCCCATACAAAATCATTCTTTTTCCGAGTCACTTGATAGAGAGGGCTTACAATCTGACTGTAATTTGGAATGTGCAGTCTCTAGAAATCCACAACACCCAAGAAAGCTTGTGTCTCCTTTCTGTTAGTCAGTGGGGACATAGCTGTTATTTTATTAATCACCTCCATTGGAATCTGATGATGTCCATCTTGCCATTTTATTCCTAAAAACTGAATCTCTTGTGCAGGTCCCTTGACCTTACCATGCTTTATGGCAAACCCAGCTCTCAGAAGGGTTTGGATTATTTTCTCCCCTTTCTCAAAAACTTCTTCTGCTGTATTACACCATATAATGATGTCATCAATATACTGTAAATGTTCTGGGGCTTCACCTTGTTCCAGTGCAGCCTGGATCAGTCCATGGCAAATGGTGGGGCTGTGTTTTCACCCCTGGGGCAGTCGATTCCAGGTGTATTGGACACCTCTCCAGGTAAAAGCAAACTGTGGCCTGCATTCTGCTGCCAGACGGATGGAGAAAAATGCATTGGCAATATCAGTCATGGCATACCACTTGGCCACCTTCGACTCTAGTTCATATTGCAGTTCCATGTCTGGCACAGCAGCACTCAGCGGTGGCGTGACTTTATTCAGGCCACGATAGTCCACTGTCAATCTCCACTCTCCATTAGACTTTCACACTGGCCATATGGGACTGTTAGAAGTGGAGCGTGTCTTGCTGATGACTCCTTGGCTCTCTAGCTGATGAATCAGTTTATGGATAAGGATTAGAGTCTCGATTGGTGCGATATTGCCATTGGTGCACAGTTGTAGTGGCAGTTGGTACCCATTGTTCTTCAATCCTCAACAATCCCACAACAGAAGGATCCTCTGATAGACCAGGCAACACAGACAGCTGTTTAATTCCTTCTGTTTCTAAGGCAGCTATACCAAAAGCCTACCGATAACCTTTTGGGTCCTTAAAATACCCTCTCCTGAGATTATCTATGCCAAGAATACATGGAGCATCTGGGCCAGTCACAATGGGGTGTTTTTCCCACTCTTTTCCACTTAGACTCACCTCGGCCTCTAATATAGTCAGCTGTTGAGACCCCCCTGTCACTCCTGAAATACAAATGGGTTCTGCTTCTTTAAAATTTGATGGCATTATTGTGCACCAGTGTCCACTAGAGCCTTATACTGCTGGGGGTCAGATGTGCCAGGCCATCAAATCCACACAGTCCAGTAAACTCGGTTGTCCCTGTCCTCCACCTGGCTGGAGGCAGGGGCCCTCTAATGTTGGTCATAATACCCGCTAACGACAAATGGGTTAGTGTGGTGTGCACGGGTTTCAGCCTCATCTTGATCACTCACTTCTTATGAATACAAGTCAGGAGTTCTTCTCATAGGACCATGAGCAAAGTTGACCTTTTTGCTCCATTTGGGCACTTGATTACTGGAAACCGGAGCAGCATTTCTCCTGAAAGGACCACGTTCTGTACTTGTTCTTCCTTCCAGCTCACATACCTGCTTTTCTAGGAGGTAGGTAGGTTTTCCATCCCATTTCTTCATGTCTTCTCCATAGTCACACAAGCAATGCCACAGCTTCCCCCTTGGTGTATACCGGTTCTCTCGAGTAGAGAAACGATTGCTCCTAATAGCCGAGATTCTGGTCCGTGCAGGTGGGGAGTAGGACATGTTCTCGTTAAGTTGCTGGACATCTTGAGATAATTTGTTCACAGCCTCAATGATGGGGGAAGAGACACTTTCTTCATATTGTCGTAGTCGGCGAGCCAGTTCATTCACTGTTGGTCCCTCTTCGTCTCTCCAGTCCATTAGTGCTAATGCATTGGCATATGGTGATGGTGTGCTCCGTACAAAAGTCCTCCACATGGGCCAGGTGCATCAGACTTCACCTGGATCTGTGGGTAGCCATGCGTTATCTGGGTCATAGTAAACTACCTCCCGCACAGCTAGCTCCCTCAAGTATTGAATGCCTCTTTCCATAGTGGTCCACTTAATTGGTCAACATGTAAAGTTGTCCTTGAAGGGATACCTCTCCCTCACACTTGACAGAAGTCACTTCCAGAGACTAAGATTTTGTGTCTGCTTTCCAATGGCTTTGTCAATGCCTCCTTCCCTAGACAGGGATCCCAGCTGCCTCGCCTCCCTGCCCTCTAGTTCCATGCTACTGGCCCCGCTATCCCAGCACCGAAGCAGCCAGGTAACGAGTTGCTCATCTGGATGGCGGCTGTAATCTTTTCTTATGTCTTGCAACTCACTCAAGGACAAGGATTGGGTGACTATCACTGGCTCTGCCTCCTCCTCCTGTTCTCATGATGGGCCTGGTTCATCATCACCCTGCACACTGTGAGAGGATTTTCTTGTGTATTTCTTCTTCTGTATGGGAGCAACTGACACCGTCATGGGTTGGTTCTCTGGTTCAGCTGCAGCGCCCATCCTTGAGCTTGTAGTGGCTGCAGTTTCTGTTACTTGGTTAATCTTAAATAGTAGCTTAACCATAAACAAAACCTGAACCACATTCAGGAACACAGTAGCTCCTAACAGAGCGGCAGCCATGTTTATGTCAACGTTCCAAAAATTTTTGAACTCCCCAGATTTCTCAAACACAACTGTAAATAGCCCCAGGGCTGATGACTGCACACTATCATAGATTAGCATCACATAGGGAAGGTGAGCAACAGCATGGGAAACACGTAATGCAAATGAGGCGATAAGATCTTAAGGAGTCAAGCAATCCACATTTTACCCATTTTGTTGTTATCTCAAACAAAAAGAAAAACCTCGGGGCCCCACCTTGGGCACCAAAAACTGTGGAGGTTTGAACTCAGCCGGCAGCCAGACGCCACGGGGCTGGCCACTCACCTCCCCCTCCCCCCTCTGGTGAAATAGGGGAGGGACAAAAAGAAGAGAATTCGTAGGTTGAATAAAAAAGAAAGAATTTACTAAATATAACAAGAGAACAACACTAACAATAGTGAGTCCAAAAAGAAAACAGGTAAAATGCAGCAGTGGCTTACTGAGCGCGGCGACCGACCCCCCCCCCCCCCAGCAACAACAAGGCCTGATGAGCAGACGGGTGCACGTGCAAGCCCCCAAGCGAAAAACCACGAGAGAGTGAGAGAGAGCCCGCCCACCTAAATCCCTGGGCATGACATCACATGGTATGAAATACTCCGATGAAAATTAACTCAATCTTGGTCAAAACCAGGACACATGGCTAGCTAAATTTGAGTTTGAGATTCCACTAGTGGAGAGCACCTAAAAGCTACAATACTAAACCTCAGTCAGCATTCATGGATTTAAAGCTAAGTATTTAGGAATTTTATTGATAGTCACAAAATGATTGTGTTAGAGAAGCCTTAATTATGTTACTGACTAGTGGCTATATTAAATCATAAAGATAATTTTTTAAGCTAATATATATCAGCTCCTCCTAAAAGGAAATATTCAGAACTTGTTCAATTCTACTGTATAAGCTGCTGTACATATTTTCATACCATTTTTATGTATTTTAACAACCTTGACTTCAAAGAGCTTTTATTGTATATAACGTTAAAATATATATACTTTCTGAACTGGTTGCTAAGAATAAGCAGTGGTTTTTTTCCAATCTCCTCTACTTCTGAAGTTGTACAGCATCAGATTTCCAGGGTGATTCTGATGTGAGACTCCAGCAAATGGAACACTTTCATGTTACCCTATTAGAAAGTGTTATGGATTAATGCAAAAGGTCATTCTTATCACAGTTTGTGCAATACACCATGCTACTGTGCATTAGGAGTTGGAATATATCAAGGGCTAATATTTTAATACATTTTTCTTCCTTAATAGGAAGACAAGAAACTAGAAGCTTTACATAATCAGGGTTAAAGGTTTCTGTAAAAGCTTAAAATGATGCAAAAATATTCTTTTTAAACATTTAAACCTGCAATTAGAGGTATATCTGAGACATACATCTATGATCTTGAATCTCAAAGAGCAACTGGGCATGTTTTTAGATCAGAGGTTTTTATAAAATATTTTGATTTGTCTCAGCCCGTTTTTTGCATGAGGAATAGTTAGAAACAAAGTTTAAAACTTGTACCAGTTCATCTTCTGTTCAGCCTTGAGTCTAATGTTTTGTTGTAGATCCGTTTCCAACTTTAATCTCATCCAGATAGTGGACACAGAACTGTCTTTCAGTAGGTCTTTTTATCATTGAATAGGCATACAATAATATATATCCAATTTATTTTCAAAGCAATTTTGACAGTTCAGATACATTATACAAGCTGAAATACTTTGGCATAAGGTCTTCCATCCTCATTCCTAACCTTTCGTTAATATTATGGCTACCACTCAGAAAGTGGTTCAGTAATATCAGAGCATGCTGTCATGGATCTCTGGAATCATACAGATGTTAGCTTATAATTTGAGTATTTTGATTGTTAGGATTTACTACAGGGAGCTTATTTTCTCATTCTGACCATACCATCCTCAGCTTTTGATGTATGACATGGGAGTTGAGAAAATGGGATATACATAATCTCTTTTTTACCACTATTAGGCTTTTTAAACTGTACCGAGAAGTGTTCTGCTGCACTGAATCCTATGACAACCAATATTATTTATAACCTCTCAAAATTGTTTTCAGAAATGCTGTACAATGTGTAATGAACAAGATATACATTGTACTGTAAATATAAATTCAAATAAATGTCACCTAGTTTTATAAAATATAAAATTCCTGCAGGAACAGAAACCTTAAGTAATGGTTTGCTCAGGAAAATCAGTTTAGTCAATCATTATAATGCATGTTTCTATCTATTTCAATAGGAAGCTACTTCCAAAAAAAATGTCAATATTATGACTTTCTGGAATGTTGTACACAAAAATACCAGTTGCTGCTGCCAGTTTTAGTTTCATAGATAGTATGTGATAGTATCTAGTACATACTAAGAGTTCAGAATGAGTAGATTACACGGTTCTTTATTTGCATACTTCGCAGAGATAAAGTAGCTAAAGTACTAAATCACAGTTATTCCAAACTATTAAAGGTCATCCTTTCTCAGAATAAACTCATTCAAGAATTGAGTTCTCATGCTGAAATAGGTATTGGCATTTTTTTCTTTTTCACTGATTTTTTCTTTTTCCTTTATAGACTCAAAATATACAATTTTTATCACACTTAAGAGTCAAAAATTGCTGCATTTCCTAAAGTGAGAAATAAGTATTCCTGAAATAAAATTTTTTGTTCTGTTTCCCTCCGAACTTTCTGTTATGTATAATCTACATTTCTATCTGAAGTAATCAGTATACTGTATGAAAGTCGCTGCAGTACAAACATTTAGTAATGAGATGGCACCAAATAAAGGATCTATAGGACAAAAGAATTATTAGTCAATTTTCTAGTACTATACAGTTAGAAATTATGCTACTGAAACTTCATACTGAAGCTTCTGTATCAGTTAAGTTTTATAAATCTATGAAGAACTGAAAGCTGTAAGTTTATTGTCGCAAGAATATAAGGAAAAACAATGTTGAGCACAGACAATGACAGTTTAAGAATGGGCCTAAGCAGAACAAGATTTGTAGGAATGTGTTATGGTTTTCATTGAGCAGCTAAAAAGGTGAAAAAAATGAAAAAGGAAGAAATAAGTAAATACACTGGCAGCAGTGATATTGAATAGACATACTTTCTTTCAAGGCTGTAAAACTATTTTTAAACACTTTTCTAGTCTGACCTTGTCTTTAATAGCATATCTAACTTATTCTCAAATAAAATGCCTCACATATGTGAAAGATAACAAGTCTTGGATGTTAAATACCATTGTCAATCAAATGTATAATCTTCTTAAATAAGAATGCCAACTGTGTTTGGCAAGATTGTTTCTCCATGATGTCATGCAGCTGACATTAATAATGCTTCATGTTTAATTCCAGAGAGACATGTAGACCATATCATGCTCCCTGTGGTTTTTCACCCATGTCAAGTTGCCTGAGTTTGCTATTTTTCCAATATCTGTTCTCTGGAGCTTGTGGAGTACTCTACACTGTATTCTGTCAACTGTCACTGATTTCTAAGGTTGACTTTCAACCCATTATTTTAAAAAAGTGAAGAGCTACTAATCTAATTTAACATATTTTAAAAGTTGTTTATTTCTTAGTGTCCATGATGATATACTGTAAAAGTGGAAAACTTGTTATGAATTGTAAGCTCTGAGTACACCCTTACGACTGAAAATAAAAAGAAGAAATATTCATCAAATGCTATTTAAATTTTGTATAGTTTTACCACCCTTCTTTACTAAAAAATCTAAATGAGTTTTAATCACTTGTCCCTGATGTATACTTTTAAAAATATTTAACGCCAATTTAAATGGCATTGAAATAAAAAGGCTCGTAGAGTCTAGATTTCCATTTTTTATTCCAGTGATGTGGCGTTCATCTGCTGTTGCTGTTCCTTTCTTCTCTTTTCTTTGAAAGAGTGACTTCTTTTCTTAATTTCAACAACAAAGGAGTCATGCGACATTACATGTTCAATAGCATTTTATATTAACATGTATTTTAAATTTAAACCCATAAATTTGTATCCAGTGACTACTGTTATGGCATGCTTAAGAAGAGAATGTGCATATTTTTTTCTTGAATATTTCCCTTCCTGTAGGGAAAGATTTTGTCAATTTATTTGTAAGACCATGTCTTCTTATCAGAATAAGTTGTTTCAACCAGAATAAGCTACTTTTTCCAGGCACATTAATAATGTCTAAGCTTATAACTACATAACTAATGTCTAATTTTTTAACTGCGGGGTTTGAGACTGACCATGAAGTTCATGGATCCAGTACCTTTAATCACCAAGACAATCTGTCAAGCACAAGTTATATACTTTGCATAAGAAAATACAGTACTGGTGTGACATTACAGAAAGGTTACCCATGAGATATCATGTAGACAACTTATGGTAGCACATCAATTAAAGAAGCAATGATTGAGACTTGAATTTTAAAAGCATGACTGTATGTTGACCAAAGACTTGTGAGCCTAAAGCATGCTGCAGTCCTTGAACTGAATTAAGTCAATCAGTGTGGGAACACCATTTGCTGTAGGCAAAGGTTGCCTGTGTTCAGAAGAGACAACATGCTGTAGTCAGTGGTTCAGAATTTTGATATCTTTAGACAGAAAAAACTGGGGACAGGAGCTTTTAATCTATGAAATTGGAACATAAACTAAGGTATGCTATACTAAAGCTAAGCAGTTTCAGAACAGGATCCTTCTATTCTCCCCCTTAACAATGAAGACAATCAGAAGAACAACTTAGCAAGATCATAGTACATTCTCTGTGACTGGGAATTTTGGATTGGTCTCCCATAAAATCTTGGGGTGTGTGCTGAGGCAAGCATGAGCATCACAATCATGTGCATATAATTTATAATTTCTCCTCAGGGGGCTGTTTCCAAGAACATGAAGTAGTACAGTTATGACATGAAAGATTGTTACAAATGGGACTGAAAGTTGCACTGGATCTGACCTATGTGTAAATACAGAAAAAGGTGTCAAAATTCCATAGCAATGCCAACATCTGAAATATAGTCAGATGGCTATAAATGTGTCGCTATATATTTCAACTTAAAAAACCCCATGAAAACAAATAAACAAAACACACCATACTTGAATATTCAACAGCATGAAAAAAACCATGAAATTACTGAGGTCCTGATCCATGACCTGTAATTTGTTAAGGGTAAAGTTTTGCCTGGCATTACTCTGATGTAGTAAGTTTTATTCTAATGTGAAGAGCTATAGATTATCAAAACATACTTTGAAGAGTTCTATCCAATCTTTTCCTTCATAAAATAATGGGTGCAGCTAGTTGTAGCCATTTGTTTCCATTGAATGCTTTGGGTTTGACAGGTCTTGTGCTAGGGATTTTATGATGTGTATATAAAAAGAGAACAAACTGTAAAAATTTTAAATTTTGGAAAGGTAAAAAAAATAACATTTTTTAAAAGTCAATCAAATCAGGTTTCATCAGGCCTGTAAGGATATAATCTTAATTTTTTCACTAAAATCAGGGTAAAAGGTACAATTCCTCTGTTCAAATTAGGTTGTCTTTTGAAATATTAGTAAGTACACTAAACTACTTAACCAAAGGAAAATAAGTAGGTTTTATTTTTTTCTGTGTGGATATAGGACTCAGACTTAATGAAATATTATGTGGAAAAATAGATATCAGACATCCCTGATGTAGCTCTAATTTTATTTCGTCTTCCAAGACATAATACAAAATAAAAATACACCTACTAATATACCATGTCAAAGTTTTCTTTTAGTGCTGATTCCCTTCAGGAAAACAGAAAGATGACAGACATGTTGTAAAATCACTGTGAACATTCCTAACAGTGTATTAGTAACCAATAAATGATATCTTATTGTTGCTGAGGAACTGGCATTTGCCAACTGCTGCTTTTGAACTAATTGCTGTGATAACAGATTGATAAACTGAATTCAAAGGTTCAGGTATAGAACCAGCTGCGTTCAGACGTAGTGATGGTAAGGGAAAAAATTGTTAGAAAACCTATCCTATCATACAGAAAAATGTTAGTTTTTGCTGTCCTTGCCTAGGCAAATGTGGAACTTACTGCTAATTTTCAAGTATTTTCTATCTTCTAATTCTATGGAGATTTTTGGGTTTTTCAGTGCTTTAATAGTTATTAGACAGCTTCTGAAGTCACAGATCGGGACTGACATGATATTTTTATCACCAAGAAGCAAGAAACTGGAGAAATATTGAATGAAAAGCAGCCTGAGATTAGAGGGCCCAGCCAAGAGGGAGCTGAAATAGAACGGCCTTGGGTGAATCCACCCTAGAAGTACAAGGAGTTTTAGCATTATACTAGTACAACACTGTGCCAGAGGGAGCAGTGAGTTTTGAAAGCAGAATTAGGAGAGCCGGCCTGACAGTTTAAATGCAAAAGCTAGGGTCTGAGCCATTGATTCTGGCCTGCTCATAACAACATGAAGATGCTGTAAGTTTACATCTCTGTTCAAGGTCCAAGATTATCACTATACATATATGCTCTTCTTTTACTGATTTTAGCATGCAATTGAAATAACGGTTCATTAGTCCAACACACAGACAGACTGGGTTAATTGATAGTCAAATGTATTTTTCTTTTTGAGCAGGTATTTGAGTCCAAAAGAGCACCTTCTAGAAGGAGCTACAAAATATGTCTCTATACACAGTGCTATGTTCTGAAGCAGCAACAAAACTAGAAAATGTTTCAGGCCATTAATTAAAGTGTTTACAGTTTCTCTTTCAAGTGGTTGAAAGAATAATAAATATTGAACAAAGAAAATTAATCTATTTCTGCAGCATTCTGTTTTACCAGTCTGGGGATGTTGAATAACTTCCTGTCCAGAATAACAGAGACACAAAAATGTCATGTATTGCACATGCTGCTTCCTTAAAATTGCTTTCTCCCTTGTGTGGGTCCAGTCTTACAAGCAGTGTGAATGTCAGTTTAAATTTGAGAATGTAAGAGTTGTGACTTGAAAAGGTACAGAACAGTGGCGGCAATATTATCTCCCTGAAAATCAGACAAAAATACCTTTCTTTTTTTTTCCAGTTAGAAGACAGAACACCTCCTCAGCAAGAAATGAAAACTAACTTCAACCCTTCAACTTTCAAAGTTGTGTTTATCATCAGGGATGATAAAAGTTCTGTAATTACAACTTCTTAGCATTATGACATGCAGTGTGAACTTTATGATATGGGAGATGAAAGTCAGGCTCTGATAATTGTTCTGTATAGTTTCATATCTAAAATAAGACTGGCAATTTATTATGTCTTCTGTGAATCCTGTGGATCTTATTATCAGAAAGATAAATTAGTATAGAAAGGTAAACAAATTACAAAAGTGAGAAAATCCACAAAATACCACGTAATCCAGACAGCACCATTCGTATTATACAGAATATATAGGACTTTGCAGATCAAGGATTTCATTTGGTAGCAGACAAAAATCCTAAACTTCAATGTATGAATTTATCAATGAATTGTAGAAGAGACATCCAGTTTATCATAGTTTCTCATAAGAATGGCAGCTTTGTGTATACAAAACTTAACAAATTCCACAAACATCTAATGTCAAAATAGTTAAGAGTTCTGAGGATGAGAAGACTGACCTAAAAAAAAAAAAAAAAAAAAAAAAGAAATTACTAAATAATCATGAATTTAGATAAAAGTTCAGACTTTCAGGTACAGGATTCTTAGCGAAATTTAACGTTAGTCTTATTTGAGGCTGTCCTGGTTTCGGGTGGGATAGAGGTATTTTTTTTTCCTTCTTAGTAGCTATAATAGTGCTGTGCTTTGGATTCAGTATGAGATTCGCTATGAGAAGAATGTTGATAATATAGTGATGTTTTTAGTTGTTGCTAAGTAATCAAGGACATTTCAACTTCCCATGTCCTGCTAGTGTGCAGGTACACAAGAGGCGGGGAACGAGCACAGCCAGAGCAATGGACTCAAATTGACCAATGGAATATTCCATATCATAAAATGTCATGCTTAGTATATAGATGAGGGTTGACCAGAAATTTCTCTCTCTCTCTTCCAGGATTGTGTTTTTGGGATTTTCTCTCCTCTGGGATTGCTAGCCAGGAATGGGCTGGGCATTGGTCAGCGGGTAGTGAGCAATCACGTTATGCATTACTCATTTGTATTTGCTATTATTACTACTATTACTACTATTACTGTTATTAATTTTTTTTATTTTATTTCAATTATTAAATTGTTTTTATCTCAACCCACACGTCTCCTTACATTTACCCCTCCAATTCTTTCTCCCTTTTCCCCAGGAAGGGTGGGTGAACAGTTGCGTAGTGTTTGGCTGCCAACTGGGTTTAAACCATGACAGAGGCACAAAAGTCTCTAGTGGTACAGGATCAGTGCAGTAATCTGTTTTGGCTAATGAAAGAGAAGAAAGTGGAAGCTATAGTCTCATGCATCAGTGAAGAAAAAGAGAAGAAAGATTACAGTGGTACCACAGAAAATACCTGATATCACCCTGTCTGATACTTCAGATCTTTGCCTAAAGCCATGTTAATATCTTCATAAAGAAGCTAAAATTGAATGTCATTGTTGTTGTAGTACTGTTTGAGAAAATTCAGCATTTATTTGTTATTTAAGCTTGCTCATATGTTCACTCAGTTATAAAACTAGAATGTTACATTTTCTTATTTATTTTTTTCTAGAAGACTATTTTTATAACACCCTTTAATGAATAAAATTACAAGTAGTCCCCAGGTGAAACAATTAATACTTACTCATATTTATAAGGTAAGTGAATACACTTTACGTCTTGGTGGTTTACATCTTTTTAGATCAGTATTATTTTATCATTATTTTATGTATTATCAGCATATATTAATTATGGATTAGCACTATTTCTTTACTTGTGGATCTGATAGTAAATTTTAAAAAAGTATTAGAACAAACTCAAAACAATCATTGGCCCCAACAGAGTCAAATATTTAAGAATGTCTTCAGCTTGAACTGTATTTTTAAGTGCTCTGCTGATACGGAGTCACGATGAATTAAAAATTTCTCCTTTTTTTTTTTTTTTTTTAAAGAAGACAAATGTGTAGATTTTAACCAAATGGCTTCAACCACAAATAAAAATCTCTCAGCTTCATGATCATGCATAATGCATTTTTATACAAAGTGCAAACTCTGTAGCATTTACAATCTGCCCAAAGTCTTCATAATAAATTAGGTCAAATTAATAGTTGATGTTATACATACTGACATCAGTGAAATTACATGAATGATTAATTTGGCCCACTGCTTAAGATTCAGTTTTGAACCTCTAGGGTTAGACAATTTACATTATGAAGAACTGATCCTGTGTTAAGGTTAGAGTATGTACCTATGTTCTGAAGTCTAATTCAAAGCTCAGATATATAAATAGATGGATTGATCAATTTTGAAAAGGACAAATTAGAATAATAATAATAACAGCTGTGAAACAATTTCTCATTTTCAAACTGGCTGTCATTGCTTTTTTGGACATTCCATAAAGGCACAACTCGTTACATGCTTATACACCTCACAACAGGTGAGGTTCATTTTGACATAGAGACTCTAAACTGAACTCTTAAGGTGATTGTGTATGAGGGGAGAAGAGTGGATATCATCCACCTTGACTTTAGCATTATCTATGAAAACATCTTTGTATTTGAGCTGGGTTGTTATGGTCTAACTAGGTGGACTACTAGATGGATAAAAAAACGATTAGGTTGTTGTGGTTCAAGTGGAGTGATTAGTGGTTCATCCTCTACCTAAGGCTCAGTTACAAGTCAAGTTCCTCAGGAGTAATTGGACATATCCTGTTTGACATCCTTATGAAGGACCTGGTGAGATATAAACTGTAGACACTCTCATCAAGTTTGGAGATGGCACTGTACTAGGAGGCACAACTGATACACTTGAGGGCAGGGCCACCATTCAAATGGAACCTGACAAGCTGGAGGAATCAACTAACAGAAACCTTTTAAATTCAACAAAGATAAGTTCTGCATCTGGGTTGGAATAAAATTCTACAGTAGATGGATTGGGGATTTACTAACTTGGGAACAGTTTTGCTGAAAAGTGCCTGGGTGTCCTAATGAACAACAAATTGAGGAGGTTGCTGAGGAGAGGGCCTCCAAAGACGAGGATAGTGGTGGGGGACCCTCCTGAAAGCATCAAAAACCCACGGCAAAACCGCAAGACGCGAAGGCAGAAGCCCAGGGAAGAGGGAGAGCCTCAAGTCACCTCCCCCCTGAGCGGGAAGAGTGAGCTGCTGCTAACGAGGAGAGCGGTGACTCAGAGTGAGCGGAGACTGAAGTGACAACACCCCACACCCCTCACATACAAGAGCAGCCCTCAGGGAGCATGAGCGACCAGGAGTGCCATGAACAGGGCGGGCAAACTGGGCGTGGTGAGTCAGAAGCGTGAGGTGCGTCAGTTTGCGTGGCAGTTCACGCAGGCAGGGCGAGCGGACAGGGCGCAGTCTATCTGCGGGGTCTACATCTCATCCGAGCTAGTTTCATCTTATCATCCTCGATGAGTAGACTAAACCATGGTCTCCACTCACGTCAAAACCACCACCAGAAAGAACGTGGTGACCCAGACGGAGCTGCCACACAGACATGCAACGGTCCAGGTCCCAGGCTGCAGGGAGTGCCTGAGGCTGTGAATCCTGTCAGAAGGCACCAGTGATAACACCTGTGTGCACTGTGATCAACTGGATGACCTGCTCAGCCTGGTGGCTGAGCTCAAAGAAGAGGTCAAGAGATTAAGAAGTATTAGGGAGTGTGAAAGGGAAATTGATTGGTGGAGTAGCATCTTGGCACCCCCAAAGCAACAGGAGCAAATGGAGGCTCCAAATGAGGCAGGTAATCGCTCACCCTCTTGCTACCAGGCAGAAGGAGGGGACCTAAGAGATGGGGGAAGCTGGAAACAGGTCCCCACCCAGGGAGGCAGGAAAATCCTCTCCCTACCTCCCTCACCCTCCATGGTGTCCCTTCACAATAGATTCGGGGCCCTGGAACTTTTGAGTGAAGAAGAGAAGGAGGAAGAAAATGAGACAAACAAAGAGGAAGACCAAGGTCCACCAAAGCCAGGTCGTTCTAGACCAGGTCTTAAAACCAGTTCTAAAAAGAACCCCAGAAGAGTCATTGTAGTGGGTGACTCCATTCTGAGGGGTACCAAAGGCCCCATATGCAGACCAGACCCGCTTCATAGGGAAGTCTGCTGCCTCCCTGGGGCCCGCGTTAAGGACCTCAAGGCAAAACTCCCCTCTCTAGTGAGACCCAAGGACTACTACCCTCTCCTGGTTTTTCAGGTAGGTAGTTGACCACATTAGCAGGAAAAGTCCTAATGCAATGAAGAGAGATTTCAGGTCCTTGGGGAAACTGATTAAGGGGTCGGGGGCACAAATTGTGTTCTCCTCCATCCCTTCAGTTGGGGGGATGGATGAAGAAGAACACTGGCGAACTCAACAGATGAACTTGTGGTTCCAAGACTGGTGTTACCATCAGGGCTTTGGATTTTTCAATCATGGATTGGTATACAAGATGGCAGAACTTTTGGCATTAGATGGGATGCACCTGTCCCAGAGGGGGAAAAGGATCTTGGGGCAGGAGTTAGCTGGGCTCATTGACAGAGCTTTAAACTAGATTTGAAGGGGGAAGGGGGCAAAACATCAGCCCATCTGAAGTGCATGTATACCAACGCACACAGCACAGGTAACCAACAGGAGGAGCTTGAAACCATGATGAAACAGGAAAATTATGATGTCGTGGCTATTACAGAAACATGGTGGGATGTCTCCCACGAATGGAGTGCACCAATTGATGGCTACAAGCTCTTTAGGAGGGACAGACAAGGAAGGAGAGGTGGTGGGGTGGCGCTGTATGTTAGGAACTGTTATGATTCCTTTGAGTACAAGTGTAGTCAAGACAGGGTAGAATGTCTTTGCGTTAGAATCAGGGGGAAGGCCAACAGGGCAGATGTTGTAGTAGGAGGCTACTATAGGCCACCCACCCAGGACAGAGAAGTCGAAGAAATATACTATAGGCATTTAGGAGAAATCTCACAATCGCTTGTCCTTGTTCTTTTGGGAGACTTCAACTTCCCAGACATCTGCTGGAAGTACAACACAGCAGATCAGGACCAGTCCCGGACATTCCTGGAATGTGTGGCAGAAAACTTCCTGACGCAACTGGTGAGTGAACCAACCAGAGAAGATGCCCTGCTGGATCTCCTCTTTGTGAACAGAGAAGGACTGGTGGGTAATGTGGCAGTTGGAGGACGACTAGAGCACAGCGATCATGAAATAATAGAGTTCTCTATTCCTCGAGAGGCCAGGAGAGGGCTAAGCAGAACTGACATTCTGGACTTCCAAAGGGATGACTTTGTCTTGTTTGGGCACCTTGGGAGACGATCCTGAAGGGATCCTTTGGGAGATGATCCTGAAGGGTATAGGGGTCCAGGAAGGCTGGCCGCTCTTCAACAAGGAAGTCTTAATGGCACAGGAGCAGGCGGTCCCTAGGTGCCGTAAGAGAAGCCGACGACAAAGAAGACCACCCTGGCTAAACAGGGAGCTTTGGCTGCAACTCAACGGGAAAAAGAGAGTTTACGGCCTTTGGAAGAAGGGGCTAGCCACTCACAGTGATTACAAAGATGCTGTGAGGCTATGCAGGGCGGAAATCAGGAGGTATAAAGCTCAGCTGGAAATTAATCTGGCTTCAGCAATCAAGGACAACAAGAAATGTTTCTATAAGTACGTCAGCAGCAAAAGAAAGACCAGGGAGAGCCTCCATCCCAAGCTAGACACGGGAGGAAATGTGGTAACAAGTGATGAGGAGAAGGCTGAGGTCCTTAATGCCTTCTTGACCTCAGTCTTTAATAACAAGACTAGTTGTACTGAGGGAATCCAGCCTCCTCAGCCAGAAGACAGACTCTGGGAGAATGCCCCCACCCCCCCGCAATCCAGGAGGAGATAGTCAGTGACCTACTGCATCACATAGACACACACAACTCTATGGGACCAGATGGAATACACCCGAGGGTGCTGATGGAGCTGGCTGGGGTGCTCGCCAAGCCGCTTTCCATCATTTACCAGCAGTCCTGGCTGACCGGGGAG
This sequence comes from Strix uralensis, assembly GCF_047716275.1. Classification (NCBI taxonomy): domain Eukaryota; kingdom Metazoa; phylum Chordata; class Aves; order Strigiformes; family Strigidae; genus Strix; species Strix uralensis. The sequence continues at coordinate 58,155,327 of NC_133973.1, forward strand.
GTCCCAACAGATTGGAAATTGGCCAACGTGACGCCCATATATAAGAAGGGTCGGAAGGATGATCTGGGAAATTACAGGCCTGTCAGCTTGACTTTGGTGCCCAGGAAGCTGATGGAGCACCTCATCCTGGGTACCATCATACAACACATGCAGGACAACCAGATGATCAGGCCCAGTCAGCATGGGTTTATGAAAGGCAGGTCCTGGCTGACAAACCTGATCTCCTTCTATGACAGGGCGACCTGTTTATTGGATGAGGGAAAGGCTGTGGATGTTGTCTACCTTGACTTCAGTAAGGCCTTTGACACCGTTTCCCACAGCATTCTCCTGGCAAAATTGGATGCTCACGGCTTGGATGGACACACACTTTGCTGAGTAAAAAACTGGCTGGATGGCCGGGCCCAAAGAGTTGTGATGAGTGGAGTTAAATCCAGTTGGTGGCCAGTCACGAGTGGTGTCCCCCAGGGCTCGGTTTTGGGGCCACTCCTGTTTAACATCTTTATTGATGATCTAGATGAGGGGATCGAGTGCACCCTCAGTAAGTTTGCAGATGACACCAAGTTGGGTGGGAGTGTTGATCTGCTCGAGGGTAGGGAGGGTCTGCAGAGAGATCTGGACAGGCTGGAGCGATGGGCTGAGGCCAACTGCATGAGTTTCAATAAAGCCAAATGCCGGGTGCTGCACTTGGGCCACAACAACCCCCAGCAGCGCTACAGGCTTGGGGAGGAGTGGCTGGAGAGCTGCCAGTCAGAGATGGATCTGGGGGTGTTGATTGACAGCCAGCTGAACATGAGCCAGCAGTGTGCCCAGGTGGCCAAGAAGGCCAATGGCATCCTGGCCTGTATCAGCAATAGCGTGGCCAGCAGGGACAGGGAAGTGATCTTACCCCTGTACTCAGCACTGGTGAGGTCACACCTCGATTACTGTGTTCAGTTTTGGGCCCCTCACTACAAAAAGGACATTGAATTACTCAAGCGTGTCCAAAGAAGGGAAACAAAGCTGGTGAAGGGTCTGGAGCACATGTCGTACGAGGAGCGGCTGAGGGAACTGGGGCTGTTTAGTCTGGAGAAGAGGAGGCTGAGGGGAGACCTCATTGCCCTCTACAGCTATCTGAAAGGAGGTTGCAGAGAGCTGGGTATGAGCCTCTTTAACCAAGTAATAAGTGATAGGACAAGAGGGAATGGCCTCAAGTTGCTCCAGGCATGTTTTAGACTGGATATTAGGAAGTATTTCTTTACAGAACGGGTTGTTAGGCGTTGGAATGGTCTGCCCAGTGAGATGGTGGAGTCCCCATCCCTGGAGGTGTTTAAGAGTAGGGTTGACATAGCGCTTAGAGATATGGTGTAGTTGGCAACTGTCAGTGTTAGGTTAACAGTTGGACTAGATGATCTTCAAGGTCCTTTCCAACCTAGATGATTCTGTGATTCTGTGATGACCACCAAGGTAGTGGAGGTCTGGAGCACTTGTCTCCTGAAGAAAGGCTGAGAAGCTGGGAGACTTGGGCTTGTTCAGCCTGCAATTTACTTAGCTGACTAGATATGGAATACATGAATCTCAAGACCATATGTAGGCAGTTAGTACTATTTGACACTAGGGTATTATTTGAGACATCTGTGTAGGTAATATGAGAAATTGGTTGCTAAAACAGTGACTATGTAGTAATAAGACACGTAGTAACTAACTGGTGGTAATAAATGCAGATAAAAATAGCAATGATGAGATAGGATAAGTTGGTATGTTAGCTGAGAGACACAGTGGTAAGCTAACCAATACTTATTACATTTTAATATGTGATGCTCAGTGCTGCCCAAAATATATAACTGCAGTCATCTAGAAAAAGTGTGAAAGGGAAATAAAAAGCACTGAGAGGATATTGAACTAATAGTTCAATACTGTTAATAGTAAATTATTATCAAGAAAATCAAAGATCTGAAAAAGAAGAATTGAGGACAGATTTAGCCCAAAGAGCTTTTATTTCACAAAACTATAAACACCCGAAAAAAAAAAAATCTAATAAGAAGGTTTCTTAGCTATAACTGTAAAGTTGTTAACTAAAAAACCCCTATAATTCATTGTAAAGCCAGGTTTGAAATCTAACTTCTCATCATACACCTCAGATTTTTTTACTGTGACCTTTTCTTCAGTGTGCCATAAGTATCTTGGAGGAACACTGGGCACGTGCAGAGAATTACTGAGATGATAGTTAACGAGTGTGAAACAAATGATAAACTATTAATTTAAAAATCACTTTTTCTCTTAAGTAGACTTTTCCTGCACTTTTTTGTCTTTGAAAAATTTGGATACAAAATTTAATAGACACATTGATATGGAAAACAAGTACCTTTTTTTTGTTAAACAGTATATGAAAAAATTAAATATGTGATATTCAATCTTTTATACTACAGTTACAGTTGCATTATTATTTGTATGTCAGTAATGCCTATAATCCCAAAGAATGGTGGTAAACAAGTACTTTGTAAGACACACTCTAATTCTCCCAGTTTAAGGGGGAAAAAAAAGAGATGGAAGAGTATAGCATTGTTGCTCTTTTCTCAGTGCAAGTACTGGTGCAGAAATTAGATGGTTTCTTTAACAGTTTGGAATTTAGGTCTCTTGAGTTCTAGTTGTATATAAACTCTCTCTCCTGTCCATAAAGTCTTTCACCTCTTTTGCTGATCTTCTTAGCTGATCTAGGACTTCTGATATAATTTCAATTCTTTTGCTTCTTGCTAGCTCAGGTTTACCAGCTGTCAGCTCTGCAATAGTAGATCTCATTAGAAAACTTGCCATTCAAAAGGAGTATTCAGGGACATGTTACCTGAACTACCTTAATTCTGAGAACCATGCTTTTTCTCAGTTAGCTCAGTTAGTTTACTCTAAATCTCTTAGGAAATCTCATCTTCCAGAAATTTTCTCAGATTCCTGATAAAGGGGTGTTATTATTTTACCATAGTGTTGGCAAAAGATTTAGATATTAGGAAATGGGGCCATGATTTTCAGCTCATGTAAAACAGTACCTTATGTGTTAATAGAAATTCATGCAGCTTTTCCTATAAGATATATTAAATTTTTGAGTGTTATGTATATTGGAGAGCAGAATTTGGAATCAAAATATATTATTGAGTTTTGTTAGATTTTGATAAATATTTACAGATAAAATTAACCCAAGTTTAGTAGAAAAGCATTACAATACTTATGAACTTTAAAATTCATTTTAAGTTTAGCTAAATAGTGGTTTCTTCTTTAAATAGAATGCTAAAAAAATAATAAGATATAATGACAATTGTATTTAGTGTAATAGGGAAACAGTCAATGTGAAAAAATAATTTTTGGAGGGACGCAGTGCAAAACCATGCTTGAACTAAACAACTGTCATCAAATAGTTTAAAAAAATCAGGTTTTGCATAACATTATTAATTTTCTGCTCACATAGCCCTTCTATCATGTCTGTAACAATTTTCAAATTAAATTCAAATTAGGATAGCTATTGGGCCTTAAGTGTGTTTGACTAATAGAAGGAGTTTGAGGAAAGGACACATGAAATACATACTACAAGAGGAAAAATATGTTAGTTTTCTACAGTGGGACAAAGGGATGCATAGATGGGCATATACTTATTAAACCATATTTTGTTCATTGTTAGCCAAAACATTGGAAACCTCGTGCCTGATGATGAGACCAAGTGAAACTCTGGGAGTGAGGAGTCCAAAGTCAAAGATGAGGAAAGACAGAAAGTGGATCTGAGAGCAGCTCTGTGTCTCTGGAAGAGATTTGATGCAATTCTATAAGATGTCGAGGTTAGTCTAACAGCCCTCTTTTAATTACAGCAAGACTTTGAATCAGCTCAGCTGTACTGATTGATTGGATCATCACAGCTTCCATGATCCTGTCCTCACCCCACTTCTGACCATGCAGTGCTACCCCCAGCTATCCCAGTAAAAAGAAAGGGGATAAAGAAAGCAGGATAAAAAGCTGGGCCAGCTTCCCAGACAAGTCCATTTCAGAGTCACATGAGTGACAATGTGAGTAGAAGTATGGGTTTTCAAAAAATGTCTTAGGATAAAGTTACATTTTGGCTCGAATGCAGATACAGTCAGCTCAATTCATATGTTTGCAGTAAAAATTTCTGCATGTCATTCTTGTGTCTTTATTTCTCATCACAGCCAGTGGAGATCTCTGGTCTTCTTCAGTGTAGTTTAGATGGTGTGAGCTATCCCACCTTGACTTCATAACAGCTTTCAGAAGAGCACAAGTTTCCCACATATTTTATGTCTGCCAGTCCCATCTAAGTATCTCAAATACCTAACTACTTCTTGAGTGGCACTACATATGTATGTTAAGCCCACTAAGATGAGCCTGTTGCCAAAGTATAACTGATATTTAGAAAACCATTAATCTGAAAAAAATATAGACATTGACTTCTGGATGACATAATAGCCTTCCATATTCTTCTAATTAGATCTCCACTGGCTTAGACATAATGACTGCATATAGACACCTTTTGCTATTGACTTGTGCACTTATATTTTGCTGCTCTTCAACAGTCTTGATAAGGAGCTAACCTCACCCATGATGTTTTAGGTGATCTAATAGATCTCTATTGTCTGGAGGGGTTTGTCAGATTACCCACAACTGAAAAATGAGCTGTAAGAGAATGTAGATTCTTCACAGAAATCCTTTTCTTTGATTCCTACATTAATCAGAAAACCATCCATCTCAAGCAGAATTACATCAGTGAAATAGCTTCATGTACTACTGTTTCCTCCTAATAAACCACAAGATACAAAATGTAGTTAATTATGTATGTAAGAAAAAGATTAATTTTTTATGTATTATTTCTTCTAGTACAAAATGAGTCAAAGAATCTAGCAACTGCTACAGCAACTGTTACATATAAAATGACTGCTCAGGTAGTATTACTTTCTAGTAAAGTAATGAAGTATAAAATGGTCTTTCTTTGACCTTTTCCACCTAACCATGTAGTAAACCATAAACCACTCTCCTTACCACTAAAGCCTATTGGTCTTTATCCAAGTGAGGATTCAGTGTAATTAGTATGCATGCATTGCTACTCAGAGAATGCAATCATTTGTTCTTTACATGGTTATCTAGAACATACCTTTCTCAGATATGCTGTCATTCTCATTGCTCCAAATTATTTAGACACTCTCAGTTCATTATATGGCAATCTAGATGCATAAACTTGAACCACATCTGATATGGCCTTAAATTCACAAACTCATTATGGCACATGCTGTGAAGTCTATGCTGGTTAGAGGAGGTGATCTTAACATATACATAATTCCCACTAAAAGGTTAACACTTTTGGACCACTTAACTACTTCTGAATAGTTATCACTTTCAGACTGGCACTGGAAGTTTATGCTTAATCATCACTCAGCAGGCTTTGGAACAGGAATTTTGAATATGGAGCTATGAAGCTAAAGTAATGAAACTGCAATATGGCAGCACAGAAGAGGATGGAAGGCAACTGGAGGTTGGTGTCATCTGGTTCTTATTAGTCAAAGCCAGACTAATTCTCTTAGAAAATCTTGGGTCTTCAACCGGCTCACTAGGCCTCTAGTTTATTTAAATATGGTTGCCTATGTAATTAGATGTGATTTGAATTACAGTTTTAGATGAATCTATAAGCAATACATAGATTAAGGTGTTTTCTTAAGCAGGATAATATGAAATAGCATAAGCAGAAGGTTAGTAGTGAGTTATGGGTATAGTCTCTTAACATGATAGTGTATATTGTAAACTAAATATTTAACAATAGTCTGTGAGACTGAATATTACTGGAATCTGTCCTTGAATGAACCAAGGAAAACTTTCATGGAAAAGCTAATGGCACAGCAATTGTGCATGTGTCTGAAATTTTGTTTATATTGACTATTTCTTTGATGAAAAGTCACCTTAATACCTGTATGAATTGTTCAAATATTCATTTGCATCTGACTGTCTGCGACAAAACATATACAACAGGAAATAGAAATAAAAATAAAAAGGTCATTCAATAGTGCCCATGCTCTGCTGGGCACCTTCCAGGTAGGTCCTTTGCAGTACAAGAGGGATACAAAAAATGCTGTCTTGTTTCTTCAGAGTCAATCCCATTATGTTGAAGCCAGATAGAAAATCTTTTTTTCCCCTTGATATGTGCCAATCATTGCTACTGTGTTTCAACTGTCATTACTGAAAATAATTCCTCATATATATGTGGTACAGTCAGTTTTCTGAATTCCAGCTATCCGTGACACATTTGACACACAAACTTGAGTGTGTATATGACTATAACCCCATATCCAAAACCGAAAGATCCATTTCGAAGACATAAAATGTATTTCTAACGTAGTAGTTTGTCATGAAAATCAGAAATTATCAAGTTTCTCTTTGCTGCTCCTAAGCTAAGAGCTCTTCGAAGGCATGATGCAAATAGGCAATTTCATAAGCCATGTCAGAAGTCATATTGTTTCTGGAGGGGCATCATGTTTAGTTCTCTAGCCTACAGACCATACTACAACTTTGAGTGATTGACCAGGTTCAGGAGAAACTGAATTCAAGCACAAATATGCAAAAATTTAACCTGTTCAGTGGTACCTGATTTTATCATCAAAATTTTGCTAAAGGGATGATTTTATTCAAAGAAGTTAGACACAGGCATAAATGTCTGTGAGACAAAGGCTTTGGGGAAATTGGTGATGGAAGAACATTAAAACTGTAGTAAACACTAAGACAAATATCAGCAAACAAGTCAGAGACATAAGTAAAATGTTAATTTTATTTTCTACTCTATATACTATTTATCGTTGTGTTTGTATGAACCAAAGCAATTTCACATCTCTGAAAAAACTTTTCTGCAATCACAACTTTTTCCTAAAGTAGCACCTGTAATATTTACAGCACAAACATTTCTGTAAACTCTGGTAATGAGATTCTGAAACAGGAGAGATGAAGGATAAAGTATAATTGCTTTTTTGACTCCAGAGATTCTTGGATAAATTCTAACATATGGCACCATACTATATCCTGAAAGACCTACAAGTTTTCATGGGAGTAGCAATGTCATGATTCTGTAAGCCCAGGTTACGCTCTTGATATCTGGCTTATTTTGATGACTTCTATTTCTGTTAAAATAAGGTACTTGTTAATTTGTTTGCTTTAGATAAATTCCTGTGCTATCCTAAAAATAGTTGCATTCAAAGTTAGATATGCTTTTCTTACTTTCTGTAAATGGAAAATACAGAACTTGCCTTGTTGGAAAGATTATTGATTAAAAATTAATTTTTCATAATGCCTAGTAATCTGTCCTCTGAACCTACTGTCCTGAGATTAGCCTATTACTTTCAGATAAGTGGTCGCATATACATTATTATTATATAACTGTTATAGATACATTGGCTGGTTAAGTTAACCTTGCAAGATAATTCTTACTGGCACCTTGAAAGTTGTGTTATTTATCTTTTTCTGCTTTTAAGATTCAATCAGTTGTGTCCAAGACATCATCAACTATTATATCTTCCCTTCATATTAAAGGATATCTTATTAATATGTTCATATATGAATAGTGTTATCTCTCTACAATTATAAGATTAATTCATTTTTGGTTTTTTTGTCATCTGCCTATAATTTCACTGTTCTCAGTTATGCTCTCGTAATGTATTATCTTGATATAACCCTCTGGTTAATCTAAATTTCAGTCAATTGCAAAAATTAACCTGTGATAATGAGTTTTCTCTGAGTCTTGCAGAAACAAATGATCCTTCATTAGGGGACAGGTTTATTTTGCAGTAGGATAAAGTAAGTATTTTAGTGCTAATATTTCTGGATAGGAAAATCTGTTATTCATAGTCACTTCTTTTTTGGCTCTGTGACTTCTGAAAAGAAATTTTCACCTCTTTTTTTTTGTTTTGTTTTTTCTTTTTTCACTCTGCTCTCACACTCCTATTTCCTGAACCTTTCTATCAGTATGAGGACACCTTGGTGACTACTATGAGTTAATGCTTTGGAAAATGTAATACTAATGGACATATCTCAAGATCACAGACCTCATCTGCTGATCAAAATTATTTTGTTATGAGAAAAAAAATTTTTTTTAAAGAGCAATGAAAAAAAAGAAGTCAAATAAAAACGGTTCCTGTCTTTCATGTGCACAAGGGACCCACACAAGCTCAAATGCTATCATTCTGGATGAAAAGATGATGTGGAGGCTGGTGCCATTTAAATATTTTATTCCTTACACGTACTACCTCTTTCTTATGAACTGTGGGTAGGGACTATAAAGTTTCTTGGATAAGCCATGATAGGTTTGAATCTATTTATTCAGGATTTCACAGAATCACAGAATCATCAAGGTTAGAAAAGACCCTGAATATCATATAGTCCAACCATTAACTTAACACTGATCTTTCTCAACTACACCATATCCCTAAGCGCTATGTCAACATAACTCTAAAACACCTCCAGGCATACGCACTCCACCACTGCCCTGGGCAGCCCATTCCAACACCTAACAACCCGTTCTGTAAAGAAATTATTCCTAATATCCAGTATAAACCTTCGTTGGTGCAACCTGAGGCCATTACCTCTTGTCCTATCACTTGTTACTTGGTTAAAGAGGCTCATCCCCAGCTCTCTACAACCTCCATTCAGGTAGTTCTAGAAGGCAATGAGGTCTCCCTTCAGACACCTTTTCTCCAGACTAAACAGCCCCAGTTCCCTCAGCTCCTCCTCGTACGACATGTGCTCCAGACACTTCACCAGCTTCGTTTCCCTTCTTTGGACACGCTTGAGTAATTCAATGTCTTTTTTGTAGTGAGGGGCCCAAAACTGAACACAGTAATAGTGGTGCGACCTCATAAGTGCTGAAGTACAGGGGTAAGATCACTTCCCTGTCCCTGCTGGACACGCTATTGCTGATGCAAGCCAGGATGCCATTGGCCTTCTTGGCCACCTGGGCACACTGCTGGCTCATGTTCAGCTGGCTGTCAATCAACACCCCCAGATCCATCTCTGACTGGCAGCTCTCCAGCCACTCCTCCCCAAGCCTGTAGCGCTGCTGGGGGTTGTTGTGGCCCAAGTGCAGCACCCGGCATTTGGCCTTATTGAAACTCATGCAGTTGGCCTCAGCCCATCGCTCCAGCCTGTCCAGATCTCTCTGCAGAGCCTCCCTACCCTCGAGCAGATCAACACTCCCACCCAACTTGGTGTCATCTGCAAACTTACTGAGGGTGTACTCAATCCCCTCGTCTAGATCATCAATAAAGATATTAAAAAGGAGTGTCCCCAAAACCAAGCCCTGGGGGACACCACTCGTGACTGGCCACCAACTGGATCTAACTCCATTCACCACAACTCTTTGGGCCCAGCCATCCAGCCAGTTTTTTACTCAGCAAAGTGTGTGTCCATCCAAGCCGTGAGCATCCAGTTTTGCCAGGAGAATGCTGTGGGAAACGGTGTCAAAGGCCTTATGAAAGTCAAGGTAGACAACATCCACAGCCTTTCCCTCATCCAATAAACAGGTCACCCTGTCATAGAAGGAGATCAGGTTTGTCAGCCAGGACCTGCCTTTCATAAACCCATGCTGACTGGGCCTGATCATCTGGTTGTCCTGCATGTGTTGTATGATGGTACCCAGGATGAGGTGCTCCATCAGCTTCCTGGGCACCAAAGTCAAGCTGACAGGCCTGTAATTTCCCAGATCATCCTTCCGACCCTTCTTATATATGGGCGTCACGTTGGCCAATTTCCAATCTGTCGGGACCTCCCCGGTCAGCCAGGACTGCTGGTAAATGATGGAAAGCGGCTTGGCGAGCACCCCAGCCAGTTCCTTCAGCACACTCGGGTGTATTCCATCTGGTCCCATAGAGTTGTGTGTGTCTATGTGATGCAGTAGGTCACTGACTGTCTCCTCCTGGATTGCGGGGGGGTGGGGGGTGTTCTCCCAGTGTCTGTCTTCTGGCTGAGGAGGCTGGATTCCCCCAGTACAACTAGCCTTGTTATTAAAGACTGAGGTCAAGAAGGCATTAAGGACCTCAGCCTTCTCCTCATCACTTGTTACCACGTTTCCTCCCGTGTCTAGCTTGGGATGGAGGCTCTCCCTGGTCTTTCTTTTGCTGCTGACGTACTTATAGAAACATTTCTTGTTGTCCTTGATTGCTGAAGCCAGATTAATTTCCAGCTGAGCTTTATACCTCCTGATTTCCGCCCTGCATAGCCTCACAGCATCTTTGTAATCACTGTGAGTGGCTAGCCCCTTCTTCCAAAGGCCGTAAACTCTCTTTTTCCCGTTGAGTTGCAGCCAAAGCTCCCTGTTTAGCCAGGGTGGTCTTCTTTGTCGTCGGCTTCTCTTACGGCACCTAGGGACCGCCTGCTCCTGTGCCATTAAGACTTCCTTGTTGAAGAGCGGCCAGCCTTCCTGGACCCCTATACCCTTCAGGATCATCTCCCAAAGGATCCCTTCAGGATCGTCTCCCAAGGTGCCCAAACAAGACAAAGTCATCCCTTTGGAAGTCCAGAATGTCAGTTCTGCTTAGCCCTCTCCTGGCCTCTCGAGGAATAGAGAACTCTATTATTTCATGATCGCTGTGCTCTAGTCGTCCTCCGACTGCCACATTACCCACCAGTCCTTCTCTGTTCACAAAGAGGAGATCCAGCAGGGCATCTTCTCTGGTTGGTTCACTCACCAGTTGCGTCAGGAAGTTTTCTGCCACACATTCCAGGAATGTCCGGGACTGGTCCTGCTCTGCTGTGTTGTACTTCCAGCAGATGTCTGGGAAGTTGAAGTCTCCCAAAAGAACAAGGACAAGCGATTGTGAGATTTCTCCTAAATGCCTATAGTATATTTCTTCGACTTCTCTGTCCTGGGTGGGTGGCCTATAGTAGCCTCCTACTACAACATCTGCCCTGTTGGCCTTCCCCCTGATTCTAACGCAAAGACATTCTACCCTGTCTTGACTACACTTGTACTCAAAGGAATCATAACAGTCCCTAACATACAGCGCCACCCCACCACCTCTCCTTCCTTGTCTGTCCCTCCTAAAGAGCTTGTAGCCATCAACTGGTGCACTCCATTCATGGGAGACATCCCACCATGTTTCTGTAATAGCCACGACATCATAATTTTCCTGTTTCATCATGGTTTCAAGCTCCTCCTGTTTGTTACCTGTGTTGTGTGCGTTGGTATACATGCACTTCAGATGGGCTGATGTTTTGCCCCCTTCCCCCTTCAAATCTAGTTTAAAGCTCTGTCAATGAGCCCAGCTAACTCCTGCCCCAAGATCCTTTTCCCCCTCTGGGACAGGTGCATCCCATCTAATGCCAAACGTTCTGCCATCTTGTATACCAATCCATGATTGAAAAATCCAAAGCCCTGATGGTAACACCAGTCTTGGAACCACAAGTTCATCTGTTGAGTTCGCCAGTGTTCTTCTTCATCCATCCCCCCAGCTGAAGGGATGGAGGAGAACACAATTTGTGCCCCCGACCCCTTAATCAGTCTTCCCAAGGACCTGAAATCTCCCTTCATTGCATTAGGACTTTTCCTGGTAATGTGGTCAGCTACCTACCTGAAAAACCAGGAGAGGGTAGTAGTCCTTGGGTCTCACTAGAGAGAGGAGTTTTGCCTTGAGGTCCTTAACGCGGGCCCCAGGGAGGCAGCAGACTTCCCTATGAAGCGGGTCTGGTCTGCATACGGGGCCTTTGGTACCCCTCAGAATGGAGTCACCCACTACAATGACTCTTCTGGGGTTCTTTTTAGAACTGGTTTTAAGACCTGGTCTAGAACGACCTGGCTTTGGTGGACCTTGGTCTTCCTCTTTGTTTGTCTCATTTTCTTCCTCCTTCTCTTCTTCACTCAGAAGTTCCAGGGCCCCGAATCTATTGTGAAGGGACACCATGGAGGGTGAGGGAGGTAGGGAGAGGATTTTCCTGCCTCCCTGGGTGGGGACCTGTTTCCAGCTTCCCCCATCTCTTAGGTCCCCTCCTTCTGCCTGGTAGCAAGAGGGTGAGCGATTACCTGCCTCATTTGGAGCCTCCATTTGCTCCTGTTGCTTTGGGGGTGCCAAGATGCTACTCCACCAATCAATTTCCCTTTCACACTCCCTAATACTTCTTAATCTCTTGACCTCTTCTTTGAGCTCAGCCACCAGGCTGAGCAGGTCATCCAGTTGATCACAGTGCACACAGGTGTTATCACTGGTGCCTTCTGACAGGATTCACAGCCTCAGGCACTCCCTGCAGCCTGGGACCTGGACCGTTGCATGTCTGTGTGGCAGCTCCGTCTGGGTCACCACGTTCTTTCTGGTGGTGGTTTTGACGTGAGTGGAGACTATGGTTCAGGATTCCCTATCATTAGCAACTCTGTGTTGCTAAAAAATATGCATTAAAAAAAATGGACTAGCTAAGTGATACTGCAGTTACTGAAAATGTACTGCTAGAAGTTTGGTTCCTTTTTTTTTTGTTTTTAGCCCTTGGGTCAGACAAACATATTTGTATTTTTCCTGCTGATTAATCGCTGCAATTCAGATATTAAGAATTAAGTCATTATATATTAACAACCCATTTTATTTCTTTAGAGCAGGCAATTTTAGCTATTGAAGAATGTCACACGTCCATGTTGAGCCAGCAGTGACACAAAAGATTTTTTTGAAAGTGACTAAATTGGTCTAGATTAAACAGACAGTTTTCTAAGAATCTGAGATTGTGTCAAACTGAGATTTGAAAACATTAGAGTGTGGGAATTCAAATTTCTCTTCCTTTTCTTTCACTCATCTAAATTCTCATAAGCACAGAGAATTATGAAAGAAAAAAAAATGCTAGAACAGAAGGAACATAAAACAAATCCCACAAATCACAATGTGCTAAATGTTTTCCTCCAGTCCATAAGAAATTTAAGAAATACATGGCAAACAACAAGAACATCAAATACATGGTATAGAACAGGAGAGATCAAGACCACTGTTGATATCCTATGTCTCTGCACTAACAAGGAATTAATTTATATAAATATGTAAATGATCTTGTGATAATATCATGTATTATTCAGGTAAGCAAGAAACCAAACCAAAGCAATTATTAACATCAAATACATAAGATCTCAGCAACTCTCTAAACACCCTTGTAGTTGTTCTTGGGGTAGGGAAGGATCTTTCTTGATTTGACTTCAAATTTGGGGTTGGTTCATTATAAGCAAGGGATGTTGCAAGCAAATGGAGAACCTTTAGAGAATCAGTGCACTGTCACTAACATTGCATCCTTACACTTGGCCACTAAGGCAAAAAGTACCTCAGAAATGAATCTGAAAAAAACTTCTTCTTCTGCTTCCTATGGTAATTATTGGAATTCTTGAGACAAGCAAGTCACACAAAATGATTGAGACAAAACATATATAATCATTAAGATAAAAATATTTCTTGTGGCTCCATTCAGGTTTTATATCAAAAGATGCTTATCTGAACTTCATAGTTGTAGGAGCATCAGAATTTCTTCCATAATTTTTCATAGATTCATAGAATAGTTTGGGTTAGAAGGAACCTTGAAAGGTCATCTTGTCCAATCCCCCTGCAATGAGCAGGAAAATATTCAACTAGATCAGGTTTCTCAGAGTACTGTCCAACCTGACCTTGAATGTTTCCAGGGATGGGGCATCCACCACCTCTCTGGGCAACCTGTTCCATATTTCACAACCTTCGTTGTAAAAAACGTCTTCCTTATATCTAGTCTAAATCTACCTCTTTTAGTTTAAAAACATTACCCCTTGTCCTACCACAACAGGCCCTGTTAGAAGTTTGTTCCCATGTTTCTTATAAGCCCCTTTGAAGTATTGAAAGGCCACAATAAGGTCTTCACAGAACCTTCTTTTCTCCAGGTTGAACAACCCCAACTCTCTCAGCCTTTCCTCACAGTGTAGGTGTTCCACCCCTCTGATCATTTCTGAGGCCATCCTCTGGACCCACTCTAACATGTTAATGTCTTTCCTGTACTAAGGATCCCAGAGCTGGACACAGTACTCCAGGTGGGGTCTCACGAGAGCAGAGTAGAGGAGCAGAATCACCTCCCTCGACCTGCTGGCCACACTTTATTTCATGCAGTCCAGATAGTATTTTATCAAATACTATCTTTAAACAATTAAATTAATTGTCCCCACAGTCCTGCATATAGACTTATCTGAAAATTTACCTCATGATTGTAAATATTTTTTCTTATTCTGTCTGGAAATTTATTCATAATCAATTTATAGCTGTTTGCTTTGCACCAGCATTATCTTTCAATTTAATTAGTTCTTTCTCACTTCTTCCAAAGCCCCAAATGGTTAGCTTAACAAAATTAAATGACTCCTCATATAAACAAGTCAAGTCCTTTAACCTCTTTTCATAAGCTTGTTTTTCCATTACTGTAATTATTTTGGTATTTCTCTGAACCTGTTTCAATATAAGTTCATTAATGTAGGTAACCAAAACTGTACATTACATTCTATATGCAGACTTAACTCGACTTTTAGAGTGTTATGAATATAGAAGTGTTTGTTTTTTTTTTTTTCTAATCTGTCTTTTCTGTTGCTTCCTAGAAGTATGATGATTTTTTAAAAGTTTTGTTACACTGGTAGCTCAAAACCATCTAGTAGGATTTGAGATAAGAAAAGAAGTGGTAGTCTTAAACTGAAGCAAAGGAGATCTAGGTTTGACTAAAGAAAAACACTCTAATGAAACATCAGAGTAAATGGTTTAAGGAGGTGGTGGAAGAGAAGAATTTAAAGAACGGCTTACACAAATACTTGTCAGGAATGCTTTACGCTTAATTCATCTACCTCTTAGTGGAAGGATAGGCTACACGAACTCTTAAAGACCCTTTTATTGTTACGGCTCTGTAATAAAATATATTTCTATACCATCTAGGTAACTCATAGAATCATGTATTTTATTATTTACATCAACAAATATTATTCTTAATTTTGAAGTAAATTCTATTGCAAATTACTCTTCTCAATCCTTGAGAAACTGGGGTGAAATTATCTATACTTAATCAGAAAGTTGCACTATGACAGGTGTCCACAACTATACTTTTCATGAATACTTTTCATAATATATCATATTATGAATATTATAATCAGATTCCTAACTTTACAAGATTTTCCATCCATACATCTCTTTGTTAAAATATAATTTCACTAACATTTGTAATAGATGTGATCTGATGAGGGAGACAATCCTTTCTCCTGATCTGAGGGCTGTGCACCTGTTCATATAGTCCTGGAGCTGCCAGGGCACACCATGATAGATGTTTCTACCACTACCCCAGATCCTTTTCCACAGAGCTACTCCATTCCTTCAGCCTCTCTGAGTTGTCTGAATGGCAACTCTGCCCTCAAGCATATCAACTGATCACCTCAGTTTGATGTTATCTGTAAATTTGATGAGCATGCTCTCCATTACATCCTCTAGTTTGCTGATGAAGACTTTAAACATAACCAGACGTGGGATAGAGCCCTGTGGTATGACTTGTTAGAAGCATTTTGGTAGAGTGTAACCCATTACCACCTAGGTCCAACCATCAAAATATATTTTCGCTCATCTAATTGTTCACTCATCTACTGTCATAACCTAATTTGTCCAGAGGAATTTTATGGGATAGAGTGTCAAAAACATTGCTAAAGTCAAGGTATTGGACATGCACTCCTCTCTCCTCATCTACATATCCAATCATTTTATCATAGAAGGCAATCAAGTTGGTCAGGCACAATATACCTTTGGTAAATTCATGTTGACTGCTCCCAGTCACCTTCTGCTTTCTGGGTTTCAGGGATGCTCATTCCATGATTTTTCCAGGGATCATAATGAGAATGACTGGCCTGTAGTTGCCCTGATTGACTTTTTGTCCTCTTTTCAAGTTGAGTATGACATTTGCTTTGTTCTATTTGTAAGAAATGTCTTCCAATCACCACAATTTTTCAAAGATAATGGAGGGTGGTCTTGCAAGGACATTGGCCATCTCTGACTTGGGTGCGTTCTGTCATGGACTTTCAATTAATCCATGACTTGATCCTTATCCACTGCTGCTGTCTTTCCTCCTTGAACCCTGCCTCCAGGCACAGATTTCAGATAATAGTTCCAATTTTGTTAGTTCTAAAATAAATTTTTTTCTACAGAACATTTGCAGTCATGAAGTGTACTCATTACCAAAATACACAGTTCAGCACAGGACTCCTAGCCTGAAAATTCCCCAGACATTTCATTTTAGTCACCAAAGCATGTTCTGCAGTATGCTCTAAAGTGTCATAATTACAAGATTATAAGGTTTTTCTTGCTCATGAATGCCTCTTCTTCAGGAGGAAGATTTTTACTTGCAACTTTTCATAACCTGGTGACCACATCTATAAGTACAGTCCATTAGATTCTTGCAGCCTCATCTACCCGAGACCCCTAATTTCTGCCTGTTTTCCAAGCCCAAGCCCCTAGTTGTTTTTCAAAAAGTGTTCTGATAGCAACTGAGTCTCCAAGTGGGTGATGATGAAATAATTCTCATTAGTTGTCTCTATTCTCAGTGAAAGAGAGGGACATGTGACAAAAGAGGACTTAATGGCACCAAACCTCCCCAAATGTAAGTTTCATAGACTCCTGGGGAGAAAGGAGGAATATAACTTAAGTGAATAGGATGTCTTTTGACTGTTTGGAAAATATGAGATTATGTTAAGTGGATTTATTCTTTCATTGACACATTGCCAGGATTAGACATGTCTTGCTATCAGTTGATGTGTTCACTTCTCTTATGCCCTTGTTTTACGTGTAATTTTTGGAGTATTCGTTCATTACATTATTTTTGTTAGAGCTGAAGTCAAAAAGGCTTTGAACATTTAAATGTCTTCTGTCTCATTCAGTAGTTTACCTCATAAAGGAACACGTCAGTATTTCCCTTAATCTCCTTTTAACTTCTACTGTGCTTAGAGAATATTATATTGCTGTTGATATTCTCTGCAAGTTTTAACTCCTTAGGTTTTCTGAATTTGCACCTTATGTGCTTTTATTTTTCTTTCATAGAGCATTTTGTTATGTTACTGTGGTCACTTTTTCTATGATTGCCTTCTGTGTTTGAATTTTTCATTCAACCACATTGGTTTCTGACCTCCTAATCTTATCTTTCCTTTATATGTAAATAGTTTACCTCAAAGCTTTTAATATTGTAATTTTTTAGAAATATCACTTGTTCTACAATTTTACCTTTAGATTGCTTTCTTCACAACAACTTTTTAGGCTTGTTTAAGTCCACTTTCTTGAAGTACAAGAAATGTTTTTTCTTTACTTTCTGCAGAACTGTGAAGTCTATAGTTTTTGATCCCTTTTGCTTACTTTACTCTCTGCCTTAAGATTTTAAATTATTATGCAGAATTAAGTCTAAAAAAATTGTGAGCTGATTCTTGTACTTTTTGTAATAAAAAAGTCATCCCCAGTGTGTTCCAAGAACTCACCTGATACTTTCAATCCTATGATAGTACTTTTTCAACATGTATCAGATAATTCAAGTCTTCCAAACTGGATTGCTTTTCAGTCACTAGTTGGTGCTTCTTT
Source organism: Strix uralensis (assembly GCF_047716275.1). Taxonomy (NCBI): domain Eukaryota; kingdom Metazoa; phylum Chordata; class Aves; order Strigiformes; family Strigidae; genus Strix; species Strix uralensis. The sequence goes on from NC_133973.1 coordinate 58,172,888, forward strand.
TCTGCTAAACTGGACTTCAAAATTTTCATCTGAACTTCAAAACTTTCCAAATGAACTTCCTGGTTTGTTCAAAAAATCTTGGTTGGCATTTCTACTGCTGACAGCAGTTCTTGCATTTCCTATGTTTCTATTTCCCTTACCTCCATTCTGGGCCAGTTTATACTAGACTTAATGTCTTTCCACAAACAGACAAAATAGTATCAAGCACAACAAAAATACATATAGAAACTACAAAAACATTCCTCAACTTTCTAGAAAGCATTCCTTATTACCATGTATAGAGTAAAACAGATTACCAGAAGACTACAAGGTGTTACTAAACAGCACTTTGAAGGAATTTGCAGTCATGCACAATTTTTGAGTGAATAGCTTTACAAGCACCAGCACAGTTATTGCCTATTATGGTCACTAAGGCTTCCATATTTCTTTGCATTCTCTCTATTTAAAAATACATCACTCACATATTTCATCTTTACAGGGAATGTCATATATTCCAAATTTTTGCACTGTAGATTTATTGTTAGTGTTCCATTAAAGATGAAGGAGAACTGAATGATGTATCTAAACACATGACTCCTGTACCATTTTTAAATATCTGTAGGCCATTAATTCTTTATGCTCTTCAGCTATCATTCTAGGATGGCACAGTTATTTACTGGACTGTATCTGCCAGCCCAGTAGAAGTATCTGAGATAGTCTAGTGCATCTAGAATGGCACTAGATCTCTGTTTAACTATCCTAGCATCTACAACTGTTGGACTGAGCATTCTAAAAGATATGACCCTGTCTAATCCCTTTATCATCTGTTCATGGAGTTATTAATAAACCTCTATAGCCTCCTGTGGTGATAAATTCTGGAAGTTCACTATCCACTGGGAAGAAAAAAATTTTTCTTGTGCTTGTTCTGAACTGATCTCCCACAAGTAAGTGCAGTAAGTTCTGGTATTGTGTTATGCTGATTTTGACTGAGATAGAGTTAATTTTCTTCATAGTAGCTGGTATGGGGCTGTGTTTTGGATTTGTGCCAAAGACAGTGCTGATAATACAGGGATGTTTTCATTATTGCTGAGCAGTGCTTACACAGAGTCAAGGCCTTTTCTGCTTCTCATCTCACCCCACCCCTCCCAGTTGGGAGAGGACACAACTGGCACAGTTGACTTCAACTGACCAAAGAGATATCCCATGCCATATGATATCATGTTCAACACATAAAACTAGGGGAAGAAGAAGGAAGGGGGGAACGTTCAGAGTGATGGTGTTTGTCATCCCAAGTCACCATTATGTGTGAGCAGCCCTGATTTCTTGGACATGGCTGAATGCCTGCCTGACGATGGGTAGTGGTGAGCAAATTCCTTGTTTTGCTTTGCTTGCATGTGCGGCTTTTGCTTTACCTATTAAACTGCCTTTATCTCAACCCACAAATTTTCTCTTTTACTCTTCCAACTCACTGCCCCATCCCACAGTGGTGGAGTGATCAAGTGGCTGTGTGGTTCTTAGTTTCAAGATGATTTCAAAGAACCTTAGGATCTCTTACCTGAGTTGTAACTACCAGGCATAACTGACAGAATCCTATGAGATACTTTGGAAACCACACTTTGTAGGAGGAATATATGCCAGTTATGGATTGTAAGAAAGAACTATGCACAGGAAATAAGTTTGCTGCTAGTTTGTTAACAGAGTTTATGTGTTTTAAACATTCTTAGAACTTATGAACAAATACTATTACTGAAGTTGCTGTTTTAGAGTTATATTTCCTGGTGATTTCCAGAAATTACATATGTTGACCTGTTTGCTTAAGCCTAATTTCAAGGGGGAGATACATACAAACATGTATCTAAGTCTAATGGTAAGAGAAGATGAGCATTGGGAAATGTTTAAGAGTCTGGATATGCATTCTTGTAAGTGTATGTGTAGTGGTCATATAAGGATAATTTAAGATTTACAAGGATCTGTTATTAAAACTTTAATGAAATGAGTCTGGAAAGATCATGTATCATTAAGGACATCTGTCATATGGTGTGCATGTGAGATCCTTGACAAGTGGCATGCTGGAAATGAAATACATTAACAATGTGTTCCAGAAAGAAAAATGGGACAAAAGCCAAGCGAAATGTGGGATAAAGCCAGAAAAGGACCCTTCTGCATTAATATCTTCAAAATAACATGTGGAGGATTTGTACTTTGATGAAGAAATATATACTTCCCATAGATTCATTCTCTGATAATCTAATGTTTTGACGTAAAAAGAAGTCTTTGTTTTTACTGATTTCTGTGATATGGGAGAAGAATGACTAGTTCAGCTAAAAGAAAAAGCCATGAAATATTACTATATCAGGTAATTATTTTTACTTAGTGTTTTTCCCAAAACAAATTAGCAATAAACATAAGAAAAAAGTAATGTTTACTTTTATAGACATTCAGAAAATGTTCATGTAAATCAGAACTTTACAGAATATTTTTCCATCTGGAAAACCTTCTAATAAAACTTTTGATCAATAGAAAAGAAATCCTGACTACTTCTAGTGTATTAGACATGAACTGGTAATGTGTGCTTGCAGTCCAGAAGGCTAGTTGTATCATGGGCTGCATAAAAAGAAGCATGGCCAGCAGGTCGAGGGAGGTGATACTCCCCCTCTGGTGAGACCCCACCTGGAGTACTGCATCCAGCTCTGGGGTCCCCAACACAAGACATGGACTTGTTAGAGTGGGTCCAGAGGATGGTCACAAAAATGGTCAGGGGGCTAGAACACCTCTCCTCTGAAGAAAGGATGAGGGAGTTGGGGTTATTCAGCCTGGAGAAGAGAAGGCTCTGGGGAGGCTTACTGTGGCCTTTCAATGGGGGTTCATAAGAAAGATGGAGAGATACTGAGGCCTGAGATACTTGTCCTGTAGTGACAGGACAAGGAGCAACAGTTTTATACTGAAAGAGGGTAGATTTAGTTTGGACATAAGGAAGAAATTTTTTACTATTAGGGTGATGAGACACTAGAACAGGTTGCCCTGAGAAGTTGTGGAAGCCAGATAGGAAATGTTCAAAGACAGGCTGGATGGGGTTTTGAGCAACCTGATCTAGTGAAAGATGCCTTTGCCCAAAGCATTGGGGTTGAACCAGATGATTTTTGAAAGTCCCTTCAAACCCAAACCATTCTATAAGGCACAGATTAATAAGGGACTGAGTAGGAAATCCTGAGTAAAACCTTCAGACAACTAGTGGAACTTTAAAAATAAAACATTTCTAACTGTCTGAAGCAATGCTGAATATGAAATTGTTAAAGATAATAATCTTAAACCAGTTCTAATGATTATATAGAACTGAAAATTATCTCATTTTGTGGGTTACAATGATTACATATCCATGTTGAAGTAATGTATAGTTCAGTGACATCTAGTGCTGACAAAGTATTGATCTTACAAAGTCAGGAGATCTGACATATGAAATATAGAACTACTGAAGTTTGGGGATAAAAGATAGGCTTGTGATCAAACAATTAATAGATCCAACTTTTTTAAAAAGTTAAAAAAGCAATTATTCTAATCAGTGTAGACTTAAGGAATTGACAGCATGCCAGCCGGAAATGGAGAGACGGGTAAGCTCATGCCAAATTAACTGTCCTTTCCATCTTAGACAGGGAAATAAAAAGTAAGGAGTCACTTTTAGTAAAAAAAAAAAAACTGAGGATAACCAAATATTGTTTTGTTTTGTTTTGTAAGATATTCAGACAGCTGTGGTTCTCCACTGCTGAAAGAAAAACTCCTATATTCAAAATCAGAAGAAAACCCTTTATGTCAAGAGAAGAATAATAAATATTGAGCAAAAATTGCAACAGAACTTGAAGAATCCACAAATAAGAAATAGAATCATTTAGGTTGGAAAACACCTTTAAGATCATCAAGTCCAACTGTTAACCTAGCACTGCAAGTCCACTACTAAACCATGTCCCTAAGCACCACATCTACATGTCTTTTAAATAACTCCAGGGACGGTGACTCAACCACTTCCCTGGGAAGCTTGTTCCAAAGCTTGATGACATTTTTGGTGAATAAATTTTTCCTAATATCCAATCTAAACCTACCCTGGTGCAACTTGAAGCCATTTCTACTTGTTCTATCACTTGTTACTTGGGAGAAGAGACTGATACCCACCCTGCTATAATCTCCTTTAAGGTAGTTGTAGAGAGCAATATGGTCTCTCCTGATCCTCCTTTTCTTCAGGAAACCCCAGTTGCCTCAGCTGCTCCTCATAAGACTTGTGCTCTAGACCCTTCACCAACCTTGTTGCTCTTCTTTGGACATGCTCCAGCACTTCAATGTCTTTCTTGTAATGAGGGGCCCAAAACTGAACACAGTATTCAAGGTGCAGCCTCACCAGTGCTGAGTACAGGGGAACAATTACTTTCTTAGTCCTGCTTGCCACACTATTTCTGATACAAGCCAGGATGCCGTTGGCCTTCTTTGCCACCTGGGCACACTGCTGGCTCATAGTCAGACAGCTGTCAACCAATATCCTAAGTCTTTTTCCACCAGGCAAATGAATTAACCTATTATGGACAAACAGATGTCAAAAACAGAGCAAAAATAAGTTGCTTGTACTTTAATATGTTCCAATACTCTCTGCCATGGTATTGAACAGTATGAAATGGATGGTACAGAAGAGAGGTTGCTGTGTTTTAATCAGATATGGAGCCAGAATACAAACAGAGTGCACACCCAGATCTACAGCCATGAAACTTTCCTTAAGACTTATGTCTATTGTGTAAAATAAAAAGATCCAATATTAGTTCCTAGCTCTGAAGTCAAGGAGTGTGAATTTGTTTACATCAACTCTATATTGCTTTAGTGGTAGACATAGAATTAGTCTAGACATAGACCCTGGATTTTGACTGTCACTGAAGTCAAAGGTCTGGGTTAGTTGTAAAGTAAACTTCACCATTTTGCTTGTGTTTGTTTCTTTCTCCACACAACTTTAATTTGAAAACATGAAACCAGTATCCTGACTGCTGTCAGACTTCCGCTTGTCATGACAGATGGGAAGTGTCATTGAAGATTAAGATATTTGGAGAACAGCTTTCTGACCTAAGTAGGACTCATACTTGCTTGCTGCATATAGAGAAATGGCCTAATATAATAGCTTTTTAAACGTCTGGTCTTATCTCTTCACAAATGCTACATGACTTACTGTCATTTTTTCACCCTCACATTCTATATTTTCTGCTGGTGTCCAAAAAACCATGATTAACACCAATGAGATTCAGCAAGACTGGTTAAATAGAAGTGAGAGAGGATTTGAGTTATTTTTCACTCTGTGTTTGCAGTAGCGTGGTTTAAGGATGAAAAAAAAATAAAAAGTGCTATTTTTGCTTTGTTCTCTGAGCTATTATTCATGTACAAGTCAGGACAGAAGTGGTTACTGGCAAAAATTCCGACCTGGATTCTTACGTTTCTGATACATTTATGAATATTAACATTTATGTAGGGAATACTACCTCATTCTTTCAAATTTTATAGGCCTATTTTTCCCCTCAATTAGATTAACATTTCTCAATAAATTGTGAAAGGGAATTGGACTCAGAATATTTACATTTGCACATCTTATCTGCTTTCATTAACAGAAAGACATTTTAAGTACAGAGCTGTATATTATAACATATATTGATATATAATAACCTGAAGTATAAAGAAGATGGAAAATTGGAAATTTAAGTATGTTCCGAGAATAATTTTCTGAGCAGCTGTCTGCAAAAAAAAACCCAACAAAAACGACTTGATGATTACTTCAAAGTGAAAGAACACGGTGATTATATTAACACCCAACTATGGCATTTTTTTCAACAGAAGCAATAAACTATCTGCCACAAAGAAAAGTTAATCAACAGGGAAGAACACTCTTCCCTTATTGGAAAACAGAACTGCAGCTTTTTGATAAACTGAAAAAATGAAATTGGAGAAAAATTTATATCCCTTATGTATCACTTGCCTAAAATGCATTATGCTTTAATTAATAGTTAATATCTAAGGAGGAGCATTTCTGGTTTTGAATATGCCACCAAAATAGAAGGCGGCACTTATTTTCACTTCAATTATGCCTATACTGGTACAGCTATAATTTCTGCTCCGCTTCTCATGCTAAATTAATCCACGATCCTCTTTGCTCTTACATTTAGCCTGTTCCCAGTCCCTAAGATGGCACATTGCTAACAAGTTTGAGTCTGCTTGAGCTGCACTGAAATGCTTTCTGCAGAAGACATTGTGCTCCATGACAGAAGATATTTGGTCCAGACAAGAAGGTCTAAACCCAACAGAGAATGAATTAGAAGAAACCTGAGAAGAGGAACTGCAAACAGAATTCACAGCAGGAGATTTAAATGTGTGTGGTAACATCAGGACCTTGTCTCCTATCCAGTCTTCTAACTACATTTTTGAGGGTTGCACCTAAGCCTTGCTGCCTTAGCTTGGATTCTGTCTGCATTTATAAGGACCGCAGCCTACATTTTCCTGCCAGCAAGTCCCTAGAGGAGTGGGTTAAAACAATCTGGCATACCTAGTCCTCCGTGATAGATTCTCTGAAGAAGTAGGCTGGAGCACAACCAGAGCAAGAGGCCAGTCTAAGAAGATTGGGAAATATGAACGTCAGTATAAAGGAAATTTTGGAGCACTATGTAGATAGCCAGTCTAGAGGTCTATAGCAACCAAAGATGATCTGATGCTGGTAGCAATGGCAAGGTGATCTGTGAGGCTACATGGAAATTTGTTTTGCATTAGCCATCTATACAGCTGTCCCTTTGCATTTTATAGACATGTGGTACGTATCTAGCACTGGCAACAGTTGTAGATTTTGCTGGTTGTAAATATGCAGTTATTATACATGACGTTAGAACCATAATGGATCTAACATTATCTAACACCAATCTAACACGTGTCATTCCCTTTTTGTGCTGCACTATTCAGAAATATAAATGAACCTAATGAGGAATTAATAACAAATTATATCCGATAAAGAAATACCAGAATAAAACCAACAGAAATCTGGACAAAGATCTAATAGCCAAGAGGAATAATGATATTGATTATGCAGATGAGGAAGAGAATGGATAAATTTGCTGCCAACCTTAGCTCTTTATTTACCAATACAAAAGGATGAGGAACACTTGTAGGAAGAAGTAGAATCCTTTATACATAATTGATATTAGAACTTGGTGTGATGAAGACTAATGGACAGATTTATCTCACTTAATTTTAGGAATAAATTATTTTCCTGATCTGTAACTAGTGCAGTTGAAAGCACCCTGTTATATGTGAGATAGCAGCATGGAACTGGTAAAGATGACATAGGATCTACCCTGCCCTTCTGAAGCAGCAGCTGAAGGTCAGCAGGCAAAAGCACCAGAAATAATACTAGATTGATTACTTACATTTCTGCAGCTGAATTGTGCATTGGACAGCAATGGATGAGTCTCATACACTTAGGCATTTATAATGTAGTTATCAGCACATGATTGAGTATTATATGAGCTAGGTGTCTGCAATCCCACTGTTGTTATTGGAGATCTAGTCAATGTAGTGATATATTAATTCAATCCCTTATAAATATATATGCACCTCTTGGGATTTGAAGTAGTTCCCAGGTGTGTCCAAGACACCTGTCCAGAGATGACAGAAATAACAAGACAGCTAACTAAAGACCTAGTAGATTACAGGACGATATCTTAAAGAGAAGCATCAATTCTTCCATTTACACAAACGAGCCATGCTGAGTGGAGTCTGAAGATCTATTCAGCTGAACAAATGCATCGTAGACATTTCTGGGAGTATTTCCATGTATGTAGACATAACCAGACTCCGGGGTTCAAAATGCATGCATGACTTTTATGTATTGAAAGGAGAAATGGAGGCTTAAAATAAGGTTTTTATAAGCTTAACTGAAATCACTAGGGAGTAATTTTGGAAATTAGAACTAGAAGTAACTTGGATGAGAATAATTTTGAAATAAAACAATTCCTGATCCTTATAAAGGAAAAAAAGCAAAAGCAAACTAATGACAATGGACAACAGACTTCTGTAGACTCAAAGTTGCTATGGGAAGCACGGTCCCACAAGAAGGAAGTCTAGGAATAAGATGTTTTAGGGAACTGTTGATTCCTTAATGAAACAATATTAGGGACACAAAGAATTGCTGTGAAGAAGAATGACAGGAAATGTAATAAGATTAAACAGAATAAAATATAAGATCTTTCATGACCTTAAACTAATTGAATAGTAGCAAAATATTAGCAAAATCAGAAAGGCTGAGGCACAAAATGAGGTACCTCAAGCCAAGGAAATCACAAGAGAACTAAAAGGGCATTCTTAGTTTATTAGAAGGAAAAAACAACAAAAGAGATAGTTCATTAGACAGTGAAGAAGCAAAGCTATTGAAGATTATGTTGAATGGCTGAAGTGTTGAACGAATTTTTACTTTTCTTGAGACTACTTTCAATTGTGATCAGATAACTAAAACAGTGGGGAGCCTGAACTATACATACAAAAAAATTTCTAATAAAGTGTTCTGGTGAGTTTAAAGACCTCAAATCATCTTAGTGTGATTAATTCACCCTTGGGTACTAAGAGAACTAAATAAAATAATTACAGTTATCAAGGAGAATTCAAAGAGAAAAAAAGGCCTATTTTAGAAAAGATATAAAAGACAGCTAACAATTTCATCCTACAAAAAACACAACAGAGTTTTCAGGCATGGTGGTGTAATTCTACGCCCCCATGCTCTCTACCTGCTGTGCTGCTCGGTGCTTGGTGTGATACCAACCCTCTTCTGGGTCATACCAACTTGAGGAGGTAAAGACTACTAATGGTTGGGAACCAGAGCATTAAGGTACCCCTTTGACGAGTCTGGCTCCTGCTCTCCTTTGAAATGTTATAATAGTCCATCACCTCCTCCTGACAGCTTAATACATCTGTACCCCAGATGTGGTTGAAGAAAAACAATAACAGAATTGCACATGCATCAAGCTTTTGTGTACCTGGTGAGAACACCAGAATACCCCATTGTCCGAGCTGGAGTGATAAATATCTGACAAAAGTCAATTATCTTGGACCCTATAAATTGTGACCCCAAGTGAGACTTTTTGAGCTCTCCTAGATGGCAGCAGGCCTGTGACCAAGATCTCCCCTGAGTTGGGATGCCTCTCAGGTATTAAATCTTAGTATCATCTGCTGTCAGAGCCAACGGGAAACCAGGACAAAGTTGACCTGCTTGAGTCTCAACCACTGCCCATTGAGGAATGCTGATGCATTGTGAGTATTTACTCTAAACTCAAGAAGAGGGAAACTTTATCTTTGAGCTAACTTCTGTTTCACCCACTCTCTCTCTCTACTTGCTAATGTGTTTAGGCATACACAGTTGTTTTCACTAGTGTGGGTACATACTTATTTTACTGTATCCAACTATTTTTGCCTATATTTTTTGTGGTTTTGACTATGCATGCATGTATATATATTGATTTAAGTTACTGTATGGTAAGTTAGTGTGAATCTTGTAATCTTTGAATCTGTAGTTAAGTCGCTATTTTAATTATAACATATTTTACGGAATTATTTTGTAAATCTTTAAAATGATTAATGATTAAGTGCTACTAGTCATTAATAAATCTTGATCTGCTGCTAAAACCATTACCATAGTAATACTTTCATGTGCTATATCAGGAAAATAAAAAGAAACACATACTTTATATTTTGAGTTTACTGGGATTCTGACAGTGTTTCTCATACATGATGTAAGATATGGAATTTACAAAAACATATTTTAGATTAAACTTCTGAAAGGGTATAAAACTGGGTAACTACTCAGGATAGTTATCACTGAGATGTTGCCCGGGTCTTTCTAATGAAAAACAACCTAATGGTTATAGTAATTTGCAGCATTAGCAATATCATGCTGTTGTGAAGAAAGAAACTGCTACATAGATATACAAATACAAATATTATTGCAAAATAAATACTATATCAAGATTGTACTGAATACCTGAAGAATGCTGAAGGCCAGCTATTTGAAAATGTCTTCAGAAAAACAAAAAGAATCATCAGTGGAAGCTGATAGAACTAATAGAACTAATAAGAACTAAAAGGTTTTAAATCAGTGAAAGAGCTGTTAAAATAGGAGGAATTAATTCTTTTCCATGTTTAAAGAAGATAGAAGTTGCTGTTTATACCAGTCACTCCAAGAGGTATTTAGTATGGACATTTAAGTGAAACCTCCTAACCAAAACTATAGTTATTCAGCAAATTAAATTGCACAGGGATGCTGTAGAATATCCTGAAGGATATATATATATATATATATACACACATAGTAAAATGGCATAGATAAATATCTTTTAGGAATAGTTCAGATATAGTTGATAGTGAATTTTGAGGCAGGGATGCATCCTAGATCTCATTCATTTCCATTTTTGTGTCTACAAAGTAGATATTCGTATGTGCCTCAGTTCACTTTAAGTAATTGGGTGGAACAAGATTTACTGAAGCAATGTTAGAGATGAATTCTATGTTAGTAAACTTCTTTGACACCTCAGATGAAAACTGCTGCATAAGGGCAAAATATTATATTGTATTACTAACTCCATGTATCACAGACATTTTGAGATGAAAGCAAACTGTAAACAAGGTCATCACACTGATAATCTTTGCAGACCTTTCTCCACTCTGTCAACCTTACTTAGAATTTGCTCAGTGTGTGCATTTGGAACTGCTGAGTTTCAAGAACAGTTCAAAATCATCTTGCTGCTCCACAGTAGGTGTTTGTTGCACTGTAATGTTTCTTAAATATAATTGAAGAAAAGGACAAAGGTTTTCCTATTTGAGTGTCAGATTTTCCACTGAAGATTAACAGCTTCCAAAAATGGATTAAAGCAAAGAAGAAGATAAAAAATAGCATCACTGAGAATAAAAATGTACAGTTAGGTTTTTTATAACTTCGGAGCTGATCAAAGCTATGCAAGTGTAGAAAATAACCTTTATTCATGAGAAGTTTGTTGGATAATGTAGAATCATGAATAATATTGAAACAGATCGTACTTGAGGATATTCTAATGGAAAACATTCTTTTATATTTTCTTTCTACACAATATTATAAAAAGAAAGAAGACTGAATTTCAGTTATTCATTTAGAATTGGTACTTATTTGCAATGCTTTTGTTTTCAAATTGGACATTCAATAGTATGACTCCAATATAAACTATAGCAGATGGAAGAAGAAGTTGCTATGACCTCAGAGAGAAGAATGTAATGCAGTAAAGAAACAATGGCAATAGGATGTTTTTCAGGCAGTCTGTCTTCATAATTACAGACCAAACTATATGATCCTATGCTTCTTTAGTAACAGCTCTGCAGATGACATTATCAGAGGACAAATGCTGCTAGCTGAGTTCTCAACCAAAAGTAAACAGCATATTTTCTTTATATAAACATTATTGCTAAATTTTGTCCAACTTAATTCATCAGCTACCCAGACCTCTAATGGTAATTTTCATCTCTCTTTGTATGTGATTCCATGGAAGATAATATCATCCCATAAAGAAGTTGCATTGTACATAGTGGTAAAATATTTCAATTTTTACCAAAATGCTTTAAGGTCTTTCTTTTTCTTGAAGTATGAGAATGACAATTGCTGTTTTTCACTTCTTTTAAGTGACAGAAAAAGTGGTGATATGTAACTGGTTACCAATTTAGTGTCATAATTAATTTTTCTAATATTTCCCTTTACTATTAAAATGTTAACAATAGCTGGAGTTCTGGGAATGCATCATAAACATTTTAGGGAAGGTTGGAATTTCCTACTGCTTTTTTTTAAAGTCTTATATGTGCAAAAAAATTAAAAACCTTCTCATTCAAGAATTAGATGGCCAATCACTTCCCCAGGCTTTTTAAAATCACTTGTTCTGGTGGGACAGCATCTAACTTTTAAACTCGGTGTTTTATTTTTAGGAAAGTATGAAAAAATTTTCTAAAAATTTAGGAAAATATGAAATAATTTGTGAAATGGTCAGGGTAATATGCTGAGCACTGTTGCTGGTATGCAGTCTGTCCTGGTTTAGCCAGGATAGGGTTAAGTTTCCCCAGCAGTGGGGGGGGAGATCTAGCCAGGTTATTCAAATACCAAGGGGACATCACATCCTGGCACCCTGGCGCTGAAGCAGGACAGTAGGTTACCGCGTGTACTGTGGGATTTGCTCTGTTCTCACTGCTGTATTGGTAGATATTTTGCTCTGTTCAGTGTTATTATTGTTATTCTTATTGTTATTGTTGTTGTTTGTTGTGTCGCTGTTGCAATGTTGTATTAAAACTCTCCTTATCTCAGCCCCGGGGCTTTGTATTTCACTCCCTTTGTGAGGGAGGGGCAGCGGCCGCTTGGTCTCAGACCCCGGCAGGGGCTAAACCACCACACAGTCTCGTATTATTTTGTACTGGCTTTTTTATGGGAGAGAATACTATTAATCTCAAGGTAGATTTTTAGCAAGTGACATAGAAATGTATTTTTCTCCTCATGATAAAACCACACAAATCCTTGAGGCTTTCATAACCTCATTATTACAGATTATTCTCCACCTCACCCCTGAAAACAAGGTCCATTTTCTACCAGAGAAGCTGTATTTTGATCAGAACTGAGTCTCTGTCCTGTTTCCAGTCTTGCCAGCACCCTTGCTGACTCTCTCTGATTTGTCAAAGTGGTTTACACACAGGCCATTCTGTTGAATGATGATTTGCTTTTTGAACCTTCAAACACTACTTTCAAAGACAAGGAAACAATTGTGGCAGATTTTCATGTTCATTGAATTTTCTTTTTTGATGTCTTATTACAATGTTCATGGCTTTTAGATGTGCTTGGTATAAACATTTTTTGTGATTATCTGCTTTGCTCTGATGTAGTCATTTGTAAAAGCCATTTATTGCCTTAAAAATTTTTTCATAATAAATAGTTCTTGGAATCCAGAGTAACTAAGTGTAGCCTAAAGGCCAGGAGTAGGACACAGGTTCTGGGTCATACTGCTGAAACTTTATCTGTACTATTTATGCATTTAAAAAGTCAGACTCCTCTTAGAGAAAAATCTTGGATAGAGGACTGGGGTGCTGGGATGAGTAGTCTCTACATGGCACAGTTTATTTAGAAATTTTAAATGCTATGATGTTTTGGCTCCTGACACAATGCTCAGATCATCTCTAAGAACTGATTAAAATAATTACTACTATACCATATTTATACTACTAAAATCTTACTTTCAAATGACATTAAAACTTCTTTGTTGTGTTGTATATATATTTATATATTATATATTTATACATATAAAATCTATATTTAAGAATTTTGCCTTTTCATTTGAAGCAGATGTCTTACAATTATGCTTGTATTAGCTGTGGAGAGATGCAAACAATGTTCCTGAGGCCTAAATATTTCATAACTCTCCTGGGATGTTTCTTCAGTCATAATGCGTGTATTATCTCATACACAAAACTAAATGCCAAGGAATCAAATTCACACAACCACTATAAAATATTTGTGCATTGCAATTTATTTTTTTCATATCCTAGTCTTAATGTTCTTAAAACTGAAAAAAGGTTATATTGTTTCAAATTACAACACTTTTGAATACTTTTTTTTTGTCTTTACCACACTTCTAAGACATAGAGCCTCATAATACAGTATTTTTCACTTTAATATATTAAGAATTTTTATTGGAGTTGCAAACCCCTGAAGCTTGAAAATGGTGCTTTTAATAGAGCTAATTTGCATGACAACAGTACTGTACAATTCAATTTGTTTTAAAAGAGGAATTACTGAAACTTTTATTTTATTTTAGATGTGAAACATTTGACACTATTGTCAAAACCTCTGCTCATTATCATCATAAATAGCAGTCTTTTTTTAGTCTTTTTTTTTTTTTTAGGACAGCTTTTTATGCCAGCAGTGACTTGGCAAAGAATTTTTTAAATCTCTCAGGCTCTCATGTATTCTGTCTCAGTAAGTATTGTAAATAGTGTAATAACTGTGTTGGAAATCATAATACTACATTGCAATTTAAGGTCAACTTGGATTTGAAAAATTAAATACAGGGTATAAGAAAATAGTTGTTTGCTTAGAGTTCTATGCAGGTACATTTGAATATAGTATTTAATTGCTTTGGAAGGTGTTTTGAGAACTGTCCTTTTGTTTAAAGCTTTGGAAGGATTGGTTTGTGTTAACTTGCAGGAGTAAAAGGAATTGCCAATACCTATAAAATAAGGAAAGTTTTGTCTGATCCACCACAGGTGTTTGTGATATTCAACCATTGCAGAAAATAAAAAAATCCTTCTCTGAGGTTAGTATAGATAAAACAGGAACATATTTTCATTTGGAAAAAACATATTTTTGAATGAGTCTCATAACTATACGTACTCTGAACATCTTCTTTTTCTTCTTAAAACAAATGCTTTGGTTAGAAGTACTGGAGCTATTGAGACATTAAATAATTATCTCCAGTTTGTTGGGGTTTTTTAATGTTGGAGGCCTAATACAGTGATGTCACAAGTTGTTCCATGACACACATAGGTTAGAGTATCTGAAAGGCATAACAAAGATGATATATAAGGAAAAATTGTGCAGATAGAACAGGTTGACTGTTATTAAGGATAAAATGGCTGAGAGGATTCTCAGAGAAAATGGGCTTGAGAGACATATCAGAGATAGATGAACATTCCCAAGGCAGGAAAAGAGTGACATCAGACTGGGAAAAAAGGCTAAAGAGACATGAATGAGAGATGAGTAGGCAGACAACATGCAAGTGAAGGCTAATTACAGAAAATGAGAAAAAATCATTTAGAGGAGCTACATGCAGAAACTTCAGTATAGCTTACACTTAGCATGTAAGATACAAAAAATTATGAAACTAGCAGTGTGATGAGAGTAAGAAGTTTGAAATAAGCATTTTTTCCATAAATTTATGGAGGCAGATGTGTAAAAAATACAAGTAGTCCACCATAACATTCACACCTTAGTGAAATGTGGAGTTCTGTATCTGAATTTGTATATTGATGGGATTAAAACTGAACGCACAAAGTTGTAGGTAGGAATTTTTATGAATTAGCAATTTCATAAATTTAAGCCCCTCAAATTCTTAAATTGCATAAATAATTAGATTTTAATGGACAGTTGGCCTGACCTTATCTTGAAAAATTGTGCATAACAGTCATGCTAATGTACATCAGTCAAAGGTATGGCTCTTCCATTTAAAATTCTAACTTTCTTATAATTACTACCTGTCATCTCTTTCATATCTACACTACCTATTTTATGCATCAACAATTTTCAGTTTGTTCTATAGTTTTAAATTTGACCTTTTTTTAATGTTCTTCACTTCTCAGGTTTGAGTTCCGATTCTCTTGCCAGCACTGACATGTTCCAGAGTATCTACAGCTTCAATCCCTTTTGGATTTATAATTTCTATTATTACTAATTGCTATTAGTATGACACATAGATATCACAGCTACAACAGAGCTTTGGCAGTTATATGATATGGCGACTGAATAGCCCCAAACTGATCAGTCAGTCCTGGGAGGATCAGCATGAAGCCATGATAATGCCACATACTCTAGTAGATGGAGACCGTAGACGTGACTGTAACGCACATAAATGCATACTTTATTGTCTCACTTTCAGAGGAATTAAGGTCAACACTAAGATACCTAAATTCAGATGTCACATGTAAATTAGGTATCTATGCTCCTATTACAATCAAGAGACCTAGGAAAAGATTCAATCTTTTTATATATTGCAGGTGTCCCGCCTGGCCAATAGTTGCTGTTCAAAAGGGTGCATGTCCTCTGTAAGTCTTGTACCTTCTGGCCAGACATCTTAGACTTTTGTGAAGATGTCTTAGACTCCATAGAGAATTTCAAATGATGATATAAATATCAACTGAATCCCATCCCTAACCAATAAAGTCAGTGAGAGGATGATTCACCTTACTCTCAAGACAACATCTTTGGTTCCATGCTATTGCCCACAAATGTATGTCTTGAGCTATGCCCTACAGTATCCAGGACATGTGCACAAGTCTATCAGATGTGACACAAAATTGGCAGGAGACATGTTCTTCTGTGGCAGCATCTGGAGGGATGGCAGGATACATTAGGCATCTCAGATTTCCGTATTCTGACATTAGCTTGCTATGCATGGGCAACTGAACTGAGTGTCTAATGACTGAATTGTGCTCCAAAGTCATTTAAGTGTGTTGCTTAGGTATCCTTTGACTTTGCTAGTAACTTTGGCATGCTCATATGTAGACATCCAAATTTAGGTGTGTTTGTCTTCCACTGAATGTTTAGCCTTTCTGCTAATAACTTAATCTAGTATTGCAACAGAACATATAATCTCTCACTTACAATTTAACAAACAATGTTTTCCAGTACACCCTTAAAAACAGCTGTTTAGAGGAGGCTACAAAGGGGACTCATGCAGGAAAAAAAAGAAAATATCTTTCCACTGTTAATTCCACTTTTAAACATTGACCTTTCAGTGTAGAAGTGGAGTCAGTCTCTTTATAGTCTTGCACCTCGGTTTGTCACCAGTTCATTTTGAAAATGCATGACATACAATGAGAAAATATCTAAATTCTCAGGACTCTTCCATGAATGGAGAAAACATTTTTCCATCCAGCTCTTTTAGCGTGATTAGCTGTTTATCATGTATTATAAGAACTCAGTGATCATTTTAGAAAGTTGGGGGGGTTTAACTCTAAATCCCCAATGACAAGAATGACATCTTCATAATCCCTTCAGAGAAGAACAGGAACTTATTGAAAAACAGGTTCTAGAAGATAGAAAGGAGTATTTTCAATCACTGGATGAGCCCAAAGTTCTAATTTATATACAAATGCATATATGTTTATATATCTTCACTGAAATAAATGACCAGCAAATGCTAATGGCTGTGATCTGTATTTCTCCCTACTCCTTCTTTATCTCTGAAGGATTGCAGGGTAGCATGCATTAAGTTAGTTTCCATATACTTATTCTTCTGGGACCTAATCAAACAGATCCCATGTCTCTAGGCTTAAACAGTGAATCTCTGCTAGTGTTGTTGGAGCGTTGACTTCCCCATCAGTCAAACTCACGGCTTTGGAATCATAAGATGTTGCTAAACAGCACTGCTGGGCTGCAGAGGACTTCACTGCGAATGAATCTGCCGGGGCAGTGTTAGAAGGAGAAAATATGATTTGTATGCACCTGTTTGAACCTGATAGGATGGTTGGCTGAGAGGCCTTGTGATTTTGAAAAAGTATAGGGAGTTAACAACAATAGGACCCTTCTTCTTTCTAGAAACACGAGTAATTGACTGCTAGAACTGCTTCTGTTGCTGGTATTGATCAGTGACAGTTAGAGATGTTCTTTACAATCACTCGTCCTGTGAGGTCTAATTAACAAAGGCTGGCTTGCTGAATTAGATAAAACTCAATGTCCACTGAAATTAATGTGATGCTGTCTAAGCGTCCTTCAACTATTAAGGTAAAATCAAGTTTAAGTGGAAGAAACAAGGGAAGTCCTGTTAAGGGCTAAAACAATTGTGACTGGAAAAGTGGATTAAGACAACAGTTTTGCAAGGACAATGCAGAGGCACAAAGGCACTCTCTTTAAAAAAGGTACTTCTTTTTCTTCTTATATTTTTAATGGTGTTTATGCTATTTACTACCAAAGAAATAATCCTTTTTTTTTTTTTTTTTTTTCCCCCCTGGCAATCACCCAATTGCAGAAGTAGAGACTGAGAAATTAGAGCTTTTAAAAATAAAACTATTTCTTGGTGATACTTTATTACCCAGCGTATCTCTGGATATTACCTTACAGGTTGGTCAAGAAACTGAGGTTCAGTATTTTGCATTTTGCTGTAGAAGTAAAATAAGTAATTGTAAAAGAAGGAACATGACTAAAGAATGGATGACTCTGGAGCAAGAAAAATGGGTATCATGGAGACACAGAGAACAGTTTCCTTCACCCCTCCTGTCAGCTCATAGTACAGAGCCCTTTGCTTTCCCCTGAGATTAAATCAGTGATACAGGTTTTCCTGAAGCCACCAACACTAGATCTTTCAGGTTCAGAGTCCTAGATTCACAGCAGAACCAGGAGATTAAGTCTGCATTTAACCTGCAGGGCCAGTATGGGTTGTGAGCTCTGTAGCCTTAGTTCCCCTATTATCTAACCAGGTTAGATGATAGTTTCTGTGTTATACCCAGATTTATAAGTCAGCTCTCAAAGCAGCCTAACCAGACCAATTAATCACAGCCAACAAAATCTTCAACTAGATACTTAAGAAATCCACTTTATAATCACAAAATAATGCTTATGTCACAGTATAGTACAGGATCTCAAAATATCAGTGCAGAAGAAAAGGAGGATGTGAAAAATTCAGTGGGGTTTGTTACACTCTATATACTCAGTGCAGAGCTGGTTCTACCTGAGCTATTCATTATCTTTAATGTGGGCTATTCGGCAGTGTATATTTTCTTAGATAAACTGCTTATTTTGCAGCCTACCCATTTTCACATAACCTCTTCATATGTGGACTGTTTATTTTGTCAGATAACTTTTCTACCTGTGAATGAAATAAGGGTATTTTATCAGATACACATTTGCATTCTTTTAAAACATGGGATCTTTCACAGGTTTTTTTCAAGTGTGGTTTAAGATAGCTTCAGTGTATATTTGGCCAAACATATAGTCTTCTGCATTCCCAGATTTCCTATTTACCATTTTCCCAATTTCCTGTAAATTGATGTCACATTACAACAGTTAAAGAGTATGATTACATGTACAGTGCCTTTCTAACTGCTTCTTATCAAAATTTTAACATCTCTCAATTTATGGTACTTTTAAAGGAAGATATTAATATTTTTCACTTAAATTTATTTAATTTTCATCAGGCTACACCACCTGGACTCCTGAGATTGTTAGACTTCTTTTCCAATGGATGATGAGAGTCTTTAGAGGTAGACTGTAGCCCTGGAAATGTCTGTACAGATCCATATGCCATGAATCACAACTGGTGAATTATCCTGCTGTCAGGGACAAATCCACAGATGTACTGCATAAGGGGAAGGGAAGTACACACTTATATTTGTGTGCAAAATCAGCAAGATTATTTTTAGAAGTGACGTTTAGGTTAGTGTAAACACTCTGAAATAAAGCGACCTGTAAAGTAAGGATGAAGGAAGAGTTGTTTCAAGAATACTCTGGCTTTGGAGCAGACTTTGATACCCAGTGACAGCAGCTGAAGTTTTTGTTGTACTCCAGGGAAGAGTATTTGGCAGAATGCCCCAAAAACTCATGCTTCCAGAAGTCAGCATTTTTGAGACATACCCAAAGTCTACCAGCTATAAACTAAGCTCTCCTTTTCTCTTTGATTTTGGTGACAGTTAATGAAATATGAAATATTTTAAATGATACTTCATCTGCCAGTTTACAGTAATGGCTTACCCTCAGTAAGAAACTTTGAAAGAGGAAGGAATCAATGTTTCATCATCTTCAGGATACAATAAATTAAAAGTAATGCAACTTGGAAATTGAAATCTATCATAATTAGCCACTATCAATACTTTTTTTTTCTGTCTGCAGTCATTGTATATTCATGTGTAAAATTCTCAAAGTTTAATTTGGTGGAAAGTATCAGCATTTTTGACAGGATACTGGAAATCACAGAGCTGAATTTCAGTTTCTTCAGCCTTCCTATAACTTTTTGAGAGAAAGATCTCAGCACTGGTGACAAGATAAGCTTTGAATCTAAGAGATTGCCCATGAACTACAGCACAAGAATCACTCCAGCTGATCTCTGTTGCTCATAGGGTTAACAACAGAAGCTATAAAGTAATGTACATCAATGCACATCAGTTTGCTTAATATCCGCAAGCATTCAAACAACAGTTAGCCTTTTAAACACTTTGAAAAACGATCTGCTCTGCTCTGTAAGTAGGGGAATAATATAGATGCTAGCTGTCAAATGACAGCAATTTACACATCCTTTTCCTCTTATACTATCATTTGTCAGAATCAGGTTTTTATTATATGTAAAGTGGTTTAGATCAATAGCTAGAAATCAGCTTGTATTGCATTGATTTGCTGAGCAGATTATGTATGAAGATGACAAGGAGTTATGGCTGACAGAAACCAATCTCTAATTGCCTAATGGATTTAACAAGTTTAGTCAATTCTGTGAATACAATAAAGTATCAGAAGTATTTTAAATATTTTTACAGCATGTTCAGTGACAGTCTGAATATAACCTAGGTAACTTAAACTAGAACCATGGGCAAGAGAACATATTTTTTATCCTTTAATCATAATTTAGTAAACAGTTACTAAGTCAAAAATGTGCAGAAAGCAGTCTTGTGACTGACTTGGTATTATATTTGTAAAAGTGTGTGGCTAATCAACAGACATTAACAAAGAAATCAGCAATGAAAGAGTTCTGTGGCAAACATAAGTTAAATAATGGGAAAAGGGGACTATGGAGCATAACTGGTGTTTCGTTTGTAATACAGTATCTAAGATCCATTCATTCACATAATTTTATTAACAAAGCTGTACCCATTCTCAGTTCACAGCAGTTGAATAAAATGTGGTGTCTAAAATGAAGATTATGTTTGTTTTTCTTCTAATTCTTGTCTTTTCAATGGTGTTTCTTTTTTTTTTTTTTTCCTCCCTGCTTGATTTAAATGTATAAAAGGAACGACTTGAATTGAACTGGAATAGTCCTCATATTTTCCTGAAATATGATATGATTTTTGTGTTTATAAATACTGGGTTACTTTCTTATGGCCTAGATAATATGATGTAAGAAAATAAGGGAGTAGAGACTGGAATGTCTTAGGTGATTCCAGTCATGCTTTTCATGCCACATCTAGAAGCACAAACTATTCAGAAAAGGGATTGCATCTTCCATCTGTTCAGGAAAGAAAAGAAAGAAGACATTGTAAAAAATTATGGAAAAGTACTTCTAACAAAACAAATTTTTGAACATACATGAATCAAAAAAACCCAAAAACCAAAGGCATCAATTAATAGTAAAAATTTGTGACAATTTGAGTTTAATTGGCACTTTTCTTCCTTATTTTAGTGAATATAATTAAGTATTCAGATTCTATGTTTTCAACCTGTTCTACTATAGGAAGGCATAAACCAAAAAGATGTTCTGTGGGAATTTTATTCATTGTGTAGGTAATATTTTGTACTAATGGAAGCCTGAAGGTTACATTACAGAGATGTGTCATAACATTACAGGAGAACATTAGACTTTATTAATTGGAGATAATGAACCATTATTATAAGAAAATTTCTTGTACTTTCTTCTTGATATGTATGAGATTACAGTAGTGGATCATGAGGGATAATGAGCCCAGATGACAGAATCGTATAGTCAACACACACCAGTTTATTTTATAAACATATACTTCCATCTATAGTTACATTTAATCATATCCACATCCATCTAATTGTTACAGATATTTTTTCTTTGTAGCTATGTGATGAAGTGAGCTTCCCTCTGGGGAAGTCAGGTGATTAGGCCCATCCTGGTCCTGGAGGGGAAGAAGGCTGGGTTTGTGTGGATTGGTCTTGTCCCACTCTTCTGTCACAGGCATGTATGTCACTGGTGGGATGAGCCATGGTACCCCTGACACTCACTCTAACTAAATTTCATCTGGTTTCACCTGATCCAAGCAAACTCTTATTTCATAACAGGATGAAGCATAGATCAGACAACTACCTATTACACAGAGTTAAAAATAGGTCAAACAGAGTAAAAAACAGGTTTGCATGGGTTTATTATGCTATATTCTGAATCTGTAGTTTATGTCCTCGTTTACAGACAGCATGCTGCACTGAATCAGTGTGATGTAGGTTTGGCATTGCCTCTATCCTTACAGTATTTCAAAGGCCTCATTTAGGATATTGAAAGAAAGACATGTATTTTGAACTCACATTAAACAACAGTTAAATTGTTTATTTAATAGTCCAGGTGAAAGCTGTTAGAAAAATATGACATTGGTCTTAAATTGTAAGTCTGGATGAGAAAACAATCTGTCCTCATCACTTTTGTTTTATCTTTTGTTAGATAGCACAGGTTGACTATCTCAGTTAAGAATATCTTTTAGAAAATATTTCTGATATATCTCTCCAATGTATAACTAGTACAGCAATGTTTCAAAATTCTTTATAAAGTCTCATAAATTCAGATAGGTAACTGGGAAATTTGACCAAAATTGACATTTAACACAAATTAGAAGACTCTAGACTCCAGTCAGAATTATCTCCCCTTCATTTTTATACAGACAGCGTTTATCTTCAGAGGTGGTTTGTTATTTCATTTGTTACACTATGATTGCAAGGTCCACACATAATCTGTAACTTCTCTCTAAACCAGTTTTGAAGAATCAAAGGGATATGAGTCAACAGAGCATGATGCGTGCTATGTTTTAAAAAGGCAAAAATATAGACAATTTTGTTGATACCTACTTTGAAATCTGGTATCCTTCTACTCACAGGTAAAATTAGTGTCTATCTGATTTTCTTTTTAGAAAGGTAACATATTGAAATATTTATCTTAAATTATTAGTGGAAGAAATGTTAGCTTATATGTTTGGAACTCAGTAATTTTTCCTGAATTTTAGCAGTATGGACCAAAAAAACCTAAGAGAAAGTAAAATACATTTCTGTAAATAAACAAATATCTCTAAATATATGTTTAGAAGTTATGTTTTTGTCAAGGGCACCTGTAATACTTTATCTTCAGACTAGGAATGTTGCCTGGATCTGCCTGTGCATCAAAACTGTTATCTTCAATATGCAAAATCAAAAAGACAATCTCTGTTTGAATTTTCAAATGATGAATTTCTACAGGTTTCCATTTCCACCTATGTTCTGAGACTTTGGCTGAGATCTTCAGTGCTATTGCACAGTAGTTCCTATGAAAAACAGTCTTCTCATACACAGCATAGCTGAGGGGAAGTGTTGTGCTAGATTTTTATCAACTCTTTTCTCTTTTAATTTTCTGCTAGAATACCTATTTTTACCTTCTGCAATAAAATAAGTGAACAATATGGATTTATGTAAAAAAATCTCACTAATAATGTTCTTTGTAAGTTTCATAATTGCACTAAGAAGAACACATTTACTATGCTGAATAGTTCTTACGACATTGCCATGCGTGAAAATTATTCATGTAATACATTTTCATTGCTTGTGGACAGGTCCTTGAAATCTTACTAATAAAAATCAAATAGAAACCAAGTAATGTCTTGGGAACTTTGTGACTGTTTTTTTTAAAAAAAGAAAAAAATTATCATTACATAGCAAAGAATCATTGATATAAGTTAAATGATGTCATTATTAAGAATGCTACAAAATGATAGTGCAAAATTATCAATAACATAGCAACAAGTATGTATGCAGTAAAGCAATGGAAAGAGGAGAGGGAGAAGGGAGAGGTATGGCAAATGAGATAACACAGAATAGGATAGACTAGGAAGACAGGAGGATAGAAAAGGAAACAAAACCTAAAAAAGAGGGACTCTAAGGAGCAGAATCTATTAGAGTCTGTACAGGGGTATTATTTTGAATAAAACAATCTTCTTCAAGAATGTTCCCTAACAGATTAATAGTTTTTATAAAGATATATTTTTTTCTTATATATGCGATTGATTCACTGAAAGTGGGTAGTTATTGAATCTCCTTGGAAAGCAGAATCTTTTAACACCTTTTAAAAGGACCTCTCATAGTTTTCTTTTCTAAGGACAGTTTGGATCCTCTCCACTTCTGTGCTGCTTAAATTCTTTACATAACTATGGAATTAATGAGTGACAACTTTAGCATCTCTAATAGGATCTTCTAACATATGCAAGATTATCTCTGCTACCCAGAGCCAAAATAGCAGCGAACATATTTTACACTCTTCAGTATCTGAATGATCACAGAAATCACAGGATAACTGAAGCAGGGGGGGACCTCAGGAGGTCTCTAGTACCCTTCCCACCAAGTCAGGACCAGCTCTAGGGTCAGATCAGGCTGCTCACAGCTTGGTCCAGTCCACCTGCTCACTGTCACCTTGCCTCACTCTCCTCATGAGGAAAACTCACTCCTTATACCAAGTCTGAACCTCTTTTGCTGCAACTTGTGCCTGTTGTCTCTCAACAACCTCTTCTGCACCACAGTGAGGAGCCTGACTCTGGCTCCTCGATGACCCTTCATAAGCAAAGAGGGGCTGTTAGGTGCCTCTAAGACCACCCTTTCTCCAGGTTATACCAACCCAGCTCCCCCAGCTTCTACTCATGGGGCAAGTTCTCCAGCCTCACCACCTAGGGGCCCTGCACTGATCTCCCTCCAGTATGTCCATGTCTTTCCTGTGTTGGGGCTCACAACTGGGTACAGCATTTGTATGTGGTCTGATAAGTACCACATACAAGGGGATAATCCTTTCCTTTAATCTACAGTCTGTGCCACTGTTCATACATCTCAGGAGCTGTTGGACACCTTTGCTGCCATGGCACACCATGGGTTCACGTTCAACCTACTGTCCACCACCACCCCAAAGGCCTTCCTGCAGAGCTACTCCACAATCCCCCTGTCCCCAACCAGTGTTTTTACAGGAGCTCTTCCCTCCATTGGGCAACACTTGACATTTGCCTTTGTTGAACTTCATGGGGTTCCTGTTGGCCAATTCCTCCAGCCTCTTTGAGTCCCTCTGGCTGGCAGCTCTGCCCCCTCTAAAATATCAACCAGTGCATCCCATTCCCACCCTGCAGTTTGGCATCACCACCACTATGTGATGAGTGCATTCTTCACCACTGGCTCAACATCACTGATAAAGTTGTTAAATGAGACAGGTTTCAGGACGAACCTGTGTGTGGTACAACACTTGCCACAGGATCATGGTTCTCTGGGTCCAGCTCTCTGAACAGGTTATTACCTGTCTGAGTGCCTGGCCATCCAGACCACAATGACCTAAATTGGATATGAGAATGCTGTAGGAGGCAATGTCAAAAACCTTGCTAAAGTCAATGTAGAGTGGACACCCACTGCACTCCCTTTGGCCACAAATCTAGTCATTTTATCACAGAAGTTAGTCAGAATGATTAACCCTCAAAAAATCCATGATAACTGCTCCATGTGCCTGTAAATGTGATCTAAGACAACTTGCACCATGATTTTCTCAGGGACTGAGTGATTCCTGGGTGGATTGTGGGCCCTTTCTGGAGATGGGTGCAATGGTTGCTTTTCTCCAACCTTCAATCTCTTCCCTCAATCTCCATTCACATGTGGTAAATATTCTGAAAGGCATGTTAGAATTGCAACTCAACTTTTAACATTTAGTTTCTTCTCTAACTTTGGTCATGATTATAGCTTACTAATACTGTCCTCATATCTGAGACTCTATGTTTGGGAGTGTCCAGTTGCATCCCAACCTGTTTTCCAGCTTTGTGTCAGGGTAAGACATTCAGCGATCCTTATGTTCCCAGCATCTGGGAAATTAGGCATGTTCCTGAATGGAGGCTGTGGAATGTCCCAACAGGAAGAAATGGGGGTGATCAGAGGAATATGATTTTTAGGCTGTGTATTTATCAAGCAATTAATCTCCAAAATCCATTGTTTATTGTTGCATTAATTTTCTGTTTGTGTCCATTTTCACTCAGAAAAACACAAGCTCTCTAGACTGTATGTATACTCCCCAGCACAATGATGTCTTTGTGTCCTGAGTCAAATGCTAGTCACTTTTCATATTTGATGATGTTATGACTCATTTACATATGCAACTGTGAGAGACTGAAATGTCCTATGACTGTCTCAAAGCTTGCTTGTGTCTGTGCAAACCTCCAAGAGAAGCTGCTGCAGCCTGTGAATTGGTCTGGGGGATGTCACCCAGAGAAGCAGGAGTGTATGGAAGGATTCACCCCCCCACACTTTTTTACGTTGCATTGTCCGGACTCTTTAGACAAGCCTCAAAGGGGCAGACATGTACTGAGTTGGCCCCATCCTGTAGCCATTTGTGGCTCTATTGTGTAGGCCAGACCCCATGCATGCCTTGCTAATGAACTGGCAAGACGCAAATGTTCCTGCCCTGAAGCCAGATGCAACAAAACTTGTTGGACCAGAGAAAAAAAAAAAATAAAGGTGAGCAGATATGCTAATCAGCTTAAAAAAGGCAGCAGAAAATTTTGCTCAGTGTGCATCCACCATCGAAGCCAGATCCGTGTGCACCCACCACTGAAGAACTGAAGACTGAGGACCAACGGGACATGGCTGGATCCATGGTGGTGACTATTCTTGCAGCCCTGTCCTTCATCCTTGCTTTATTTCTGTCTTTTCCTTCCATTCTGTCCTATCGCTACCCCTCTTCACTTTTTTAATAATAAAAACCCGTTTTGGGTATACGGCATTTGACATTGTTTGTGTCTTAATCTCACTCTTGAGATCGTGTCAAAACCTCCCCCGATATTGGATCAGGACAGCAACTAAAGTAAAAGAAATTATGAATTAAAAAAAATCAAAATTTAACAATCCTTTTGAGTAATCTTAAAGTGTTATGGAAAGTTTATGTTTTTCTACTTATTTTTACAGGAGTTTTTTGTTGTTGTCGTTTAGGCTCTAATATGTGGGTAATGTGGTTTTTTTTAATGATATGCAACACATCTAGGTCAGTTAGGACAGGAGTATGGCTGGCCACAGACTTCCAGATTTTTCAAGTTTTAAGTCTTGTAGTAATGGACACCTAAATTCTTTAGATTTCATAAAATGTCACAGCGTATGAGAATGACAATAAAATTTTTGAGGCTGTGTATTAAAAAAATGTAAAGCAACCAATCAACAGTGTTACAGCAGTTGGTCATGCAAAAATGAAATAATTATTTCTTTACATAATCAAATTATTGTACAGTCTTTCAAACTTCATAGTAATATATTCATACATTCTGGGCACTACATTTTTCCTCTCAGGAATCTTAGTTCATACACTCTTTTTACTTAGTTTGTGCTGACACTTCACACACTGAAGCCTTCACTCATCTCTTATTTGCAGTACAGTATTGTAGAACCACCCTCTATATACGATTGGGTACCAGCACAAAACTGAAGTTTTTAATGAAACAGGAAACAAACACATCTGATTTCATTACAGTCCCTTCTAATTGAAGATTATAATTTCACCACACCTAAATGAACAGTATATACTTTGCTTTTTTCATGTCTGGGTTGGTGGACCCCTGCAGTCTTACTGTGTTAAGAAACTGATCTTAGTTGAGTTCTATTAGTGAAGAACAAGTGCAAATAAACTCATGTATTTATATCTTTGTATAAAGATTGCTATCTCCATCAGAGCTAAGGTAAATCCATCTTCTTAAAAATCATCCTTCAGGGTTTATACCTCAATTCATCTACTCTCCCTGAACTACCACTGAAGACAGAGCCTCATTGCAAACTAAATGGAAAACTTCTAAGAATTCAGAAAGCTTTTGACCTTAGGCCCTCAGTTTTAACACTCTACCTATGCAACTTTACCCAATAAGTGCAAATGGAATCTTCCCAAATCGTGCCCTTGCCATGGCTCTCTATACTGTTCTAGTTATATTTTTTGCTTGTAAGTCACTTCAGTCAAATGGAAGAATACCAGAAATGTAAACCAAGGATATGCAGTGCAAAATTAGTGCTGATGCCTTCTATGTCTTTGTAGCCTTTAAGTGTGTTTAAAGTAATAAAGACTGTGTGGGTACACTGTGGTCTACCAACTGGTCCTAGGAGCATGTAGAAAACCACAGGATTCTGCTTCATAAATACTAGGCCAAAATATTTTGCCTGATTATCATACAAAGTGTAGAGCTTAGAGAGAAGTTCCTCATCTTTCACACTTTGCAGGTGCATGAGGACAGTCAGAAACTGACCAAAATGTTTGATTCTCTCCTTTGCTGCTGGAAATCAATAGTTACTATATTTTATGACAAATTTAAACAGTTTAGATAGTCCCTCTGAATGCCTAATTTCTCTTGTTATACTGCCTCATTCTGTCCTGAAATTTACTGCATAGAGTTAGCAGAGTTCAGACAGCTCCTGTCACCAAGATAACAGCTGTTTCACTGTATTCATCAAGAAGTTCTATATAATGAAATCATTTATTAATCTAGTTAAATGTTCTTTTTTCGGACATCCCTCACCTACACAGACTGGTTTCTGTGAAATGGTGGCTGAAAGTAGAACTAATGACAGCTACAAGAAAACTGACACAGCATTTCTTTTTTTTCCTTTCTCTTTGCACTGTATAGTACTGAACTCCAGGTAAGACACTTAGAATTAAGTCATAAACCTAAATCTTTTCCTAAAGACAATTTCTGTTACTATATGGTGTATAGTGTATACATATATAGTGTATATATATGGACACACCATATGATCATCATCAGTCCTAAAATATAAATTTTGTGATAATAGATTTTAAAAGAGTTTGATACTAAACACTACAGCTTAGTTCCTTAGCATAAAAATCTGACTTTTTTTAAAGGATGACTTTTAAATGTTTGATAAATATTTCATGCTAGTTCTATTTGTTCTGTAGTACAGAGACACACCAAATAATAGCAACAACTGAATACAGAGGACTAGAAAACTCCAAGACATTATCCAGTTCAAACATCTTTTGAACTTGTTCTCTGCCCAAAATTCAATAAAAAGCAACCTTAGATTCTGCCATAAATTTTAATGACCTACTTTAGTTGACATCTAAGAGTCAAGTACTTTACAGAAAAAGTCCTGTTGAAGTGTAAAGTGAATCTTTGCAGTTAATGAACTTCACATGGTGTTGACACTTGTTTAGGACCATAGATAATGTTAGTGTAGACTGTTTGCTGTAAAAAAGAAATGCATGTAGTAAATAAACTCTTTTGTCTAATTGTCAACTGGTTCAACATGGACAAAATTTAGATTTGGTATCAGTATTTAAGAATTATTCTTCCTCTTCTAGTGCAAATGAGGTTTTGTCAGTATAACGCTCTGAGAAAGGATGGTGTAAAATGTAGCTCTTGCATGACAGTCTTGCTCATCAGAATGTGAGAAAGCATTTGTAAAAACCATATCTATATTCCTTTACATGTCCTCCTAGTTCTTAAAACATTTACTATGTTCTGAATTAAACAAATTGAAACATGTTAAAATTAGCAATAACTATTTTTGAGAAAAAAAAATCCAATCATACAATATGTTTTCATACTATCTTTTAAATATATTGTGTGATTTCTACTTATGCAGTTGAATATCATATGGGGAGATATTTCAGTAGCTGATAGGTGAGCGCAGCAACATACAACTAACTACACAGGGATCAAAGGACTAAAGTAATTTATTTGTATTATGATTTCATCTTCTAGGCTATTGCTATTACTATTATTTATAGTATTCATCAGAAAGAAACAGATTATTTTGGCTACAAATGATTAAAAAAGCCATGAATAGATTTTTAATCTATTATCTGGGAGAATACCCTCACTTGCCATCTCCTATAACAGGGATTTTATTGGTCATTCCTTATGCACCTTCTGGCCTGTGTATTTCTATGTGTAAATTAAATGACCACAGAACTGTATTACTACGAGCCTAACACTTTGATCCAGTTTCCAGTTTATGTCTGTTTCTTCCCCCACATCTATGATTATTATAGAGTCCTTTACCAAGGAATGTGCCTTTTTATTTTATTTGTGTATTATCTTAAATACACATTATGATCCTATAACTATTAGATAAAATATTAATTAGAAATATAAGCTTTGATCTTCTCCAAGGGATTAGTCATTTTATTCTTAAGAAAAGGTGAAAAGGTAAAAAGGACAAAACCTGGTTCTTTTCAAACTCACTGTCATGTAATTTTCAAGTTGATGCACTTATTTCAGCACTATTATCCTTTAGGTTATAGAACTAATCTAGTTTAATTTAATTGCATTTAAGC
The DNA here is from genome assembly GCF_047716275.1 of Strix uralensis. Classification (NCBI taxonomy): domain Eukaryota; kingdom Metazoa; phylum Chordata; class Aves; order Strigiformes; family Strigidae; genus Strix; species Strix uralensis. Next base: position 58,202,875 of record NC_133973.1, read on the forward strand.
CCAAGACTCAAACAACAGAGTCTGGATGTCAGTTAATGTGAGTAAAAAAGGGGAATGTACAGAGCACAGATCCAGAGAAAGCCTAGGAAATTATTTTGCTGTAGAAGATTCAAGAACTCCAGGATTCCTGAGAGATTAGTATTAAGTGATCAGTTTACTCCTAGAGGTAATAATATAGATATTTTAGATATCATATGTGAACATCAGGTATAGAAATACAGTTCAGTGACTAGAATACTAAGTGAGGATGGGGGCACCTGATTTCAGTTACCTCACTCTGCCTAGACTGTCTTTCTCATGTCAAGAAATTCATTAGTTCAGCACGCCCAATTCTAGGGAACCATTCAGTAGTTCAAACATAGGCATCTTAAGCTCTTTGTGATGCTTCCAGAGGTACCTGAGACATTCAAAGATGTCTGGCAAATACAACAGTGGATATCCTTGTCCTCTAGAGGGGCAGATTAAGGCTAGAGAAGTTACTCAAAGGCCTTCAAAACCACAGCAGACACCTTCATGCTTAGATGTTAAATGCCGACTTCAAGCTAGTCATCTAGGATTCAGTTCAGTTTCTCACACACCATTAGCCAGTACCACCCGAGATGCCTTGCAATCCCTTTCCCTCCAAAGTCAGTGCTGAGATGATTTGAGGAGCTGGTATCCACACTCCACCATAGCAGCCTACACTGAAGGGCTGAACCACTGTCTAACAGTGCCTGTCAGTTTCCCTGGCTGTGCATGCAGCCTAAATTACTAACTGAAACCGAGTGCTTAATTTCCTATATGAATAAAAATGTATGAAATTAATGCCATCATCCTTTTTCTTTCTTAGCGTTTCTGTTGACCATACTACCTCACAGGGTGATATGAGAATCAATCCCCTAAGAATCCAGGAGCTGTGGCAGTGATGAGTGCAACATAAATACTGGTGTGAAGTTGTGCTCCTAAGTGAGAATGGGTAACAGATGCCAGATTAAAATGTCTTTCCAAACAAGGGAAAAGGAACACTCAGATATATGGATTTATGAAGTTTAGTGCTGAAGATGACTGGCTAAGCTAAAAAAAAAATTTTTTTTGTTCTGTTATTGTTTTTCACTTTTAGATTTTCCCCTGGAACTTGGTTCAGAGGATTGCTTAAATAATATAAATATGTGAAACCATTCACATCGCTTAAATAAACTGGGGTACGTTTATGAACAGGTGGTACTTGATTATAACATTTTCATGTGCAAATGAGGGTATGGTTGTATTTACAGTAAAAATATGGGTTCTCCCTCCCTCTTTAAAAAATTGACCAACTCATTGCAACACACCTATTAAGTGAACTCCAAAGGTTAACAGACCATACCAGAAATTTTTTATTTGAAATAATAATTTCCCTTCTCCTAAAGTTTTATGTGTCAAAAGAAGAAAAGCACTCTAACTTTCAATTAATGTAAAGACATTTATAGTTTTTAATAGCACTGGTGGCAGAAAAGATAAGTACTGGTAATACTGAGGCAATAAACAAGTCAAAGGTGTGAACTCACAATTAAAGATACCAAAGGAAACCAGGCTGGAAGAATAAAGTGTACAAATACCTGTGCAGTTGTTGAGGACTACTACATCTGACAATTTTATTAGTTGGTGAAGATGTCATCTCCTCTGTGACATTCAGTAGCAGAAGACAGCTAGACACAAGCAGTACAAGCTGAAATCAGTATTCTGTAAGAATAAAAGTTGTTAGTGAAAGCACAACACATGCCTAGCATGAAATGCAGACTTGGCTATCTACCTAGAAACTTTGGTTCACTCTGCAAATGAGGACGCAATGATCAGATTTTCATGGCTATTAGATGGGTTTCATCTCCTATAACACAGAATATTTACAATGTAAGTAGCTACATCTGAGCTTGTGATCACTGATTTCGTTGGTAGCCTTGGGGACTACTGGGCCATTCCAGAAACTGATTTATGTCACTGTTTTAGACACTAAAAGTAAGCAAGGTGAGTCACAATTTTGAATACTTTGTTCCAGATGCCTGAAAATGGGCATCTGACTAGGTAAGAGGAAAAACGCAAAAGGGTGTTGATGAAAGTGTTCTGGTAGTTGTCACACATGGACAAGGTATCAAACAGAAAACAGTTCTACCTGGTGTCCTGATCCAATATCAGGAAGGGTTCTTAAATGATCCCAAGAGCGAGATTAAGACACAAACAAGGTCAGATGCCACACAAACTTTGTAAGCTTTACTTCATGAAAAAACTGATAGTAGCGATAAGACAGAAGGAAGAAGAAAGGAAAAGTCAGAATACCTAAGCAAGCAAACAAAAGAGATGCAGCAATACTAGTTACCACCACCACGAGTCTAGCGACGTTCCGTTGATCTGGTTCCGGTGCAGGTGATGGGGGGGTTCCTGCAGGTGATGGGGAATGTCATCACTGCGAGACTAGCAGCGTTCTGTTGGTCCAGTTCTGGTGCAGGCAATGGGGAGAAAGCTCGGCAGGCGACAGGCTTTGGCAGGCAACAAGGGAGAGAAAGCAAGCAGTGAAAAGCTTCAGCAGAGAGGATCACGCAGCCACTTTTATACAGTCCCCACCATTAGGTCGCTCGTTGCCACAGAGCTCATTTGCATATTCACCGCCCTGTGTTCCCCCATGTGCGCATGCATGCCCAGATGTCCACAGTGGTCGTACCAAGGGGGGGGGTCAGCCATTGCCTTCCATTACACCTGGGGGTTTCTACACCTTTCCATTGCTCTCCCTCATGGCACTTTAGCTTGCATCATCACATCATGCTCCTGGGGAATGCAAAGGACTCTCAGATTAAGCTAAAACAAGTGATCTGCTCTACACCAACTGCTAATGCGTACTAACTGTACAGTACTAGCCTAGAGACAGTCTAAAGTGAAACCATAGAAATGCATATAGAGTGTATGTCAAGTCCGCGACACCAACCATTTTGTTGTACAGATGTGCTGCCAATATTATGCCCTAAATGTTACACTATAAACATAATCCTTAAGATCTAGGTCATATTATAATGAATAAGACAGCTGGTATACAGTTCTGTAATTCATAGAATTAATTTTACATTTGTTATATTCATTCAAGGAATTTTCTTTCTTCAATATTTCTTCTCATAATTTTTCCATTCTGCTTTCTTGTTGCAGAAAAATGATCACACACAAAAGCAGATATGCATGTATTTATGTATTTACTTGACTAATTCATAGATGGTTCATTTCTGTCTCTTAATGCAAAACAGTATTTTGATTCTCTATGTAAAAATACGTGTTATTGAAAGGAATTCCTCTAAAACTGAATACTTGGAGATCTACCAGGAATTGCTCATCAGCACATTGCTGCAGCTTGAAAAGGGAATGGGTGGTATTGTTAGTAGCAGACATATAATTTGTGATGAAAAATAGTGGGAAAATGGAAATAATCCCTCTTAACTGTTTCAGTGGGAACTTTTTCTCCATATTTCCGTTAATTATAATCGCTCCCTCTGTTTTATCCCTAAATCTCTCTTCCTAGTCAAGCACCTCTTGTATCACAGTGCCTGGAGATGGATAAGCAGTGAAGTACAACAGCAGAGAGGGTGAATAATGAATCGCTAGCATGCAAGTACCCTTAACATCTATATAGCAGCTGCTTCAGACAGACTTTTTAAAATGGGATGTAGGAGAGAGGTGTATACTGAGATGCAAATATCATTCTCCAATTCTTCACATATAATAAAATAAAAATTTTATCAGGCCTTGTGATTGTTGTAAGTGTAGGATTTAATAACAGTTGTGAAGGAACCACTTGTGGAAATAGTCCACCTTTGTTATTTCTGGGACAGGTGGAATTTGCTGGTTAGTTTATTTCAATCCCACCCTTTTAAATATTTGATTGTTTGGGAGATTACTTTGGTTTGATTTCCCATCCCTCCCCACTCCAGTGAGGGAATTAATTCCTTTCATGCAGCAGTACAAGTGAATTAGTTTTCATAAAAAGAAATTTTGCAACATTAAGAACAAAGTTAATGGGGCAGTGAGAAGAACTAATAAAACTTATGAGACTCGAGACAGACTGAAAGATCTTGTTAGGAGTACCTAATGAAGCAAAGACAGAACAATCTACAAATCCCCCAAACAGAAAACTGTAGTGGACAAGAAAAGAGAAGTTCTGCTAAACAAAAAACTGGGTACAAGGAGGGCAGAGAGAGGGGGAATGGTAGAGATTTGTATATGGACCAGAAACATAAAGGAAATATTTTACCTTGTATTTATGTCAATAAAAACAAGGATCAGGATTTTTATGATGTCAGTATATAAAAAAGATAGCAAAAATATTAAAATCTATGAAAAATGTCAATAGAGTGTAACTATGTTTTAGAACATTTAAAGACAAAGATCGAAGTTCTACATAGATTAATACTGTGGAGACCCATAGTAACAGTCTGAAAAGCAAAGACCTAAATATGCAAGAAAGGCAAACAGAAAGATGTAGTAAGGAAATAAAAATGAAAGAGTAAGGAGTAAGACCCTAATTGCCTCACTCAGTAGACTCTGCTGCCTCTTTCCAAGGTGAAAAATTCTAGAATTAATGAAAGCCAAGAATCAATAATTGAGGAGGAAGAGGGGAAAAAACCCTGAACAACCCATAATTACCAATGTAGACTACTGAATTTTTCTTTTTACCAAAGGTGAAGAATAAGAGGAATTTTCCAGTGCCAGTGTTATATGATAGCTTTTGGGTAAAAAAAAAAAAAAGAAAAAAAGAAAAAAAGAAAAAAAGAAAAAAGAAAAAAAGAAAAAAAGAAAAAAGAAAAAAAGAAAAAAAGAAAAAAAGAAAAAAGAAAAAAAGAAAAAAGAAAAAAGAAAAAAGAAAAAAATTTACAAAGTATTTTTTGAGACTCACTTTTGAGATTAAGCAAAATAACCTAAAGGAGCATCTCAGGAACATCAGTGGAAGCTCCAGTATTACATAGGACAAGATTTATAAGAAATTGTTCTTGTGCTGGAGAAGGAGTCATTAGACTTTTATACCTATTTTCTGTTATTCCACACAGCCTTGGGTAGTGTTAAGATGTGAGCTTATTTTTCCCAAGTGAAAACTCTTCCCAACTATACAAAGTTATTTTTCCCCCAAAAATGACATTAGCATAGCCTTCAGCATTATTTTTATTTTCTTTCAGTAATATATGCATTTATAGGCAGTGAAATATTTACGTTCCGATTTAAGATACAAATAAGGAATATTGAAAGTGCTTATTCTTCCCATTCAAACCCTCAGTCTGTCAGGAGAAAGATAATATAATTAAATATGAAGTCTTTTTGTTTAATAGTAGTGATAACCATCATGACTTCAGTGCCTGTGGGTCTCAAGGCGCCTAACCAAATATAACTAAAACAACAAGACAAATGATGACATGGTTCAGTACATTTCAGAGCCCTTAAGAAAAAATGTAGGAAAAAAGCACACAAACTAATTATTCAGTAAGGAAAATTCTTATTTTTTATCATTAACACTGTGTTGTGACCAATTAATATATTATGCTCTAAATCCTTTTAGAAATGGAAACTGCACTGCATAGTTTCCCAAGATGGCGATATGATTTCATAGATCCTTTTTAATGGATTATTAAGACAAATCCTTGTGTAATCTGCAGTGTTGTAGAGTTATAACAATGAAACAGGTTGCTTCACCTGTGAGAGTTTTTCAGTACATATTTTGCACCTGATACAGAGGCTCTGAAATAAACAAGCAACCACCAAAAATTAAAAATTTATTATCAACGCAATTAACTAGCCCTCTGCAACTATTCAATTACAGATTCAAATGTCCATGAGAGGAGAATAAAACAACTTCCTAGGGTTTAACAACAACCTAAAACAAAGCACCACTCCCTAGGGTTTAACAACAACTCAAAATGCTCTATCACTCACCTAACAAGTGAGGGCTCTCAACCTCTAGGAACATCTCAAGGCAGCGTCTTGACCCAAGTAACATCAAGGAGTTTCTTTGGGCAGCATCCTAACCCAAGGGGAGAGTCCTCAACTGCAGCGTGCTGCTCCTGGGTACAAACTCAAAATGGCTCCCCCAGGGGACTCCATTTATACCCAGGCCGAATCTGACCTGTAGTCAATAGCGGCTCCCATTGGCCAAAGGCACCAACTACTGTGAAGCCCTGAGAGCAAAGGCAATCAGGAGCTGCTACTCTTCAGCAGCCAAGAAGCTCTGCTTTCATTGGGCGGGTGCACTTGCCACACCAGAGTGAATTGGTTATGAAATGTCTCTTTTCTTTTTATCCTTTTTTTTTCCTAATCCCACTGTTTGTCACTGTATCTGGGGCAAATTCAACTTTTGATAACTACATCATGCTTACAGAAATTAACAGTAGCTTTAAATTGGATAAAGTATCATTTTTGTACTATCCTGTACTACTTCAAGTCACACAATCTACTGCTAACCAGCTGATATGTTCCACTAAAGAACTGGCTGGAGTGCTGTGACAACTAAGATGATCATTAACTACACAGAGAAAGTTCCGTGGAGCTTGAAGTTGCTCTTGTAACATGTTTCAAAAAGAGCGGGAAAAGGCAATTCATGCAACTCTAGCATTTATGGTATACACTTATTTAATAATTTCACAGTAGTGTACAAACATTTAATTAACTACAGAGTGTTACTTCACCAGTAAATTAACATTATTATTATTTTGGATAATAGTCTTTCAGGTCCGAAAGCTGCATAATGGTGATGACAATTTCCCTCTCCCACAGGTTGTTTTCATTCTTGAACGTATTCTTTTCTAAACCTGAAAGTCTGCATTTCTCAAAAAGAACATACACAAATAAACAGAACAAGAGATTCAGTTACAATTTGAATTAAAAAATATTAGTTTAAAACATACTAATCCACAAAAATAATCAGCTATCAGCATCAGTTATACAATAGTTTTTAACCATTTCCTGCATCAGGTGTTTGGGCTATGATGTGTTTTCTGACATGTTTGGTTTTGCATGTAAATGTTAAAACATCTTTTATTTCTAATTGGGGTGGAAAGAACTCCCACAGAAAATTGGGATATTGTACCGCTTATTTGTTTTCTTTTCTAGGAGAACATAAATAATTCAGCTAGAATCTGGATTTCTTCTGTACAACTTAGTTCAGGATTTTGTTCCTTAAGCTTCAATTTATGACCACTTTATGCACATGATACTACTCCTAAAACATACAATGAGTTTTTTATAGGCTCCTATTGGTTTTGGGTGACCTTTTCTCCCTTTTGAATGTCTGGGAGTGTCGCACTTGCAATATCTCAGGGAATCAAGCCCAGAGTTTTTAGGAGATACAAAGGAAGCTGCTGCCTTTTGCTCTGACCTGAACACATTTTATTATAGGGCAAACCCTGAGCTCCCACTAAAATAGATATAGATACAGTGTAAATCCACCAAAAAAATTAGCTGATTGAACTAGTTTTTCTCCTTTTTTTTCCCCCTTCTTTTTCTTCCTCCTTGACACCCCCCACCCCCACTACGTTTTATTTTAAACATACAATCAGTCCTTTCTAGTTTACTGACCTGTGCAGAGCAGATTATAGCTAATAGTAACAACCTACCATTCTGAGACTAATGTTGTTATTCTTGTGACACAGGGACATCAAAAGGAGTATAAAAACATTCAGAGTGACAGGTGGCATTTGCTTTGTTACTCTGCTTTTGCACACGTCTGTGACATCTCTTCATAAGCACAGTAGGGCTTTGATTCCTTAGTGTTTTGTATTCATGTACTTTCCACAGTGCTGCTATGGATCTACAGTATGCTAGGAATTGCAGAAATTCAAAGCATGCATGTAAAGGGATAAATGATAAATTGTTGATGGGAAAAAATGGCTGTGGTCAAGCATGGGAAATAATCCATGAGAGATTTGTATTCCAAAAAGAATATAAACTCCCATGGGAACATAAATGATCACTATTGTTTGTCCTACAATTTTCAACCATACCAGTGAGCTTTCCTACTAATACTAATCTTAAAAATAGATGGTAGTTAGCAGAGGCCACAAATGCATCCTCTCATAGCTGGACAGTGTATTTTAATCCTGTAAGTGTCATTGTGCCGCTCTCTGGTTCAGTGTTGGTTTCCCAGTTTAGTATTCAGAGAGCTAATTCATTTTGTTGCTGGCAGCAGTGCATTAATGATCAAGCTACGACAATGAACACTGTCTGCATAACAAATGCGTCTTTCTCAAGCTGCAGTAAATACAAAGTGATTAACATGAAATAACTGCTCCAGCAAACTGCTTCTCTGCTTTTAAATAGATACTAGTGTTTTTATTTAACCCTGCATTTGTCAGATATGTCTTGAATGGGCTTGTTTGCATTTATTTTTTGGCTGAGTTAAAAGCAAGGGGGGATTGCTATTTTGGAGCTTTATTTTACAGAGTGCATTCTCTTGGAGATCTGCTGTTAGCATACTGGATGCAAATGATTATTAATACTCTGTTCCCTGCTTCTGACATTTACTAAGGCAGAAGCATCAAATAGAACTAAATCACATCATGCTCCTACCAACTAGCTTAATCCTGCCATCCTATCTAAGCTAATGAAAATAAGGTCTGAGCAGGTTAATGTTGCAGTTGTTAATAACCTTTAAATCTAAAAGAGCACAAGGTGGAGTTGATTTGCCTCCCGAGTCAGACGAGAATGTACGAAGAGGGAAGGTGGTGGAATGAGAAGAATCTGAGGTTTCTCTCCCCTCACAGCTCCACCCCCAGTTTTTCTTCTTAATCCTGGCATAATGAAAGATTTGAGCAATGTCACTGTATTATGAAAAAATGGGATTATTCTATTCTTAGAAGGAGTGAAACAGACAGAGACAGAGACAGCAATAGAGACAGAGATAGTTGATTTGACAGTCAATGTTCCTTATCCTTGTTGCCACTCAATCCCTGTTGGGGGAGCCCCTACCTGAAATGTAACAGTGTAAAACTGAAAGTATAACATCCTCCATGAAATGCTTTGGAATGGTTCTCTTGTCATCCAGACAATCCTCTAAAGCTGTGTTGTTCACATTCCCACTGTCATCTCACTTCATCTCATTATAATGTACCAGTAACGTAGGCTTTCTACTCCACAACAGTCTTTAGAGACAGAGTTTTATTGGAAGATGTCGTATAAGAAAGCTGAAATAGTCTTTCTTTTCTATTTTTTTTTTTCTTTTCCCTGCTAAGGCATTGCTGTAAGGATTTATTGTTTGCATGTAGAAATTTTCCTCATTTAGATCATGTACGAGACACTTTTACAACCAGGTTATAGAACTTGAATGATTACATCTGTTGTGGAAATTTGTCTTTCTACTGTTCTATGAAGCTCATTTGAAAGTATATCTCAGTGAAAAATAAACAGCATCATGCCAATGTGAAGCATAATCAAGAGGAAGAGAAAAAGAAAATTGGAAGAGAAAAGAAATTCAGAAGAGAAAATTTTGCTTTTCTCAAGGAGAAACACAAAAAACATTAACAATATGTGGGGTTTTTTTAAAGACATACTGACCCACTCACCATAAATATTGAGTAAAATTTAGAGAGGAGGAAAACAAAGAAATAGCTTAATGCTCTGTTTAAAAATTTGGAACCAGTTCCTTTTTCATTCATTAAGTACAAATCTGTTTCATGGGAGCCTTAACTCAAAGGAATAAATCCCCTCTATTCCCAAGAATAAAAACTGTGCATGGGTTATTTACAAAAAAGATTTGGAAAACATCTTAGCTTGAAGCAGGATGCATATGGACCTGTGACTATAATATAACCTACCAAAGACCATGAGTAGTGAATGGCTGGTAAACAGGCAAAACAAATTTCCTGAAGTGTTCCCTTGACAATCAGACCCTCAGATGTAATCATGTTTAAATACAATGTGATCAATAGAGCTCTGCTGATTCAGAGGCAAAAAGATTCCCATAACTACAGCTGTCATCTTCCATTTCGGTAAGTTATGATAGTTCAAAGAAAGTGGCATCCATATAGTGCAAGGATGAGGTGTACCTGCTGTGCTCAGGAGGGGAAGATCTAGAATACCTACAACAGAAAAGACCCACTAACATTTAAGTAATCTCAAAAGAGGTAACATCTTCTATCTCCTGTTTCTGCATTACGTTAGGTGTTCAATGAACTGGCATAAGCACTACCTCCCTGTTACTTTCCTCTCATTTTTCTCTACTTCCGTTAAAGCTCATGGTGTGGGACTACAGACAGATGCTCCTATGTAGTACAACTAGGTTTAGGAAGCCTTAGAACACACATGCATCTGGCTCATGGGCAAATTTTACAGGCCCTGATAATCTCTGTCCATGCTCTTTTAAAATTATGACTATTGATGTTTTAAAAAGATACTTAGGTAGGTTAAATCAGATTCACATTAGGGACATTTAGCTAAATTTGTGTGTATGTGTGTGTTTCTTTTCTTAAACTAGGAGTTATATGCCAAGCTTTAAATGACAGACTACTAAAGAAAATTCTGTAATTAATGAAAAAAATAAACTTTTAATAAAAATTATGAAAACCAGCAACATATCATGAAAGCAAAGCAAGAATGCTGGCTCAAACTCACAGCTCTCAAGTCAGTTAAATGAATTTCAGTTGATTTCTCAATTAAATAAAATAACTGACTCCCTGACAGCCTGAATTAATGAATGAATGAACAATAAAAACTAATAAAAGAAGTTATGATTGTCATGCACTGATGGTAAGATGAAAGCATCAAGCCAATGTCAGTTTTTAGGGAAAAATAAACGTTTAACTAACATTAAATTGCTGTGAGGCCAACAATCACTGTTTCTGCTGGTTTTTTATTGCAAGAGGTCCAGAAATTCCCATCAAATCAAGGTACAGTTCTTGAACAAATGGACAAAGCCATATATAGCTCTCTATTGCTTTACACAGTCCAGTTAAATTTTACATTGATAAGGTAACCCTTATTCTTTGCTTAAACTATTTGGACAGTTAGGTGTGTAATCAGAAAATCAATAACATGTGATGTCTCTCACACTGAGAAATAATTTTGAAAGTATATGTAAACCTGCATCATATGGGTTCTTTCAAGGTATGCTACAGCTTTATTTATGGTAAGATCATGAAAAAAATAACAGATGGGACTTTTTAAAGAGATATTTTCTATTAAGTATCCATTTTGAATCTTCTTTGCTCTGGCTTTTCACTGGATCAATGTTAAATCATAAAAGCTTTGCTTGTCACATGCTTTATGGCTACTCAGGCAGGAAAAACAGCTGTGTACTGGAGCTGAGGTAAAGACTTTTAACCATAATGAATTTTACTTCTAGGTCCTAGTCTCTTTTTCTTTTCTAACGTCTTTCACTCAGGTAGTTCTTTCTTTTCTCATTTTTCCTTCTTTTTTACTTGTTCACAAAGACTTTCAGTGCAAAGAGAAAACATCAGACAGGTCAGAGTTTAATAAATAGTTTTGGCCTTGTGTTGGTAGTATTAGCGTACTTTCTCCAACCAGTTAATCTTATACTGTTTGATGCAAACATCTTTCTAATCCAGGTTCTGCCTTCTGCAACAACCCTCCTACATTATTTAGGTTATTAATTCCATTTTTCCCAATTTTTGTCCAAAAATACATGTTATGTAGTTTCTTCTTTCACTTTAATTGCCTGTCTGTTGTTTGTTAACCTATTGTTTGCATTATTTATCACTAAAAACCATTTTAAAAGTTAAAACTTAAATTGTATGCTGTATGAAATTACATTGTGTCCTCTTAAAGAATTATGTTGACTCGATGCCAAATTGTGCTTTGCTTGTACCATCTCCACTGGAGTTCTGCAATGTATAGTAAGCTACATAATATTTGGGGATAACAGATTTTTGAACAGCTTTTGGCAACCACTCTGAAACATTGATAAGAAACATTAAGGAAGAAAAAAGGAATAGAACACCACATGGAGTTTGCATTAGTAAAGTTGTGATAAATTGACAGTTTACTGCTTGCTCTTTTATTCATGCTGTATCACCGGGGAGCATCGGGCTGCTGAAGTAAACATCATGGATGGGAGAAACACACAGAGCACACTGTACTGTTACAAGGAGGGAATTATTTGGGAATTTATCAGCATATTCTTAGTAATTTTGTCTTCCCTGGTGTCAGGCAGGGAATTATCTTGCTTGTATTTCTTCAGAGCTGCTACACTAAAAATAGGGAAATCCACAATAGTACTATGTCTTTACTAGTATGAAATTATAACATTAAGAATAGTTATCATAACATATGATGTATCAAATCAGGAATATGGATCTCTACAGAAAATTTTGTGCCAGAAGTCTAATTTAAACTATTAGTTCATGGAAATTTTAAGGGACAGAAGCTCTTCAGGTGAGAAAGTATTACAATGATGGTGTTCTAGATGTCCACATTTTACCATATTCTTCTTATAAAAAGAGGTATCTATTTACTTCAGTAGCCAGAGACACATTTATATTGAATCCTGAGCAGAAAACAGCTTATGGTAGGTCTATAAAGGAGGTCTTTGAGCAGCAAAAAAATGCTGAAATTATTGTACTATTTTCCAGTTTTCTCCTAGATAGAGTACAAATGTTGATCATATTACTAACAACCAGAATAAGAAAGAAAGAAAGAAAGAAAGAAAGAAAGAAAGAAAGAAAGAAAGAAAGAAAGAAAGAAAGAAAGAAAGAAAGAAAGAAAGAAAGAAGGAAAGAAAGAAAGAAAGTAAAAAAGGTAATACTTCCCTCCCCCCAGTAAAATCTCCACTGGTTGTTTTTTTGTCTTACTTTGTTGAGCTTTTAGTATTCATACTTATTCACATAGGGTGGAAGGAAATGAGGCTCCTGACAACCTGTTTTGATGCTGCTTGATACTGAAGTGATGAAGAGCTGTTGGATTCCTACTGGTTACCCCCGTGGATTAATGAAGGGTGAGACAGAAATTGCAGAGCTGCCATGCAGAATGACCTTACCTGATAAGACTGTTCTGCCTTCACTGCAGTAGGTGAGAAGGGCAGGCTGTATGCAGCAGGCTGTTTTTTCTGTACCTTAATGAGAAAAATTGACCTGTTTATCCACCAGCTGTCTTTTTTGTTTTTGATTCAAGCCATTTTTGGAAAACCTTTTCTGTTCTTAAATGTTGAATTCAAGCAGACTCCTCCAAAGAATGGCTTATTGTCAGCAAAATTTAGTGGATTTCCACAAACTATGGAAAAACACCTGCCAATAGATGTGTTTGTAAGACAATGACATTCACAGACTACTTCAAAACACATAGTATACTGGCTTCATTTATATGACATATGAAGTAGTGTATGAGTGAACACGGGCTCCTTTTTTCCACCTACTAAACTGTTTTCATTGTCTTCTGTACACCTTTTCTATAGCTTAACTTTGCTTTTTATTTTTCTTTTGTATCTTTAGGACATTTTTGGTAAAAAAATAAATTATTAAAATCTCCAGATTACAGCTTTTTTTTTTTTTTTTTTTTTTTCATGTAGAAAATGAACACTTTGATTACATCACTTTGCTTGGCTTTAATTTCATGCTAAAAGATAAGTATTTTCTAATACATGCAATAAAAACACAACCTGTTTATATCAGACCGTACAAACAAAGAAAGTATCTTTTAAGGTTACTGAATCAAACATTGAAAAGGTAGGAAATGCAAAAATAAAGGTGGAATGAACGATTAAGTTAGAATTAAGGTAGAGTAAACAATTATCTGTTCCGCTGCTCTTTTCTGTTTTTCACAGTTCTTGAATCTAGTATATTTGTGCAGTTCAGATTTCTCCCCAGATGCTCATCTCAGCATCTGATTCCTCATTCAGCCATTAGACTCCTGCTGCTCCTTGATTTTCCTCACTTCTTTCCAAATTACAGAAACATAGCAGCCCTTCTCTCCCCCAATTTGTTGTGTCATACTCAAACTTTCACTGTTCTCAACATCCAGGTTGTCAATAAATACATCAAAAAATACTTACACCAGTATTCATTCCTGAGAGACGTTACTGCTAACCATCCATCAGTGGGACTTCACACTGCTGATCACAATCCTTCGCTCCTGATGATCCAGCCAATTTTCAATCCACCCTTTGGCTGACTTACACAGTTCATATCTCAACAGTTTGGCTGTTAGAATACTATGGGAGACCATATCAAAGGCTTTACTAAAGTCAGGGTAAACAACACACAGTTTGTACAAATTGTCTGAGATGTCTTTTCACTGAACGTTTTAAGCAACTATATTTCAGTCCATAGGTTGATTATTAATTGTGTGCTGAGGGTATTGCTTTTAGTAGTAGCTAATCATTCACTGATCATCATGTAGCAGCACATAGTTCCCAGATAGTATGATGTTTCAGACATCCTAGTACTTGGCAGAAATCAGTCCCGACAGGTCCTTCAGACTCTGGAACTGTGCATAGCATCAGCACTCACAAGGCAGTTATGTTCAGTTAACAGGTAATGATATATATCAATATTACCATACATGCACCACACAAGTACTAAGGACAGTCCAAGTCTCTTAGACTGATTCACTTACCACTTTGTGCTATCTACAGTATACTTTTGCCACTTATGTAGCTGCTGTTATTTTGTTGTGGAGGATCCAGAAGTACCCCACTCCCCAGCAATTCTGGAGTGGAGTTCACAGGGCAGCAATAAGTTTCCAACAAAAATTTAAAAACAGCACTGCAAAACACATTTGGCTAGTCTCTAGGTTTAGCAAAACAAGATCAAGGTGGGTAGTCAAAGAGAGATTTTCATGGAAACTCTACAAAGCATTAACATATGACAGTAAAGTTTGAACAGACAAGAACTGATGTGATATAATATGTATTCAGTGTAGGTGTTCAGGTGTCGGTAGCAGGGTGCTGCAGGGTGGGCTCTGTGAGTAGACGCCAGGGGCTGCCTGTGCAGGGCACAGAAGGTTCCAGCCAGCTCCCGTGGACCCAAGATAGTAGTAAATATATATTTAAGAAAGAGAAAAATGCCACACAGTAGTAAGAAGTGAGGGAAAGAAAAGTGAAACAACCCTACAAACACCAAGGAGAGAGAAGAAGGAAAGGTGGAAGTTCTCCAGGGACTGGAGCAGAGATACCTCCGCAGCCCATGGAGGAGACTGCACCTGAGCCCATGGACAACCCCATGCTGGGACAGGTATGTGCCCTGAAGAAATTGCAGCCCATGGGAAGGGCTGCAGACATTAACATCGTGTTCCTGAGGTTCACCAGTCAGCACTGGCTACACAGCCCTAACCGGCCCTTATCTAACTCTGAAGCTGTTGTCTTCTCAGTAAGAATGCTCTAGATATTTGGGTGGTGAGAACAGTACACATGCCCATCCCTGTACATCTCAGAAAACAAGATGGGCCTCTACAGATGACATACACATGACATATACACCTTGCTCTACATTGTTTACAAACATGAGGCACTCCTACTCAAATCCTTTTTTATCACCTCCTCATTTTCTTCTTTGCAAAAAAGACCACATCCTTTCCCTCCAAACTCAGTCATGCCCTGATTCATTCAGAGTCGTGGAACTGGTGCATTAAAGAACAGGCCTTTGTCATCCTGAAAATCAGTGGCATTGCCTCCAGCAGTTTGGGGCAGCCTTACAACATCTCTGAAGACATTTAACATAATTTTTAGAGAAAGCTGTGTTCTGTATGCCAAGGGAAGGGCAGAAAACTGCAGTAGCTTGTTGGAGATAGGTCTCAGTGCTGGCCCTAACATCTTGGCTAGGAAGACATTTTTGGCTATGCCAAGACATAGACTTATGACTGCAAATCTATTCTAGGACAGGAACTCCTGCTGGACTGTTAATTCTGAGTGAGCCCTGTAGGGACAAATTACTTTCTTGGCAGCATCACAGAAGCAATCTGGACATGTTCTGTGAGAGATAGAAAGATAGATAAGGCAGAAAATTTGAATAGTTACTGCCTTACATTTTCAATAACATTTCTGGCCTGAACCAGAAGCCCACAATACTGAAGTTCACTGAGCGGCAGTCTGACCAGATGGAACAGTCGCTGGTATTTACAAGAACTCAGCACCGCCAATCACATCACAGCACCTTTCTCCTGCATAGACATTTTATCAGGAAGTGTAGAGGTAAGCTGAATCATTATGTGAAATTTTGAGACAATTGGCCTGGTCCATCCCTTTGTTTGCTGTGCAACTCCATCTTTTTCCAAAGCTTGGGAATTCTTCTGTGATATGGGAACTGAAGTGGCCAGAACTGGCTAATGCGATTGTGGGAAACCCAAAGACTTGTGTTCCAAAGACTTGCAGACAGTCATGAGATTTCATGTTAGAAATTGTTGGGAGTACATAAGGACAATCAGAGTGGTAGATCATTACTTGGAGCAGCCGCTGAACAGTCCTGCTTACTGACTTCTTACACTGACTTCTTACCAGACATGAGAGACTGCAACATGTCTTCTCATTCCCTTCTTCTGTCCTCTTCTTCCACTCTGGGGTAAGTAGCTCTTAAGAAAGGAGCATGTGGTTGTGATCTTAGCTACTTATCTGTAATAGCTTCATACACAAACTTTCCCTACCTCTTCTCATGTTGCATAGATGAAATCTCTATCTTCCTCAGTTCTTCTGAAGAATTGCACATAACTTTTCTGTTTGTACTATAGCTTGTTAACAAGTAGGAAGTTCTGTCTTACTTGATAGATGCTACAATAAATTGCTGTTCTTTTCCTCATCTTATGGATGTGAAACCTAGAAATGTGTGGCTCATTTTTGCAGAAATTAATGTAGAGATAATGACATCTAGATTTCCTACCATCAGTCAGTTTTTAGGTAGATGTCCTTACTGAAATCACTAGGAGTTTTACATAAAAGATGTTTTACCGCATCCTTTTAGAGTTAAGTAAAGAAGATTTTTTTTTTTTTCCTTTTCTGCCCTCTCATTAGTATAAATTACAGTTCCATTTAAAGTTTTTTCAAGACTGGAATTAGTGTTAGGGAATTTCATGTGAAAAGTTTTGTTATCTAAAATAATTTATATAAGTTAAATCTTTTGTAACACATTTGTAGGTTATTGAAATGTGGTCAAATGGAAGACACTCATGTATTCACTTACTGTAGCTTAACACAGAGAGTGTGTCATACCATCAACTACTACAATAAAAAGTACCAGCTTCCATAGCTAATTTAATATTGTCCTGTGGCTTCATTAAGAAGAAGGTATGCATACAAAAGTGTTCTGCTTTTCCAGCTGTCTTTATATGCAACATTTGTAGTGCTGCTAATGAAGTAAATAAAAGGAAAACAAATCCCTGCTGGATCCTAGTTTGTTCACTGATATGAAAGGTCTCATTAAAGAAATGGCTATTGTGTACAAGTATTCCACAACATTTTGGATATTAACATTATAATAAGGAGTGCAGTTGAGAGCATATGACATTTTCTAGCCTTATCCTAATACTAGAATTATCTTGCTCTGAAATAAAATTGGAAACATTTAATTATTAAATACAAAACTATATTTCTGGTTTTCCATAGCGGATTTGTATTTAATAATTAACTATTTGTTTCAAGTAAACAATGCAAACATTGTTATTTAATATCTGATCTGCAATATTGCTGTGGCACTATTTTGTGAGCCATTTCATTTTTCTCTCTGCAATTATGTACTCTGTGCCACTTGTGTGTCATCTGAAAGCTTCTGAAAATATTTTTGATATCTTCAAACCAAGGGGAATATAGATAACAGCTTCTGCTACTAAGTGTAAATGTACTGTGGAAATGTCCTTGTTATTAGTCTAAAAATATTTCTAAAATGTTTTTGATAGATGTTTATCAGCATAGAAAGAAAGCTTTGTTCAAGAAACTGTATAATGGTTAAGAAGCAATTATAATACAGCAGTTGCTGAGCATATTAACTCTGATTTCATTTTCAGAAAGAGAGAGATGAAAAGAGTTAATATTTTGCTTTTAGATAATAATAACCTTTTGGCCTACATATATAGCTTTTATCCATAAAGGAATGATTCAGAAAGTTCTAAAATGGCAAGTAAGTTGGATAGGGAGAGAGAACCCATGCAAATAATTATCCCCAAGAAGCACTATAACTGCAGCAGACCATTGTCCTTCCTAAAGTTATTGTCCTTCCTAAAACTAATATTCCCTCTAGCAGTCCACTCTACAGCAGTCTGAACATTCCTGAAAAAGCTGGACTGTTGAATCTCAAATAAAAAATATAGATCTTATCTTATAAATGTACTAAATGAACCTCTACTGGGAGAGATGGAACGAGATAAAAGAGAGGATCAATGAAGTTTCAATTTGTCTTTACTATCAGCCTATGGAGCACATATCGCCACACCCCATCATGTGGTCATTCAGCCCTACCTTCCCTGTACAAAATGGGTTTGCTTCCTCCTCTGACAGAACTTTTTATCCAGTAGGCAATAATCCATGTAGACCAACTACGTCCTCACTGTCAGGAAAAAGGACTTCAGACCGAGAACTAAAAATCACCCTTTCCCTTATACTACTGCCTTGGGAGACTGACAGCACTTGGGCTGACAGATTTTCCAGTCTGATGCTGTGCTGAGCCCATAAAATGTCCCAACCTTCCTACCCATAATTTATATAGTATAAAGTAGATTAATTACAAGATATAGAGGGACAGATTTGGTTTATCTATTTATTCTACTTCTGATCATAACCCTGTGATTTCTCTTTTCATTTCTTCACAGGCATGGGTTTACTTCAATAGTTTCAGCTTTTCAAATGAAACCACAGTTGGTGTTTGGAGTCACATAGTTTAAGCCTCAAGGGAACCCCTCAGAACAAAACTTCGTAATCTGCATCATTTATAATTAATATTTTATGTAAAAATGGGAGCTTATTTTTTTTCTGGCCACACCTTTTTCTAATACTTCTTTTTATTAAGCATGTCACATTGGTATTGTTAGGTCATATAATTTCAAATGAATTACATATAGTTACTCTGCCATTAAAAGGAAACTCCGAAATTCTTTCTGAGTTTGTTTAAAAAAGTTTCTTCTGCCAAAGGTTGTCTAGTACAGACAATTTGCAACTGAATCTTAAGCTTACCCCTCATGGAGGCAGTGTACTGTCATCACTGCATTTTGCTGCATGGGCAAGGTAACATGTTTGAAATTCTGACTTCTGGCCAAGATCTTGAGGAATATTGGAAAATTACCTACACAAAAAGAAACAGTGTCTTCAATTTAGTGTGAATTTAAAATTTTTCAGGGAATTTTAATAAGCCCGGTAGGTAGGACATACTGGCGTTCTCGTGCAAATTGCTCATATTAACAACAAAGTTAATTACTGAGTATTGTGGAAATGGTGTGAAGACACTTGCATATTCCATTATTGTGGGAAAAAAGTCTGGTATCTGAGCCATCAAAGATTATTAAATGTAGATTAGACCATGCAAGCAATCCCCTACTTAGGTAAAAAGCTGCAAAATGCTTTATGTCTGCTTAGCTATGCTTGCTTTCTTGCATAATGAGTGTACCAGTTAATATGTGGTAATCTTTCAGCTGACGTGTATGTGATATAAGACAAAGGAAGATAGAGGGAGGAAAAGTTTACTCTTCTGCTAATGACTTATGTTTGCATTAACCTTCCAAAGGGACACAAAAATTTGTATCTGTACTACGGAAGAAATTATTTTCAAGACTTAATGGAATTTTTGCCACATGTTCTCCTCTATATAAAGATACTTCTTTTTTTTTTTTTTTTTTTTTTTTTTTGTTTTTTTTGTTTTTTTTTGTTACTAAACTATTGATGAGCCGGCTGTTTCCTAAATAAATTCATAACTAATAGAAGACAGAGCTTGAGGAGGTAATTACAAAAACATGACTAGGGACAGAATTTTTTCTCAATCTCCTACTACAATTATTCTTTTATTAGAAAACAGAGGCTTTGCAGAGTATTTTGCCAAGTGAATTATGTAGAAGAAGAAAAGAGTAAGATCCTAAAAAGTGAGAAGGATTACAAAGAGTTTCTGGTGACATTTGTTTTTTGGATGAATCAGTCTAGTTATGGTTGTGTTTAGAGCTAAGAAAGGTTGAAGGATGATTTTCCAAGAAATGCAGAATAAACCACCAAACCAGAAATTGGATTTGAGAAGCAGGGAATATGCACTTTCAACAAGAATTGCAGTACATACCACAATACTTTAAAATCCTTGATGATAGTATCCATAAAACTGTAAAATCCTCTAACAGTCAAGAATTTAAGCCTCAGGCAGTGCATGAACAGTAAACATTTAACAAAAACAACTCCCATCTCATTTTTCCTCCTCTTGCTGTGTACAGTTTAATTCATTTTATTGTTTCATATTTCAGTTGATCTCACACTACCTTTTCCCTCCCCACAATACTAGTCAAGAAAGTGTATGGTAATTAGATGGCATGCCTCTGGCACAAGTTGTTCACTGCAGTAGAGTCAGAAAGCATTTCTTCCAATGCAGTTTGGAGTTGCATTATGGGATAATTTAATTTCAAACTCCTAAGTCTTTTCTGTGGTGAAAAAAAGCATTAAAGGAATAAGTATGAGGCAGGGGAAAAGAAGGACTTCAAGGTTTTTCCTTAAAACAACCAGAATTAAGTATGGCTGAAGGCACAAATGACCAAATGAGGCTTCCTCCTGGATTTAGAGAGAACCCTCCAATTTTGTTTCCACTGCATACAAATTTTTTTCTGCCCACTTACATTCTTTCCAACTCTAGCACTCTTCCCAGCTGCATACATCTTTTTCCAAGCAAACTCCCACAGCAAATTTTCAGAGATTCTTCCCATTGGATAAAATGTCTAGATTTTCCCCTACACATCTTTTAAAAGAAGCAGCAGACATAGCTCAGGAACCTTTGGGCAACAATGTTAACTATTCAGGACAGAGGTCGTAACAATACTTACCTTAAAGAAAGATTCTTCTGAAAGACTTCTAAATGTGTTCATACAGGAAAAGGCAATGAGAATAAAATAGAAGGGAGGGTAAATACCAACTATGTCTGTACGAGACAATTTCATTCCAAAAAGAAAATTAATTTCTATTCTACCTCTCTCAGGCCCCAAAAGTCAGTACACCAAAATCTTTACTTTGGCCTCACAAACTGTATCTGGCCTCCAAGCATGTTCAGAAGGTAATTGTAGTGCTTGAGTTTCTGATTTCTCAGGGTCTTTACTGGAGTGGATGTTAGTGATGGCCTATGGAAAACTGGTAAGCTTCATTCTTCCAGACATGACTATGGTGCATAAAGTAAATAGTCACTTTATTGCACAGATATACCTAAACTAAGCTAACTACAGGGCAAAATGTATTTTGGGGTATATTTTCCCTTAGCTCATTTTTAGAAATGTTAACAAAGTTTTGCTTTTCTCAGAATGTCTGGGAGAAGCTGGCAAGATTGTTATTTGAGTATTTTGCAGGTATCCTCCACACAGATGAAAAGAAGATGAGGCAGGCAGTGGACACCTGTCCTAATAGCATTATTCTGCCAGAACTTCCCTGAGGAAGCCAGCAAAATTTTCCAGCTGGCACAACACCTGACTTTCATTAATGATTATACAGTGGCAAAAGAGATACTCTTCGCTTGCAGATAATGCCAGATCTGCTCCTCATTTGGCTGCAAGTCTGAAAAAGGGATGCATCCCAGGAGCCATAAAGAGGATGATGGCACTATTTCAGTCTTCCTGTATGGTGTATGTAATGGTGATTTTGTAAGCCATGCTGCATGTCACTGGGCAGGACTGTGACAGAGATGGGTGAACTGAGTTGGCACATGGGTAGGCCCTGGCTAGGAATGAGTGCATTGACCTACAAGTGTCGTGTGTTATCCACAGCATGTGCATGACATGTCCAGATTAGCTTTCTTATGTATACCCATAAATTTGCTAAAACTTGGCTTGGATATGAAACTGTTCCATGTGGGTTTCATCAGTCTGTTCCTAGCCCTGTGTCTTGGTCCAAGATCATGCAACTATTTAGATTAGAAGGGACCTTTGGAAGTCAGTTGGTTAAGTCAGGGCTAAATTCAAAGTTCAATCAGGTTGCTCAGAGCCATATTCAGTCAAGTTTTAAATATCTCTGAGGATGGAGATTCCACAACCTCCTGGGGCAACCTGTTCCAGTATTTAACAACTCTCTTGGTGATGTCTCCCACTGTCACTTTCTCTCCAGTCAGAATTTCCAGTTTTGCAAATTGTCACTATTCCTTCCTTTTTTTTTTTTTTTTCATTTCTATCTGAAAATACTTTGGATCTGTCTTCTCTGTAATCACCCATTAGATATAGGAAAAGAAGCAATTGGATCACTCTTTAACCTTTTTTTCTCAAGGCTAACTTCTCCACCAAGTCTTTCCAGTTCATCAATATCTCTCTTGCATCCAGGAGCCCATAACTGGCACAATATTCAAGATGAGGACTCACAAGTGGTAAATAAGAAAGAAAAATAATTTCCTCCAGCCTGTTGACTGTAATCCTAATAATGAAGTCCAGTATTCAATTAGCTCTCATCTCTGCAAGATATACTGCTGATTCAGTCAGTAGTCTTTTTTTTACAGAGCTCCTTAGCTAACCAGTCCCCGCCCTGCATGGACGTGTGGAGTTATACTGCAAATAAACCTGTATCCAGCTGTGTCCAGCTGTTTCTGAATTGTCGTTTTGCTTTTGCAACATGACCTTGGACCTGACTCACTACCTCAACTTCTCTGAAGATTACTGGAGCATTGAAAAACCCTGTTGTTATCGTTACCCCTGTTCTGCTCACCCTTCTCAGACTGTGCCCTGTTGCAGCAGTGCAGCACCCTGCCTGGCCAGCACTGGGTCACCTGTGCCTCCCAACTCACCCTCCCTGGGGAGGACTCCTGCTCTAGCTGTTTCCTGAAATGGGCCTCAAGACAGGACTTCCTTCCACTTAAACAAGTCAAAGTCTCTTTTGCTGAAATCTGGGATCTTCAGTCTGCTACTGGTCTTCCTCAATTTCCTCAGGCTCTTAAATTTTCCCATCTCATGGTCACTTCAGTCAAGGCTGCCATCAATTGATCAGTTTTTCCTTATTGCTGTGTGCATAGCAGATCCTCAAATGCACTTCCTGTTGTTGAATTTTCCAGAACAAATATTTAAAAATTGTACCCACCACACTCCGGAAGTTTCTGTGTCAGCATGGGGTGAAAGTTCAAACTCTCCTATGGAAAAAACCCCATGTGATCATGAGTCTTTCCTTACCATTTCAGCTTGGGGAGGGACAGGGAATGCAGGAGAAATGAAGCACGGGACAGCTGTGTGAGAAGGCAGTAGCGTCATAACCTGTGCAGCAGAGGGAATGTGTATATCTGGCTAAAGATGGTTAGATTTTTCTCCATTTTGTGTCTGTACTGCATGCTGCCTACAGGTACACACTGAAATAGCAGCTACCAAGGATTTCAGAAATACATATAAGTTTGGCACTACATTACCTTTCAAAGTGTAACGTGAGTGTGATATTCTGACATAACTCCTGGCTAGAAAAATCTGCATCACTGGGCAGCCCAGGTCTCAACATAATGCTGGCAACAGAATAAGGTTTGTAGAGAAATCAAGGCATCCTATCTCTCAAAGGCATTGCATCAGGGGAAAAGGAGTCCTGCTATGGCAGATGAACAGCTCTCTGCTTATAAGTCTGTACACATAAAGAAAGCTCCAGTTCTATTAATCATCATGCTCACAGGTTTTTTTGATTATGTGGCATATGATTCTTTCACAGTATGAAGGGGATTATCCTGCTGCACAGGCATCACAGACACATGCTCTGTAAATGATGCAGAGTTCAGTCTTCTGCTTGTGTGTATTAACATAATATGATGGCATGGTGCAAACTGTTGTGCATCCTTCTGGGGATACTTTAAGTATCTAAGGCATCTTATGAAAAGTCTGTTTACAGCTGTTGCATGGTCTTTGGAGTACATACTCTGACAAGCGTTTCCTGGGTGCTCTGATTATGGCTCAGATATGTTCCAAGGCCAAAACGGCATGGAAAGCCAGGCAATTAGTCCTTGGGGATGTATATGACACTGTTGAAAAGAAGCAGTGTAGGTATAGGTAGAATGTTAAATGCTCTCCTAAGACAGTCCAGGAGACTACTAAGGAATTTGAGTCCAGGTTACCTGAGTCTGATTCAAGTGCTTTCACAGCAACACCATCATTTCTCTGATGTTTATCTGAAGTTTCTGGCTGTTGATTTCTTCCCACTTCCTATACATTTTATTGTGTTCATTTGATTGTTTTTTTTAACATTACATTCTCAAAGCTAAGTCCTAACTCTTGCTACTGATATTAAAGCTGATAAGAACTGACCAGAACTACTTAAGAAAGCATTTACTAATGAATGATAAGAGGCAAACAGCAAAACTAAGGAAAACAGACTCTTCTTAGTATCAAAGGTCATTTCCTAACTCTGTAGCAATGTAACTTCTACAGTTTGCATGAACCTCTGCAGCTCCAATTATTTGTTCTTTGAGAGTTTCTAGCTTAAACTGTCAGATAAAACATCAAAAACATCAGATAAAAGGTCAAGGGGGAAAAAAAACAGAAAAAAGGCAGAAAAAACATCAGATAAAAAATGGCATGGGATTCTAAATCTATAAATGTTCTAAATCTATAAATGTTCTTTGTTCCCTCTTTCAAAAAGCTGAACAACTCAAACTATGTGTTGTAAGACTAAGAGGTAGTACAGAGAAACTGAACAAAACCGATAATGCCAATGGTAGAACATTGGTATATTCTATTATCTAATGCTTGTACAATAAGCCAAATAAGACTTCAGTTCTTGCCTTTATTTCTTTCTACTTTCTCGATTATAATTCTATGGTTTTGAATCTTCACTGATGCATTTTAATCATTCTATTTGCTTTGTGTGTTGCAATACTTGCAAATGAAACTATACAAGCCATTTGATAGGAAAATAAGATAGGTATGATACCTGTTCCTGAAAAAAATGTTGAAGAAAAATACAGTAAGGCAAAATGTAAGCAGTCATTTTAAACTCTAATGAAATCTATCAGATAGCTTTTAATTTTCTTGCTTAGTTCAAGCAGACAGCTTCCTATCACACCCCTGAATTTAGGTGTTCTTTGCATTAATACTGCAAGGTGGAAAAACAAAACAAGAAGCCCTGACAGTATCACTGCCCTACTCTGAGAGTTTAATAAAACATGCATAGATGCAATGTAGGCTGTTGTTGCATGAAAGCTTAGGCAAGGTACTGACATGGAAGAAAGGTTGGAATTCAGGTTACCTAACTTGAGTATCTACTGAACCAGTCACCTAAGCTACCTTTATAGTCAATGGGAGATATGTTGACAATTTTAGAACATGATTCAAGCAACCTATTTTATATGTCTATTTCAGTATGATACAAACCAGTCTATAAACAACTAATTCTTTCTGCTAGCTAAAATGGAAGAATAACTTGTCTATTCAGATGAAGATGTCTATGTTTAATCAGATGAGCTACACCCAAAAACTTAGTTTCTTCTTCTATTAACTTTGACAGAATGTGTAAATACTAAAAGTCCTACTGATTTCCTTTGCCCTTTCTAAGGCAAGAATATTTCTCCATAAGTTTCCCTGAGAGTTTCATTATATTGCATTAAACAGGATGAGACACACCCTGGCCTCTCCTCCTGTATTGACGAGACTGTTTTTGAGGGACAACATACAAAGAAAGCATTAACCTTTCCACAAAGGAAACGATTATATGTCCTATTAAAGTCAAGTTTCCCACAGCTACACATAAGAAAGCAGAGTTTGTCCTTCAGTTGTACTTATTGGCTACTCTATACTAGTAAATTGAATAATGTCAGGGTATGTTCCTGGATACTGAAACTCAACCACCCATGCTCTTACATTGTTAGAATGGTCCTTGGCATGGGTTTTGCAACTGAACAAAAGGCATTCTCTCAGGCATCTTCTGGACTCATTGTAGGAGTTAGCAGAGCCAAGAGATAATCCTCAATATGCAATCCACATACAAGTACACTTTTTTAGGAATTAAGAGAATTCAGCCATACAGATGCAGGCCACCACATGCCAATGGATCTCAGTGCTAGAGAATAGTTAACATTCTGGAAATATTTATATTTTCCACTGCAGACAAAATTCAGAACCTAGCCACCTAGGTGAAGGAGTTCATATCTCTCTCATTCTAGCATGCTTGTCAACATTTTTCTTCTTAATGATAATAAAAATTTTAACTAGATAGAAGTTTCCTCTGTAATCTCCTCTTTCTCCACAGTCTCCAAGTACTTTATTTTGCAGCAAGATGACTGATCATAATGGAGGAGACTGTTATGTCAAAACCACTTGATTTTATTATCACTGAATAAAGCAACTGGGAAAATATAGTATCTGTTAACACTTCAGCTTCAAAACAGTCAATAGGGATAATGGGTAATAAAAAAGTATATCACAGATTGATGAAGTTTTAGTAAGTCTCTCTAATAAATGTAGCTATTTCTACATAGGATCATCAAAAATTATGATTGTTGGAGGGGCAGGTTATTGAGGTTTAGACATGCTTAACCTTAAAGTTAAAAGTTCAAAATAATTTTCTATACCAGTGGCATAGAATTTTTGGTAAATTTTTCCATAACTTTTTTTTCTCCCTTTTTTCTTCTAATAGGGTTGAATTAATTGTGTAAAATAACTTCTGTCAAATGTGCAATGCATTCCTAAGTAAAAACCATTACCATACACTGAAGTGTTTTATACTATGAAGCGATATGTAAAATACACCTGAGATTTATAAAATGCTATTGTACTTCAGGCTACATCTTCACTTTAAATATGTAGTGAGTGTAATTAAAGGAGCAACAAAGGTAAATGAAAGTGCAACACAGCTGTTAGCCTCATTCCTTACACTCAGTGGTTTCCAAAAAAACCTGTAGCTGTTTCCTAGAAGGAGCATGTGGTTTTAACTCAATGGAAGTAATGGAGTTTGGACTCATATTACTTACCATAAACAAGTGGAAGTCAAAAGACAAGAATCTGGTCCCCCATTGAATTACACTGTCACCTTAGAATCTCTCTGGATCTTTCTTGTTATCAGCTCTATAATTCATATAGGATTTTTTCTCCTTAGATACATTTTTATGCAGACCATTTTAAAATTAATAGTACTTGGTATCTACACCCTATCAGATTTCATTCCATACATGAAAATGTATTTTATCTTAATTTTGTTGTGTTATGTACATATTCATATTTCTTTAACTATTATGTTTTGGTATTTTCAGTGCATTGAGAAAAAGAATCTTTCTTCATATCAGAATTGATTTATAAGTCTTTAAGGCACTCCTTAGTGTTTTACATCTGAGGCACTTCTTCCTCTCTTAGCAGATCATTTCTTTTTTCCCTTCCTTCCCTCTTTTATAAAAAGAGTTAAAAAATCAACCAAAACAAATCTTTCTAAGAAATTTATCCAGTCTGTTACAGATTATCTTTTTTGAATGAAGTCAAAACATGAATCATAGTTCTCTGGTATTAGAAGGGAGTGATACATATATATTTTTCCTAATTAATGTATTAAAACCAGAGATATAATAGATAAAATTAACCAGACATTTAAAGTTGTTCTGCTGAGATATTCCTTAAGAATGTTGACTTCATATTTTATTAATATCATTCATAACCTTTCTAATAAGTTTTAATGGAAGAAAGCTATATTGATTTTATATTCTATGGGTGTTTTGAAAAGTTCTATTTATTTCTACAGTATAATATGATTATTACATATTTAGCTGACCGATGATGTGTTCATAAGAGCCGGCTTGAGTCTAAGAAGAAGGAATTCATAAATCTAAACTCAAATATTGCCCTTAGTGCTCACCATCAAGCCAGTTTGAGCTTTTCACTGACAGTAATGCATACATAATCTTAGACCAAGTAAGAATTTTCTATCAAAAGCTTCATCATGACATTTCTCAATCCTAAAAAATTATGTCATTCATCTCAAACTCAGTGTTACTAGGTTTTTCAGAAACTAACAGTGAAAGAAATTTTTTTACTCACTTCATATATTCTCAGCAGCTGAGAACTTGTAGCTTGTGTAAAAAATATTTTCAGTATAGATTTACATATGGAGCTTCCCACTCTTCAGAAGACATTCCAGTCAAAATGTGTACTCTATTTTCTATAGTCAAGCTAAACTCCAGCTTGCGACAGAGTTTCCTTTGCTACCTGTGAGACATGGCTCTGCATGGTTTTATCTGATGGGTACTGACATTTCCAGTTTGCAGTGACTAGTAAGTTAGAGGCATTCTGTTTCTGGGGTACGATTTGAAATACATCTCTTTTGACATATTTTGTCATATTTTACTGACTCTCACAATGCTCACCACTCCAGAATAAGATGCCAAAGAGGGAACACAATGCTTCCACACTAACCTGCACAGCGGTGTTAGGATACTGGTAAGGCAAATTCCAAATCTGCGAGGAAAATTCTAGGGAAAAGCATGAACCAGAGTATTCCTATTCACAGACAGGCACAGGAGATTAGGATGCTCAGTTCCCAAGAGTCTTCACTAAAGAGTGAAGAGTATTGAAAATGTCTCCACAGCTATTCTTTGTACCTAGGAGAATGCAATTAAGGGTTGCTTTTTTGCATGCTCAGGTTCTTGGCTTTCTGTCCAGCAGAAGGTTGATTGTAATACAGATACACAATTAGATACACACACGAGACCTTAGTAATATTCAAGGCTCACAAAAAATTATTTCAGAAACTCATTGGAATAAAAATTGTCCTTCCAGAAATATTTCATCAGGATTTCCAGAGAAATATTTTATACAACATGTCCAGCTCTGAATCACGAACAGCTGCTTTGTCATATATTTATCTTATATTTCTTTTCTGAGAATATTGTCCTTTGTAGAATTCTTGCCAATTTCATCATTCTCGATGCCAACCTTAATGAACTGACTTTATATATTTTTATCTCTGAACGTCTGGCCACAGAGATAGTTTCTTTTTTTTTTTTTTTTTTTTTCTTTTTTTAAGAATATATTCCTCAAAGACTAGCAATGTGGATACTATAAACCAGCTATATTTTTCTGGTTTATGATTTTCCTTTATATCTTACTTTCTCATTGTCTTGTTAAGTATTTTTTGGCAACATGTTCATTAAAACAAAACAGAACATGTAGCATCCTCACTAGAGAAAAAAAGTTAATGAATTTTCCTATGAATGGTTTTTCTAAGGTCCTTTTTTTATTTCTACATAATATTTTCTCCCAAGGCCTAAATTATTTGCTTTTCTCTCCTGGTTTTATTCTGTGATGTAAATGTCTTTTTTTTTTTTTTTTTTTCTTTCTCAGTGTTCATTTTCAGTATGAACAAACACTTCTAAAGACTTTTGACTCTTGTCAAAATTTTTTCTGATGTCTCTACTGTGAAATGGTGGTTAGAGTTTTCTGTGAGTTTTCAGGCATAATAGTGGTGCTAATAATTTTTTAGTGCTAATAGAGATTCTAGAGAAGCAAGTTTTGTGCAGACTGTTGGCTGATCACAGGTCTCTAGTTTTCAGCTTAGATCTTTTTTTCTTCCTTTTTGTTCCTGCTCCTTACCCAATGTTGAAAAAAAAACCCACCCCCACCCCTCATAAACTCACAGTGAAACTGGTTTTGCTCCTTTTATTCTACTAGTTCTTCCTCTAAAATCTGAAAGTACATATTGCATTTTTTCCTATTTTTTGTTCAAATGTACTAAGAGTACATGTTTAATACAAACATTTTGTATTGTAACACATTGATAATATCTATTACACTAAGTAGAAAAGTAACATGAAATCTAAAAAGAAAATGTAAGCGAGAGTGGTGGAAGGGTGAAAAGAAGTCTGATAAGCTGCAAAATAAATTACTTCATCTTAGTATTTGTTAGTTCATATAAGTTCGCTTCTTGATATAAAACTTGAACTGGTGAAATGGTTATAGGAAGAGGAGGAATTTTAAACTCCACTAGAAAGTTGTATTTTTCCTGATTCCCATCCATCACTTCATTGAACCTCAAAAGACAACAGTCAATACAGAGACTATTGTTTAGCAGTAATACTGATGTTTATTATCTTCAGATAGAAATATTCTCTGTAAATATAATTTCTGGGTAAGATCAGTTGTTTACATAGCATCTTTTTAGCAGGATTTTTTTTTGGTGAGCATATCTTGACTAACAAATCTGGAACACATTGTTTCCTTCTCAGTAAATTAAAATTAAAGTCTGCATAACTGAGAGACTGCACCTTCGTTTGTCATCACCACATGGTTGTACATCTGCAGTTGTTGTTTGAAGACTGTGCTCAACATAGAGATTATAACCCAAAGACTTTGGGGAATTGAAAACTATTCCAGTTTAAAGAACATTCCCTATAGGTGTTTGAGGTTCAGCAATCACTCAAAAACCTCACTTCTATTGTGGTTGCCATATTGCCCAGCACCTGGAAACTCAACTAGGGACCTTTAGGATAAAAACACAGACTACCAAAGTTCTGCGTTTGGTGAGCTGATATACTCCTAATTTTTTTAGAACAAGTTTGAGAAGACATGCAAACACCCTTGTATGTAACTGTTATGCAGTTCACCTCATAAAATATTCCTACACATTTTTCTCTGTGATTTAATTCTTTTCAGATAGGTGGAAAAGTCTATTTTCTGTGTTCTTCCCAACAGTTTCCAGTGTTTCTGTGGAGTCTGACAAATCTGATCATTCTTTTCTAAGGAGGTAAATCACTGGCAACACAGTTACATCCACACGATCAACCAACATAAACCTGTGATCTACCGATTAATTTGATTGAGATTGCATAGTATAGTGTTTCTTTCTATGATGGTTGATATAGAACATCTACTTTTTCTTCCACAAAGTTTATTTTTTTCCTGCCTTATGACATATAATCCTGCATCATCATAATGCTTTTCAATTTATCAGAGACTATCCTCAAAATTGTCTTAGCAAAGCCTTAAGCCTTTTCAGTTTTGGATTATAGAATTTACACATGATCGAAATTCTTCTTATCTTTCCAAGCAGTTCCATACAAGAGCTTAGCACATGTCCAAACATCTGTAGTGCTGGGTGTCTTTCCTTCTCTCTTTTATTTCTGTTTTAAAAGCTAGTATTCTGTATATACAGATTACAACCCTCTTAAGGTCTGAGAAGGTGGATAAATGAATATGCAGCATTTGCTGGAACAGTTGCCTTGGAAAGTAGGGGTAAGAGTGTGGCAGGTGCACCCACCCAATGAAAACAGAGCTTCTTGGCTGCTGAAGTGTAGCAGCTTCTGATTGCTTTTGCTCTCGAGGCCTCATGGTAGTTGGGGCTTTTGGCCAATGGGAGCTGCTATTGACTACAGATTTGGCCTAGGTATAAATGGAGTCCCCTGAGGGAGCCATTTAGAATTTGTCCCCTGGAGCAACATACTGTGGTCAAGGACTCTCCCCTTAGGTTGGGACGCCGCCTAAGGAAACTCCTTGAGGTGACTTGGGTTGGGACACTGCCCTGAGCAGGTCCTCAAGGTTGAGAGCCCTCACTTGTCAGGTGAGTGATAGAGCGGTTTGGGTTGTTGTTAAACCCTAAGGAGCAGTTCTGTTCTCCTCTCACAGACATTCAAACCTGTAATTTGCGGAGGGCTAGTTAATTGCATTGACAATAAATTTTTAATTTTTGGTTG
Organism: Strix uralensis; assembly: GCF_047716275.1. Lineage (NCBI taxonomy): Eukaryota > Metazoa > Chordata > Aves > Strigiformes > Strigidae > Strix > Strix uralensis. The sequence continues at coordinate 58,234,563 of NC_133973.1, forward strand.
TTGGTTATTTATTTGAGAGCCTCCGAAACAAACAGATGGCATGATTTTGTATTAATAAGGCTCATCTAATGATTAACTCTTTAGCTTTAATGAGTACTACCAAGATAATGTTAAATTTAAAAAATACTTCATTCTTCTTGCACAATTATCACCAGTACTTTCCTCAACAGTCTTGTGTAGAGATACAACTTATATATAGGGGTATAAAGAACTACCTCCCCTTTCATTGCAGTTCTTTACTAGTCATGTAGAGCAAATAAATACTCCAGCTGTGTTTAGTTGACACTGTCTTCTGTCTCTCTTCTCCCAGAGCACAGTCCTTCAATAGTGATGATGAAAATACTTCCACCTTGCACTCTTATGCAATGCACAATGTCCCTTTTCTCTTCCCTCTCAGTCTTCTGTTTGCTTAAGGTACTTAAGTCAGCTGGTTGTGTTAAAGCAGCAAGTTACATTTATGATGTTGTGGGCTAATGATCAGCCTTTTGAGCAGAAGGTGCATTATGCATCACTGTTTCCAGAGACAAAAGATAACTTCTTTGTGGTGCTAGGGTTCTGGTCAATCCTTTGAAGGAATCTAAAAATCTGATTTAGCTCTATACTATCTACAAGTTTATGTCTTTCTCTGGAAGCCTGAGAATTCTCTTGAATCAGTTCTATGTCTACACCTTTATTTTTTTGTTATTCTTTTTATTTTGTCTCTGTCTTTATGGGACAACATTGGATCACATGCAAGGATTTGTATTAGTAAAGATAACATTAAAAGTGAAAAGACTATGTTAACACTTCTCTAGTAAAAAAGTACATGCAATTTGCCTCTCAATTCTATTCTATTAAAATGTTGACTGAAAGTACCTTTGAAAATTATCTTAGACTTTTTTATACTACTTATTAATATTAAAACAAATATGGTATACATGTATAATAGAACATAAAGCCCTACTTTCTTTTTTATGTGACTTGTATTTTGCCATTTGTTACTAGTTGTCCATTGTTGTACTATTCTGTCTGAAAATGAAAGGTTGAACTGCAGCAGAATGTTTTGGCAAGCTGGGCACTTCTAGTTCCCACACCAGTGCTCTTTCCTCCCCTGCTCAAAATCTCCTCTCAGCCTCCAAGGCTTTCTTCCTCTCAGCCCCAGAGACTACACTGGCCTTTTGGGCTCCTTACATCTGCCACCGCCACAGACTATTTATCTCACCAAGTCGGGAGCAGCTGCCATTAGAAATCTGACATATTTCCTTTCTTGTCAAACACTGCTGTACTCTGAGGTGACAAATTTGTGCATTGCATTCAGATATGATATTGCACTCTTGGCCACAGCTGCCTATTTTGACCTATTTCTGCACAAAAAAAAAAAAAAAAAGGCTTCCTGGTCCATGAAAGTTCTTCAGATTATGATTTTTTTTCCATCCTGAAATGGTACAGGAAACTGATATCTTAGATTTTCATAAATACACTCCAAACTAGAAAAATTGATCAAGGTATTTGAAAAATTTCAAGTTTGAAATATTTATTCTTTAACTTTTCTTATATAACTTAATATCATTCTCAGAAGGAAGATATTACAAATTGATGAATGAAAATTTTACTTTAAAAAGTTAGAATAGAATGTTTTAGAAAATCTTTACTTTTACCTTTCAATTCTCTTTTTCTTTTATTAGGACACTCAAATGAAGTCTTTCTCTCAAGGTGAATAGTTTTTTGATAAGTTCGCAGTTTCGGTTAAAAAAGTTCAGTGGAATATTTCTAACCTATTTTACCTGTATGACCAATGATTCTTCATAGATATTTAACAGAAAGGAATGTACAAATGCTGAAGTGTAATCAGAAACTAGTAAAGAGTTTAAAATAAAATTCAAAAGAGAAAAATATATCATATTTGAAATAATGTATGAACAAAACTGTTGGAAATAAGCTGCAGAGACTACTAGACAAGCAAAGAACTAAGAGGGCAAAACCCATCTATGCCCTATTTTCCAGAACTGTAATCCTGAAATGTAAAGCATGACTGAGAAATCATGTCTGAGAGTGATGCAACAGCTTCTAATACCTGTAGAAAATGAAGGTTTTAGGACATTTAGAAAGACACCAGATTACAGGATAATAGTAAATCTTCACTTTGAAGGTCAAGGAAGCAAAACAAAAACAAACAAACAAAAAGAGTTAGGAACGTTGAGGAAATGTAAAAAAACCTGAGAGGCAAGCCTTGTAGAAAGCAGTCCAAGAGTGAAAATGAAATTAAGTAGATGCACAATTGCTACATGTGTAGGAGTCAGAAACTAGGAAGGTTGTGTTCCTTTACATTTATTGACCAGGAAGAAAAATAAAACAATTGACCTTAAAAAAAAGAAGGAATTAAAGATAATTTTTTGAGTACAGAAGAAGATGGTATTGTTTCATTTAGTTCTATGGCATTTATTAGCAAAAGCTGTGGTCCTAATAAATCTCAGTTCCCATAAATTTCTGTTAGTAGATCTAAAAGGCTGAAGAAATGTCAAAGGGAAACAGGTTAAAGGAACCTTAAGATAACTAATTTACAGGAAAGTAATCATGTCTCTCTGATTTTGTAGTATCCTTTGTAAAACACAATTAGTTTGTGTATTTTAATACTACTTCTCCATGTGCTGCTGGTCAAAGCAGAGGCAGAACCAAGTAAACTGAAAATTCCTAAATGGCTTCTTATCTGTATTTTCTATCTGAAATTTATATTTATTATTCTCTGTTGTGTCTATGAGGTTAGCTTAAAGTTAATAAAGTGCATCTAGTAACTTGTTCCTCTATAGCCATGAGAATTTTACTCCTTTACTTGTTCATTCTGCTTTTAATTTTTCCTCTTCTACCTCTTACAGGTTTCTCTGTTGATTTTGTTTCTAATTAAGATTTTTCTGATCTTAATATATATCTAAATGCACAAAAGTATTTAAAAACTGCATTTCAGATCTCATGATCTGCATACATTCTCTACAAATGGGGAAACTCTGACTTTTCCTCTGTGATTTTACTTGGAGAGCATGAATGAATGTCTGAAGGAGAATCCATTGAGTCACTGTTTTGGTATCTCTGTCAATTAAATCTTCAAAGATACAGCTGTGCTTCTCCAGAGAGGTGATCAAAATTTCCATGTGTGGAAATTTCTAATTTTTAAAAAAGTTTTCTTTTCTGACTGTAATGAAAATGGAAACCTAATATGTAGAAGAAAAAAAGCCCAAGCAAACTACAACCAAAACACCTAAAACATAACTTAAATCTTTGATTTCAAGTGCAAAGAAAGTGTCTATACAAGATTTTTGTCCCCCCCCAAATGATATTTTGAAATTCTATATGCTTTCTTTAACTAGAAGACTCTCTGGAGAACTGTCATAAAGTTCAAGTGTCATAAAGACAGGTCTGAAAGAAACACTTTGAGCCATGTCGTATCTGGGAGCACCCAGATGCTCAATGGAACTGAAGTCTCTTGCCCTCACATAGCAGAGACATCAGCAACATCTTCCTGGAAAGCTGCCAGCTCCCCTACCCCAGGCTCTATTCCAAATCAGTCTTGTCTTTTGATAGAATTTCTCAAAAATGTCACGTTTTTTTTGTTTTGCCAAGACTAGATTTTACACCAAAAATGTGGTGGGTTTTTTTTGTTTGTTTGTTTTGTTTCCTTGACCCATTCTATTTCCCAGGATATTTAGCCAGGAGATAAGTACTGAGAGGCAGGGACTTGCCTGGGCCAACAGGCTCTGTACTATTCTGAAAGTTATTCTGATCAACATTCTGCCTCATGTGTAACTAAGCAAATTAATAGCAACTCCCTAACTTGTTAGCACAAACTAAAGCACAGTGTTGCCTATGACTAGAACTGTTTCTTCATTGAAACAAGTCTTTCGCAACAAAAAGGAGAGTCTAGTCATGATCGAAGTAATTTAAGGAAAAAACACTCTTGTGCTGATTACTGCAATAAATCCAACCCATCATATTCAAATTAAGCCACGGGATTACCATGATACACTGTGTTTCCTGCTTGATTAGTTCTAACTATCTAGATGTGGTGGATTTACAGGTATTCTCTCATTATCAGAAGGTGACAGAAAAGCCAGTAGTACTAAAAATAACTAATAGTAAGTGTCATACCATCTTTACCTTTAAAAACTTCTTGATGTTTAGAAACTTTTTCTTAAAGTCAGTCTAGACTAAAAATTTTAATACTGGCAGAGGGGAAAAAAACCCCAATTCTCCAATGTGAAGAAATGTGAAGTACTACTTTTCTAAAAATCCATTACATATCTGGATCAATAGGTGAACAAAACATTAGGCAAGTAGAAGTATATATAGTATAGTCATCTAGCCCTAGGGATGTAACTTACAGATGCAAGGATTCTGAGCGCTTGTCCCTGCTTCTTTACTTTCTTGATTATTTTTCTCTGCTGTTTGCACAAATTAAATACATCAGGATCAGGCAGTAAAGCTTTATTCCCCTTTCAATGTGAATACTTAGTAAATCGGACAACAGAAGACTATTAATCCTTTTGTTTCCTATCTCTGAATGACTCTTGTATTCTTCTCTGTGAAGTTTCAGCTGGAGCAATATTGACTGCTTCTAATATTGAACATTCCAAAAAAACCTGTAGCCTACTGATTAGCAGGCCCACCAGGAAATAGGAGGAATCTGAATTTCCTCAGGCAGAATAAAGTCTTTAATCTCCCACATTCCTAATGGATGCTCTGACGATTACACTAGAATATAAAAAGATAACATTGGAAAATCTGGTGAAAGTCTGTTTGTGGATCAATCCAAGGGCATTTTGCACAAGGAACTGAAATAAAGGGCTATCCTGCTAACAAGGTTTCACTGTAGCAAGCATAAGAAGAACAAAAAGGTTATGCAGGGCTTAAAAAATAACATCACTAACACCTTCCTGTGTATCAGAAAGAAAGTAGCTAGTTAGTCCAAAATAATTTTTAGATCCTCAGCAATTTGTTAGAAATAGAAACTCACCAATGACAGAAACCTGGGACAAATGAAGACTATTTCTAAATCAAGTGGCTTGCAGCATTTTAACTTTCTCTTCAAAGAAATGTCTAAAACCTGCTGCCCTGTTGTACAGTAGTAAGGAGGCAGACACAACAAATAACCATGAAAGACTGATGAACTGTGCAAATATACAGTATCTACATTGGTTCGCTTACTGTGCATAAGGGGCAAACAATCAAAAACAGAGTTCCCAGTCAAGGAGCAATCAAGTGTTGACTGAAAACTAATTGAACTAAATACCATGATATTTTTGAATGCCTCCTTGCTGTTCTGTACCACAGATCTGCTCAAGAAAACTGGCTAAAGAACAATGCAACCAGTCAGCCATTCACTGTCTACTTCAGGGTGAAATGAATAACTTTTTGGCCACAATGACTAGATTTGTATAAACTGTAAAAGAACCTTAGAGACTTAGCTCACATGTGACCCCTAAATGGATGAGTTGGGATGAGTTGAATCCTACTCTCAGAAAAGATAAAGAAATGCAATGGCCTTGAGAAGGGGAATATTCAATATTTTTAACATATCAGGTAAGTGTATAAAAATAGGAGTAGCCCTAGGTTTTATGAAGGCTGGATTAACTGTAGAATGGATTTTGTTATGAAATACTAATTATTGGAATAATTGGAATTATTCCTTTAAGCTAAAATATGTAAATAACAGCAGCATAAATTAAATAGATTATCCCTGGCATACCAGAGTCAGGAGATTCTTTCCAAAGCCTTTGGGTTAAAATGGGTTATCTATCTGCAGAAAAAATGCAGATAAAATTTTTACTCATATCTTTAAATGATCTTCTCTTCCAGCATTCTTTACTTCTATTTTATATGATTCATAATCTCTTTGCTATAATGAAGTACTCCAACAGAGGTGTCAATAATTTTAAAATTAAGAATATTGCTTGAAGAGTCACCAATGTTTCTAAATTTTTCCCTTTATGGATTCCATTATGTGAATCTACCATAAAACTTAATAAAACTTCATTCTCACTATCAAAAGGAAAGACACATATGACAGTAAGAGCATGGTGTTAAATTTTACAGTGCTGGAGCATCAACAAAAGAGTAAATACATACAAATGCATCAGATTTCACCTGAGTAGCCCAGCCTCAAATTGAACATTTAGTGGCAAGATACCATTCATGTAATACGCAATCTGAATACTGTAGAATTTTAGACATAGGTTGTTTTCTTCAGTTTCTGAAGAAACTAAGTTTGATCCATCCCATATTTCAGGTAAGCAAGTGATATATTATATATGGCATTACGCAGGCACAACTCCATGTCATCAATATCTTTTGCAAAAAGTTTGCAAAAATTTTTACAAAAATTTTGTAGAATACAGAAATGACGGCTCATCTGCAGTGATCTCTGTGAACATGAAAGTTGTTGACAATGTTCCTCAGAGAAAGTGAGTCTATTTACACAAGTCTTTAAATTTCTGTGCTGAGTGGCTTTCAGTATCAGATTTCAATAAACTGTGAAGTTGGAAGAACATTTTGTTTTCTTCTCTTCGCTTTTCAGTCTCTTAAACTGTTTATACAACTGTAGCATAGAAATGCTGAAATAGAAAATATGACTATTATCAACTTTTTAAAAACTGGAGTTTATTATGATTACCTTAGGCTTTTGTGCATGATTCTTCACTCTGATCTCTCTGTTCTGTCTATAATTTGACCATCTTCTGCTCCTTGTTTTGGGAGTCTTCAGGAGATTCTTCTATTTTCTTGTCAAGATTTCTCCCTGAAAGAACTCATGTTTATAGTTTCAAGGTTTGGCTTTGGGGACTTGCAGATTTTGCCCATCATTCCAGCTTTACCTCCATTAGTTCCTACTGACTCCCCTACAAATACCTTGTTCTAGTTGTCCATTTATGAATTCACTTAACACAACCAAAAGAGAGCTATTTTATTTTCCAGGTTTTGCATTTTTCTTCTGCATCTCTATTGTATTCTCTACAATTGTATTGTATCTCTATCTATTGTAATCTCTAAAGTACCTTGTAATGTACATCTTGTTAGCTAGAGTTTGGTTTGGCTTGACACAACTATAGCCCTCATTTCTGGGCACAAAGTCTCCTATGTTAACCTTTTTTGTATCGTTCAAACCATTTCTATGCAAATTGATTTTTACAGTGATCAGTAAGAAATGCCACTGATATTTTGACTGTCCCACACAACCATTCCATTTCAACATCATTATTTTAACATTATTCATTGAACAACAGTTTTTCCATATCACTTGTTCTTGTCCAAATGTGTATCAAATTCATACAGCCTCATACATGTAGAAATGTGTACAATATCATAATTTCCTGCAACAGCTCCTTATAGAGACTACTTCTATTTTTCTCTATTGACCTATTTATAAAGTCTGACAAATAGCAGGTCACACAGTCTCACTGCTTATTGTGTGTGTAGTCTCACACACAAATCAGCGCTTCCTCAAAAAAGGACCAGTGAAAGTCCTAACATCTTATTTTGTGGAGGACTGTGTTTTATCATAGAGTCAAATCAGAAGGGCATATGGAAATAGATATAAAGAACTGGAGTCTATAGAAATACTTTCATTATTCACTGCCATGTGTTGATGTGCCAGATGTCTCAAAATGACCTCTGTGCATCCCTTCTCTTAATACAACAAGCTATGGATTCAAAAAACAGCTTCTCTCATCAGGCTTTTTGAAAGTGCTTTTGCACTATATGTGCCAAGTAAATCATACATTTTTCAACCCCATCAATATAAACAACCTTTGTAGCAAGCATATAGTCTTTCGGTAAGTGGAGGAATAGGTAAGATGAGTTCAGCACGTAGAACAGAACTGAACCAAAAGTGAAGAGGACAAGACAAGAGAGAAGTAGAGAGAGAGTCAATCATCTGAGGTCCATCCAGACCCAGAATTGTCTCTCAGCCATCTGTTCCTTGGAGAAAAGTAACCAGTGGTTTACACCTGTCACAGGAAATGCCTTCCCAGAAGTCATCACAGTAGGGGCAATTTAAGGTCCCAAGTTGCTTGTCTGAAGCTTAGCAGGAAATATTTTTCAGCTCCTTTAATTCCCTAGACAGATGTGCAAGTTTATTCAGGATTTCAGAACACAATGCTTTGCTTGGATTTGCTACTTCCGTGCAGACAACACAACATGAGTTTGCCAATCTCACCCTGACTCAACTAATCATTCTTAACAGAGAAAGTTTACAGTAAAACTAAGAAAAGATTCCTCAGAAGCAAAAAATAAAGATAAAATATTGGTTAGAAGATTGGAAATAAAAAGCGGCATGGAAAGCTAATAAGAAATTATATTTTAATTGAAACTTTACAAGCATATACTCCTTGAGATATTAAATCACTCACCCCTAGAATATAAGGCATAGTCCAAACAGCAGAACTGGGGGGTTAGTGTTTAGAGAAACCCTCCATGTTTCTATGTATTCTCTTCAGTTCTGAATGAGCTTCCTATTTCCCTCACTTGCATAGTTTTGGAGTTTTGTTAAGGATATACAGGTAATTGCCCTTGATTATTAAACATGGAGAAATGAGTCACATTGTTTGATCAGCTATTGAACTGAATGATACAATATGATATAAATTATTTTCATTTTTTTTCTGAGTCAAAAATTATTTGCAGACCAAACATGATCTTTAAGTTTCCCAAAGCTGCATTTTTAACACATGGAATGTATATTCATATAAATAATCACTGATTTCAGTAAGAAAAAATATTCAGATTTGTCTTAGCTCAATCTTTTTCAGAGATAGTATCCAACAAATATATATTCTAACCGTTAGAAAAATATAACATATTTAGGCTATTGGGATTCATTTCCCAGCATCAAGCATATTAAATCATGTTTGGAAATGCTATAGATAAAGATCTATCATTCTTCTCAGCTGGCCACTCCCGTCACATTATCAAAGTGCTCTTGAGAGATTAAGATGAAAATATACCCACTCAAGTATTTAGACAGTTAACACTCTGAAACGAGGCAACCAAAACTTTCCCATATATTTGATTGTCTTGAAGTTCTGTTGTAAACACAGGTCTAGGTCTAGTCAAGGTTTAGTGCTTTTTGTTTGTATATTGTCTCTCACAATGTAGTCTTTTTCTCTTAAAAAAGGACTTCTGTGAACAAAGATAAACAGTAATGAAGCAAAACCAGCTAAGCCCTGAGAATGAAGTACCCGCTGCAGAGAAATTAAGTACTGGGAGAAAATTCATATTGCTAGAAAAATTAAGCATAGTACATGGCTTTTTTTTCCTCAGGGCATTTCTTCCTTTAAAACAAATAGAAACAGTTCTGTTTCAAGGTCATGATATTATACACAGCATAGGATTTTAGTAGTAGCATGACCACAAACTGGTCCAGTACAGAAGATCTGAGACTTTGGAGATTTTGTTTTCAATGGTTTGGTTTTGTTTGTTTGTTTGTTTGTTTTTTCTCACAGTCCTGTGAACTTTTCTTCACTTCAGCTTTAGTAAATCTTGAAAAAGAATTAAGCTAAGACAAGAAACTAATACTTCACCATAATGTGAAATATCTAAAGCCCTCCTAAAATATTTGATGATTTCGCCTATGATTCTTTTGGTTTCACATACCATTTATGTACCTATATTTAAGTCAATCACACAGATTCTTATGTAATCAAATGTGCACATTTAAATTTTAACATTTCTCTTCATGTATTGACAATATGTCACACACAGAATTTAGATGTTGTCACATCTTTTCCTATAACATTATCTTATTAACATCATAAGTCTACCAAATACTTTTCACTAAATTATTTTTTGCATAATCCAGAATGTAATACTTTATATGCTTTGCTTTTCTAAACAATATGACCTTTTATGAACCGTACAAAAAAATGTGTATTTCCTATAGCTTTACCACAGCTACAACAACATCAAGGTTAACTTAAGCTAATTTAGTACCCTCAGTGGTTTTTGTAGCCCACTGTAAACTCTGAAGAGTATGTGCAGCTGTACTGCTACCAATGCCCAAAACTGATTACAGAAAGCTCAGTCTCCAATACACTGAGGGCAGCTTTCTCATTGTAGCTCTATTCTGAGCCTTATGGAAATGCACAAGGTTCATCAGAAATACTGCATTCAAGAAACTGCATCAGAACTCGATGTCTAGTTCTTCCATTAGACCTTTATTTTCCTGTATGGATGTATTTCTGACTGAACAATATTTCAAAGAAAGTCAGGCATCACATAAGTTTAACTTCCATTGATTTCAATGATTAACATATATAAAACAACAAAAAAAAGACAAATAAACATAAATCAACTTCTTACAAATGGAGAAAATAACATAATTTAAAATGTGACAATCACTATGCTTAACTCTTTGAAGATGTAAAACAGTTCAGAACAAGAACTTTATTAAAGATTTGTTTACAGTATAAGAAGTATTAAATATGAATTAGTAGGGTTATTTTACTATGATCATCTGCTAATGAAATACAATCATCTTATTTTAAGAAAATTTATATGTTCAATAAAGGAGTATAGAGGTGAATAAAATAAAAACAGCAGCCACACATGAAATATTAAAAGAGTGAAGATTATTCATATAAGATCCTGACAATGCCACCAAATCAACTATCCAGGTATGTGACAAAATCCAAACACAAGTGCGTGAGATATTGCACATCTGAAAAGAAACTCTCAGGCACTGGAAAAAGCAAAGTGATAACATAATAATTCAATCCCAGGAAGTCCATAACTGTTTTCTTCACATAGAAGTTCTAGTATGGATAGAGACTAAACTAGTCTTCAGAACTTTTCAGATTTCAATTTCAGTATTAAACCAACCTTAACAGTTGCAGTTGCAGAAACTTTCTGAGGAATTTTCACATACAGGTTCCATACAAGAAGTCCCTTAAAAAACATTTCAGACAAGTTTCAGAAGATAAATTTCACAAAATAATCTGTGTGCTGCAGTGACAAAATGAAAAGGCAATTGAACTCGCTCAAATTACAGGATGTACAAATATGGTACAGTTAATGAGATCATCATCATACACTCTGCTGCTACCATGCAGTCGCCTCATTAGGAATCTCAGCAGAAGATTGTTTTTCAGTTTCACAGTTCAGCAGTACTCTAGAACAATGCAGCAAGTTACTGTCTGAGAGGACAATTCCTTCTCTGTATCTATTCTATGGGGCTATTCACATATCCTGTGTTTTCACTATGTAAATATGTATAGTAGACTTCTGAGTTACAGTCATTGGAGAGAATAAAACACTTCTAAAGCATGATTTATTTAATTTTAAAGAGATATTGGAACAGACTCCATAATACATTCTCTACAAGTGTCTGTTTTTTCTCCATTGTCTTTAAATGAAACCCAGGTTGATTAGTTCAGATGTGGTTATCTGCACTATAGATGTCTATTTAAATTAATTTTATTTATTGCACTTCTAAAGCATTTCATTTCCAATTCTCTCTTTCACAAAGTCCCACTTCATAAAGTGTTTTAAAAAATCATGCTGCATTTCTAAAGATATTTCACTTGTCCTTTATTTTATTTCTCAGTCTGCATACCACACATGTACCAGACTACTACATTGCTAAATGTGTAGGTTCCAGAAGATCATCCTTGGTTCTCTAGGCCCAAAAATGAGCAGAGATCATGCTTAGGGATAACCCCCCCTGGTGCAACTTAGTGAGAGCCACATGCATAGCATTTGGTCCCAGGCCATCTCATGAATGCCTGTTGTGTTTACATGCTACCATGCTTAGGTGTTCCCTTCCTTCTTTTGCTTTAGTGGTTGGAAGGTGTCAAGATATTAGTAATAGAGACACTGGTGTGTACAAATACAAGATATTTGCCTTGGGACTACTTTGGTTTAGAACAAGTCCTGACTCATTTAGATGTGCACTGTCCTTCAGGCAGCATGTCGTTCAGTCTCTGTCTGTGGAAGCAACATACACATGGACTCTCTTATCACCTTTACCTACAACTATCCACTGCTCTTTCTGGCCTCATTTTGAGCTGATGTCTTAAAGGTATAAAAGTCTTCTTCATGATACCATCCTTTTCTTAATCAAAGACTGTGTTTGCTTACATCTATCTAAGTTATTACTGGGCTTGTGACATTTATGTCTAAACAGAAAAAAATTCAAATAATTTAAAATGTTTATATCCTTCGATCCTTCAGAGTCCAAGACATACGTATTCCCATGACTGATCATACTCCTGCCAATGTAAGGTCTCAGACTGTTTCTGTGCAGTGTAAATATTTTTAAATTATACTCTAAATGAATTTTTATGCAACATTTTGCTCATCTGGAGACATTCGTGCATAATTCTAAGCACTCAGTGTTTAGGAATGAATCATAGCTCCAAATGTTCTCATTCAACTCAGAAGTTTCAAAATACTTGTTCTAGACACAGACTTAAGAACAATATTAGGCAGGATTTTGATATTAGATGTCTCTTTAACATCCTAGAAGAGCATGACAATAATTGCTTTATTTCCTCACTGTCAATGCATGCCTATTACAAGAATATCTGATTTTCTTCATTAAGTGAAGCAAATAGCTGAATGTCTGAATCACAGTCCTAGTGCCTCAGAATGTAAAAACAGCCCACAGGATCTAATGCAACATACTCCAAAAGTCAGAGCCTGAAGCCTTGCCTAATTATTTTTAAAGTTGACACATTCACTGACAACAGTTCATAATGAGATAATCATTTCACCTAGAACTATACTTTCTATGGTCAGAATCTGCTACCTGCATCATTAAAGGTATTATTTCTTATACCAGTTGTTATCTAAAAAAACCCCATTATTCTAAATTTTGTCTTCTTCCTACCTTAAACATCCTAAAAAAATTTTGTCTACCAAACTCAGATGGCCTGTTCCTACTCATCTTTCATGAATAACAGGAGACATACTGTCTTATAGGTAGTTTACATACCTGGACGTGATTAACTTAGAAATACAGTGTAATTGAAGATGCCTCATTTAGATTATTGCCCATTCCTTTTTTTTTTTTTTTTTTTTTTTTCAGACAAATGCTTTATGTAGCAGAGTACAAGAGTATAAATGGAAAACCCAGTACTCGTACATCTTTGTCTTTGGTTTCTATTTCTGACATACTAATCTTCGTAGTCAAAAAAAATGAAATAGCACATCTAGAAATATGTGTCTGGCTTCTGAGACTGTGTCCTCTGACTGTCAATTTTCTGTTTTATAAGGCATGTAATACTCTTGCTCAGAAGGGTGCTCATGTCAATCTAGGCTGACCTCTTTTTTTCATTTGTCAATAACTTGCCAATGGCTTAGTGTGCACCTGCTAAATGAGTTTCCTTTCAGAGAAGTTTGAAGAGGAGTGAAGTTGCCAGATGGCCATATAACTTAAAAGCTATCTCTGACTGAGGCCAAAAACAACTGGCAAAACAAAGAGAGGAATTGTCCACAGTGAATACACAAGCAGATACAGGACAAGCGCAACAAGAACTCTTTCCAAAAGGAAAACACACAGGTCAGATAAGAGAAAAATGGGGGCTAGAACAATTAGTGCAATATAACAATGGGACCTATTATGATGGCTCTATCAGAAGTGGCAGTTTCTACCTCCTCTCCTGCCTGACTATTGTATTATCTGCACTTCTTACCTAAATTATAGCTTACTGGAGATCAATATTTGATACACTTTTTCTTTCACCAGTTAGTTGGTGGCTATATGATATTAGAACAAACATGACTATAAAAGTTGTTGTTAGAGCTCTTGAACTGTACCAGTGCATGTGGTACTGGGAAGATGAGACTCATGGCAACATAGTACAGTTAGACTTGAATATTCCCCAAATCAGTTAACAGTCCTGTTTCAGTGAGGAAGGCTCACAGAGCAGTGTTCCAAGTACCCTCAGTGCTAAGGGCCTTGTCAGTTCTTCTGTGTCTGGAAGTTGGACGAGATGTGAATACTTGAGGTACTTTTAAAGACTGTATCCTAGCTGAGAATGAGGAAGCATTTTAAAACATAAAGTTCCAGTCTATTAAATTATCTCATGTGCACTGAGGAACCTAAACGCCAAACTAATAAAGGAGCATTATTCATATTTCAAAGAGATGTATGTTCTCTCCCTCTGTTTTCTGATCTTTTTGTCAGTTAAAAGGCCTAAAATCTTAAATTCCTACTAAAGCAAGATTTATTAGTTCAGTTTCCAGGATCACAGACATGCCCTTCCTTAGTTGTTGGTAACTGGTGTGAAGTTATATATTTTTCGAGATTCCAGAACTTGATATAAGATTTCCATATAAATCACCTCTGGGTTATAAGTAAAACCAATTATGAGGAGCAGTTCAAGTTATATGCTTAGTTCATACTATAAAGCAATGTTTAATAGGTTGCTCTAGTAACCATCCTTCCTCAAGAGCCATTGGCTTGTGTCTTGTTTTACAAAAACCTCCTCAGGTCTCATTTTTATACATATTGTAAAAGATGGAGCTATACTCATGAAAACTTTATATCTTCCATAGATGGCAGCTTATTTAGCTTTGTAATGATATAACCAGAGGCTTCTTCCTTCCCCAGAGTAGTTCATTACTGGAAGGAACAAAATTATCACAGCCACCAATACTCTTGGCTTTGGTGTGGGAGGCGGGAACTTAATTTAGTCTATTTTCATTGACATAGAAAAATGATTGGAAGATAAAATAAGAAAACTGAAGACAGCTATATTTTTTCCTGGTTATTTTCTTTTCATTTCTGTCAAACTCTTTCAGTACAAACAGAAATCAGTTTTAAGGAGAAAATAAGATGAATTATTTCTAAAGTAAGTAGCAGATATGTTTATTTCTTTGTTATTTCTATAAAAAGACAATTTGAATTATTAATCATACTGTGACATATCAGTAGACATTTATAATTTTATGTCTTATATAATGCTGCCACAGAGTAGTTAAGAAATACAGAAAACATAGTCAGTTATATAACTTAAAACAAACATAACTTTTATTCAATTCAAATTTTTTCAGAAGATATTTCTTAACGTTACAAATTTCTTAAAAGAATTGCTGTGAAGATTATCTTTTGAAAAGAGAACAGCTGATTTTTTCTCACATAATTCTGAATTTTGACCAGCTTTGAATTTAATTCTCCAAGTTGAATCAACAAGCATGGCAGCAACCCCTAAAAGCTGTTGGAAAGTGAAGCAATTCAAATAACATGCAGAACCACTCATCACATTGTGTCATCTCTCGCATCTTAGTTACATCAGTCTCATATCATACTGGAGAAAGGAGTAGGATAGCAGTGGTTGTGAAGAGAGAGAATTAAGAGGATGAGTTATGTAGCTGTTAAAAACATGCAATCCTCATAATTTCACTAAAGTCTTTCTTAAGGACTTTCCTTAAAAAAGGCTTTGATCTTATTTACTTCCCTCCAAGGCTTAGAAAGGGGGGAAAACTCTTACAAGAAAAGACAAAGGAATAACAGCACTTAATTTGTACTTGCTGCTGAAAATCTCCAAAGTAACTTACAAACATTGACTAATTAATTACAAGATCATTTTGGAAGGAGAGGTGTATGTTTCTATGCTAATAAAACAGTTAAATAATACTCCCAAAGTTAAATGCCTTGACTCCGTGTCCTTCTTTAGCTAGGATAGGGTTAAGTTTCCCCAGCAGTGGGGGGAAGCTCTAGCTGGGTTATTCAATACCATGCTGACGTCACCTCCGGGCACCGAAGCGCGGGAGCGCGAGAGAATCGGTGCCCGCGTGTGTTGTGCGATCTCTCTGCTCTCACTGCTGTATCGGTACATATCTTGCTCTGTTCATTGTTATTACTGTTATTGTTATTGTTACTGTTGCTGTTTGTTGTGTTGCTGTTGCACTGTTGTATTAAACCTCTCCTTATCTCAGCCCCGGGGCTTTGTATTTCACTCCCTTTGTGGGGGAGGGGCAGCGGCCGCGTGGTCTCGACCCCGGCAGGGACTAAACCACCACACTCAGGTTGAAAGAAAAATATAGTCAGAGAATTCAAAAGTTAAAGATTCATAGGTATTCATCCACATCCTGCACTTAATCTAAATTCAGGTTTGAAAGTAGCTTGTAATTAGCAGAAAAGAGAAAACTAATTACTTTGTTGATAAATTGTATTGTCACAGAAACTTACAATTATACAGTTTGAAAATTTCCATAAAATTAATTTATTAGAAATATATTTCTATTTTTTAATTTTTTTATTTATTTCAATTCAGGGGAGATAAGGCTCCAATTCCCCTCTGTGCAGAACAGAAGAGTCTTTTCAGCAGCTAGAAAGTTCGTATGTCTGGTTAATGTTACCTGCTTTTCCTCCAGAGAATGTCAGGGAGTTACCACATGCAAACCCACAGGTCAGGAAACTGGCTGTTGAGTAGAATTCAAAGAATCCGTGAAGTTGCTCTAAAACACTATGGGTGTCACCTCCATTTATCTACACATGCTTCTTATGCTGGTTGTCAAAAGAATTTGTATTTTGATGTCAGGCTGCCCTTTTGTTATGGAAATTGTTTCATCCTGACAAAGGGAGGAGGTGTGCTTAACACTGAAATACTCTGCCACCCATAGGCATGACTGCTTGCCACAGAAATCAAAGGGAGATAAAGTAGACCTTTAACCATGAAAAAGACCAGACCTTTTAGGAAGCTCCGTTGGTCCACAGGAGATTCCACGGAGACAAACTCTCAGCTTTCCCTACAACAGAGACATCTTCTCCTGCAGCTGCATGTAGATCTGCACTTCAAAGGCTATAAGAGAAAAGAAGGGGGAAAAGAGAAAAAAAAAAAAAAAGAAAAAAAAAAAAAAGAGATTTTAAAGAACTAGGAAGTGTCTACATGGAAGGGAAATCTTAGACTTTCTCTTTGTTTGTCAACTCCACAACTGAAGACTCAGAGAGGTGACAACTGTGCATTTTTTATCTACAGGATATCTGATCTGTGAAGGGTGATTATTACTGCTTTTTGTGAGCTTTTGAGTTACTAAAGTCTTTCTCTGAAGTGAAAGAGAAATAATCATCACCCTTCACTGAAGAGATTTTATTTTTTCTGCAAGAAACCGTGTCTTCATAAAAGCCCACATTTTAAGTCTGAATTAGTAAGCACATCAGCTTCAGTCAGTCAGCTTTTATTTCTGCTTGCTAGCACTAAGGAGGAATGCTAGCCTTTATCTCTCCCACGGAAGGAGGCCAAGCTCTCTGGCAGAAGCAGATGTCCTATGGAACATCAGGAATGTACATGTCACAGGGAATAGCAACCCACAAGTTCTGTGGAGCTCAAACTTTTCCATTAGCTGAAAGTATTTGAAACTTTGAATGCTTCTTCATATTAAAAATAGCAACCATTTTAAAAGATTTTTTTCTGAAATTGGCCCTTCCCCCATGTCTTGGAGACACAAATTTCCATTTAAAATTCACATGTTAAGGTTATATCATTCCTGTGATGCTTCTGACAACTGTTTTTTATAAAACACATATAATTTTTCAAGACTCTTTGTTAACTGATCTGAGAAAAAACAGTGCACAGCTATAATTTAACCCCTTGACGTCCACTCAATTAGACACTAATTTTCTGGGCTACATTTCTAAGGAGTGTTGTGCATTGTTAAAGGTGCCTGTATTGCATATGAAGTTCTGCACAGTATTATTCTATATTTCTGAAGTACTACTGGCATTGAATGTTGTATTAATACATTAACACACTGAGAATAATTTTATCCCTGACTCAAAAGACAGAGCACTTATATGTTTCTAATTTGAAAATGGTTGTAAGCTATAAAATTCAGAGTATGCTTTCAAGACTCTAATCCCTCAAAGAGGGCTGGTAACACTGTGCCTCACAGAGTGCAAGTAGTATATGTTCTGAGTATTTTACTCTTTATACATGAAATAGAATTGTATTCACTGAATTTAGGGTCTATCTTCCCCAACACTTAATTCTAGTGTCTTCACTCTGTAAGTCTTATCTGGGTGATGTCACATTTCTGTTCTTATTTTAGTTAGCCATTTGCTGTTTTAAAGATTTAACAGTTCTAAATGCACTTAGGAGTATGGAGCTATGTTTTCAGGATCTTAAGCTTTTGCCATTCTGCCCACTGTAAATGTAGGCACTGATTCATAAACTTTGTAATCTGGGCCTGCCTATAGGTTACACTTAGTCATTTGTCCTGAAATCTTCATACTGCAAAACATCATTTTATTCCACAAATGTTCATTTGTAATAATCAGAAAGCCATAACAATCTATTATATTCATGGCAAGCTTACCCCTCTTTGACACTTAGAAAGCCGTGAAATATGTTGGATGTATTCACAGGCAACTTCACTACTACAGAGCTGCTCCTGAAAGCTGCCCACTTGAAGAACCCCAGGTTGGATTGCCTTAACACTGCAGGACCTAAAGTAAGCTCGAGAAAACCCCAGGGGCTGCCTTGCTGCACATAACAATATGTGTCTTGTCCCACCAGATACCCCAAAGCCTACAAAGCTTAAATATGAAGGATAAATAAGATGAAAAGCTTGTGGGTCAAGATAAGGACAAGGACATCAGTCACCAATTACTTTCTCTGGCAAAACACTTGTCTTCAGAGAAATTAATTTAATTTATTGACAATTAAAAAGAAAAAGAGTAGAATAATGAGAAAGAAAACAAAACTAAAAATACCTCTCCCTCCCCCCTGCCTCTTACTTCTAGGTTCAGCTTCATTCCTGAGTCTTTTACCTCCTCCCCACCAAGTAACACAGGAGGGATGAGGAATGTGGGTTGTGGTCAGTTCATAACACTTTGTCTCTGATGCTCTTTCCTGCTCACACTTTTCCCCTACTCCAGCATGGGGTCCCTCCTACAGGAGACAGTCCTTCATGAACTCTCTAATGTGGATCCTTCCCATAGGCTGAAGTTATTCAAAGACTGCTCCAGCGTGGGTTCTATCCTCTTGGTACAGTTCTTCAGGAGTGGATTCCTCCAGTCTGGGTCCCCAACAGTGTTACAGCTCCTGACAGAAAACCTTCTCCTGAGTGCACTCCTGTCCACAACCCACAGTTCCTGCCAGGAGCTTGCTCTTGCATGGACTCTCCATGGGCTGCAGAGCACATCTACCTGCTCTGGTTTCCTCTGCAGTTTTCAGTGTGGATGTCTGCTCCACTGTGGTCTTCTCCACAGGCTGCAGGGAACTCTCTGCTCCATTGTCTGGAGCACCTCCTCCACCTCCTTCTTCACTGACCTAGATTTCTGCAGAGCTGTTTCTCTCACATAATCTCATTCTTCTCTCCCAGTTACTGCACAGCATTTTTTGTCCTTTCTTTAAAATGTTATCATCACAGAGGCACCACCACAGTTCCTGATGGGCTCAGCTTTGGCAGCAGCAGATCCCTTTTGGAGCCAGCTGAAACTTTGTCCAACATGAGGGCAACTCCTGATCTTTTCTCACAGAAGCAACCTCTTCAGCCCCCCCTCCCACTACCAAAACCTTGTCACGTGAACTTAATACACAATAGAATTTTTAAAAAGTCCCATGGTGATGGGTGAGATTCTCAGATGTCTAAGGTGATTGCTAGGTGCTTGTTTCCAAGTACACATTTTGCAGATTTACCAATCTTTATATTTATCAGCTAAACAGATTGAAATGTGGCTAATTTAGCAATTCAAAGTTGTGACATACATGGGAAGAAATTTTGTCTGGGAAAAACACTAAATATTGACAAGGAAAAACAAAAGAAATATAAGCAGGAAAAAATGCATGATACCAGCTTGTTATAATTTGTTTCCACTGGAAGTAGACTAGTAAGCAGAGTTCAAATGAAAAGTGATAAACATATTTGCAAGATTTGCTATTGGTCATAAATCAACATCCACCCTCTTAAAAAAATGCTCTACTGTCTTCAGAACTGAAACTAGGGCTTATTTTTTGTTAGATAATGATAAAAACAATAATATATATTTATTATATAATTTATTGCATTATTTGTCCAGATCAGAAGAGCTTTAAAACTTATGCCTTTCAGATAATTAATAATGACTAATGAAAAATGACATCTGATACATCCATGGTTCGCCTTTTACCATTTTGCTACCTCTACTAGCTAGCAAAATGCACTTTGTGCAAGGGGACTAAATTTATTTGACCTCTAAAAGAAATTACTACCTAACACATTTGCTAATTATTAAATATTGGTCAACAAGTGTACATGACCAGTGTCACACTGTGCAATATTCATTGGAAACAGAAGTGAAGGAAAATATATTTAGAAATAAAAGACCTTTCTGTAAATAAGAGAATACGCAGTTCAAGTTTATTCAAATGAAATGCACTGAAGAGTTGAAATATTTTTGTATATGCAGTAGATTTACATACAGAGGGGAACTTTCCATGGTCAAAATTCTGCCTTTGAAAAAATATCATGTCAGAATAATAAAGAGAAAATCCAGAGCTCTATAGTTTTCTGTCAGACCTTTTCACTAAGGGAGTGCCACTCTAAGAAGCAAAATACCTTTCTCAAAACCAGTCTTTCTTTTTCATTAATTTTTAGTAGCTGCTGCATAACATTTGGAACTTATTAGAAAAGAATTCAAAAATTGTCAGAGGTTTACAGTGGTTACCAGATTGTGTTCTGAAGAGGAGAAAAATAAAATGCTGCAGAAAATAAGTAGGATATATGAACACTAATAACTTAGTTGAGAACTAAATGCACAAATCTCTGTTTTAACTCTTCCTTTTTTTCAACGGCATAAGAGAAGTAATCAGCTAGAGATAAGTCAAGAGCAAAGATAACTTGTTTCTCAGTATGTCAAGGAAAAACTATAAATACAAGGTACTTCAACAACAGAACAAGAAATAGAAATCAGTCTTTGGAGTTGCTTATGGCAAGACAAGACACCCCATCAGAGAAATCAATTCCTCAGCAATTCAGAAGGATTCACCAAAAAACCAACCCACTATAAATTCTTTTTACCTGAATATTCTGTGACTCTAGAAAAATCTCAGAAGTTAAAATTATATACTGAAAAATAAGAGCTATAAATACAATTGGACAAATATGGTTTTCTAATTTTCTCAGTTTTGAAGTAAGCTCTCATTAAGGAAATTTAAGTTAATGGTGAACTCCCTTGGCTTATTTCTCCCAGTCATACACAGAGTCCTGCACTAAGTCCTGTTCAGACAAAACATGCAAAAAAGTATTTTCCCCTCATGATTTGGAAATAAATTGAACTTTAACGAAGATTAAAATTACAAATTAATGGAATCTTTTACAAGTTCACTTTCATCTTTACTTCCCATTTACTTATGTGAGACAAAGAGACAATAATAGTAATAAAATGTATTTGGCTGTTGCTAGTATTTTGGCTTAACTGAGCAATAAAAGTCTGACAGCTATGAAACAGGTGCAAATATTCTGGATAAATACCTTACCTTGTTTTATAACTGCATTACTTCTCTTTGTGCAAGTAAAAATTCCACTGGCTTCAGCACAGCTACAGTAGTGCAGACATGAGCTTAAAAATTTGTCCATTGAAGGTTTGTCTTCTCATGCAACCAGATGATTTTACAGTTACAGATATGTTTAAGACCTAAATCTGCAGATATGAATGGCCTTATTAACCCAAGTTTCCATTTCTGACTAAAGTAGATTAGTCACACAGAAAAATATGGTGTCAGTACTTTAGTTTTCCAAATCTAATTTCTTTCTGAAAGATAGAAGCATTGCTTATTACAAGGAAAACCACTTTGATCAGTGGTGTGGATTACAAAGGATGGACTAGGAAGGAGATAGAACAAAGGGAAGTGTTTCAGAATAGATCTTCCTGTTCCTTCTCAAGATGACTGATTCACGCTGACCAGTCAAAGCAATATGGTGGTTGTGCATTTTTGACTTCAATTTCATAGTCATTTCACTATTCAGTGCTGGAGGATGCAGAGAGGCACACCTTATTCCTACGCTGTGATCCCCCATCATGTCATAGGGTCATGACCTGAAGATACTGGAGGTGTGACTGACTATTTACGTTAAGAAATAGGTTTTTTTTCCTACTGGGATCAAACTGGCAAAACTTTGATAGTTTGTCTTTCTTTCCATTAGTTTGTCTTTCACCTCCCTTTCAGCAATATTCAGTCAATTACTTAGATTAGAACTAGATAGGCTTGTTAGTTATTTATAATGTGTACCTAATGCCCAGTGTGGTCCAACAGTCAGGTTATACAAATGAAAGGGCCCTGAGATATCAGCGAACAATGTACAAACGATATGACTAGAGCCTGATAACCCAACATAATGCACTTACAGAATCACAGAATCACAGAATCATCTAGGTTGGAAAAGACCTTGAAGATCACCTAGTCCAACCATTAACCTAACACTGACCGTTCTCAACTACACCATATCCCTAAAGCACTATGTCAACCCGACTCTTAAACACTTCCAGGCATAGAGACTCCACCACCTCCCTGGGCAGCCCATTCCAACACCTAACAACCCGTTCTGTAAAGAAATACTTCCCAATATCCAGTCTAAACCTTCCCTGGTGCAACTTGAGGCCATTACCTCTTGTCCTATCGCCTGTTACTTGGTTAAAGAGACTCATCCCCAGCTCTCTGCAACCTCCATTCAGGTAGCTGTAGAGGGTGATGAGGTCTCCCCTCAGCCTCCTCTTCTCCAGACTAAACAACCCCAGTTCCCTCAGCCGCTCCTCGTACGACATGTGCTCCAGACACTTCACCAGCTTTGTTGCCCTTCTTTGGACACGCTCAAGTGATTCAATGTCCTTTTTGTAGTGAGGGGCCCAAAACTGAACACAGTATTCAAGGTGCAACCTCATCAGTGCCAAGTACAAGGGTAAGATCACTTCCCTGTCCCTGCTGGCCACGCTATTTCTGATGCAAGCCAGGATACCACTGGCCTTCTTGGCCACCTGGGCACACTGCTGGCTCATGTTCAGCTGGCTGTCAATCAACACCCCCAGATCCATCTCTGACTGGCAGCTCTCCAGCCACTCCTCCCCAAGCCTGTAGCGCTGCTGGGGGTTGTTGTGGCCCAAGTGCAGCACCCTGCATTTAGCCTTATTGAAACTCCTACAGTTGGCCTTAGCCCATCACTCCAGCCTGTCCAGGTCTCTCTGCAGAGCCTCCCTACCCTCGAGCAGATCAACACCCCCACCCAACTTGGTCTCATCTGCAAACTTACTGAGGGTGCACTCGATCCCCTTGTCTAGATCATCAATAAAGATGTTAAACAGGAGTGGCCCCAGAACCGAGCCCTGGGGGACACCACTCGTGACCGGCCGCCAACCGGATTTAACTCCGTTAACCACCACTCTTTGGGCCCGGCCATCCAGCCAGTTTTTTACCCAGTGAAGCGTGTGCCCATCCAAGCCATGAGCATCCAGTTTTGCCAGGAGAATGCTGTGGGAAACGGTGTCAAAGGCCTTATGAAAGTCAAGGTAGACAACATCCACAGCCTTTCCCTCATCCAATAAGCAGGTCGCCCTGTCATAGAAGGAGATCAGGTTTGCCAAGCAGGACCTGCCTTTCATAAACCCATGCTGACTGGGCCTGATCATCTGGTTGTCCCGCATGTGTTGTGTGATGGTACTCAGGATGATCAGCTTCATCAGCTTCCTGGGCACCAAAGTCAAGCTGACAGGCCTGTAATTTCCTGGATCATCCTTCCGACCCTTCTTATATATGGGTGTCACATTGGCCAATTTCCAATCTGTCGGGACCTCCCCGGTCAGCCAGGACTGCTGGTAAATGATGGAAAGCGGCTTGGCGAGCACCCCAGCCAGCTCCTTCAGCACCCTCGGGTGTATCCCATCCGGTCCCATAGACTTGTGTCTATGACTGACTGTCTCCTCCTGGATTGCAGGGGAGGGGGGGGGATTGTTCTCCCAGTGTCTGTCTTCTGGCTGAGGAGGCTGGATTCCCTCAGTGCAACTATTCTTATTATTAAAGACTGAGGCAAAGAAGACATTAAGCACCTCAGCATTTTCCTCATCACTTTTACCATGTTTCCTCCCGTGTCTAGCTTGGGATGGAGGCTCTCCCTGGTCTTTCTTTTGCTGTTGACCTACTTATAGAAACATTTCGTGTTGTCCTTGATTGTTGAAGCCAGATTAATTTCTAGCTGGGCTTTAGACCTCCTGATTTCTGCCCTGCATAGCCTCACAGAGTCTTTGTAATCATTGTGAGTGGGTAGCCCCTTCTTCCAAAAGCTGTAAACTCTCCTTTCTCTCTGAGTTGCAGCCAAAGCTCCCTGTTTAGCCAGGGTGGTCTTCTCTGACACCGGCTTCTCTTACAGCACCTGGGGACAGCCTGCTCCTGTGTCATTAAGACTTCCTTCTTAAAGAGCGGCCAGCCTTCCTGGATCCCTGTATCCTTCAGGATCATCTCCCAAAGGATCCTGTCAAGCAGGTGCCTAAACAAGTCAAAGTCAGTCCTTTGAAGTCCAGAATGTCAGTTCTGCTGCCCCCTGTCTTGGCCTCTCTAAGAATAGAGATACTTAAATGCCTTGTATATGAACGGGAGAAGAAGGAAGAGCATTCTCTGTTGTAGAGTGCCATACAATAATTTTATTAATCATCTCTCTTTGCCTGTATTAATTTCCATACATGTCTTGATGTTTACCTTTTAATTTCTGATTCTTGGAAACAAAGACCAAAACAGTAGAAACAAAATTCAGTAGTGAGAATATGCCATACTGCAATGCCTTTCTACCATGACCTGACATGTTCTTAAGGTATCTTCAGGCCATTCCAGTCCCAGTCTCATTTCATACTATAGAGCATGTTACCACAGATTGCACTTGCATGTGCACATTCTCCTCAGCTGTTATACTTGTCTGCTTCATGCACTACTGCCTTCACCTTGTTGTAGTTTAAAAATAACTCATAGCAAAGATGATACTTATTACATTTTTATGCTATAATGGACTTAATTGGAGCACCTCTCCTACAACAGGCTTAGAGATTTGGGGTTGTTCAGCCTGGACAAGAGAAGGCTCTGGGGAGACCTTATGCAGCCCTCCAGTACTTAAAGGGAGCCTGCAGGAAAGATAGGGAAGGACTCTTTAACTACAAGTGTAGTGATAGGATGAGGGGTAGTGGTTTTATATTAAAAGAGGGTATATTTAGATTAGCTATAAAGAAGAAATTATTAACAATGAGGGTGGTGAGACACTGGAACAGGTTGCCCAGAGAAGCTGTGGCTGCCCCCTCCCTGGCAGTGTTCAAGGCCAGGTTGGACTGGGCTTTGAGCAACCTGGTCTGGTGGAAGGTGTCCCTGCCCATGGCAGGGGGCTTGGAACCAGATGATATTTAAGGTCCCTTCCAACCCAAACTATTCTATGATTCAATGATAATATGAAAATTTTTGTAAATTTGGATGACGGATGAAGAATTAGCACACATTATTTAAAATATAATTACAACACTGGTGGAATAGACATTCCTGTTTACTTGAAAGTTTTTTCACCTAGAAAGTATTTTCATTACAAATACTCTCTCCTTCTTCCTTCTCTACTTACTGCGACCATGCACACTTACTGCAGCCAAACAAGCCCACTTCCTGCAACTAGCTGAGAAGGAGTGCACTTCTGACATACAGTATCGAGAAAGAGACCTGCCTTTCTTATGGGATCTTAATCCCCAGCTGTCACAATGAGAGTGACAAATGTCATGGTTTAGTGGAATGGATTCAGAAAATGCCTTTTTTGAGTTTTGTGCACAGAGATATTTCATTGTGGTGATATTTATAAAAGGTTGTTGAATAAATGAGTCTTTGAATGGACCGATCTTTTAAATTTAATAAATAACACAGAGTATCATTTTTTCCTCATTATTTAGGTTTTTTATTTTACACTATATTTCATCTTTTTGGAACCCTGACACTGCAAAGAATCCAGTTGCTCAAAATTATTGCTCAGTTAACTAGATCTACTGTACTGCAAATATATTCATTCATATCTGTGGAATCCCTCTTCAATAAGAAATTGTTTAAATTATTATGAACATATTATCAAATATAATCTTAATTTAGCTAACAGCTATAAGGTAGTAATTTTTCATTCTTGTCCCCATCTCTCTCTAACTCAAACTTTGAATTTGTCTATTGTATTTATTTCAGCATACATTACAGAGAAGTATTTTTTTGGGGTTTTCCTATTTTTCAGCTAAACGATAAAAATATGCTCATGTTTCAAAACAGGACTAAGGCTCACAAAACTTTCTTGACTTTTCACTCTGACAACTTGATCAGGAAACTTATGCTTCTCAGATATTTGGTTCTGAAAGTTCATATAATACAAATTATATGCTCTTGTTTTGAGTTTGTAACTTCCCAAGAGGCTCATTGATGAAAATTTTTTGTCAGAAAAAGAGAAAATTATTAATGTCAATAAAATAATAAACCAAAATAAAAGAAATCAAAGTTCATCAGAAAATTCGGGTTTTATTAAAACTCAAAAAACATAGGAAAAATCATGCATTTTCAACATAAGAAATCACTTTTTCATCAAAATAATAATGAGAATTACTCCATCAAATCCACTTGTGGTACCTATTTATAACACAAATAAATAAGTTCAAATATCTAAATCAGATGCCATTCTTCTCGTATATGTAAATTCCCCAGTCTCCTACTTCATCCTTGCACTGAGAATTTTAAATTAACATAATCTCTGCTCTTTCATATATGAATGGACCCAAGCTGCTGCTCTGTTCATAGTGTGTTTTCCAATACCTCTTTCCCTTTTGATTTTTGTTTCATTCCCAGAGGTGACTCCACTTCTGTGCTTTTGTAAATATTTGAGCTGAACATTTCTACATAAATTTGTATAACTATAAAATATGTTATTTTCCAAGTGAAAGTGACAGAATTTTATGTGTTGAATGAAGTATAAGATGCAAATATAAGGCAGGTGAGTACAACTGTGAAAGAACATTTAGCTCCTGTTTTCAGCACAACAATAACCATTCTTTCTCTGAATCAAATAGTAGTTTTATCGTAAAACCTATTTGAACAGGATTTAGAATCATGTATTTCAGAAATGAGTTTACTGTTAAACACAAAGGTGTTTTGAGGTTTTGTAGTGAATAACTTTTAATTGCGTGGTACTGTTGGTTGGTTATATGAAGCAAACTTGTTTTCTGACTTGTGATAAAAGAACGTAGTGCTATTAGCTTAAAAAAGATTATATGAATATTTTCATGCTATTTGGCTTATTAACTCTAGGTCCATAAAATGCTATTAGTTGTGCAGCTCTTTTTTAACAGAAATCTGAATAATGATTCTTGAAACAAACACTAGCTCGAGAGCAAAATAATAAAAGATCACATTCAAGTTCTGGGAAAACTGTTTCTCAGAAAGACAAAACAGAAGTCTTGAATTTAGATGAAAGTAATACAAAATATATAAAATCATGTCTATTTCTGTGGAAAAACATGCCCTTGCACACTGTGTTTATACCAAAACTAAGTTCATACTTAATTTTCATACTACAGAAAAATATATCCTCAAGTAGTTAAAATAATAATGTTACTATGAATCTGTGCATGTGTTCCATCTCACCTGAGTTCAGATGTTTCTTAGAAAGGAAAGAGACACAATTGTGCATACCCATCATGTTTGACTAGTTAGCATACTCTACCTGGGCTCCAGACCACACACTAAAATAGTGCAGGTGTCCTGTAAATCCTGTTCTATCTCTGTCAGTCCCATCCTGGAGTCTTTGGTACCAACACTAGGTGCACAGCCTTAGGCTACAGAATCACTTCTTCAGATGTTTGCATCACAGGGTTAGAATTCAACTTGAGAACAGACAACTAATTTAGGCCTGTGTAGGAAGGTATCAACAGATGAGCCAAGCGTCTAACCTCAATAGAGATGTGACTAAACCAGATAATGTAATCTAGAAAGCTATCAGATAACCTAAACCAGTTACCTACTAATCAATTTGACCTCCTAAACATAAGCTTTTAGTAATGCTTCATTTAAAGTGACATAATACATCCTGTCTGATCTTTACTGGTCTCCCATAGATCCTGTGTTACTTCTGCTATACTGACATCCTGGATACAATATTGTATCACAAATATCATTGGATTCTTCTGCTTAGTGAGTTGAACCAAACTTTGTAAGTTTGTTCAGGTAATTTAACTAGATTGATAGCATGAGCATCATGTCATTTAACCTGCAGATGCTTAACTCTTCCTCTTTTGAACAGTGAGGTAGTTAACCGAAGAAGGGATATGCTTCACAGGAAGATGACTTATTACTTTAGGTGAGATACTTTGCAGAGCCTTCTTACTCTTAATATACAAATATCATCTTTTACATGCTTGAGACTACTGAAGAACAGTTTACAGAAGCTTTGAGCTTGTATTTACTGTATACATTACTAATAAACTATCTAAGACATTATTCAGTCATCATTGAAATACGAAATTCACTGCTGTACAGAAAATATTTCTGATTCATTCCATACAAACTCTTTTTCCTATTTGTATATAGTTTCCATCTCACAATGGACTTATTTAGAAATTGTTACCACTAGTCACATTGCCTAGATGTTGGTTCCTTTCAGCCAACTGAGTTGAAATTTCTGTTAATTAGCTGGCTTGGTTTGACTATTGCTCTCAGTTTTATCTGTTTAAAAAATTAAGCTCACTGTCTTGCTCTCTCTGAAAACAAACATGGAAATTCCAGAATGCAATTTATTCTACCTTATCTTAAAAAACCAGGACACGTTAAACTAAGTAACACTATTCCCTATGTTTATCTTAAAATTGCAGAAATCAAGATACTATTCATTTCTGTCACATATGTTAGCTCTACTTGGTCTTAAAGTTCCAATATTTGAATCTAGGCAGAGCATAAATTAATTTTGCTTAAAAGGGAACCAAGGAAATGGCCTAAATTGTAAACTATAGGGGAACTTTTTACAATAGTTAAGAACTTAAGTTGGGTGAATAAGATTTTACTCTGGAGGTTCACATAGGCATTTATTCCCCTGTTGTGACAGTGAAGATAAATTAGACATTTCCTTGAAGAGGTTTACTTCTGTAGAGATCCAGAATTTGGGTTTATGTCCCATTAGTAAAAAATAAACTAGATTAGATTGAGGGGAATCACATTCTAAAAATCTTGGTGATTTTAGACCTAGTGCCTTTGTTGTAACTAACTGATTAAAATTAATAAGTTTTGTTAGTTTCATATTTTTTTGCCCAATACAGAATGTTATTTCTGGTATTTAATATAGGTACATACCACAAATCAACAACTGTGTTAACATATCTGTGACCATGTGATCTACATCTTTTCAAGGGGTATTAAGAAGACTCTGAAAGTCAGCATACATACCTTCAAATTCTGTATATTTTTAAAATTTCACTGATAATATAGATGGAAACAAATGTTTCTTTTTCGCATGAAGAGCTAAGAAGCTTTACAACGATGTTCAGCAAAGTTCATAAAACCTTCAAATGACTATCATAGATGCAACCCCTTCAGAAAACTCAACAAAAACACACAGCAAAACTCAAAATCTCCTAGCTCCTAGCAGCTGCTCTTTAAAAAGTCTGAAAATTTCATTGATGGAGACCACAGGGATCATAAGATTAAAAAACTCTAGTTACGGTTTAAGGAACTTAAACCTCCATAGACAGTCTGGGCAGAGCAAGTAAACTTTGAGGCTAAATATCTGTGATTTAAGGGACTTTGAAGTTTTAGCCACAGCTGACTAAAAACCTCTATAAGATACATCATTTAAATTTCCTGAAGTTTTCCGGGAAATTCCAGAGCCCAAACACATTTGTTTTCAAGGACCTACAGGTGACAAATGGGAACCATAGTTTCACCATCTGAAGTGTTCAGTAGCAACACTTTTGTCACAGTGCCTACCACTTGGCTTCTCACGCCGACACTGTTGTATGACACCTCCCAGTTATGCCAAAGCAACTGTTCTGAGTTCAACCTGGAAGACAGTCAGAGGGTGATACATTTTAAAAAGAGATTTTCCAGTTCCACCTCTCTTTCAAAAGGTTTTTGGTTTTTCCTTTTACATAGATCAGTTGCTTCATCCCACAAATACTGGCGTGAGAACTACTGAGAAGTGCTACTCTATTACTAGCAACAAGGAACCAAGTGTTGATGGGAGGGTGGGAACTTCTTGCACTGGAACTGGCATAGGGATCAGTCATTGTAGATTCATGGTCTGAGACTGACAGTCCAAGCCCATGCTCTTCTGGGACTTGGATGAATTGACCTCAAGGCAAAACTAATAGTTCTTTCAAACCACAGACTGATCCACAAAAGCTTCTGAAAGCTGTCATTCAGATTTCCAGGGCACTCAGAAATAATACATCTTTTTCTCCAATACTTCATACTTAATGTAATCTTACAGTGGTGAAATGTAGTAATGAGCAGTTCCTAGGCTACAACGGCAAAAAGTTTACCTTCTACTGGTACTTGTAGGTGTACTTGGCTTGCTGAGGAGCAAAATGAAAAAGATTCAGGTCCATGCTCTTCAAGAGCTTCCCCCGGAGCAGTTGCTGTCTGCATCATTCCTTAGTGTGGCATCTTATAAACATGGTGTTGATCTTCTGTTTTTTCCACTACCTCTCTTTTACAAAATAAACATACCCATGTCTTCAGTGGTGAGGAAAAGTGCTAAATAAACAATACTCATCTGTTAGTCTTAGGGAAAAAAAAAATATATAGTGAAGGACTAGTTATTCTGCTATTACTCAAGCAAGTTATTGCATAATTGCCTTCCCAGGACTCCAGCCCCCCATTCATGTTAACAACTTGTATTAACCACATTTGTTTGCAGTTCTCGCT
Source organism: Strix uralensis (assembly GCF_047716275.1). Taxonomy (NCBI): domain Eukaryota; kingdom Metazoa; phylum Chordata; class Aves; order Strigiformes; family Strigidae; genus Strix; species Strix uralensis. Next base: position 58,265,402 of record NC_133973.1, read on the forward strand.
AGAGAAGCTGATCAGGAACCCAGGTTAGAAAAAAACAAAATCAAAAACCTGGAGAACAGAAAAAAACAGTGGTGCAATATGAATTTGGAGGAGAGGATTTATAGAATCTGCTTTAATGTTATGAAAATGTCAAGCGAGCCGTTGTCTTAACAGACATAGGTTTCATGCCTCTTTATAGAAGAGTAGCTAGGACAAAGCTGAAGGTTAAATATTTTTGTGCTGACTAGTAGTCTAGATATACTCTCAGCTACGTACGTATATGGAAGTGTATGTGTGTTGTGCTTTATTGATTTTAGTCTTTCAAGAAGCAAATAACACCGTCTTTTTTGTTAAAAAGCGTCAAGTGCATGCTATGTTCATACAATAAATGGGTCTTTTTTTTCTGTTATTGTTAAAACAAGAGATGATTTCAAGTCCAAAATGCAGAGTATCTTTTTGGTTGCTGTTATCTTTTTAATACAAATTTTAAGTAAATTATGTAATAAAACAATCTTGTATTATCTTTAGAATCAGTTTTTCCTAAACTTTCATACCTGTTATCCCAATGAATATCTAAGTAATTACAGTTTCCAAGAAAAGTTCTGGCTTTCTAGAATAATTCTCATATCTTTGATAAGATTTTTTACCCACTCTGTTAACTGAAAACTTGTAGGAATAGAATCACTTGAATAAATTAATTTTCCTCTAATAGACACTCAGTAACTTAATTTCTTACTGTTGTTATAATGAATAACTTCCCTCCATAGCAAACTCTATTATGAACCCAGCTGTTAAAAAGAGAAATGCTATAACTTATGTAGGTAAAATGCAAACTGGGTTTCAGAGCAGGTAAAATACAGAGAACTGGAAATCAATTGGGAAAGGAATAAAAACAAATGTACTTTTAAGACTTGATAAGAGGAAAATGGTAATCTAAACAGCTTGAAAATTGGTTCTGACACTGAGCGTGCAAGATAATATTAGGTAATACATTTCCTGTAATACTATACATTATTATTTGTCATAGAAATATGTCATTACTGTCAGTGACATTGTAGAATTTCAGGATGGGTCACTACATTGTTGAGATCCTTGAAGACTGGGAAAGCACTATAAGATAATGAGCGGTAAAAAGGTGCTGACCTTCAGAAGCATTGAAATTAATGTATGTCCTGCAATCACCTCTAACTGTCCTGGTGGCTGGACTAAATGTTCATTGTAGGTTCCCCTTCCAGCTGCAACTATTCTATTCTATTCTATTCTATTCTATTCTATTCTATTCTATTCTATTCTATTCTATTCTATTCTATTCTATTCTATTCTATTCTATTCTATTCTATTCTATTCCTAATTTGTCCTTCACTAAAAGGAGTACTTGTCAGAAAAGCAAATTAGACTTTGTGACCAGGACACTAGCTTTAAGGTCTACTAGACTGTACAGTAGCTCCTAGACTATACAGTAGAGTAGGAGAAAAGAATGCCCTAAACACTGGAGACCAGACACAGAGACTTAGACCTGCACACAGAGGATACTGCTTACAGGTGGGCAGCAAACAGCCATCAGCAGGGCAGAGGAACAGCATAGCATGCCCAAACCATACAGGTCTGGGTGCAGGAGAGAGGAGATCAAATCCAGGCTAGGGGTAAAGCTCTCTTGTAGAGCCATGTAATGAACTCACAGACTGTTTCCAATCCACAGGTGTAAAAGGAGAAAAAAATGTGCCTGTTTGGTCACTTCTGGTCAGTGAAGAGTAACACCCTGACAGCTCCAGGCAGAGCTGCCCACCAGGAGAAAAGGACGCTGCTTCCAGAGCCAGGCTGTCCTCAAGCAGTTGACAGGCTAAGAATTACTTACAGAAATTTCTGAATGAATAAAGCTAATCAGCAAATGCATAGAATAAAGCAACAAATGGCAGCCATCAGTTCAGGAAGATGGGTAAGATTCATTGAAGGAGGTAGTAATCACAAATTAGGCCCAAGGAAAACCTGTCAGTATTTCAATGTTTCAGGAAAACACCTGAATCTGATTCCCACTCCTACTGAGCTCAGACTTTCAAAGGCAAATATAATTCAGTAGAACATGCACCTCAGAAAAGGTTAATAGCTAACCACTATAGATTCACTTCCTGGTGAGGAAGTTATTAGAAACAATTTGTTGGATGAAATTCAGAAATATCTTAGGAAGAGTGATTTGGCTAGAAATAGTCAACAAGAATTTATGAGACACTAGAGGGACTGTATTTCTTTTTCTTAGTATGTAGGATTTCTCAGAGAAATTACTGTTACAGTCAACACAAGAGATAAGTTATACGGTTAATTTTTAAATTTTTTTAAACAACATTTCAGTTGTCTGCATGGAGTGGTGTACTGGATCTGTCTGTGATGGAGTTAATTTTTTTCATAGCAGCTCATACAGGCCTGTGTTTTAGATTGGCAACCAAAACCAGTGCTGATAACACACTCACGTTTAGGTGTTGCTGAGCAGTGCCTGCACTGTGTCAAGGCCTTCTCTGTTTCTCATTCTGCCTCCCCAGTGAATACATGGGGGGTTGGGGGTTGTGCACAAGAAGGTGGGAGGACACACAACCAGGCAGATGGCTCAAACTAGCCAAAGAGGTATTCCCTGACATATAACATCATGCTCAGCAATGAAAAAGGAAAATGAGGTTTTAGGGAGGTTAGCCACCTTTTGCTTGTGAACTAGCTGGGCATTGGTCTACCCATGGGAGGTGGTGAGTGATTGCCTGTTTTCTTTACTTTTTTTTCCTCTGTTCTTCCACTTCTCCTTCACTTTTTAAACAACTTTTATCTCAACCCACAAGTTTCTTGCTTTTACTCTTCCTTTCCTCGTCTCCCATCCCACTGAGGGTGGAGGTGAGTGAGCAAGTGGTTGTGTGGTGCTTAGCTGCCCACAACAAGAGAGTAAGGGGACAGATAACTCGTTATATAGATAAATGGCTAGAAAATAAAACTGTTGCAATATGCAAGGAATCACAGGAATCAATACTCCTTAGGCAGGAGAAGAGGTATGCCTTAGTCCCAGGGCAGGATTTATAGCTGTAGCATCCATTCATTTATCTTTAGGCCTATTTAATTTCCTATATGGATTAAAAAAAAAAAAAAAAAAGTTATGAATGTGATTCCAGTTTAGATAGTAAAATTATGCCTTCAATACTTAAATACAACCCCAAAGTTATAAGTTTGTATAGACATGATTTTTTTTCTTTGCACTGTAGGGACAGAATATGTTAGGTATTTGAAAAAAAAAAAAACCCAACACAAAAAATGTACATACATCAGTAGTGTAATACAGTTAGCTCTAGATTGTGCTAATTACAAAGCATTATTACACATTCTGCCTGCTTAACATATCTTCATTTTCAATCTAATCCACTTCAGGAAAAATATTAGAGTATTTCAAAATTTCTAATTAAAGAGAAGAACCAGCTAGTCTTTTCAGAACTTAGAGATTTTTTTCTTTTTAAAAATTAATATATTTAGTAGCACAGTAAAGAACAATGCCCTAGCTACTAAAAAAGGTTAAGTACTAGCATAATGTTTCCATCCCTTCATTTTCTAAAAGAAGTCTAATAATAATAATTACAATTTATAATAGAATTTAGTGGCTGCCTAACTGTGTTTTGATTTCTTAGGATTAGCAGTTGGTGCTGTAATTGTTGTTCCTTCTGATTGCAAGAGGCACAGTGTTTAACCAGTCATTTTTCATTTAGCATTTCACATGATGCATCCTTTTGAGACTGATTTACAGGTAATGAAGTAATCTATATTTAGATATTTTTCAGGGGATGATTCTTTTGATATTTTTAGTTGGGAGTTAAATATGCACTTTCCTGGTACGAAAGTAATAGCACTGCTAATATGCATAAAGTTATGGGATTTTTTTTTTAAGATGGGATTTAAAGTATTAGGTTTTTTAAGTTGTGTTAGAACAGAGAACAGAAAATAGACTTACATATTTGTGTTTTGTTTAGTTGGAAAATTCACCCTTCCAACACACACAGTATGCGAGAGCAGATCAACTATTAAATTCATAAAATGGAATATTTGAGTAGTGATTAGGTGCTTAATCGATACTTATGTTAAACAAATCTACTAACTTATTTTATTTCTTAGATTGTATAACACCTGTCTCTGACATTTATCAAAGTATGACTGAGAAAGGTAAGATGGCTATTATTAAGGTTTCCAATTTTCCTCTGAGTGTGTCTTTTCTGTAACATAAGTTAAAGCATGATTCTGCTCTTCCTCTGTAACAAACATTACCTCTCAGCCCTACAACAGTCAGGGACAAATTCTCACTGATCTCTTATGAGGCCAGGATTTCACCATTAAGACTGAACACAATGTAAATCAATACATTTTATTTCAGCTTATCCAACATTAATAGATACTGTTTTAAACATCACAGAATTGTGGAAATGTTGTCTGGAGGGGATCTCTGGACATCACTATCCCGATGCTCTGACTAAAGTAGGACTATTGACAAGATTGGTTCATTCATCATGGCTTGGTCTAATCTAATCTTGAAGGTTTCCAAGGAGAGAGATTTCATAGCCCCTCTGAGCAAGCCATTCCAGTGCTGCACTGTGCACAGTGAATTTTGTTTCCCGATGTTCATCTGACCCAAGTTGCCATCTGTAGCTGTTTCTCTTTCTATTAGTGTCTCTTGCACTAACCAGGAAGGTTTAGCTCCATAACTTTGCAACTGCCCTTCTGATAACTGCAAGCCTGTGCTAGACCACAGTTTAGCCCCCTCTTTGCCAGTCTAAATAAACCCAGATTTCTTGACTTCCCCTCCTGGATTATCACCCTAGTAACTTCCTCTGGGCAATCTCCAATTTATCTATGTCTTGAACAGGAGAGCTCAAAACTGAACAGAGTCTACTGGTGTAGGCTCACCAGTGCCCAGCAGAGGGAGAAAAAAACTTCTCTTGATCTAGTGGCCATGATCATCTTTTAGCAAAGTATGTGGTTTGAAATTTTATCAGCCAAATTCAGATATCTATAAGGTAGGCATCCACATCTGAGCCCATGCTATGTTCTTCTATAATCAATGGTAAAAAGAGTTGCTTAAGATTCCATCCACTCTCCCTGCTGTAGTGTTAGCCCTTAAAATGAGAAATGCCTATTTCTATAATTTGATAAAAAAGGATATCACCCTGGGGTGATACCTAGTCCCTTGTTAGATATCCTGAGGTTTCGAAGTCATCTTCACAGGCTGGCACAGGATATGTCAAATGCCTCTATATCTTAGAGTCAATACTGAAATAGTGATTCTGGAAGAGATACTATGCAAGAGATGCTGGATCTAATGGAGATACACATCCTATACACAAGCTGTATGTGGTCAGTATGTGGTGATCTTTTCTCACGAGTAGGTATGCTAAAGTTCTAGCTGTATTTAGGTTGGGGTAAACACATTCTACATGTATAAATTCCCTGTATTAGTCTTACCTTAATTTGCTGTCCTACTGGATTACAGTGAAATAAATTTGATCTGTTACACTCTATTTACATTTTGGTGCTGGGCTAGTTGCATTTGATTTCCCTTATGGCACTTCAAATAGTATGAGATATAGAGAGCAACAAAGGAAAAGCTTTTTGTTCTCTGGAATAAAAGTCAAAGGACTCCAGTATTAGTAATAACAAACATGAATGAGGTCAGATGGAGCCTTCATACCCTCTGCTTTTCTATTATGTCTCTAAGAATAAAGAGTTATGGCTTTGAAGTACTTAAATTTCCAAATAATTATATCTACTAACCTTTTGATTCCATATTACTTGCAGACTACCACTAATTTCTGTGGAAATTGGTGCAGTTACAAAGGTCCACATTAGACAAAACAAAATGTAGGACATGAGAATTACTTTTACTGTTATCCCTGTGTATTTTAGGACATGACGCTTTCTAAGGGTATGGAAGTACCTAAAGCTAAATACACTGATATAAACAGTTTCACAGTAACCTATAATGAATCAATGCTAGGAAAACTTCTGCTACAGCTATACAAACACCTCACCCCTGTGTAATCATTTCAGGAAGAATATCTTCTAATACTAGAGGGTTGTTTAATGGGCATCTTTATTTTTCATTGACAGTGAATTCATCCTTTTCAAAGGGCAAGTACAAGGTCTATGGACATTTAGGTCCCATTTGAGTGCTCAGAGTAGAACCAAATGGGAAGTAAATGGTCTTGTTATGGACTCAAGGTAAATTCTACACTGATTAAATAGGCCATAGTGTCTCAGTGAGAGACAATGGTTAACAGCAGTAAAGGTGGAAAGAAGCTGTTTGAGTGATAATGTCTTCTTAAAAGTGCCCTCTTTGCCACTTCAGATATGTAAAATTAAGCCTGATGAATTTAGGACCTTGATTATAGCCTCCATCATGAAGAACTTGCAGAAATGCAAAATGCTATCAGGTAAATTGGTGTTTAAGTGTTATCACTTAATTTCACAGAATAAGCATGTTTACTGTAACTCTTTCCAAACCTCTCTCCTGGTCTGTGTTTGTATATGCTGTGCTTTCTCTGTTGTCTTTCAATTCACTGGAGAGACTACTTTCTATGCTGCCTCCCACAGAGCCTGAGTATCACACTTGTGAGAATTAACACTAACAGCTCTAATTCTTAGCATTCTAACACAAGGTCAGAGCACATTCATAATTTATCACATAAATTTTCTGAACATTTGAGCAGGTGATGAATTAACTGTAGAAGAGAATTATCTGTGGCTAATCCAAATGCTTCCTCTAAAAGACCCATCTAGTAATTATAATTTTTATTTCTTTAATTGTAAATTGATTGTCCATACTCTTTAGTTGAAGAGAATGATCTTTATACATGGTCTTTTTTGATGTTTATGTCATGAGATTGTTCTCAAGAGAAGGGACAAAAAGAAATTATAAAGACACATCTGGTATCTGCAGATCAGAAGACCTGTGTGTTCTCAGCTTTCTCATTTCTTTTTGACATCTTTTGTTTAAAGCAATATGCATCAATATTTTTTTTTTGCATAGTAAGTTATCACATTTGTGTGCTCAAGAATTAGTATTATTCTGTGATTTTAATTAGTTTACCCACTGGGGAAATGAAATGCTTCAGTGTGTACACAGAGAAGTAGTGAATGAAAATGGATTCTCACAGAGATTTCCTAGCAAAAAGTTTACATTTATATAAACTTGGTGGGCAGTTTTTTATTTTTGTAGCATTTAGTTTATCAGACACTGATAAAGCCATCAATCTAAATGTGAATAATTTATCCAGCTTAAACACTACTCTCTGGTATGTAAGCTACTATCCTGGAAAATAATGACATATCTGTGTCTAGGAACATTTTAAAATAAGCCATCATTCATGGACTACTACTCTATCTCTTTTCTACCTGTTTCTATGATCTCTGCTACATGAAACCATTTAAATTTTCATATTGCTTTTTCTATCTTACCTCAGATCCCTGTTATCTACTATCATTTTCTTGATCTTCTCTGTTGATACTATTGACCAAACCCCCCTTTTGATGCCCACTGACATCCTACATTACTTCCTTCAGTGTTACTCATTCCCGTTGAGTAAGGGTTTTCCACCTTCACATTTGTGTTTTGCCACCTTATTATCCTCTCCACTGGTCAGCAATGGGAAGGTCTTATGGTAAGCTTAGTTGCTATTACATCTTCAGTTACTAATTTTGTAAACATCTCCAAGAGTGGTAACTCTTCCTCATGTCTTTTTCCCTCCTTTCTGTTTATACCATCTGTCCCTTTGTCATCATTTCTGTCAACAAAATAATCATGTCTAAGACAAATTTCTGCCATCATCTTCTCACTTCTGCAACTTAAAATTTTTGTGTTGCCGACATTGAACCTCTCATGTCTATGTCTCTTTCATACCTGATGTTCTCCAGAGCATTCTGAGTAACATGTACACCCACAAACTTCTGCAGGAGTCTACCATTCTCAGTTAGCTATCTGTATGCCCTAGGGACCCTGGTTTCATATTTTAATCTGAGGTTTCATGACATAGCTGAATGATCCAAAAGCATAGTACCATGGGGAAGATATTCTTCATTCCTGGCTACAGGGTGATATTTCTTTCTTGTGTTTCTTGTGAGCAGGCACATCTGACACCTCAGTAAACTAGGTCAGATTAGCAGAATCACAGGATGGCTGAGGCTGGAAGGCATTTCTAGATATCATCTAGCCCAGCCTTATGTTCACAACAGGGTCAGCTAGAGGAGGTTGCCCAGGACTGTATCCAGTCAGATTTTGAATATCTGCAATGATGAAGACTCCACAATCCCCCTGCACTCTCTGGTTCAATCACACTCATTGTTTGACCACCCTCACAGTAAAAAAAAAAGGGGGGTTTATGCTCAGATAGAATTTCCTGTGTTTTGCTTTGCACCCATCATCTCTTGTCCTTTCACTGGGCTTTGCTGAAAAGACCCTGGCTCTGACTTCTTTGCACCCTCCTTTGGATATTTATACCAAAGGCATTATAAATATCAGCGTGGTTAAGATCGCCCCGAGCCTTCTCTTCTCCAAGCTGAACAACTTCACCTCTCAGCCTCTCCTCCTATGTCAGGAGCTCCAGTCCCTTAATGATCTTTCTGGCCCTTTGCTGGACTTGTTCCAGTGTGTCCATGTCTCTCCTGTACCAGGGAGATGAGATCTGAACATTCCCAACATGGTCTCATTAAGGCCCAGAAAACTCCTGAATTTCCTGTGTCCTTATGTGGTATTAGGTATTTCAAATTTCCCATGAGGACTAGGACCTATGGACTTGAGGCTTCTTCCAGTTGTATGAAGAAGTCCTCATCTACTTCTTCCTGATCAAAAGGTCTGGTGGCAAACATGCCGTGAATGTCACCCATGTTAGTCTGCCCCCCAATGTTGATCAACAAGCTCTCTGCTGGCTCATTACCCTTCCCTCAGCAAAGCTCCATGCATGGACACCACTTTCTCACAGAAAAGACAACTTGCCCTCCTTGTCATCCTGGCCCATCCTTCCCAAAGAGTCTGTATCTATCCATGTCAGCACTCCAGTTATGTGAGCTGTCTTTCCATGTCTCCCTTATTCCAGTGAGGCTATAGCCCTGCAACCACACACAGACTTCTCATTCTTCCTGTTGGTTCCCCCTGCTTAGTGTACAGCACTTTATAAATGTACCCAGTCATGATGATTTCCCAGAAGATATATGAGAGCTTTCCCAGCAATGATGGCCTCTTGGCACTTCCTTATTTATGTGCACATTCTTGGGGTGGGCTCCTTCTGCCCTCTTCTGTTGATTACGAGGTCTCTCCCATCCACATCAGACTGCATTTGCATTTGGTCTACCACTCCCTCTGGATTGTGGGTCATTATCTACATCCCATCTTGTTCTTAGTTTAAAGCTCTCTGCAACAGATTGGCCTGCCTGTTGACAAAGATGGTTTTGCCCTACTTGGTCAGATAGATCCAACCTGTTCCTAACTGAACTATATCCTCAGAGAAGGTCCAATTGTCATAATAGTCAAATCACTGTTATTGACATCAGCTGAACTTACCAGTGGTTAACTTGCAGGATGCACTCACTCCTCTTCAAGTACCACCCCCTCACTGGCAGGATCAAGAAGAAAACCACATGACCCCTGTGCCCTTTACCCCTGGCTGCACAGCCATGTAACCACGCTTGGTATGATCCAGGCTGCCATTAGCCATATTGTTGGTACCCAAATGGAAGAACAGCAAGGGCAATAATAGTACAAGGGATGGACAAACATTGGAAGTCTCTCCACAATGTCCGATACCCAAGTCCCTGTCAAGCAGTCAAACTGCCTGACAGGTCAGCAGACGAGAATATTCATCCTCCACAATAGGTTATTGCCTTCTGCTGACACTCACAACCTTTTCTTGGTGCTGCTGTGGTGCTCAGTCTCAGCTGACTTTGGTTCTTCATTGGACACAGTTCTTAGCTCCCAGCTCCTTGCCTGCTACCAGGGCACTAAACTTATTCAGCAGCTGCAGATCTGCAGGTGGAACAGGAGTTGTCTGCCTGGTGCCAGAAGTCATGATCTTCTAGCCTTTACTCTAATTTCTCAACCCAACAGGCACAGACCTTGCCTGCCCCTCCTTTGGTATATCTGTGGGGGTCAGGCTCTTGTACCCTCAGGATCTCAGAAAAGCTCAGGTCACTCTCTTTTTTGTCATCTCTGATATCATACAGCCTCCTGACCTCCACCAACAACTCCTTTCCTTGGTGACACAGAGGGTCCCTCAGTACACACCTCCTGTGGACGAGTAAACCTGCCTCAGCAAGAGGCACCAAACACCCCACAGCCCAGAGTTGCAGAGCTGCATCTTCCCTCAGGAGCTCAGCCATGCCAGGGGTAGTTGCTGCAGGACTGGTGACAGGGACTGTGTCTGTGATGTCACCACCACTGCAGAACCTGTGTGTGCTGCCCTCAGCAGAGCTTCTGAACCCACTTCTGTGTGTCTTCCTGCCCAGGCTGCTGCCTCCATTTAGCTGTTCTCTTGACAGGTATCCTAGGCACCAGGGTTGTTTTACCCTCCCTAATCATTTGGACAAAGGCCTTTGATCAGGAATACCGGATAAGGCTTAAACTCATATTGTCTGTTTCACCAAGCACACCACTCAGAAGGGCAAGGAAAGAAGGAAGGGGCTGCAGGCTTCCACTCAGCCCAGGAAAGGGTGAATGCACTCAACTCTAACACTTTACAAAGGGAGGAAGAATTACTGTTTCCTCCAGGTGAACTTGAGAATGTACTCTCCTACTCATGCACATGTTTTCCTTCACTCCCAAATTTCCAACAGAAGTGAGTCATAACTATAACTTCAGAAGAAGTTTCAAGGATGTAAACTTCAAGTCCATGTAAGTGTGTCACTGAAACTCTGGGCAAGATACTAAAGCTTGTTGCCTGTTTTAGATACAATTCAGAGGTACATATCTTCCCCAGAAATATCCCGCTGCGTCTCTCAGAAGTGGTAAGAGCAATATATCTAACCCCTAGATAGTACTGTTGAATACTAAAAACTGTTTCACTAGATAGGAGTGTGACAATTTGTAAAGATTTTGTCTAATATGAATAAAACACATCAGCTAACTTCAGCTGGCTTATCACTTTTCAGAAAGTTTTTTCTCACAGATTAACTAGATAATTAAATGAATAAGTGGTTTTGGCTTTTTTTCTTAAGCTTATAATTAAAATAATATTATTATTAAGGTTATTAAGGATAGGTGTGGAAAAAAATCAATATTGCTGATGGATAGAGTATCAGGCATCTGGGTTGCATGAAGAGAAGTGTGGCCAGCAGGTCAAGGGAGGTGATTCTCCCTCTCCACTCTGCTCTTGCGAGACCCCACTTGGAGTACTGTGTACAGCTTTTGGGCCCCCAAAATAACAAGGACATGGACCTGTTGAAGCAGGTCCAGAGGAGGCCACAAAGATGATCAGGGGACTGGAGCACTGTAGGAGTCTGGGCCGCGCTGGGAGAAAGTTAGTGCAGACAGAAGAATGCAAGGACGAAGACAAGGCCAGCAAAATAAGGCTGGCAAAAACACACAAGACAGCAGATAAGTGAGAAACACCTGTGGTCAGCAAAAGCACACAAATCTGAGCAAAACAGGGTATGAGATAAGGGAGTTTTGGCAAGTTTTGGGCTTTACGTGCTAATTGCAATTAACCAATGCAAATGCTTGTAGAGGCACGTGAACAGCGCGTGTAGATGACCCGTAGCCTATTAGAAGATAGATGAGTGCGTGTACGAAACTTAGTAGAGTATAAATGTAACCAGAAAAGGAATAGAAAAAAACTAGAACAAAAACAATAATATATAATAAAAAGATGGACGACCTGATCATCACATTGGTGTTGCGTCGTTTCTGTTCCCGTACGGAGAAATAAGGACCCCGGCTAATGGTGACTCCGACAGAGCACCTCCCTTATGAGAACAGGTTGAGAGTTGGGGTTGTTCAGCCTCGAGAAGAGAAGATTCCAGGGAGATCTTATAGCAGCCTCCCAGTGCTTAAAGGGGGCCTACAGGAAAGATGGGGAGGGACTCTTTATCAGGGAGTGTAGTGATAGGACAAGGGGTAACAGTTTTAAACTGAAAGAGGGTAGATTTAGATTAGCTATAAGGAAGAAATTCTTCACTGTGAGGGTGGTGAGACACTGGAACAGGTTGCCCAGAGTTGTGGATGTCCCCTCCCTGGCAGTGTTCAAGGCCAGGTTGGATGGGGTTTTGAGCAACCCAATCTAGTGGAAAGTGTCCCTGTCCATGTCAGGGGGACTGGAACTAGATGTTCTTTAAGGTTGCTTCCAACCCAAACCATTCAATGATTCTATTATTTATTTTGTAGACTATTAATGGAAAGAGAGAAAGGTGAAATAAAAATACAATGCAGTAAAAAATATCATAAGAATTTAAAATATTGGTGCTTTTTAATCTAAGCTGTTTGTCTTCTGCTTTGGTCAGTTCATTATACAGGCCTGTATCTTTTGTATGATAATGGCCTACTTCCAAGAATTAGCCACATGGATGAGTCATATATTTAAAGGTATGACTCCTGTGTATTTAAAGTAATATGAAAATAAAAGATACATGATTGTAACAAGGCTGAATGTTGTTCAAAGTTATTTAGCACCATCAAATTATTCAGTTATAGCTAACATATTTTCTATGTCTACTTGAGCTTGATGTTACAGTTCTACTGGTTAGAATTATTCCTGGAAAGAGTAATAAGGTGGAGGAGCTCAGTCTGACTTGTACATTTTCTCTGTACATTTTCTCCTCATGAGAAGAACACTGGAATTATTTCTTGATTCATAAAGTACATATTAAATGTTTGATGTAAAACACTTCAATGTATTATAACTTAGAAGATCATATGTTAGAGTACTATTAAATTCTTTTTACATATCTAGGAATTAAAAGTCATTGGAATCAAAAATCATTGGAATAAATTAGTCAAAATAGGAATACAATGTTGAACAAATGCAGTGAGGGCTTCTGCTTTCATGTGTCATGCCAACAGAATTATGTTGTAAAGAAATTCAAGCTGTTGTCCTTCATCACTGTGGGACTTAATCTATTTGACAATTTAAATGTGTGTAATTTCTGGTCAAAGGGTTAGTACAGGAGGTACCTGTCTACTTCAGTCACCATCTGAAAGGTTTCAGTTGTCAAAGTAAACTAATTAAAGGCATGCCTGTTTCGTATCAAGTAGCCACCTCTTCCTAGACTTAAGAGGATGAAAACACTTGAGTAGACTTAAGGTAATAAAAAAGTAACATGAATATAAAAACCATAAATTTGTGTTGCTTAGAGATATTTTTTGTTTGAGGAAAAAAATAAAAATAGAAAAAAAAAACCCTTTCTCCTGACAAATTCAGGAATTGATTGAATTTGTGGCTCATTATGTAAATTCCTTATTTAACAGTAAAACAAAAATAGAAAAGTCAATGGAACTTAAGACTTTAATTATGAGAAGTCAGATGAACAGTTACGGTTACCAGACCAACATTAACACTGCCACATTGAGTTATATAATATTTTGTCTCACAGATTTTGTAATAAAGTTTATAATTTTCCTTGTGTATAATCCACTGAAGTTATTAATTAATGCTAACAGTGCTCCTCTGTTACACAACTGGGAAAGATGGAGAGACTATATGTTTTTTGCCAAAGGTAACAATATCTGTACTTAAAATTAATAGGGCCACAATGAGAACTTATTTATTATTTAGTATTTGGTGGAGCTCATATGCTCATTTAGGCACTACCATAGGGTATCTGTTTATAGCAGAAAGCTGTCAGAATATTTTTTGAAGAATATCTTGGTTTTTGCTTTTATAAAATGTAGGTACAAATGCATCTGAACAGTTGCAGAATTATGTTGGCTTGATAACATCTTAATGAGGAAGCTATCTCAGAACCAAGACAGGAGAGGCAGAATTACACCGGAAAGGGAAATTGCCTAGTAGTTATAGCTTTCACCCAAGAAAGTACAGACACAGGCTTGGATTCTAGCTTTGGTGAGCGAATGCAGACTATGTTCGTAAGGACAGATACAATCTTTTTTCCACTAGCTTTCTCCCTCAAGAAATAAATTAGAAAGAACCTAATCCCTGGCCAGAGAGACAGGAGCCTGCATATTGCATACCAATTCTCTCCAGCCACTGGATTATAACTATTTTGGGTGAGATCTTTTTTTTTTTTTTTACATATTTTCTTGTCTATTTTTTCCAAATGAAAGAAGAAAAGAGATCACAATCTCATCGCAGTAAGTTATTTGACCTAGGTCAGTAAAGCATATTTCACAACTGTTCTTACGCCTGTGTAAGGCAATTAAATTAACATAACTGTGGAAAGTCTGAGTCTAATGTGAGAACTGGCACACAAACATTTGAGCTTCCTGACTTTTAGGCACTTAATTAATAACTTTCTTTTTAATTAATTGATTAGGATTCACTACTAATGGTTGACAGATTTGTTAGCAGTGGAGGTACTGCTTTGTGGAGGGCATGGCTGCAAGGGGTCCAGCAGCAATGTCTGGAGAGGCTCCTGCCCTGCTGCTTAGTCCTGAGTAGAGAAGGACTTTGGCTAAGCACACTGGAGTGCATAGCCTGAAATGGATGAAATGCAGAAGTGTAATGTCACTCCCGGAAGAGTCAGGAAAAAATGCACTAATTACATCTATGGAGAGATCTTCTAGGGAGTCAGTTGGATAGTGCACCAAGAAAGCGGGGAGGAGGATTCAGGGCTGAGATGACTCGAGCATGGTTAGGGCCAAACAAGCTGGGGACAGAGATTACAAAACTGGAACACATTTTGAGCAGAGAACCAGGCTGGGATAGTACCTAGAAGAAAGATCTGGTGAGTACTATGAGAGGTAAAAGTAATGAAGTGTCCTGGAAGGTGAATATAGAAATACCATTTTTTATGTCCATGAGTGTAGGAGTCTGGGCCGCGCTGGGAGAAAGTTAGTGCAGACAGAAGAATGCAAGGACGAAGACAAGGCCAGCAAAATAAGGCTGGCAAAAACACACAAGACAGCAGATAAGTGAGAAACACCTGTGGTCAGCAAAAGCACACAAATCTGAGCAAAACAGGGTATGAGATAAGGGAGTTTTGGCAAGTTTTGGGCTTTACGTGCTAATTGCAATTAACCAATGCAAATGCTTGTAGAGGCGCGTGAACAGCGCGTGTAGATGACCCGTAGCCTATTAGAAGATAGATGAGTGCGTGTACGGAACTTAGTAGAGTATAAATGTAACCAGAAAAGGAATAAAAAAAAAAAAAAACCAATAACTATAATAAAAAAGATGGACGACCTGATCATCACATTGGTGTTGCGTCGTTTCTGTTCCCGTACGGAGAAATAAGGACCCCGGCTAATGGTGACTCCGACACATGAGCATTTGCTGTATGTTTTATTCTCAAATTCCTCAAAGTACGCTTGAAGCACCTCTTACCACAATTTCTGTAATGGGATTTAGATTGTTTTATTTCACTTTTTTAACTTCTTAGTGTCTTTCTTGTGACTTTCAGACTTTACAGGAGTCAAACATTTGCTGTTTCTTCATGGTCTGTGGTAATATTGTTTGCTTGACAAGTCAGCACTGCTAGTACTAGAGTTTTGTTTTTAAATATACAATGCAGCTCTGTTACTGACTGAACTACTTTACGCTGTAAGGCATACTGTCTCTCCAAATCTCCTTTCACCACCCCTCAGAAAATCCATATAGGAAGAAGAAATGGTTACAATATCCTGGTAGGCATGCTATAGTATTGTTGTTTGCAAAAATTAATTAAATTTTTTTATGTATTAAAAAGTAAATACTACAGAGAAGGCACTTATAGACTGAAAAGTATGACAACGGTTGCTCAAGGCAAAAAATGCTGCAGCAGGTGGGAAAGATGGGTGATTGCTTCAGGGAGGTTGGAGTTGGTTCCAGGACTGTCCCAGCTAGGAAAACCAGTCAGAAGGCGGGAAACACATGTTCTTGTTATTAAGGGAAAACAACAAAGAGAGAGAGAAATTTAGGACTTTTTTTTCTTTCTTTTTTTTTTTTTCTTCTTTTTCCCAAGGCTGGGTTTTCACTTTTAACAAGCAACAAACTTAGAACACTTTGGCATTTGGAAAAAGGGCTAATTTTCAACCAGTGAAAGATGAAATTAAAAAGAAAATCTAGTATTTATTGCTAGAGAAAAGATCAGAAACGAAGATATCAGTGAAATTATAAGTTTTTGATATCAAAAAATATTTTTCAAAGGATATAGCATTAGAAAACTGTTGACTAACAGAAAACTTGGTGGTTGTCTGAGTGAAGGTAACTCAGGTGTTTGCTATCAGGGCACAACTAGTAGTAGTACAGCCCCCCACATCCTTATGTGCTGTTAACTTGGCATCCAGCACCAAATGCTAACTCTCCCAGATCATGTTTCCACAAAATGCCTGTCTGGCTTAAGACATAAATGTACACATTAAATGTTTGCAAGTAGAATGAACAAATTGTTCTGTTATCTTTTGCTCACATTGGCAGCAGTTTTGTAAAGATTTAGTTTTATAAAAGTGTGTGTGTGGGTTGATTACTCAGCTATGTTCTTGAAAGTCTATGACATTCTTTACTTTTTCAGGTAAAAATTAAATAGCACTTCTTTTTCCTTCCTTGACTTTTCACTTAAAGCTGTTTGAGAGTGAAACAGGATATGAAGGGAGGATTGATGGAAAGATATTCAGGATCTCCAGTCAGAATAATCCTGTAAACTTTCTTTTAGAGTGTTTATATTACAGAAAAAACTACATTTGAAAACGTTTTCCTGTTACTCATGTTATTTCATGTTATATGTCTTTAATGTTATTCATGTTTCCAATTATGTTTTAACTGGTTTTTTTTGTTCCACTATGTTTATGATCTTTAATCTGTTGCATTTGAAAATTAGCAGAAATATTTTGGATTATTCCACACCAACATATAGGAAGTCACTGAAAATTTTTCATGCATTTTTATAAAAACCTAGCCGTTAGAAAATAACCTTTTTTTTTTTTTGGCTTTCAGAAGATGAGTACCATGTCACTAGGAAAGAATAAGACATTATCTGGAATACTATTTACAGATCTGGTAAACCATTTTGATAAAAGTGGTTAAACATGACTAGATTCAGAAAAGGTTACTAGAACATATAGACCCTATATTACAAGAGTATCTAAAAAAATGTTGCTTCTTTGGCTTAGTAAAAGAAAGCTTGAGGAAGAACATAACTGTTATCCACAAATATTAAGTAGTTAATACCTAGCCTAAAGCTGGTTCTAAAAAGGGACTTGATTGTATTTATGAAGGGATTACATTATGCACATGTCTATGAAAGTAAGAAAAGGGTCCAATTTCTTGTCTAATCCTTACTTTGTGTCAATTTAATTCACTTCTATAGCAGCTATGCATTTACTTTTGCCATTTTGTTCTGTACCTTACTGTTCTCTTCTGCCAGGAAGGAACTATTTTTTTTATAGTCTTCTCACATTTTGCGTACTCACTCTCCTACAACTTGAAATTAGCAAATATTCCTAGGATTTACTTTATTTACATTGAATTTTCTTCAGCACATCTTCCTTTTTACTGTTCCACAGAAGCTGAACAAAGCCTTCTATGATTCTAATATTGTGCCTTTCCCAAGTATAAACTATAAGTATTTCAGTGGTGGTAAGTATGTAAGGGGTGTTCACTAAACAAATCCTATGAATCGGTGTTCTTAGTAATCAGAAAATTGCTATCTGCCTGTTTTTAAAAATACATGGTATTATTGTTATTCTTTTTTTTATTTAGAGATAATCAGTTCCATAGTCCCTAAAAATGTAAGATGGTAAGGATCCATTTGCCTCACCTGCAGGTTTATTTGTTCATTAACATGTGATCATCTGCTGCTCTGTAATTATTGAATGTAAAGAAGGTGGAGTATGTATAATGTATGTATAATTCCATTTTACATTGATGAGTCTTTTTTTTTTAAAAGTTAACTATGCGATTTTTAGAGTCAGGATTTTTACCCTTGAAAACACATTAATTGTTTTTGTAGGCTGCAGTTTAAAGGCACTGATGTTTGTTCTGTGCAGTTATTGACTTTTTGTAGTTATTTTTATTAGATGATTTAGGGAAAAAAATACAGCCGAATCACCCTTCAACTTTATGATAGGAACAAACTGCATTGTACTCAGAAATATAATGCTTAGATCATTTCTAAAATGTTGATTCAGAGTTTCGGGGAGTAATCAGAACCTAGTACCTCAGATATTGTGGTGTAGAGACCATGTTTTCTATGATATTGAAGTCTCCCTCGATATAAAATTAATCTTCATTAATGCACTGAAAAGAGGGAGATTTTGTGCTGTATTACGTTATCAGTATAAATCAGAAAATTTGTGTATAGCACAATGCAGATTTAACCACACTTTTAACTTGATATTGACTTCATAGTTCGAAATTTCTTTTTTGGGGGGATGGAAATGGCACTGTATATTTTTATTAAAAATAAAATGTGTATCAGCTTTGGTATTGCTCAAGATAGACACTTTTTTTATTCCAGTCTGAACTGAAGAGAGAAGGACTGCCTTGAAGGCATCTGCTGTGAACAAAGGCTTGAAAGTTCAAAACAACTGTTCTGGCTCATTGGTGTTGGAATTTCAATTTGGACCTCCACAGTGGTGCTAAAAAGTGAAAAGGAATCCAAGAGAGCTGCTGACTCTGCAAAGTAAACTCCTCTTAGAGTCTTGATATATTTTTCAAGTTGCTTTAGACAAATCAAGATAAGAACTAATGAAAATGTAATAATAGTTATGACTTTTTTTGTGTGTCAGTATCAGTGTTAAGAAGTTAATAAATTGAGGTCCCAGTGAAGACCAAGTTATTTGTGGTGCATCTGCTGCCAATGAACATTTCCTTTTTAAAGGAGCAAGAAGAACATGTTAAAGGCCAAAATGACACGCTGTAATCTTTATATGCTTACTCAGTTTTGCACAGGGTAAAACTACCTGTCCTGGATCAGAGAGAGAAATCTGGAAACTCAGAATCAGAAGAAAATTACACCAAAATATATAGCTTGCTTTTTTCCTCTCTTTTTTTTTTTTTTTTTCTTTTTTTTCCTTTTTTTTTTTTTTTTTTAACCTTAATGACAAATGAATGATGGGAGGAGAAAGGGGAGCTTACCAGGCCATCAAATCTAGCAGTCTCACACATAAAATAGTTAGCCCTGTTTATAGGAAGAAATTCCTTTTAGAACAAGAAAAGTAGATGAAAGATTGTTTCAATTAATTCCTAGAACTGAGGGAATTCCCCTGTATCACTGAATGACTTCCTGAAGTTTGCATCTGAATAATCCATAGGGAACAAGACCACTTCATGGAACAGTTCTCGTTATACTATTCTGCCATCATCTACTCCAGGAAGTAGAACAAGACCACCAAAGATTTTGACTCTGCTACATAGCTCCCGTCTTATAAGTATATTTTACTATGGTTTTCTGTGTTTTTAAATCCATTAAGGATGCCAGAAATCAGGTGATGAGAACACAAAATTGCTGAGAAGTGCTGTAAAAAAGTGAGTGTGTGTTGGTGGGATGAGGAATTTGTAAACTCACGGTATACTCCGGAATGTCAGCATCCTGATTCATGAAAATTTTATGTAATGGCCTGCAAAGGTGGTTTTTCAGTTCCTGTTCTGAACTTGTTGCATCCCAAACTATTTGCAGTGACATTTCTTTTCCTCTCTGTTTGAACATACACATTCTCTATCCTGCTCACATGTTCACAGGAACTCTCCTATGGAGAAGTAATAACAGAATGACCTTTCATTATGCACAGGTAATTCTTTCTTCCTGGCTTCTGTGTGGTTATTACCCTGACCTGTTTCATGCTGTTCTACAGACAAGACTTCTAAATCATTGTTTTCTTCTCAAAATGGTGAGGGTTTCTGATCACTTTTATTTCTCTCTCTCTCACTTAGCACAAAGCAAGCCTGCTGCACTGAACTCTCCAAAGGCATAACTGGAAGCCTTAGGTAAGGTTTATCTGCTAAAATATCTACTTAGTGCTAGTCTGGATATCAGTTGCTGTATATTGACCGTAAAGGTATGCCTAGACAGATAGGTTTGGTGTGAAAATTTGAGATGTAGATAACTGTATTTATCTCTTATTTCTAAATCAAAACAGAGCTGAAGTTGCAGCTAAATTGGGAGGACAAAGATTTATGTATATATGTACACATAAAGTCTATTTTGTATTTCCTGAAACAAAATCTACTGAATTCTTCTTGTCTCCTGGACCATGGCTTAGCAGTCTCCAAAAGACATTGATTTAGATGACTTGCTAATATCACAAGCATTATGCCTGTACGGACCTCAGTGCCAAAGTTATCACTGACGTCAATAGGACTCAGGGGCAGGCATGATTTTTTAGAATATTTTTTATATTTTATAAAAAAATATAGATATTTTTTATTTACAATGTGTTTTGTTTCTGCCACTGAACTTCCTCAAGGGCTGTAGTCTATGTACAGTTTTTGTTGTTCTCACTTAAGGCCTCTGACATGGTGGTTAGTCTTTTACTTCATCTCCAACCCAAATCAGTGGACAATAGCCACTATTCATGAGTGGTTCTCACAGCTTTTTTATGGGAAAAGAGAAGTAGCATTGTTGGTTTGATATCATCCTTGAACTTAAAACAGAATGCTCTATTTCAACAAGCTAGAAACTTGCTTGGATTTGCAAGTTTCAAACTCAAAAGCCAGAATGCAATTTAAGTCTTAAATTTACTTTGTATGGTGTAATAATAATAATCCAAATCTAGATGTCTTCCTGAGAGTCCTAGTTATAGGCACTTCAGGACAACCATATCTACTAAACATTGGCATCTACTGTGAACTCATTACAGTCTAGAACTGCAAGAGGCACTACAGAGGGGGAAGTGCCGATCTCTCTCTGGTGACTAGTGATAGGACACAAGGAAATGGAATGAAGCAGTGTCAGGGGAAGTTCAGACTGGACATTAGGAAAAGTTTCTTCACTGAGAGAGTAGTTGGTCATTGAAGTAGACTCCCCGGGGAAGTAGTCACAGCACCAAGCCTGTCAGAGTCCAAGAAGCACCCGGATGATATTCTTAGTCATATGGTTTAGTTTTAGGTAGCCCTGTGAGGAGCACGGAGTTGGGCTTGATGATCGTTATGGGTCCCTTCCAAATTAAGATATTTTATGATACTGTCATTTTTTGTTCTCCAGGTGTCCTTCCAGTAGGTTGCTAGTCTATTGTTCTTGTGTCATATCTATCACATGCAGAGGTTTGGGGTGTCCTCTGGTTTTTCAGATGACACTCACCATCTACAGACATGGCAACTATATCCAGCCTGGTAGTTTCAAACTTTAATTTTTCTTCTAATTCCATAATGCTTGTGGTATTGCATCCCCGCAGCAAGGAAATAAGTGACACTTTGTATCCTAAAGCTGGAAAGGAAAATAAATGCAGCTGAGTGCTCCAGCTACTTGTCTGTTATAAAAATCTTCTTTTTTCCCTCCTTTTTTCTTTTTTTTTTTTGTTATTTTTTTCCTTTTTCTTCCTGAAGTACCCATTCCATATACTACATTGAAGACATATAGAGTTTTCTATTTGCATCCATTGTGTGCAGATCTAGTCTACTATTCTGGAATATCTAGAGGCTTAGAATGTAAACTAGTAAGACAGTGAGATTCATCTGCTGTTCCACTCTAGATCCAATTTTTGTCTACTGATAATAAAAAAATAATCTAGACAAACAGTTTTGATGTATAAATCCATAGTATAGATGTCTGAATTTAGTTCTTTCTAAATACTGAGGGAGTTCAGGGTAGAAATCAGTGCCTGAGTAGGCAGCAGAGAGTTCTGTTGCATTGGGGTGGCACTTGGCTTAGAAGTTGATACTCAGGGCGAGGAAGCTGCTGATTTAGGCACCTCCAGCATGAGGGTGTTGTTGAAGAGATCTTTCTAGATATCTTTCCTGAACCCAGAATTTAATTTTTACCTAAATCTTATTTTCAATGTTAAAGTATATAGTCTTGCACTTGCTGAAATTCTTATCCTACTTCATCTTAAGATCATAATAAATGTCTTGTATACTGGAAATCATACCTATGGCCTTGTTATCCACAGCTGTAAATTGGAGTTTAAATTGTATTGACATTGACAGAACTACTGTCACCTGAACCAGTTATAAGTCAGTGTAGGTGTACTTAAATTGATCAAATCTTTGCTGATTTCCATCAGCAAAAGATCTATCATGCTGAATTTATTTAAAGTTTAGAGAGTTCTATTGAATTGGTAACACTGGAGTGGTAACTGCTCTGATTTGTGTGATATGTAGAAACTTTCAGTATACATAACACCAATTAAAATGCAATATAATCCTGAATTTTTCTTGCAAATACAAGAGATGCTGAATTTTTGTTTGTTTGCTTTTTTAAGAAAACAAAGTATTTATCACTGGTTCTGGCATATGAGTTAGTTGTTATTGTTTTATATCTGCTGAAGAAAATCAATGTTTCATTTCATACATTAAGCAGGGTGAATCAGATTGCATATGACACCTCTCCTGTGTGACAAATGGGTTTGTAAAGTATTACTTGCACAGCATAATGGTAATTTGTCTACTCGGTGGCTGTAACAAACGCATTACATTTTTGTTTAACGGTTATAATTCATCATTTCAATACACAAAATACTTTATTTCTCAACAGGGGATAGATAGGATGTCAACATTAAAGTTACATTTGTTCCTTAAAAGCAGTATTAGTAATTCATTCTTGTGTCTCCCCATAAGTAGAAGCCAGGTTGTGACTGTGGGACTGCATTTTTAAGAACAGTCAAAAATTATACTGAAGAAAGAACTCAGCTGCATGAATGATCTATGCTCATTTGAGCAGGTGTAACACTATGTGGAGATGTCATAGGACACATTTATTTTTAAATCTATTTGACACAGAAATCATGACTGCTTTATCTACATTTGTTCATATGGGCTTAGAGAATATCTAAATATCTAAGTACATCTAAATGATTAAATCTCTTTTTCCATGAACAATTCCTTCAAAAGTTTTGCTTGCCTGTATCAGTTTAAAGAAAAAAAAAAATCCCTAGCTTCAGTAGACATTTTAAAATACAATAGTGCAACTAGAGAGAAAAATATTCTCATATTGAGTGTAATATCTACAACAGAAAGTCTCAGTAACAATATTTAAGTTAGAGATATATACACCCATTGTGGCTTTTCTGTGATGGGCGCGTAAGAAATGTTTTCGATCTAATCTACTCTATAAAACAAATATATGAGAATCATTATAAATCTTATTTAATGTTACTCTAAGATGATCTCAGATGGATTTTAAGATCTCAACAGGTTGAGCACAGCAGTGGTCATTTTTGTATGAGTGAATGGCTAATTACGAATTGCAGATTTCTGAAGAGAATTTCTTCTAGATTAGAAAATAAGTAGTAGGTTTAATATTTCTTCAGATTATGTCTTTAATCTTAAAAGCAGAAATACAGATTTTCCTCATGTGTTTGGAATAAAATAGAATAGACTATTTCAATTGGAAGGGACTTACAACAATCATCTAGTCCAACTGTCTGACCAATTCAGGGCTGACCAAAGGTTACAGCATGTTATTAATATTGTCCAAATGCCTCTTAAATGCTGAAAAGCTTGGGGCATCAACCACCTCTCTAGGAAGCCTGTTCCAGTGTTTGACCACACTCTCAGTAAAGAAATGCTTCCTAATGCCCAGTCTGAAACTCCCGTGGTGCAGCTTTGAGCCATTCCCATGCATCCTGTCATTGAGTACCAGGGAGAAGAGCTCAGCACCTCTCTCTCCACTTGCTCTTCTCAGGGGGACTTTCCTTTTCAGAAAGAAAGTCACTGTTCCTGCAGTTGGGGTCCTGAAACTCAGAGGACCAGGCAGCCCAAGGTCTATCAATATAAAGACTGAGGCAAAAATACCATTGAATGAGTCCTTTTCTTCATTCCAATTTGTCAGGTGACCTTCTTCATCAAGCATTGGTCCAATATTTTCCTTAGCTGATTTCTTGCTATTAACATACTTTAAAAACTTTTGTTGTCTGACACAACAATGGCCAGTTTTAACTCTAGTTCAGCTTTGGCCTTATGTGTCTCCTCCCTGCATATGTGAACCACAACTCTGTAATCTTCCTGTGAAGCCTGACCTTGCTTCCAGAGGTCATACAATTTCTTTTTCCACCCAAGTTAAATGAGGAGTTCCCTGTTCAGACTAGCTGGTCTTCTGACCCACTTGCTTGACTTATGACACAGTGGAATTGCCTGCTCCTGTGCTTCTAAGAGGTGGTTCTTAAAAACTCAGCAGCACTCATTGACTCTTAAACCCTCAAAAGCAGATACCCAGGAGACACTGTTAAGTAGATCCCTGAATAGTTTAAAGTTTGCTATCTTGAAATCCAAGGTAGCAATTCTGTTGTCCTTTTTTCTCATTACAATAAAAATTTTAAACTCAACCATTTTGTGATCACTATGGCGAAACAGCCACCTACCATCACATCTCCCATGAGTCCTTCTCTAAATAGCAAGTCTAGGAGGGCATCTTTCCTGGTTGACTCACTGAGTACTTGTGACAAGAAACTATCTTCAAGAAACTTCAAGAATTTCCCAGACTTGCTCGTCACAGCAGTATGGTATTCCCAATTGATGTCTGTGAATTTGAAATCTCCCATAAGGACAAGGGCTACTGATACAGAGATATCTACTAATTGACTACAGAATAACTCATCCCACCTGGGTGATCAGTAGTAGACACCCATAATGACATCTGCTTTGTTTTCCATCCCCCTAATCCTTACGCAGAGGGTCTCAACTACATCGTCATTAACTCTAAGGGCTGTAGAGTCAAATATCTCCCTTGCATATATTGCAACTCCTCTACCTCACCTGCCCTGACTATTGTGTAACAATAACCAACTGTATAAAAGTGCTCTATTACATAAAAAAATATTAATAAAATGACTTTTTTTTCTCTTTTCACACTGGGAAGATTTTTTCATAAATCTAAAATTATTACTTCTCTGCAGGTGGTTTTTTATAGTAGTAAGATTTGGTTTATTTGTAAAGAAAAGGAAGTTTTTTTAAAGGAGTAAGTTTTCTAGTCTGATTCTCCCATCCCCTTATGCTGGGCCCTCATAATTTTTACTCTTTGTTTGACCTTGGCTAAATGCCAGGTACCCACCAAGTCGCTCTATCACTTCCCCCCCTTTCCCCTTTTTTTCTCAACAGGGCAAAGAGGGGAAAGAAAATAAGAGAGAAAACAAAACAACCCTTATGGGTAAAACAACAGCAGTTTTAATATAAGCAAAGCGAAGCAAAGGTCCATGCGCAGAAGCAAAAAAAAGAAAACAGATTTATTCTCTACTTCCCATTAACAGGCGATGTCGGGCCTTCTCAGGAAGCAGGGCTCCAATACGTGTAGTGGTTGCCTTGGAGGACCAAGGGTGACCCCACCCCCTTCCTCCTTTCTCCCAGCTTTATACTGAGCAGACATCATATGGTATGGAATATCCCTTTGGTCAGTTCGGGTCAGCTGTCCTGGTTGTGTCCCCTCCCAAGATCTTGCCCACCCCGTCCCACTGTGGGGGGGGGAAATGTCGGAAAGAGCCTTGGTGTTATGTAAGCACTACTCAGCAGTAGCCACAACACCAGTGTGCTATCAACACCCTGCCAGCTCCCAACATAAAACACAGCACCATGAGGGCTGCTACAGGGGAAAACCAATTCTGGCTCAGCCAGACCCGGTACAAAAGCAAACAAAATAACATTATTATCTGCTTATTAGCTGTTTAGTAAAGTTATTTATAGATGTTTATAAAAAGAATATATTAAATAATTTGATTCTGAAAAGAACTGTGAGCTTAACTTCATGAGAAGGAAGGTCATGATTCAGTTTTACAATAAATCTTTTTTAGAGTTTCCAGTACTGTATCAAAAGTGTCATAACAGGATGATATAAAATGATAATCTGATAAAAATGCACTCTGCTAGTTGAAATCCTTTCAGAAATATATGGTGGATTATCATTGTACTGCCAGGCTTTATGCAAGATCAAATATTGTTTGTTCATGACTTTTTAACTTTATGCTAAATCAGGTATAGTCTGTCCTCCTACAGTTGACATAAAAAGAACAAACATTTTGTATTGTATAAGCTCTGTCTATTTCAACAGAAACAGTGTGGAACAAAGGTGTTTATATGATGTATGCTGTTTGATGTAGAAGTTCAGCAGATGTAGGGTTAACAATCATGGAAAAAATTTGAGACAACCCCAGCTCTGTGAAATCAGTAAAACTATCCCCAATCTATGATGTTATATTAGCGTATGTTTCTACAGAATTAAAATTTAATATGAAGCAATCAGTGTCAAGGGCAATATAATTTCACATAGCAACTAATTTGAGGCTGGCAATGGCCTTATATAAAACTGCTGAATATAACAAACAAGAAAATGTAGAACAGTTTCATGTATATTTCTTCATTCCTTCATGTTTCTTAGGGAATAAAAAATAAACCTATTGTGTATGGTCAAGGAAGATGGGAAAAAGTCTTTAAAGAAAATAAGCAACAATTTTGTCCTAACAGTACCTGACACCCCAGCTAAAGCAGAGAAACTTTCCAAAGAGACTTCCTCTACTGTTATAACTGTGTGACTCAGTTTAAAAATTAAAAATGTTAGGTATGATTAAATTGAAATGAAACTGAGTGATGGAGAAACATTATCATTTTATAGTGTCAAAGTAACTGATTTGTCAGAGACCATAGCAGTCAGAAACCCCACTGATTTTTCTACCTAGAAAATAGGCTAAAGAATTTAATATTGGATCTGAAATTCTGCTTGGTTATGATGGAAATAACATGAAAAATATTAGGAAAAAAAATAGATTGCAATGGAGAGGGAATGAACACATATAGCTCCCTAGATGGGTAAAACTAGAGACCACTGATACACTTCTAGATTTAAATATGAGCTAAGATTCTGAGTGCTTAGTTTAAAAATATTGAAAAATTCCAAATTAAAAAAAGGGTATTTGGGGGTGTGTGGGGGAATGTAAATGCCTAAAGCAAGATAGACGCTTTTTGTTGGTTAACAGAAGTGATTACCAGACTTAAGTTGACAGAAAAAAATCAATATTCAAAATTTCCTCCTGGCCAACTATGTATCTTTTTAATTAAAGGCAATACTAGAAATAATATTTAATATGTTTCCTCGAAACAGATAGTTTACCATGTCTTTGTGGACAACAGTTTGGAAACCTCTGATTTATACTGATGAATTTCTGGGAATTGAGTAGGGAAATACGTTCTTATGCCATATATACTAAGTAAAGATCTCTTAGGATAGCAAAACTGGGATTTTATATAGCACTTGTTATGATGCTTCTTTTGCAGGAGAAAAAGTGGGATTTGGATTTGTGAAATAAAAATGTTTTTCTTTCTTCTTGTCTAGGTGTCTGAATTCCCTCACCTCCTTAATTCACAAGGGCTACAAATACATTTTTTTCCCCAGATGACTCCGCAGAATTTTGCATGGAGGTAGCCCCAGTAGGCAAGATCTTGTCAGCAACAATGCTGCAGCTCCTTAGGAGCATCACAATGCATGATGCAAATCGAAAAATAGGAAATTGGAAAGGGAAAACAGTTTTTAAAGCTGAATGTATCTTACTGTTTTCCATGGTAAAAAATAATTTTTACCTCTGAAAAATCAGAGGATGCATTATGTTTTTAAGTTACTAATATAGCAAGATGGTGTCACTGGTATTTGTATTTGATTATACAGAGAGAATGAGAAGACATGCACACACAGAGGTCATATGTAACTTTTATTCTTTTTAGATAGGCCATAGTATACTATATTAGTTATTCCTCAGGCACAAAAAAGGCCATTTATAGGATGTATAGGTCAATCCTCATGAATGGCAACATTTTTACAACATAACTATACCATGGTTCACTTTTGCATGAGACTGTTGCCAATTAGGTCTCCTGCATGTGCAGTATAACCTCTGAAAATACTTAGGGGCTATTTAATGTGTGTGTACAGTCTGGAACATTAATTATGATAAGGTCAAATGCAGAATACTTGAAAAAGTTATAGAAACCTCCAAATTATAATAAAAAATCTAAAAATTCTCTTTTTAGTCAAGAAAAATCTGACATCTCAGAATTTCTTGAGAGCTGAAGTGAATCTCAGTCACATAGTCTAGATTTGAAGGGTCGTGGGATCATATGCTTTAGAAGTCTACCATGTTTCTAAATACAGAGAGGCTGTTTGTCACAGAACTGTACATCACTCACCTGAGACAGCACAGGGTTATGTTTAGGGTAAATTGTGTCATTTAAAGGAGGAGGAAAGATGTCTAGCAGAGTCACAAGAACAGAAAAGTCTATCTGTAGCCCTTCTGGGTCTTAAATCAGCAAATGAAAAATTAATAGGAATTTAAGAAATATGTTTATCTGTAGATTTGTTATTCCTATGCATGAAATACAAATAATGTTTACACAGGTTATTGAATATATATACATACAGTGAAGTCATTAGGCAGAAGTCTTTCTCCATCACCTTCTTTCTTCTTGTCCTGGGATTTGCCAGCCTATGTGGAAAGGAGATTACTACCTTCACTAGTTGTTTGCCTTCTCTGTTCGGTGCCAGTGAAGAAGGGCCTGTTGAATGAGATCTAAAATATCCAACAAGCTGAAAAATGGTTGTTTATGAGCTAGCTAACTGGTACAGGAAAATTCTGTTATCCCACCCTTCTTCATTTCCTCTATATTTGGCTGATGTTTGTGAGAATTTGTTTTTATTTACTCAAAATACACAATCTGCAATCCCTCTTCTCATGTAGACTTCATTGACAGTATTTTTTTGAAGACTGGATATTTGTGCTGTGATAGAGGTGTTCATGCTGCTGTCCCTATCTGAGAAATGGGAGACACCAGGTGAAGTTCCTGTTCAGGCTTAGTAGATTGAAAGTTAATATCTGGCTTCCTATGCTAATTTGGTTGTGGGAATTAGGAATTTTGAAACTGTGCCATTACACACACACACACACGCACACACACATATATATAATCTATATAAAAAAGATTAAGAAGGGCAAAGAGAAATTATGTAAATAAAAACATATTCTTCAGCAATAGGTTGGTTTGACTTCTGCCTAATATTTGATATCACATTTATATTTAATAACTTAGCACTTAAAAATGTGCCCTGGAGATAAGGAATTTCTTTCAAATATGAGGAAGCTAATGAATAATTCTGATGGTAGAAATGTAAAGTAATGAAATATTGCTTGGGGAATCTAAGGAGCCTTAATAAACAAATTTAGAGAAATAAGATACTTGGTAGTTTGAAAAGGTGAAAATTGTTCAGGGAGACCCATTCGGAAAGTAAAGTGAGATTTTTTTGGATTGCTTGTTACTGTTACTTGCTTCAGACAATAGTGATAATATGGAACTATTCTTCTACTAATACAAAAAATTATCTTGCTGTATCTCAGTTGAATTCAATTTAAATAGCTATGTCTCCAAGTGGATGTGGGGACAAATTTATGCTAGGTGGGCTTCTTTACAGTAGATATATGCTTATAATTAGTGTTCTAGTAGAACAAATGGAAACCCTTTCAGTGATAAAACATTAATTAGAAGCTCTAAGAGTCATGCCAACACAGAAGCACAGGATGATGGGAGTATGAATGCAATATCTACAAGAAATTCTAGCTAGATTTAACAGATGAACTTGAAATAGAAGGATAATTATCTTTCTAGAGGCTCTTTCCGGCCTATCTGTTCTACTTCAACATGTGTATTATAGGGACCTCTATTTGAGAAAGAAGTATCTGCCCAGCACAAGTTGCTGTGTGAACTTGGTATTTTTATACCTGTGATACTTATTCTTTGATCCGAGTGAGAATGAGAACATGTGATACCTGACAGATATTTTGGTTTGCATTTAAGAAAAAATATCTTAGAGTCCTTCATACCTTTTATCTGACTTTACAAAAAACTTTGGGGAATAAATAGAGGATTGATTTTTCTAATTCTATTTCAACAATAATAAAGAAACTTAGTATAGTTTCTTCCTTTATAATAAAATATATATATTTGGACCCCCAAACTCATAAAAGTACCACACAGTTTATGCAAATAGCTTTGAAATAGCTTCTGTAAAATACAAGCAAAGAAATTACAAATCCCAAGGAGTATAACAAATATATTTTTAAAAGTGAAGTATTTTTGAGAAAACCTCTCATGTAAACTTTATATAGTATATTGTTAAAGAAATGGAACAATGTAGGATTTCAAAACCACTTGGAGTGTGTTTTTGTGAGGTAACTTTCTTTATTATGCATTTTTTATGTTAATATATATTATATTAATGTACCGTCAGTTCAAGTTTAGATGAGAAAGGCAGAGAAGGATCTTCAATCCTCTAGATGATTACACTAAGCATAAGGCAAGATTAGTGTTAGAGGAACCAGGTAACCAAAGTTCTGGCTGACAAAAAAACAAAGCTGTTCTACCTTCCCAGTTGTGTTTTATCTGCTATCAAGGAATACCTCCTGTATGTTTCTCATGAAACCCAATATCCTCCTTAGTATCACCAATATGTAAATGGGAAAATGCAAGTGAGAGTTAGTAAGAGCATTTTGGCAAAAAATGAGAAAATACTTTTGTTTTAATATATTTCTCCCCCCTCCCCCCCCTTCTGAATATAGAGAGCATTCTAATTAGTTGTATGTAAGACATTAATAATTTAACATTTCTTTCTATTGCAACTAGATAAATCCAAATATCTTTGGGGGGTTTTTATCCCTGAGTTTTGCTGAAGGGGACTTAATCTCCTTAAATTAACAAAAATCAAAGCTAATTTTAAAAGCTTGACAAGATAAACTAGGTTTGATTAAGAGATAAAGAAGCTTTATATTAAACTTTTTCAGTTGATATTTGTGACACCTATAAATTATGTATCACTGCTTTGAAAGTGTGTATAGAAATTCAAGTGAGAGGTCATTTCCTTGTGGACAGAAGATAGCCTTTAAGCTATTTTGAAATTGGATAAAGAGAAAAGAGGATAGAGAAGGAAAGACCTGAAGGGATTTCAGGTTTATTTCACATAAAACTTGATGTGGTAAGCATGCACAAGCTTTCTTCTTTTGTTAGATATGAGAAATCCTTAGTTTCAATAGCTCTGATATTTTTCTTTTCCATTTCTTTATCAAATTTAAGATCTGGAGGTACACCAAACCAAAATAGGATTTTTAAGATGTTGGAAGTCAGATATCAAAGTCAAAATGAAGTACTCTGAATGCTGTGGTGTCAGGTATGAGGGTGGTATTTCTTTATTCCCTTCCTCATCTTTTATGAAAACTAGTTGTGTTACTGGCAAAAGCCTACCAGTTTGGGTACATCAGTGAAGTGAGGGGGAGAATGCTTAATTTTCAGTTCTCTTGGGGTTGTTTCCTTAGAATGAAGGCAGAAATATATTGACTTTGTCAATGAAAAATGTGATTCCTATAAGCACATATCAGGAGGTAAATAGTAGTCAAAATATATTTTTGGAGTAGGGACAGAATTGAAGAACCTAATAGTTACCTAAATTATAAATACATTTTGGAAAAATACCCCAATTCATTAATATTAAAGCAAGGGAACCAGGCAATCTGCATGAGAGAATTTGTCTCTGCAAGTAGATTTATTATTTCAGATTCCTACTTAAGGATTGTAGATGTTCTAATGTAAGATCTCCGTACCTTAAAAAGATATAATTCAATAAACCTTTGCCAAATACCAAGTGCTAAGTTATAAATCCATTTTTTATCTCAAATGTTTGTTTTCATAAATGCAGAAAAAATTAAGCTCTACTTCTTGACAGATGAGAGTTTAGTACACTTCTGTTTACTCTTAATATTGTATTTGTATGCTCTTAACTATATCGTAATTAGTGCCAAATTCAATAACTAAAAATGTTGCTCTTCATCCATGTTGATATACTTAATATGAAGTGGTAAAATCCTTAGTCTCCAATGGATCAAAGAGCAGCCCCATACTTCTATTTGTGTTCAATCAAATTCTTGATTTTGAAGGCTTTTTTGTTGCTTGTTTTTAATTCCTTTGGTATTTCTGTAATTAGGAATCACAGGATTTAGTTTAAGAGTTACTAATGACTTTAGGAAAATATAAATCCTTTGACTGGACTTATATTTACAGTAAAAATCCACACCTGACTTTTTAACCCAAGTCATATTCTCACTGGAATACACACCCTTCTCATGTCAAAATTGAGTTCTACAATTACAGTCATTTGAGAGTCTGGGTCATGAGAATTCAGCTGAGGAGCTAGTATTATCACAGTACTCAAAGCAATTCTTGAACAGTCAAGAACAGAAAGTTTCCTTATAGACTCTCAGACTGCTGCAATTTTTTCTATTTTATGTGAAAATATTTTCATATCTGGACACAAATAGTCAAGTTATACTCTGAAAAGAATGTTAGTTTTGAAAACATCCTTCATCTGTTTTAAATAAATGTTGTTCTGTTTGGCATCAATTTGCTGTACTCTTTTCAGAATAAAAAACAAGAACACCGAACACATTGCATTCAGGCTTTGACACACGTGTAAACTGCTACTAAGCCAACTTTCACACAGCACTGTTACTTTCTTTTCTGAAGAGATATCTGGTTGAGAAAGTCCTTCTGGAAACCCTTAATCACGACAAGTCTTTGCCTGAATATTGTATCATTTTTATAGTCCCAACTTACCTTTGTACCTGGTCACACATTATATTTCTACCTTGGTGTTGGTACTACATTGTCTTTACTGATTTAATGATGCAGGTACCTATTTGATTCAATAACTTTGTGAGACAGTTATCCTAATTTTACTCTAGTTTAGTTAAGAACACATACTGTGTTCTTCCCATGGGAAATATAGGTAAAATGAATACCGTGTCACATTTTACCATTCTGTTTTTCTGTTTGTTTTCTGTTTGTGAGTCAGTATTTATATTTTAATTTTGCACAAGAAATAACCAAACTTTGAAGGATATTTTTTCCCTTTTGCACGTGGTTAAGAAACTTAAGGAAATCTGCCAAGGGTATTTTTTTCTCCCCCTGCCTAATAGGTGTACTGAAGCCACCAAAAAATTGAAAGGATGTACAGACAAGAAGCTGATAATAATAATTGTTTCTTGGAGTGCAAATGGCACATCACAATCATGTCCAGTTAGGAGATCTTCAGTGGAGATTTTGGAGAGTGTGTCAATCACCACCTTCTATTGTCAACTCTCTTGCTTCAATCCAGCAAGAAGGTAAAAGTATTTATTGTCAGTCCACAGTACTTCAAACTCCATGAGAAAATTTGCAGCTGTTAAGAGGGTTCATGACCTCTGTCCCTTAGCTTCATTCAGTACAAAATGTGGTAAGTTTACACATGCAGCCTGTGTACCACTGGCACAGTCTGTTTGCTGTGCATTATGGTTGGGTTTTTAGACTCATTTGCTGGAAACTAAACTGAACATTACAGACAGAACTAACTTGCTATAAAATACAAAACTCAGTTCTTAAAACACAGATGAAGTAGAACCTACTGCAGAGTTATATATGATTTCAGACTACTGCCAAATCTGACTGCATAGTGATTGTAAAAGGAGTATATTACAAACAGGTCACAGTGATATGCTGACCAACAGAAATGTATCACATGGGAGTGGGTTTCTATTTCTATCTAAATTGTAAGGCTGAAAGTACAATGTACTGCTCTGTTTCTACCAGTTTCATCTTGATCAGTGCTTCTTCAGGCACAGCCAGTTACATGAAGTCACTCAAAGAAAATGCTTTTCTAGGATGACTTACAAGAGAACTTCCATTTTAGTAGAGATTTTTTTCATAGATTTTGTATTTTTCAGACCTTTAAGACATAATGCACTAGTTGGTAAAGACAGACCTGAAACACTTCACACTGTGACTTGTTCCATTTACCACTAGCTTCCTTCCTGCTACCCCTAGGATATTCAGGCATTTTCTCCTTGTCTTTGTAAAGTCCTATAAGATCATTACAAACAAATTTTAAGTCTTCACAGTTTTCATCCTCTTGTGGGAATGGTTTCACCAAGGCATACCAAAGGTCCACCTAGGCCATAATTCTTTCACTGCCAGAACAAACTCATGATGTCTAGGCAATATATAGGAGAAAGGGCTGATATACAGTGATAGATCCATCAGTATATTCTCCCAGCATCTTAAAATCCAATTTGCATGGATTTTATGGGTAGAGGCAGCATGATTGTGCTGATAGTATGTTTGTTCTCAGATAATGTGACTACTTTTGGCATGGTATCTGTAAACTGCAAGTCTTTTGATACAAAACCACAAGAAGAGTGGAGCTGGATACTGAACATATCTAGGGCTTTTGAATTAGCCAGTGAAATGCTGACTTTTCAACTGATGCTTTCCTACAGTGTTAGAAGACTCTGTTTTGAAGATACTGTCTTCCAAGTGAGGCTTGGTGAACCTGGTCCTGAGATAGGTGGGGTAGAAACTCTGCTTGTCCAAATTCTCTAGAAAATCTCTCACTTTGACTAGTTAAAAGTTATTCAGCTAATGTTCAGTAGACAGCTGGGGGCTTTAGAATGACCTGATCTCAGGTGTCATAAGGCAGCAGGAGGATTAGAGATGTTTGGAATGTGTCAAAAAAGTGCATGGTACTCCACCAAGTAGAAAACTAAGATGTAGATCATTCTTATTGCCATTTTTCGTATTTTCTGTCATCAGCAACTAGTAAGCAATATGGAAGTCTTTTCTGGCTTACAGATAATACAGAAGTACTGCAAATTATAGAGAAATTTTAACCTCAGGTCCATAAATTGATTTTCAGGATAATATTTTAAACATTTTACAGTATTTTTAAACTTTTATAATCACTGTAATTATGCCAGTTATACAGTTATGTTTATTCTGTTTACTGTGTAGGTGTAGAAAAAAGCTGGATAAGTAAAAAGAAAGTAGTAGGCAGACTCAGGAACTAATGAGGTACTCAAAAGTACATTTTTTACTTTTTTAAGCAGGGAAAATTAAGTCATAGATTTCATAGTGGATTTTCATGCTGAAAGTGTCATATAAATGGTTATTTTGAGTCAGAGAGATTTTGTGAAGGGGATTGGGACTATTTAAAAAAAAGTTGAAGGACATATATATTCATAGGCACAATAACAAGCTAGATTTAGCCACTAAAACTATTTAAAGATAAACAAAGGGATCTGTGGATTTTTTTTTGGTGTTCTGATCCATACTGATTTTCATACCTAAAATAAAAATCAATAATGTGACTTCAAACCTCAGACTTTCCTTGCTGAATATTCACAATGCTCCAGGCTCTGCATTGCGCAGCTCTGCTTCTAGCCCTCGGCAGACTGATAATGAAATGCTGAACAAAGAACAAAATACATGGAATGTAAAATCTAAGTAGCAAATACTTGCCACATATGGGGGCTAGTATGTTTTATTCCAAATACACTTTCACTGCAAGTTCAATAAAACATGAATGGAAAGAGTTTAAATGTTTTATCAAGCATGATTTTTCTAGAATGATTTTCACAGAATCACAGAATCATCAAGGTTGGAAAAGACCTAGAAGATCAACTAGTCCAACCATTGACCTAACACCAACAGTTCCCAACTACAGCATATCTCTAAGCGCTAAGTCAACTTTACTCTTAAACACCTCCAGGGATGGGGACTCCACCACCTCCCTGGGCAGACCATTCCAACGCCTAACACCTGTTCTGTAAAGAAATGCTTCCTAATATCTAGTCTAAACCTTCCCTGGCACAACTTGAGGCCATTACCTCTTGTCCTATCGCCTGTTACTTGGTTAAAGAGACTCATCCCCAGCTCTCTGCAACCTCCTTTCAGGTCATTGTAGAGGGCGATGAGGTCTCCCCTCAGCCTTCTCTTCTCCAGACTAAACAACCCCAGTTCCCTCAGCTGCTCCTCATACGACCTGTGCTCCAGACACTTCACCAGCTTTGTTGCCCTTCTTTGGACACGCTCAAGTGATTCAATGTCCTTTTTGCAGTGAGGGGCCCAAAACTGAACACAGTAATCGAGGTGCGGCCTCACCAGTGCCGAGTACAGGGGTAAGATCACTTCCCTGTCCCTGCTGGCCACGCTATTGCTGATGCAAGCCAGGATGCCATTGGCCCTCTTGGCCACCTGGGCACACTGCTGGCTCATGTTCAGCTGGCTGTCAATCAACACCCCCAGGTCCCTCTCTGACTGGCAGCTCTCCAGCCACTCCTCCCCAAGCCTGTAGCACTGCTGGGGGTTGTTGTGGCCCAAGTGCAGCACCCGGCATTTGGCCTTATTGAACCTCATAAAGTTGGCCTTAGCCCATCGCTCCAGCTTGTCCAGATCTCTCTGCAGAGCCTCCCTACCCTCGAGCAGATCAACACTCCCACCCAACTTGGTGTCATCTGCAAACTTACTGAGGGTGCACTCGATCCCCTCGTCTAGATCATCAATAAAGATGTTAAACAGGAGTGGCCCCAAAACCGAGCCCTGGGGGACACCACTCGTGACCAGCTGCCAACTGGATTTAACTCCGTTCACCACAACTCTTTGGACCCGGCCATCCAGCCAGTTTTTTACCCAGTGAAGCGTGTGCCCATCCAAGCCGCAAACATCCAGTTTTGCCAGGAGAATGCTGTGGGAAACGGTGTCAAAGGCCTTACGAAAGTCAAGGTAGACAACATCCACAGCCTTTCCCTCACCCAATAAGCAGGTCGCCCTGTCATAGAAGGAGATCAGGTTTGTCAAGCAGGACTTTAATACTTCAGGAGAGGACCTGTGTTTTAAAGAGATACTGACAGTACTAGAGAAGCCCAGAGGACTGAAAGAAAAATGCCTCATAATGGTACAGTAGAACTGAACAGAGAAACTGCCTTCCTTTAAGATTAGGGTTTAGGAAAGTTAAAGATTCACCAAACCTGAAAGGGAAACTATCCAGCATTCGTCTTCAGACAATATGTGTTTTTCAGCATCTGTACAGAGGGAGACAAGGAACTAGGAACAAATGAGTGAAATATTGCAGGTACCTTTTCCTCTCACAATTTTCTGATTGACTAAATCAGGACTTGCGTTTTATGGAAAGATATTTCATTTTCCAAAACCACCGTTTTTGAGGCAGACTCCTTATATGTATGATCACAAAAGTCCATAGCTCATATTTCTGTAATGCATATAAAGAACTTCTAGAATCTTTGCATTTATAAAATCTACATAGAAATTGTTTCACCATTGGATTACAAGAAAAAAAATGTGAAATATATTTTGAGAATACTGACAGATTTTACAATATGACTGAAGATGACCTTTTATTTCCAAGTCTTATTTTCTAAGGAAGATTTTTTATCCCATATAATTATGATAGACAAAATATATGGTATCAAATAAGATAAAATATTTGCCTAAGAAAACTCAGCTTTATTAAGAGACATTTCAGGATCTATTTTCTGTTTGTTGTAGGTTTGTATCCACTTATGCCCAAAGCCATTAAAATAACAAAATATTTTGATAGCTTCTCATTACTTTGTAACTGAAAGGTGGACTGTCTATTGACTTTTCAAGGCAGTAATGAAATTTCATTATGAATATTTGGAAAAGTATTAAAGTATATGAAAATGTAGTAAAAACAAATGCTTTGAAATTTGACACTGTGTCTTTGTTGTTATCAGGGCTAATATTAACTCTGGGAAATATTGTGCTGTCTTCACAATACCCACAGTAAAATGAAAGTGATTCTTTGCTTTTTGGTAATTGCCCAGTTCAATTATCACATGATAAAACAGAACAAACAATCTATAATTCCTTACTTGGTCTTGAAGTCTGTGTAATAAAAGCTGAACACTGGTTATCTGTATCTTTGAAAAATAGGTTTGCAATCAGAGAACACGTTTAAATAGTTGGAGAAGTTGAGATATTGTCACCCTAATATTTCTGGCTTGATGTGCTCATATTGAAAAATAGTTTAAGATGCTCTGTGTACTGTTGTGTAAAGGTGTTGTCTTTTACACTAGGTGTCTCTTGCTAGCATTTGTAAGTTTATCAGAAAGGATGAATAAGATATTTTCAGTGACATTTACTTATATATTTCTTACATTGTACTGAAAGTTTGACCTTCTGCACAGACAGTGCTAGCTTTATTACTCAACATATTCTCTTCTATGACAAATCATTGGAAGTAATTTGTCATCTACTATTTGATCAAAAATGTAGTTCTTCTATAAAAATACATATGGTAAAGCAAAAGTCTTTCAGAAAGAATTAATGTACGTTACATTTTAATTATTATACTCAACAACATGATTTTAGCAGACAAAATTTGTCTGAACATGAATTATCTGCTTTATTTATAAACAAATGTTAACTCTCCAAAAAATCATATTATTTATTAAAAGAGTAAAACCTGACAAAAGACATGATAAAAACTATGAAAAATTATTTGGTACAGCTATTTTCCATACACCAGTAATTTTGTCTTATAAAATGGTCAAGTGTTCTATCTTCAGATCATGTGTTTCTCCCTTTAAAAAAGCCCAAGAAATTATCCATATCTTAGGTGCAGTAACAGAAATAATAATTTTCTTACTTAAACAGGAAATTTGCCTGCTATATATTGATTCTTCTAAACTTGAACTTCAAAGAGAAGTTTGTTTTAGGTATACAGAAAAATAGTCAACATTTTATTGAAAGTTATATTGAAAACTATTTTTAAAATATTATTATAAATATTCCCCCTTGATTTAGCCAACATTGTCTTATTCTGGTTTATACTCTTTAATAACTATTGATAACATAGTCGTTGGTTATGGAAAAGTTACATATTTGTGCAGTCAAAGATCACGCTTTATATCAGATGTATTAATGGTGGGCACATGGATGCAGTTCTCTTTTCTTCCATCCAGCCACCGAACTTGTACTTCATTTGCTTTCCCAAATGTCTGGGCATGTCCTTCTTTAGACATCCAAGGGCTGTGGTTCTGTTGTACTTTACAAAACAAAACTAAACAAAAGGGTCACCATCAGGAATGTGCCTCTGTAAACTAGAATTAATGTTCATTTTTCACATAATCTCCACTGGCACCTTGCATGACTGTCACATCTAAGTGTTTGTCATGGAACACAGAAGCAACAGTCTGAATACTTTGCAGAGGGGTTGCTTTTGATTACCTGTTGCTCTGAAGGGTAGCTGAGGAATTAGACTTCTTTGTTCATTTGTCTTGCACGGTTATCAGTACCTATGTCATTTCAAACTAGACTGCCTTAGTGCCTGGCCATGCTGGGGCTACAGTTGGTCTTACATGTCATGGTGTTAGGAGCTTTGTTGTCTTCTATTTACTTCCATGTGCAACCAGTGTTTTGGCTCGATGTACCGTGATTCCCAACTTCCTAGTAAAGTACCTTTCCAGTGATGGAGAGTGTTGAAAAGTGTCTGTCACTATCCTGATCACAGCACAGTCTGAAAAATTTAGCAGTGGATGTCAGAGCCTTTGTTATGAAGCATCTTTCATTCTCAGATTTAGTTTGCTTTGAGAATATGAATCTGAATAATAAGAAATTGTGCCAGGTCCACGTGATTTTTGGTTTGTATTTTGGTGTTTGGTTTATTTTTTCTTTTTCTCTGTGATCTGAAGACTACTACTTACACTGTTGTAGGGATGCACAATTCTTCAGTTCTTTCATTTGTGAAGCTTTGAAGCAGAACAGAAGTGAAGCTAGTGGTATGAGTGTATGGACAGATTGAATAGCATTTGCAATAATGATTCCAGAGTAATAATAAAGAGCTTTTATCTTCCAGTAGAATTAAAAACAACAACAAAAACAGTTGAAAATGTGTGTTTGCTTTGCTCAGCAGTTAATGTTCTGAATCAAGAACTGAAGAAAAAGATAGGTAGTGGGATTTATTTCCATAGGAAATACCAAGAACGAACTCGAACTGAGAAAATGTAAGCAGAGCCTTTTGTTATCAGGTTCTTTGTGTTCCTTACATCTGAAAGTCACAGGAGTTTCAGTTTGTCTTCATTCAGATTTACAAGCAGTTTCTGAGGTCAGGTTGTAAAAAACTTCAAAGAAAGGCGAATATTTTAAGGAAGTGATTCGACAAACAGGTATTTGTTAGAAAGTTGCTATTCCCAACAGTATTGGGTTCGCGTGGCAAGGTTTTGGTAGCAGAGGGCTAGAGGGGTGGCTTCTGTGAGAAGCTGCTAGAAGCTTCCCCCATATTCGACAGAGCCAATGCCAGTCAGCTCCAAGGCAGACCCATTGCTGGCCAACCCTGAGCGCATCAGCAATGGTGGTAGCACCTCTGGGATAACATATTTAAGAAGGGGGAAAAAAACTGTGGGGAAGCAATTGCAGCTGGCGAGATGAGTGACAATATGTGAGAGAAAAAACTCTGCAGCACCCAAGGTTGGTGAAGAAGGAGGAGGAGGAGGTGGTCCAGGCACCAGAGCAGAGATTCCCCTGCAGCCCATGGTGAGGCAGGCTGTGCCCCTTCACCCATGGACATCCACAATGGAGATCTCCACCTACAGCCCATGAAAGACCCCACGCTGGAGCAGGTGGATGTGCTTGAAGGAAGCCGTGGCCCTGTGGGAAGCCCACGCTGGAACAGGCTCCTGGCAGGACCTGTGAACCTGTGGAGAGAGGAGCCCATGCTGGAGCAGGTTTTCTGTCAGGACTTGTGACCCCGTGGGGGACCCATGCTGGAGCAGTCTGTTCCTGAAGGACTGCACCCCGTGCAAGGGACCCAGGCTGGAGCAGGGGAAGAACTACAGCCTGTGATAAGGACTCATGTTGCAGAACTTCATGAAGGACTGTGTCCTGTGAGAGGGACCCCACGCTGGAGCAGGGGAAGAGTATGAGGAGTCCTCCCCCTGAGGAGGAAGGAGCAGCAGAGGCAACATGTGATGAACTGACTGCAATCCCCATTCCCCGACCCCCTGTGTCACTGCAGGGGAGGAAGTTGTGCTGGATTTGTGTGTGTGGTGGGGGAGGGAGAACGGGCTACAGCAGTGGCCACCTGTGAGAAGCTTCTCGAATGTCCCCAGGCTCCAAGTCGGACCCACCTCTGCACCAAGACCGAGCCAATTATTGATGGTGGCTGCGCCTCTGCAATAACATATTTAAGAAGGGGAATCTGGGAGGACATGTGTCATGACCCGGACTGGAAGCCCAGAGAATTGCAATGGTTCTGTGATCCCCTCGGGTTAAATTGAGGTGAAATGACACCAAACAACCAGTAAAGGTTTTTTACTTGTTAGAAAATAATCGAAACTTGGAAAAGGATAATAAACAATGTAGTCTTTTATAAAGAGAGGAGAGGAGAGGAGAGGAGAGGAGAGGAGAGGAGAGGAGAGGAGAGGAGAGGAGAGGAGAGGAGAGGAGAGGAGAGGAGAGGAGAGGAGAGGAGAGGAGAGGAGAGGAGAGGAGAGGAGAGGAGAGGAGAGGAGAGGAGAGGAGAGGAGAGGAGAGGAGAGGAGAGGAGAGGAGAGGGGAGGGGAGGGGAGGAGAGGGGAGGGAAGGGGAGGAGAGGGGAGGGGAGGGGAGGGGAGGGGAGGGGAGGGGAGGGGAGGGGAGGGGAGGGGAGGGGAGGGGAGGGAAGGGGAGGGAAGGGAAGGGGAGGGAAGGGGAGGGAAGGGAAGGGAAGGGAAGGGAAGGGAAGGGAAGGGAAGGGAAGGGAAGGGAAGGGAAGGGAAGGGAAGGGAAGGGAAGGGAAGGGAAGGGAAGGGAAGGGAAGGGAAGGGAAGGGAAGGGAAGGGAAGGGAAGGGAAGGGAAGGGAAGGGAAGGGAAGGGAAGGGAAGGGAAGGGAAGGGAAGGGAAGGGAAGGGAAGGGAAGGGAAGGGAAGGGAAGGGAAGGGAAGGGAAGGGAAGGGAAGGGAAGGGAAGGGAAGGGAAGGGAAGGGAAGGGAAGGGAAGGGAAGGGAAGGGAAGGGAAGGGAAGGGAAGGGAAGGGAAGGGAAGGGAAGGGAAGGGAAGGGAAGGGAAGGGAAGGGAAGGGAAGGGAAGGGAAGGGAAGGGAAGGGAAGGGAAGGGAAGGGAAGGGAAGGGAAGGGAAGGGAAGGGAAGGGAAGGGAAGGGAAGGGAAGGGAAGGGAAGGGAAGGAAAGGAAAGGAAAGGAAAGGAAAGGAAAGGAAAGGAAAGGAAAGGAAAGGAAAGGAAAGGAAAGGAAAGGAAAGGAAAGGAAAGGAAAGGAAAGGAAAGGAAAGGAAAGGAAAGGAAAGGAAAGGAAAGGAAAGGAAAGGAAAGGAAAGGAAAGGAAAGGAAAGGAAAGGAAAGGAAAGGAAAGGAAAGGAAAGGAAAGGAAAGGAAAGGAAAGGAAAGGAAAGGAAAGGAAGAGAGTCAAAGAAATCCGGATCACCACCCCTGGAGCCAGTGTTGTCTCAGGTCCAGTAATCTTGGGTGATGGGTGCACACTCAGCAAAGTTTTTCTTTTTAAGTTCATCTTATCAGCTGATTAGCATACTAGATGAGGAGGGGCAGGTATTCCACAAACTCATTTCCATGAGAGATGAGGAAAAAAGTGGAACATGGGTTCCAGTTGAGTAGGTGGTCATTGCCCAGCTTTGTTTTTTCCTCTGTTCCCAACGATCTTATCAGTCATCCCAGAAATGATCACCTCTTATCAGTTCTTGTTACCACTTCAAAGGCAAAGGAGTGAAGTCATTAGCAGGGCAAACATGGTGTCTGGCTTGCACAACAGAGCCATAAAGTATTGGGTTTAGCAGTATTTGTGCTTGAGAGGAAACACCTGGTTTCACTCAGTCCATGTCTCCCCCTCTCAGGCTTATCTAAGGAGTCTGACAATGCAACTGCAAGGGAGTGGGGGGTGCATCCTTCAATACACTCCTGCTTCCTTGGGTGACATTCCTTAGACTAATCCAAAGGCCACAGCTTGTCCTTGAGGTTTTCTGTGTTGATGAATGTTTGAGGCATTACTTCTTTCAGATCCTTACAAGGTCTTAGAGTTATGAGAAGGAGTTGCAAGGAGGACACCTATGTGAACACCGAGGTCAGTGGAAGAAAAGAGGAGAAAGGGGGAGGAGGTGCATTGGTGCAGAGAAACTCCCTTGCAACCCTTGGGTGGCAGAGGGGGGTGGCCCTGCAGTATCACCCACAGAGGTCCAAGGTGTAGCAGATGCTGACCTGCAATCCATGGAGGACCCCACGCTGGAGCAGGCGGCTGTGGCCAAAGAAGGACAGGACTCTGTGGAAAGAAGAAGCCCCCGTTGTTGTAGTTCAGCACTGGGAGAACTGCAACACACAGGTGTGACCCAGGCCAGATCAGCACGGGAATGACTGCATCCTGTGGGAAAGACTCATACCAGAGAAATTTCATGGAGGACTGTCTCCCATGAGAGGGGAATCATGCTGGAGTAGGGGAAGAATGTGAAGAGTTTCCCTCTGCCCCCACTGAGGAGGAAGAAGTGGCACGACTGACTGCATCCCCCCATTCCCTGTCCCCTGCGCCATTGGGGGAGAGGAGGTAGAGAGAACAGGAGCAGAGCTGAGCCCGAGAAGAAGGGAGGGGTGGCGGGAAGGTGTTTTTAAGATGTGGTAATATTTCTCACTGTCCTATTCTGTCTGTTAAGTAGTGTTGCTAGTTGGGGTCTGAATTAAATTTTTTTTTTCTTTCCCTAACAAGTCTGGTTTTTTCCCATGACCATAATGGGTGAGTCATCCCTCCCTATCTCTATCTCAACTACTGAGCCTTTTGCGTTATTTCCT
Source organism: Strix uralensis (assembly GCF_047716275.1). Taxonomy (NCBI): domain Eukaryota; kingdom Metazoa; phylum Chordata; class Aves; order Strigiformes; family Strigidae; genus Strix; species Strix uralensis. The sequence continues at coordinate 58,309,274 of NC_133973.1, forward strand.
CCTTCCCAGTCCTGAGGGGAAAGGGGGGAGTGAGCAGCTGTGTGGTGCTCAGTTGTCTTCTGAACTCAAACCATGACAAGGTAGAGTAATTGGGAGTAAAGTTAAGCCTGGGGAAAAGGGAGGGGTGGGGTGAAGGTGTTTTAAGATTTAGTTTTTATTTCTCATTATCCTACTCTGATTCGACTGGCAATAAATTAAGTTACTTTTCCCAAGTTGAGTCTGTTTTGCCTGTGATGGTAGTTGGTGAGTAGTCTCTGCCTGTCCTTATCTCCACCCATAAGTCATTTGTTATATTCTCTCTCCCCTGTCCAGTTGAAGAGGGGGAGTGATCAAGTGGCTTTGGTGGGTACCTGGCATCCAACCAAGGTCAACCCACCACAACAAATTCTAGTGAAATCCTCTTCAAGAACATTTTCATTTAACACATCAGTCTGGAAAAGCAAGTGGTGTTCACTCCCTGAAGAAAGTACAGAAAGTATGAAATACACAAATATCATGCTTATCAAGTTTCCAATTTTTGAAAGATTGCATAAATATTTGAGGAAGGTAATTGTAATTAAAATGAAAGATTGCTAATGACACTAGTAGTATTTTCTAGAATTAAATAAACACTGTATTTTTTGTATAAACTGCATAATTTTGAGGTATTCACAAATGAATTCTCCTGTGCTGAAATATAGTACCACTGGCAATGGCCAAACAGAAACAGTCACATAAAAGCACAGAAACGTTATGGTAGAATAATATTTTAGCCAGTCTACAGGAGTGTGGCAGGTGCATCCGCCCAATGAAAGCAGAGCTTTATGGCTGCTTCTGGCTGTCTTTGTTTTCAAGGTCTCGCGGTAGTTGGGGCCTTTGGCCAATGGGAGCTGCTATTGACTACAGGTCAGATTCGGCCTGGGTATAAATGGAGTCCCCTGGGGGAGCCATTTTGAGCTCGTCCCCCTGGAGCAGTACACTGCAGTCAAGGACTCTCCCCTTGGGTCAGGATGCCACCCAAGGAAACTCCTCGAGGTACCTTGGGTCAGGACGCTGCCCTGCGCAGGTCCTCGAGGTTGAGAGCCCTCACTTATCAGGTGAGTGATAGAACATTTTGGGTTGTTGTTAAACCCTAGGTAGTGAAGTTTTGTTTTGCGTTTGGGGTTGCCGTTAAACCCCTAGGGTGTGAGGCTTTGTTTTACGTTTCGGGTTCCCGTTAAACCCCAGGAAGTGAAGCTTTGTTTTGCGTGTTAAACCCCTAGGGAGTGGGGCTTTGTAAAGTGTTTGGGTTGTTGTTAAACTCCAAAAAGTTGTTCTGTTCTCCTCTTGTGGACATTCGAATCTGTAATTTATGGAGAGCTGGTTGGTTGTTTTATTAAAAAATAAATTTATTTATTTTTTTAAATTGGTGGTTGGTTGCTCATTTGGAAGCCTCCGTAACAAGGAGACATATTTTTTCTGAGCATTCTGGGTTGTATTATATCCATAATAATATTTTTTAATACATTTTGAGTAAAAAGTAAAATGTAAATTTATTTCCTTTCAGAAACAAGGAGTTGTGATGAACTCCTTTGCATTCAAAACTGTCTATGTGCTTCTTCTTAGATGAATATCCAATACTTGTTTAAATTAATGATGTCCTAAAATGTATTGACCAACATGCAATTCTCACTGGAGCCATAAGACAAACAAGATTTTACAATGGAAAGTCCAACAAAGAATCTCTTAAAATCTCTCACTCTCTCTCATGTATAAAACCACCAGATTTTTACATTTTACAGTGTCTGCACATGGTAAGGGGAAAAAAAAAAAAGTTTTCAGAAAAAGAGTATTTTGAAAAACATAAACCAATGCAATCATAAGACTAGACTGGGCTTCAAAAGGTCACTTGATTCACCCTCCTTCCCCAAAGCAAGATTAACTATACTTTTATTATTCTCAACAAACATTTTTCTACCTCATGGCTAAAGATACCCAGTGATAAAGATTAGGTAACTTGCCTTAGTAACAGATTCAGGCAATTTAGTATAATATTCTGATAGTTTCTAAACTATGTATTGTGACAATTAAAAGCAACATAGGATTTTCCTTGCAGAGGAATATGCTTGTTATTTATTGCATGACTGAAATTTTTTACCTAAGATTTGTATGTGAATGCACTGTCCTTTGCTTGCCTACCTTTCTATCTCCTGTCCATGTCCTTCATTTTGCATCTGGTACCCCTTCAATCTGCTTGTCACCATCATAGTATGTTAACAGATGGGGTTTCAAGATCTAATACTGAGCTACCATCCTCTGATTTCTAGACGTCAGCTTTATGGCGAGCTGAATCAGTTCATTGATTTAGCTGAAAACTAATAATCTTACTTTAACTTTTCAGTGTTCATTTTCAGCTGGAACAACAATGACATTTCTGTTATTGATGCAAGAGATTGCCAAATAAAACACCAGACTGAATGCTGCTTACATCCCTCTTGGAAATCAGTTCTTTAACAAAAAAGAAAAATATAATCTGTCAGTTCCAGTGGAAGTCCCATGTTATATTGCTTTTTAATTAAGACAAAACCAGATAATTGATCTGAAACTGATAACATACTTGAAATTTGATAAGCTTTTCATTAGAAATATAAGAAATACTCACAGTTTGTTGTTTAAGAGTATTAAATACTATACCTGTAAGTATCAGAAGAGGAAATCTTATTAATAAATGTTAAAAAATGAATAATAGAGCAGGAAATATAACGAAAGTGTTGAAACACAAGTGACTACAAAAATCTGTAGGTGAACCTCTAAATATTTTCCCATTTTCTCCTTTAAATTCTTTGAACACTGTGGTTTTTGTTATTTTATTTTTAGTTTGCTTTTACTTTGAATCTTCTGCTTCATCACAGCTAGACAATATTATTAGATAACCTTGCTCGAACAGTATAGCCTCTTGAAAACCCAAAAGACAATTATTAGGCAGAAGGTATCTCAGTGCTGCAAAGAGATTCCTTAGTTCATTTCTGTGTTATTGCTTTTTGTTTGATTTTTCTTTTCTATAACTTTAGGGTGGTGAGTGTTGGTTTTTTTTGGTGGGGTGTCTTTTTTTTTCCCTCAGGATCTGGGAAGTATACCATAAGTACTAGCGTGCCTAGTATTACATGAAGCTCTGAAACAGTTTAATTAATACCAACAATACCAGTCTTGTTTCAGTGCCTGGTGAAATGACAGAGATGATTACTCTAGGAATTACTGAAAAACACTTGAAAGCCAATGCAGTCATGGGTCAAAGACAAGATGGATTCATGAAGGGAAAGTCATGTCTTATTAACTTAATATTCTTTTATTACAAGGTTACTTACCTAGTGTATGAAGGGGAGGCAGTGGATGTGGGTTTTCTGGAAATAACAAAGCTTTTGATACTGTCTGTCATAGTATCTTTCTGGACAAAATGTCCGGCATACAGATAAACCTGTACACAATACAATGGTGAACAGTCAGCTGAAGAGTTCAAAGAGCTGTAGTAAATGTAGTAACATCTGCCTCGTGACCAGCCACTAGTGGTGTTCCCCAGGGCTCAATTTTAGGAACAGTTCTCTTCAATGTTTTTATTAATGACCTGGACACAAGAGTTGAGTGCACACTAAGTAATTTTGTCTATGATACTAAATTAGGAAGAGCCGTTGATTTCCTCAAGGGTAGAGAGGCTTTACAGAGAGATCTTGATAGATGAGAGCTCTAGGCAATCACCAACCATATGAAATTTAACAAGGACAAATGCCAGATTCTTCATCTGGGAGGCCGTAATCCTGGATGTACATATAGAGAAGGACAAGAGGCTAGAGACCAGCCCTACAGAAAGGGCTCTGGGGGTTTAGGTTGATGGTAAGCTCCATATGAGTCAACAGTGTGCTCTGGTGACTAAAATGGCCATACCCTGGAGTGCATTAAGCACGGCATAGTTAATTGGTTGAAAGAAGTGGTTGTCCTACTATACTCAGCATTGGTACAGACTCACCTTGAGTACTGTCTTGCAGTTTTGGGCTCCACAATATAAGAAGGATATGAAAATCTTAGAATGTGCCCAAAGGAGGGCAACAAAGATGGTGAAAGGACAAGAGGGCATGACTTATGAGGAACAGCTGAGGATACTAGGTTTGTTCAGTTTATAGAAGAGACCTCATAGTTTATAGAAGAGACCTCATTGCTGTCTACAACTTCCTCATGAAGTGGAGCAGAGAGGGAGGTACTGATCGCTTCTCTCTTGTATTGAGTGACAAGACACTAGGAAATGGCTTAAAGCTGCATCAAGGGAAGTTCAGATTGAATATTAGGAAAAGGTTCTTCACTGAGAGGGTGGTCAAGCACTGAAACAAACTCTCCAGGGAAGTGGTCATGGCCCCAAGCCTGTCGGTGATCAAGAAGAGTTTGGACAATGTTCTTAGATAGATGGTTTAACTTTTAGGTTGTTCTGTGTGGAGTCAGGAGTTGGACTCATTGATCTTTGATGGGTCCCTTCCAACTCAGGATATTGTATGATTCTATGAAAAAACTTTCAGAAGTATATAATTAAAGCTACCAGAACTGTTTTTGGAAATGCGTGCTCTCCTTTTTCTGTAGTTCAAGGAAGGATTTCCTTGCATTTCATTCATATAGAAACATTGGTGATAAGAACTGTGGTGCCCTACTAGGTCAAAACAGCAGTCCACCTAGGCCAATACTCTACCTGCAACATTTAGAAGGACCTATTTAGGACCACCAAAATTTTCTAGACATTTTTTCAACTACCCTGGGCTTACCATCAATGCTGTAGATAGAATAGACAATACATTCCTATATTCTCTCTTTACTGTCTGTTTGTAAATCTCCTATTCAGAAATTTAATACCTTTTAAACTTTCTCTTCCTGCCTCCACAATCTGATGTAACAGTAAATTTCAGAAGTTTAACACACATTGTATTAAAAATCTACTTTTTCAGGAAAAAAAAACTATTTTAGGTAGACCTCCTACTAGATTCAATGCACGTCCTCTACTTCTAGTGCTGTGATATTTGATGAATAGCAGTTCTGCATTAACTTTACCCACTGACATTTTGGTTTTGTAAACCTCAGTCATACCTTCTCTCACCCTTCTCACTAGAGACACCCACGGCCTTTTTATTCCCTTCTTGAAAGGTAAAATCTTTATCCCTTCATTCATTTTAGTTGCTCTTTTTGTACCTTTTCTAGTTCTGCCATATCTTTCTTGAGAGGTGAAGACCAGAGCTCTACATATCAGAGATCAGAATTTTGCATAAACCTCTACGTTGTTCTCAGTCCCATTTTAGTTAATACCTGAGATGTGTTAATTATTGGGTTACTACTATATATTAAGCTGGTGATTTCAAAGAACTGCCAGTGACAACTACAAATTCTTTTCTGAGATGTAACTGCCATAATAGTTTTCCTTCTCCAGTAGCACAGCCTTGATCTTTGCATATGATAAACAGAGGTTTGGGGGTTTTTTTGAAGAGTGACATTTTTCTATTTTTGCATTCTGGTGGAGAATCTGTCAATTCAGGTAAAAGATACAGATATGTTAATACACAAATGATTGCAGATATTTAATTTTTTTTTTTTATAAATTAGAAAACTTCTGCTGAAGAGCTAGAAAACCTCAATATTCTGTAGAAAATTCTGTTATTTCACTGAAGTTTTTGCAACTATTTCTGATCTGGAATGAAAAATAAGAATATTTAAATGTTCCATTATTTTTTATTTTAACAGAAATATTTCTAAAGGATTTTTTTTTACCTTTTGGAGTTACAAAAGCCTCCAACATGTTATAAAAACGTTGAGGGCTATTCTATTTCACAGAATCACAGAATTATCTAGGTTGGAAAAGACCTTGAAGATCATCTAGTCCAACCATTAACCTAACACTGACCGTTCCCAACTACACCATATCTCTAAGCGCTATGTTGACCCGACTCTTAAACACCTCCAGGGATGGGGACTCCACCACCTCCCTGCGTAGCCCATTCCAGCACCTAATAACCCGTTCTGTAAAGAAATACTTCCTAATATCTAGTCTAAACCTTCCCTGGCGCAACTTGAGGCCATCACCTCTTGTCCTATCGCCTGTTACTTGGTTAAAGAGACTCATCCCCAGCTCTCTGAAACCTGCTTTCAGGTCATTGTAGAGGGCGATGAGGTCTCCCCTCAGCCTCCTCTTCTCCAGACTAAACAACCCCAGTTCCTTCAGCCGCTCCTCGTATAACCTGTCCTCCAGACCCTATTTAGTACAGTTTGCCCCCAAAACAGAATCACTGTATGTATGTTTGGCGTGTCCACTCTGATTCTGTCAGCTTTAAGAGTGCAATCTTCCTGTTGAGACCATGGTGCAATTTAATAGGAACATCAGGGGTACTTGATACATGTGGTGTAAGTAGAATTTGCTCAGAAGTTTGTCAAACTGATAAGTTTCCACAAAACATATTTCTGTGGTTAATCAGTACTTGAAAATCTGACATCCACAACTCAAGTTGACATTATCCAGATGAAAATCTACTTTCCAGTTAAATGATTTTCATAGCCCAGTTGTAAAATCATGTTGCAGTTCCTAACTTCCTCTTATGCCTTCTCAGGTTTTCTGTTTTTTTTCTTCCTTTCTTTTTTTTTTTTTTTCCCCTCCTTTGCTTAATCCAGCACAAAGCCCTCAAAACAATGTAAATGATGCTTTAATGTTGCATACAGGAGATTTTTGTGATTTTTCAGTGGTAATACTGAAATGTCACTGTAGAATTTTATCACAAAGGAACACAGATTAGACATCACCACTGCAGGTTGTCAGTAAGCTTTTCCTTTTACTGATGTCTGATTAGCACTTAAATTGTTTCACACCATTAGTTGCCTAGGATTTAGTGATCATTAGTGGGTCTGAAAATGAACAAGATAAAAAGAATCTTTGTTTTCAATTCAGGGGATGGTTTACTTTTTCCATGCAGGGTCATTTACCACTAAAGAGGTGTGTGGTGTTGATTAAAGTTTAGTTTTATTCATTTTTATATTCTGTTATGAATATTAATGGCAGTTTCAAGGTAGGCAGGCTATTCTTTACTTTCTCCTTCAAACATTGTGCATTTAGTATTGTTGTGCATCCACATAATTTGGATGCGGCTTGTTTTAGTGATAGTATTCACACTCATTTCCACCATCATCTGCATTTCAGTACTGTTCTCTGTGTATGTTTACGCCTGTGCAGAACATGTATCAACATAAACCTGCACAAAATGGATGGTAGAGTTTCACACTGGCTTGTATTACTGCTACTGCTGTCTCTGACATAAGGTGTGGTGTACCCTTTATGGGACTGGACCACTGTGAGGTTGAATACTACTGATGTGAGGGCTATACCTAACTATAATTAATATTCACTGTCAGTATGAAAGCATAATGATCCTGTAAAATGATAATTATTATGCAAGACTTTAATGCAAAGCATGATACAGAGGTTAAATTATTTAAAGATGTTGTGACAAAATCACAAATAAAAGTATCTTGTCTTGAGTCTTGAGACGGTTGGTTAGTCCATTAGATTCTATTGCTCCCTTACTCTTATATAAACTGTATGACTAACATGGATTGTTTTTAACAGTTTTTATTTCTTTTGTTCTGAAAGTAACAAGAAACAAAAAAAGAAGAAAAATATGTGATTATTTGTTTCTTTTAAGTCATCCAAAAAGAAAAGAAAATGTTGGGGTTTTTTTTTCCTGAATCTCTACTAGAAATCTTCTTGCTGTTGCCACCTCATAACATTTCTAAAGAGAAAATCCAGACCTTGAAAGTTACAGGCTTTTCATTTATTCCTAGATGAAATATATTGACTATTGTATTTCCAGTAATTTGGTGGTGTGTTGGTGACATGGAGGAGAGGTAGAGAGAATTTATGATTTTTGTCACAGCAGTTTGATCAAGGGCTATGAAAGACTGCAACTAGAAAATTAGACAGGCATTTAAAATTTGCTCTAAGTAAGAGTTTATTTGTGTTAACATAATTTTTTAAAAAGAAATTTAGGAAGTGATTGTTCAGTAATTGGAAGAAATTGAAGAATCTGATAAGTCTACTGCAGACTGCTTAGCTCATGATGTTTTGGTTCAGTGGCTCTAGTGTGCTACATTAAACAAAAAGTACACTTTGCAGTTTATGATATTGCTGACAGTGTGAGGAACAAACAGTTGACACAGACACAGTTCACACGCAACAAAACATTAATTGTCTTTTCTTTGCTGCTCGAAGAAAGGTTCCATGAGGTCCTGACTGTCTTATATTTTGGAGTTATACAATAAAAGGAATGTTCCACATTCTTCCTCTTCTTCATCACTATCATACAAAAACCCCCATACTTTTCAGCTTCAGCTGAGATAATCTGTTTGGTAGTCCTTATTGTATGAACCCTGTAGGCACGTTCTTGTTTCAGAGTACAATAGAATGTAAAGGTTAATTCAGATATTGATAAAACACAGAAGCATGCAATTTTGCCATATGTTGTGTGTCTTGCTGAGAAGTAAATTCTTAAAAATTCTTGAGATTGTACAGCAGCAGCTAAAGCTGAGAGACTTTGCTGAAGAACTCTGAGTATCTTTAAAGAAAGGAAACACGAGAGTTTGCTGAAATTACATAGGTGAGTATATGGATGTTGACAGCTGATATTTGAATTGAACTTGAGTCTGGGTTTGATTGAAACTCTGACAGAGTTCAGTGTATAGAAAAAAATGAGACTCTCTTACTGAGCATTCCCAGGAGAAGTTACTGCAGGTGTCAGTGGAAGTGTTGTGGTATTAGAGTAACAATCTCAAACTGGAACCACAGTGGTGATTAAATATGACCATTCTCATCTTGAAGCAAAGCTTAAGAGAAGTGTTTTCCAACAAACAAATGTGGTGCGCATATATGAGGGTTACTTTCCAGTGTGAAAAGGATGCGTAATTTTGCCATTATGTGTTCACTTTTTCTTATCTGTGGTGATCATGAAACTATCCCAGAGCCATTAAAGTTGCCTGCTGGTGGCTCTAATTTCAAAGCTTTCAGAGCAGAATATGGTTGTCAATGCACTTATCTCCACAGGCATAAAACATCTGTGATGGAAAAGATGTCTGTGTCTTAAGATTGCCTTATTATGCACCACAGTACCGCTGCTAGGTTTCATATCCATAAAAACATAGTACTATAATTAATTTTCTAGTCACATGAAGATTTGATCTGATTTAAGAAGCTGCAAGTTGTCTGTACTAAAGGTTAGACACCTCTATTTAAAGGTAATTTTCACTTCCTACTTTGCTTTGATCAGGATCATTATAAGAAAGAATTAGGAGCAAAAATACTATTGTAAAATGCATGTTTAATTGTGACATGTGCCATAGTATCTCTTTTGCAATTCCCTTTTAATTGCTGAACAAGGTGCAATAATTAAGTCTTGAACCTGAAGCCCTTCATTTAGATTGTACTGTTTGTTAAAGAAAAGAGGTTATAGCACTTTAGTGAGTGTGAGATTTACTGCAGTTTTGAACATTATTTTGACTTTAATGGCAGTTTTGAAGAAGAGCTAAATTTTCCTTGTTTTTCTCTCTGGTGACGACTTGGCGAATTACTTTCATTTAACAGTGAATCCATCTCAGAGCAACCCTAATTTCTGCAGGTTAAACAAATAATGGAGAAAAAAGAGAACGCAGATGATAAAACATTTTGAAAGTCATACGTAGAGGGCAAGTCTCAGTTGCTTCCACCCAACCTTAGTCACTAAATCCAGGAGCTGCAGGTGGTAGTCTTGCTCTGTAAGGAAAGACAAGCTCAAAGATGGTTGAGACCACCTAAGATCTAAATAATTCTGTAGACACCTGCCTCTTTTTAATTCACACTGGAGAGGTATTAATTTTCCAACTAGGACTTTTCAGCCTAATGTGATTTGTCACAGAACTGTGCTGATCCAAAAGCAAGTAACTGCTGAAATTATTCAACCCCTCTGTCTCCTCTCTGTGCTCCTGGATAACCTTTCTTACCCCCTTCCACTGACTCACACTGACAGTGGTTTGATTCTGGAGTGGTTTAAGGCACCAAACATTCAAGAAACTGTGTCTTATGTCTTTGAATGGTTTCAGTGAATAGTCAGATGAGCATGAAGGGCGTCTTCTGGCACTACATTTGGTCAACAAACCCAGTGTTTTCATAAAGCCTTACCCTTAACCAAAGGGTGAAGAGGATGGTACAGGAATGAAATATTAGTTTGTATGAGGAGAATTTGAGGTTTGAAACTTTTACATTTAAATCTGAAGAAGCTAAGATAAATTAATATAACATATCAAAGAATTACTGAGGTATGGGAAGAGATAACATTTTAATAACTGCGTTTTCGTGTCTCAGCTTAAAACTGACAGACATCATTCTCCGGTTATTCTTGATTCATATTTGTTCAGAATGTAATTTGCAAGTATAAAGATGAGAAAATAGCTCCTTACTTTTAGATGAAAATACAACTGCGAACTCCAACTGCCATTTTCATTAAGAAGTGCCAGTTAGTAGACTGACACAGGCAAATTATTGTGCCGTATAACTCAAATAAGAGTTTCACATAGGTCATGCAATTTCCCTTACTAAGTGAATTGGCAATCTATATTCAATGAAATTATTTTTGTTTACCATAGCCTTTAACAAAGTCAGGAGTTACACATTGGCAATAAAGTTTACCATTGTCATGGTTTAAGACCAGAGGACAACTGAACACCACCAGCAGCTTGCTCATTCTTTTCCCCTCAGGGATGAAGAGGAGAAAATAAAGCAAAAAGCTGGGGAATCAAGAGAAGGACAGGGAGGGATGACTCACCCATTATGGTCATGGGCAAAAGACTCAATTGGGGAAGAAAAAGAACATCAATTTAATTTTAACACCACCACCACCAACACTAATTTACCAATCAAACAGAGTAGGACAGTGAGAAATGCAACCACATCTTAAAAACAACTTCTCCCCCACGCGTCCCTTCTTCCTGGGCTCAGCTTTGTTCCCGATTTCTCTACCTCCTCTACTGCAGTGACGCAGGGGGTCGGGGAATGGGGGTCGCGGTCAGTTCATCACCCACTGTTTCTACTGCTCCTTCCTTCTCAGAGGGAGGACTCCTCACATCCTCCCCCTGCTCCAGCATGGGGTCCCTCTCATGGGAGACAGTCCTCTATGAATTTCTCTGATGTGAGTCCTTCCCACAGGGCTGTAGTCCTTTATGAACTGTTCTAATATGGTTCCTTTCCACAGGTTGCAGATCTTCACAAACTGCTCCAGCATGGGCCCCTTCTGAGGATTGCAGACCTCCCAGCAACAGACTGCTCCAGCATGGGCTTCCCTCAGAGTCCCGGTCCTCTTCAGGCACAGCCACCTGCTGTGCTCTGGGGTCCTCCACAGGCTGCAGGTGGGCATCTGCTCCACCGTGGAGCTCCATGGGCTTCAGGGGGATAGCCTGCCCTCTCACCATGGGCTGCAGGGAAGTCTCTGCTCCAGCACACATTCCCCCCATTCCTCCTTTCTTCTATTGACCTTGGTGTCTGGATAGGTATTTCTTTCACTCCTCCCTCCTTCTCTCAGTTTCACTTTCTTAAATATGTTATCACAGAGGTGCAACCACCATTGCTATTTGGCTCAGCCTTGGCCAGAAGGAGGTCCTACTTAGAGCCAGGGGATGTCCTAGAAGCTTCTTTCAGGAACCACTCCTGTAGTACCTCCCCAGCTACCAGCCCCTCCCCCCCCCCCTCCCCCCAATAGAACCATAAAACCCCAATTCTTGAAACAATCAAGAATTACAGGAGCAGAATACATAGAGAAAACTACAAATCTGATATGCTGTGTTGACATCTCTAACTTATATTTCCTCTGTGATTCCAATTTCAACAACTTTCAAACAAATTTGAATTAAAAGAACATAATTCAAACTTTCAATTACTTTTAAAATTAAAGACACCTTTTGTAATATTTAGTTAATTTAGGATAGCATATTTTAAAAATACAGAGGCTTTTGACAGAAGGTACCACAGAAGAACCAGAGATGGTTTTCTGAGTTTATGACAAGGTTGAAAATTCTGCCTGTGTTACAAGGAACTCTTTAGTTTACAATATTTCCAGGCTAAATTTGTTAACTCACCGGATCTGTATGCCTTGCACTGAGAAACTGACATTATAGTAGAATTGAATCTCAGCCTTTGAAATTGATATATCTCTTCTCCCCCACATCACACTAATTAAAATATTGATAGATTTCTTAATTGTAATGATTATTTTATTTTCTCCTGTGTTTGCAATTAAAAGTTTCAGTCCACAGAGATATTTTTAATGCAGATTTATCAGAATAAACATGTCATAGTCCCTGCCATGATGTATTCAGCAGAGGGGTATTTGTGAGGATTATAATCTGACCAGTTTTGGTTTTGAATATGGGGTATGAGAAGACTGATAAGTAATGTATAGTCTAAAATACCTAAAATCTTGTTCATAAAGGAAAGGTATTTAAATTAAGACAGACTATTCATAATAAACAGTATGTGGGAAGATTATTGATTTTCACTACTGGAATTATTTTCAAAGGAATGCAAGGGATTTGTGGATTTCTTTAATGTCTCAAATACTCTCAGAAAAATTTATCCTAGCTATCTTTTGGCTTGAGAAGGGTTGGGCTGGTTTTGAAATTGAGAATTTAATGTAATAAAATGTCAAGATGTTTGAATCTCTCTCATGAGCTCTGCTCTGCTTAGCTGAACTACATAAAGGATAGACCTATGGCTTGAACCTTTGGGTGAAGGAGGAACAAGCCATTAGGTGTGTTGAACTTTTCAGTTTTAAAAGGGCTTCTGTTTTAAGAACAGCATCTTGCCCATAGCTTCAGAAAGTTCATACAGTAGTCATTCCCACCTGACATTATTATACATGTATCTTCCAGAATAAGAAACAGCAGTAATGATTGTTCCTCTCTACCAACTGCCTTTGAACATCTTATCTCCTTCCTGTTCCACTTTTGACCTCTGAAGGATTCTTCTGTTTTATCTCCCCTATCATATCACTTATACAAAATGGTGACAGTTATTTTTACAAAAAACACAAACTGCATTAAGTCATAAATGGATGATAATCTAGGAAATCAAAAGTGATTTTAATTAATCAGAAATAAACCTTTGCATCTAAGAATGAAAAAGTTGAGCTTCAAGTTGCAGGAATTAAAACAATTTGTATACATCTTAATTTTGTTATTCCTCCAGCCTAGTTGTGAGACACTGGCTTAGGCAAAAATTCTGGACTACAGCAAGAGAAAACAGAATACCTGTGGAATGGGTTGTTCTTCTTTTCCCCATATGTATATATATACAAATAAAATTATTTTCTGTATATCTATATACGCTGTAAATGAAGTGCTTTAGCTGAAGGGATTGTCTGTAGTAAGGAGAGAAAAATTTCTTGACAGAGTCACTGAACTGTGTTTTGTTAACATGGTCCAAGACAAGTGTATATAGCTCACATTTAGGTCAATGGTTTTCACAGCTTACTTAATAAAAGGGTGTGAAACAGATGTCACAGATGCCAAAAGGATTAAAAACACTGGAGGTTTCCTTTCAGTCACGCTTGTAGGATGATAACTTTCTAAGATTTTCCTGGGAGACTGCAGAAGAGGTTGAGTTTGCCAAAGAAAGAACAAGAGTGGGAGAATAGTGCAAATAGCTATAATGAAGAAATAAACTCTTCGTTATGGAATGCCTATCCTGAATTCTGTTTTACTAGATGAACAACATAATTTGTATCACTAGATTCATAGCCTTCTTTCATAGATTATTAGATTTAAAAATATAAGGGTGAATATTATTTTACTTTAGCATGAACTCTTGTTTATTAGCAATCTCTTACCAAGTGATTCCTGTACCAAACTCATGACATATGGTGAATCCAAACCACCTTTTTAAAAATGTACCTTACCTTGATTCAGAGTCTGTATCCCAATAGAGAGGTGTGAGATACTGAAGATAGTTATAATGGTTTATTACTGCACCACAGTTGTTCACGAATACTGAAATTTCCTATTTCAGTGGCTGGTTCTAAGTTTAGCAAATAGTGAATTGCCTACACACACAGTGAAGCTTTCTACACAGCTCCTTTTAATGCCTTCTCTTCATTGTCCCAGTGGTCTTCATCACTTTGCTAAGGCACATGAATTTCAGTAATTTCAAAATCTAACTATGGTCTAAATCAGGTGGTTTTATTATGGTCCCATCTTCTCACTTATCAAAATCATCACATCATTCCTGATGATATCTGAAACACAGTTCCACTTTCTACAGGTGAGACCTGTATTTTTATTTCCCAGATGTATGCCTTTTCATTTAACTGTATTGAAACACATGCATGAAAGTGTCTTAGTCAAACGAAATAACCTGATGTTCTTAGTTACCAGTCCAGAAATGTCTGCAAACTTTACATGTTTTGTGTTCCTGTTTTATTTCAGATTGTTAATAAGGTTTTCAGTATCACAGAATCACAGAATTGTCTAGGTTGGAAAAGACCTAGAAGATCACCTAGTCCAACCATTGACCTATCACCGACAGTTCCCAGCTACAGCATATCTCTAAGCGCTAAGTCAACTTTACTCTTAAACACCTCCAGGGATGGGGACTCCACCACCTCCCTGGGCAGACCATTCCAACGCCTAACACCTGTTCTGTAAAGAAATGCTTCCCAATATCCAGTCTAAACCTTCCCTGGTGCAACCTGAGGCCATTACCTCTTGTCCTATCGCCTATTACTTGGTTAAAGAGACTCGTCCCCAGCTCTCTGCAACCTCTTTTCACGTAGTTGTAGAGGGCAATGAGGTCTCCCCTCAGCCTCTCTTTCTCCAGACTAAACAACCCCAGTTCCCTCAGCCACTCTTCATACAACATGTGCTCCAAACCCTTCACCAGCTTCGTTGCCCTTCTTTGGACACACTCAAGGGATTCAATGTCCTTTTTGTAGTGAGGGGCCCAAAACTGAACACAGTAATTGAGGTGCGGCCTCACCAGTGCCGAGTACAGGGGTAAGATCACTTCCCTGTCCCTGCTGGACACGCTATTTCTGATGCAAGCCAGGATACCATTGACCTTCTTGGCCACCTGGACACACTGCTGGCTCATGTTCAGCCGGCTGTCAATCAACACCCCCAGGTCCCTCTCTGACTGGCAGCTCTCCAGCCACTCCTCCCCAAGCCTGTAGCGCTGCTGGGGGTTGTTGTGGCCCAAGTGCAGCACCCGGCATTTGGCCTTATTGAACCTCATACAGTTGGCCTTAGCCCATCGCTCCAAATCCCTCTGCAGACCCTCCCTACCCTCGAGCAGATCAACACTCCCACCCAACTTGGTCTCATCTGCAAACTTACTGATGGTGCATTTGATCCCCTCATCTAGATCATCAATAAAGATGTTAAACAGGAGTGGCCCCAAAACTGAGCCCTGGGGGACACCACTCGTGACCAGCTGCCAACTGGATTTAACTCCATTCACCACCACTCTTTGGGCCCAGACATCCAGCCAGTTTTTTACCCAGCGAAGCGTGTGCCCATCCAAGCCGCGAGTAGTCAGTTTTGCCAGGAGAATGCTGTGGGAAACGGTGTCAAAGGCCTTACTGAAGTCAAGGTAGACAACATCCACAGCCTTTCCCTCACCCAATAAGCAGGTCGCCCTGTTGTAGAAGGAGATCAGGTTTGTCAGGCAGGACCTGCCTTTCATAAACCCATGATGACTAGGCCTGATCCCCTGGTTGTCCATTATATGACTTTTAATGGCACACAAGATGACCTGCTCCATGACCTTTCCTGGCACCGAGGTCAGATTGACAGGTCTATAGTTACCTGGATCCTCCTTCCTGCCTTTCTTGTAGATGGGTGTCACATTTGCCACCCTCCAGTCCAGTGGGACCTCACCAGTTAGCCATGACTTCAGGTAAATCATGGAAAGTGACTTGGCGAGCACATCTGCCAACTCCCTCAGCACCCTTGGGTGTAACCCATCCGGTCCCACAGACTTGTGTGCATCCAAGTGGTGTAGCAGGTCTCTGACCACCTCCTCTTCAACTGTGCTGACCTCATTCTGCTTCCCCTCCCCATCTCCCAGCTCATGAGGCTGGGTGTCCATCGAACAGCCAGTTCCACTGCTAAAGACTGAGGCAAAGTAGGCGTTGAGCACCTCAGCCTTTTCCTCATCCTTAGTTACCATGTTTCCCTCTGCATCCAGTAGGGGAGGGAGATTTTCTCTAATCCTCCTCTTGCTGTTGATGAATTTATAGAAAGATTTTTTGTTATCCTTAACAGCTGCAGTCAAGTTGAGCTCTAGCTGTGCTTTGGTTCTCCTAATGTTCTCCCTACATAGTTTCAATACATCTTTATAGTCTTCATGAGAGACCTGCCCCCTCTTCCAAAGGTGATAGATTCTCCTTTTGTTCTTGAGATCCAGCCAAAGGTCCCTGTTTAGCCAGGCCGGTCTCCTTCCCCTCCTGCTTGTTTTTTGGCATACGGTAACAGCCTGCTCCTGTGCCTTTAAGACTTCACTCTTGAAGTATGTCCAGCCTTCCTGGACTCCCATTTCCTTCAAGGCAGCCTCCCAAGGGATTTGGTTAACCAGTCTCTTGAACAGGTTGAAGTTAGCCCTCCGGAAGTCTAAGGTGGCAGTTTTACTAACCCCTCTCTTTGTTTCTCGAAGGATCAAAAATTCGATCATCTCATGATCACTGCACCCTAGACGGCCTCCAACCTTTACCTCCCCCACAAGCTCTTCCCTGTTCACAAGAAGCAAATCCAGGAGGGCACCTTCCCTGGTCAGCTCACTCACCAGCTGTGTGAGGAAGTTATCCTCCTGTGTAGACACAGTCAAAAGCAGTTTACTATATATGACTACAGGTAGAAGTTCTGTTTATGGTTATTTCTTTAGATTTGCACACTGGTAATTGTTTTAATAAAAAGTCTGTGTTGTCTCTTCCACACCTTGAATAAGTTTTGTCATATCTGAATAGTGAAGCAGATCTGCTGAATATCCCCAAGTCCTAATTCTAAGTGATTGCAAAACAATGTAAATTTCTGAAGAGCTCTGAACAGAAAATGCTGCCAAGAAGTTACAAACAGGAAAAAGAACAATTAATTTGCCTCTTGTAGTCTTGGTGCAGTAACTTCATTTCTTAATGTATTAAGTAAGCTCATTTTGAAATGTTAAAACTCAAATGTTTTATGACAAATGTTCCTATTATATATAAAAAAATTATTACAGTGACAACTTGAAATTCTTTAGACCCCACTGCCTGGTGTAACTTTCTAAACATAATCACTTTCACAAATTAAAAATTTTTATGTAATAATTTCCTACAATCAATCCATATGCTTCTGGAAAAAAACAGTCTAGGATTAGACCAAAAATATCTTTCCAAATGACTTACACCTGATGTAATGTACACAAACTTTAATTCAGTTATCTGTGTACTTGCACTAGTGCAGCTATCACAAAGCTATTTCGTATTCATTTTCCAGAAAAAACCTTTGTATTGGAAGGAGCTACTGGGCTTTTTTATTTGGTTGGGTTTTTTCCTCACTGTTATTGGAGGGGAAGCACAGATCTATATTGACAATAAGAGGAAAAATTCTGAACCTGAACCTTTTCCTAGGGACAATTCCCAAACCTAATCATTTATATACATCGCCCATGTGACACTTAAATCCATATTGACAGTCTCTACAACAAGGGACTGTGATTTTTGTTTGAATTTAGAGACAGGAAGGAAAATATTTGGAAGATTTTGAAAAAAAAAATCTCATAACAAAATTTCTAATGCAGCTCCCAGTGTTACCTGACAGTGACTGTAGGTGCTGTCATCAAAGGCACTCTATGTAAAAAATACTATTTTACTGAACTTCTGTAGATTCTAACAGTCTGAGTGAAACCAACAAAAGCACCAGGTCATTTTCTTGGAAAATTCTAAATGTGAACCTTTTAGGAAAAAAAAAAAAAAAAAAAGCTAGTATGATTGCAAACCTCCCATAAGGTTGTGATAACTGAATTTGGTTTTGCATGCCTTTTATTGTTGTTATGGTTGTCACTGTTAATAATCCTGGCTCAGTCTAGTAGATAATACTGTGACTGTACCATAATGCCTTATACATTTTCCAAGCTGGCACATTAAGCTAATGTCATACTTCATGCTCTTATACAACTGAGAAGGTTACCAAGAATTTTTGTGAAGTTCACAGTTATCTAAAAGACTAACTGGATTATCCAGCATGGGGAGTCTTTTGTTTGCTCAATTGGTTTGTCCATGTAAGTACTTACAATAGGAGGTTGCAGCTGCGAGCATGAGTTTACTGCTGTGTGAGAGAGAGAGGCAGGCTTGGGTAGCCAATTAAGAGATGCAGTGTAGTGATTGCTCCAGGCTGGAAAAATGTCAACATCAATTTCAGGTTCCTCACATTAAACCAATCAGCAATAGACTTTGTTTCAGCTTCTGCGGTCTTTCAGGTTTTTGGTTAAATTAAATTCTATAAACAGGCAAATTGAACTGAGCCCTTCACCATCTTGAAGAAGGTTTCTGTTTGTGCAAGTGGAGGTTAATAGGAAATGCAAATATCATATGCATACGAATTATTCTTTTAAAATGTTTCACCTTCTGCACCCCCTTCAAGTCAATTTCCTTCCATGTAGAAGTGCTTCACACGGAGTTCCCTAGAGTTTAGTCATTTGAAAATATATAGGCATCATGAATATAAATTTTATTAAATATTCCTGTTTTTTAAGTGATACCCAAACAAGATGTGTTGTCCAATTTCATTTAGCTACAGTGATTTGATGGTTTCTGTAATTTAATCTTGTTTCAGAGCAACTTACCCTCCAACAGAGAGAAGTAACACTTTCTAGCTCTTCTGTTAAATTCATGGTTGCTATAGTAAAACATCTGAGGAGGTGTTCTGATCAAAAAGTGGTATAGACATTCCCCTTCTCCCATTATGTATGTATAAGGTATTAATAAGGGCTTCAAGAGCAACTTTCATTTTTTTCAGATTAATATTAAGTCCCAAGTACATCTGTTTCAAGTTTCAAGTGCCTCATGGTTTTTCAGCCCTAATGGTGGTTTCCTGAGGAAATGGAGGTTTCCTGGTCCTTCCTAGCTCAGACTTCTTCCATGGTATCCTGCAAGTGTGAACTAACTTTTCAGTGCAACAAAGCTCAGGGGAAGATAGCATATTCTTTCCACAATTGAGCCTTCAGATAAAATTTTCCTTCCCTACTAAAGAGACAAGCCATTCAGGCTGATCTAAAGAATAAATCATTCGAATGAATCTGATCCAGCCATGCAGCAAGACTGTTCTATCCTTGTTACAAAAAAAAAAAAAAAAAAACCAAAAACAAACCAAAAGAAAAACAAGCCCAAAAGAAAACTTATCTGTTATATATTATGACAGTTTCAGGTCTCTGGGCTATAAACATCACAGCTGCTCTGATCAACCCATAGAAGGGTGTCCTCTTGAGTTGTACCACTAGAATTACGTGATTTATGAGTACTTTTGCATGCTGTGGATGCATCAGAGTTATTGTCTGTATAAACATGGACAGCATATTCCTTGTCAGACAGTCCTTAAAAACTATCCAAACTTCCTGATGCTATTGGAGATATCACAGGGGTGAAGCTTTTATTTGAAAAAGGCTGGCCACAGATTACTTCTGCTTTATACACTTTTTTGTAATGGACATTTAAAAGCAATTGATACAAAATTTGTTCTTCTGCAACCATTTTTCTTTTTTTTTTTCCTGAAAGCATTTTAGTACCTAGTCTTACCCTTTCCTTCCTCCCATAGCTTAGTTGTAGACCTTCTGAATGGATACAGATATCCTCTGCAAGCAGATGAATATGTGATCCTTTCAAAATCACAACTTTTAAAGACTTATTTAGATTTTTCATTGAGATATGATCAAACACACCATTTGATCACAAAATCATTTCTAGAAGAGACCTTGGAGATTAGAATCATGTGTTCTTCGGCTCTTAAGGGTTGATCTACTTAAGACTATCTGCAATTTACATCATCAAATTATTCTCAAATGCACGATCACCTAATTTGTGTATGAATGTAGGTCACTTTCTCTGTTTGCTGCTGCTTCTCATGAAGTTTCTGGACCTATGGCAGTCTGTAGCAGCTTAATGCAAGCTTCATGTTAGTCTTGCCATTTTTAGTAGAATCATATTTTATCTTGTACAGTTGCTACCAAATTAAGTAACTAAATCCACCAAGATCACATATTTCCTTGAGAGAAAATATCCTTTTGTGAGTGTTTTGTTTTCTCACTTGCAATATGAAAATAAATGAAAAAAACTCAATTAAAATTATGTTTGTGATCAATTCTATGAGTTATGTGTTTTTTTCACAGAAAGTAATACACCTTCTGGACTCTAAGGAGCCTTGCCAGGTAGTTATCTGATTTTTTGCCAATACTTTGAAATATTCAATCTGTCTCCTCCATCCATCCTCCATATTTTAACATCTTGGTATGAATGGGATGCAAATGTTGCTCTCCTTTGGCTATCTTAACCATTTCTGCAGTCTAAATATGTTGTATTGCCCCATGTGCATTAGCTGCTGGCTGCAATGACTGAATGCTTTGCTTATTGAAATTCCCTTATACCTTTCTACCAGCAGCATACATCAAGGCTTAGAGATACTTACAGGAAAGACAGTTACCTACTTTTGAATATAGTATCCATTAGAAGATACAGACATGCCTACTTCATGAAGAAATTCTTGTTTCTTATTTTGTTTTTCTTTTCTGAGTTAATTTTTTTTATAATTTCTTAAGAAAAGGAGGAAAAAAAAAAAAAAAAGGGACAGGAGAGCTTTAAAGAACTTTTCCTATCAGTTCAGGGTTATCTCATTCTGACTTTCCTCCTAGGGAAAGGAGCTGCATGCATTCAAACTAGTCTGACTTACCCAAGTTCATGAGAAATGGAATAAGCAGAAATTCAGGCCAAATTAAATATTGAAACATTCTGACATGACTGTTTAAGAGTATCTTGATTGGTCTGACAATAAGACCCCCCTGTCTGGAATGATAATTCTGAGTGTAAACAGTATGAATCACAGAATCACAGAATCACACAGAATCACAGAATCGTCTAGGTTGGAAAAGACCTAGAAGATCATCCAGTCCAACCATTGACCTAACACCGACAGTTCCCAGCTACAGCATATCTCTAAGCGCTAAGTCAACTTTACTCTTAAACACCTCCAGGGATGGGGACTCCACCACCTCCCTGTGCAGCCCATTCCAACGCCTAACACCGGTTCTGTAAAGAAATGCTTCCTAATATCTAGTCTAAACCTTCCCTGGTGCAACTTGAGGCCATTCCCTCTTGTCCTATCGCCTATTACTTGGTTAAAGAGACTCGTCCCCAGCTCTCTGCAACCTCCTTTCACGTAGTTGTAGAGGGCAATGAGGTCTCCCCTCAGCCTCCTCTTCTCCAGACTAAACAACCCCAGTTCCCTCAGCCGCTCCTCGTACGACATGTGCTCCAAACCCTTCACCAGCTTCGTTGCCCTTCTTTGGACACACTCGAGTAATTCAATGTCCTTTTTGTAGTGAGGGGCCCAAAACTGAACACAGTAATCGAGGTGCAGCCTCACCAGTGCCGAGTACAGGGGTAAGATCACTTCCCTGTCCCTGCTGGACACGCTATTTCTGATGCAAGCCAGGATACCACTGACCTTCTTGGCCACCTGGACACACTGCTGGCTCATGTTCAGCCGGCTGTCAATCAACACCCCCAGGTCCCTCTCTGACTGGCAGCTCTCCAGCCACTCCTCCCCAAGCCTGTAGCGCTGCTGGGGGTTGTTGTGGCCCAAGTGCAGCACCTAAAGAGATGTTTATGGTTTAGTTGAGATAGTTATGATTTGAGATAGTTTTAGTTGAGATAGTTATGAGACGTTTATGGTTTACTTAAGGAAAAAGTAATCCTATTATATTACTCAGCTTCTGGGAATCAACAGTTCAAAGCCTTTTAAGTTGAAGGCTGCATCTAGACTATTATTTTTAAAAATGATGTCCAGCAACAGATATTTTCCTTTAATATCTGACATGTTTTGTTGTCTTTGATATAATTCAGCAATATATGGCACAATGCAGTCATTCTCTGTATAAAAAAATAAATTGCTTTCCTTTTTTGCTATCTTGGGATTTGCTACCTTTTAAGATGTCTTCCCAGTTCTGTTCTAAGTATTTCCTGTTCATTTTCTTCATAACCTTGGAATATGTAGACTTCTCTGGCTCTTGAGGTCTTCAGATAAGACATCTGATTTCTAGAATATTTAGTCTGTCTATTGATTTTAAAATAATTCACTTGCACAGAATGCCTCGTCATCCTTGATTTCTCTGTACCTTTCTAGTTAAAGGATTTTCTTTTTGAGATGGAGCAGCAAGAACTGTGCATAATACTCAAGATGTGGACTCACCAGCTACTGTTAACATCACAAAATTGTTTTCTGATTTATTCTCAGTTCCTTTTCCAATGATTTTTCACACTGTGTGGTCTTTTTGACTGCTGGGGAAAACTGAGATGACATTTTGAGAGATAAGCAACAGTGACTTTGAATTCTCTTTTATATCTGATAATATCTAAGCTGAAGTCCATCATTTATAGGTACAGTGATGATTAACCAGGTTTTAAAGGCTGACCCCTTTTAGTGAAAAATAAGAACATATCCCCCCCCCCCCCCCCCCAAGTTTCTCTTCACACCATCAAATGATGTCTTACGTTACACAGAAACATAAAATATGTTTTGTTTGGCATTTCTAAATTAAACTAATCTTAAGTGTTGTTTATGCTTTTTCAAACCTATAGAACATAAACTGCTGATCTTTACTGCTTCAAAGTTTCACAATTCCATCTTACTTACATTCCCTGAATTATAATATTGCAAAAGAAACATTGTGTATTCAACACAATTTTTAGAATTTTATTTACAAAGAAGAAGTATTAGGTATTATTTTGCTATTATCAATCAATAGGACATTAATTTTCATTTTAAAATGAGGTTCAATTGCAGAGTGATATCTGAAATAACTGCCTTCTTTGATGTGCTGAACTAAAACAAACAGTTTCAGGAAATGGAAATGAAAATGAGCTGTATAGACTCACTGAACAATGAAGAAGGGTGCTTTTTCAATCTATACGTACCTAAATATCTAGAAATATTGAATCATTATCCAATGCTAAGAAATACATTGTCAAAAAAGCCAGCATATAAGAACCTGTAAGAGGAGGAATTTCTGTACTGTAAGAAATAACTTTTAATCAATGATTAACTTAAATCAGGCAAATCTCATAACCTCAGAAGATGTTTTGGCTAAAGATGAAAAGCAGTCTTCACATAAAGAATAGTATGCATGCAAGCTTCAACTGAGTTTAGACTGTCTTTCTTATTCCTTGCTTTTAAATAAAAGGTGAGAGTTTGAATCCTCAAGCAGAAAAAGAATATAAATAAAAAGCACAAGTCTATGATATTGAAGCTGATTAACCTACCCAATAGGATTTCAAATGGAAGAACAATTGCAAAGCCACTTGTGCTGTGTTTTAAAGAAAATAAACAATCTTAGCTGCCTTGGAAGGAACAGGAAAATGTCATCCAGGAGGACACTTCTGAACACAGAAATGAAGTTAAGGGTAAATGAGGTAAATGAATAAACAGGTAAATGAGTAATGTTGATGATACACAGTAGGAACATGGACATTACTCCCATTGTACAGTTCATAGAGGAATTCAGGAACCTGTGAAGTGAGCTGAAGATGAACAATGCCTCTTGAATGTTCTTGCAAATAAAGATAAAAAGTAAAATAACAGAGCCCTCAGTTAAGTAGTAGAGGGGTAACAGCCTGAATTTAAAAAGCACTAAGCATCCATTATAGAATATTTGATGGTTCTAATGGACTTGTCTTGTTTCTAACAACAATTTCCCATCTGTCAGATTAATAAAGAAATTGGAATGCTTTAATTAATCAGAAAGGGAAAGATTGGGGCCAAGGTAGTAATGGTTCCATAATTTCAATATGCAATATCTTCATGTTGTCATACTTGAAAAAAAAACAAGCAAAAACAGATATACAGATATTTAGTAATTCCTTATGCCAGTAATGAAGAAAAAGCTGGAGATGTGTGTGGGTTCAAAGAAATATGACATGTGTGATATAACTGAATTGTCGCAGAATTTTTCTTACAGATAGTAGGTTTGCAAGTTACAGCTGGCATACTATTGGAATATAACAGGAAAGGGGGAAGAGCCTATTTACATTAAAGAAACCATTACTTCACAAATTATTGAGAATCATGAAAATATAAAAATTAAACATGTAACTTTTAAAACAGTTAGTGCTAAAGTTCTCTGAGAAATGTTAATATCTAAAGGTAAACTGCTCTTTAAGAATCTGTCCATTCTATACATAATAATTCTGTATATGCTATTCTACATGAGTTACTGAAGACTTTTTTTTTTGGAGAATGTTATTTCCTTACACATATAAAATTAATAACTTCTTACCACAAGCCTTGCATTCAGCAAGACCAGTTCAGTAGTGCACTACATTTTGGCAAGTATCAAAGAGTTAAGTACTGATATAAATTTTGTAATTGCTTAGTTCAAACTGATTAGGAACTTGATCCATATACTTGATGTAATTATATCATGGTAGTTGGTAAATGTGTATGCATTTACACATATATAGAGTGATCATTTAATTCTAATTGGTTTAGTAGGCTGCTATAAAATATGAGTTTTACATATATCACAAAACTATCAGCTTACACCAACTGAACTTCAGTTATGCTAAATAAGTTATAAGATCAGCAAATATTGAAGGCATGAAACAGATACTAACTTGGGTCTCCCAAGGGGCCAAAACTTAACAGGAACAGTTTGAATGCTAAGTAGCAAATCAATTTAATATTTGCTTTGTTTAGATTTAAATAAGGTTATCATATTTCACTATTTTATATAAATTAAGATATACTACTAAGATTAAAAAAAAGAAGTTGACAAAATTCTGACTGAATTCCTCTGTATTTAAAATTATACTTGCATCGAGGCTTCCTTCTGCAGATCTCAAAATCCTCCTTAAAAGACAATAAAATTTCTGATCCAGTAAACAATGTTTCTCTAAGTCTTCAAAATGATCTGTATTTTTGGCTTTTGCTTAACTATCTTTCCTTTCTTAAACTTGTTATTTCTTTTCTTCTGTTTATCCCCATTTTATATCACCACACCAAATTACTTTGCCACAACATATACATATTTCTTTATTCTTTGTTACTGTGCTATGTGATGAAGTTGTTGAACAACACTCTTTTCATCTGTTATTATGAAAGTCCCTTCATAAAAAAATTGCTTGAGATCAAGTGATTTGCAAGGACATAGTCAACAGAAATGGAGGTCTGCAAGAATTTGCTGTTGAAGCTCTAGATAAGATTACAATATGTGCATATCATTTATGTTTGTGAACGTATTTTATATATATATTTAAATATACAGAAAATCTCTCGTGTGCATATATGCTTTAAAGGACAATTGGTGCTGATATACTTGACTAGAAATAATTAAAATGAAAAATTATTTAATAAAATATATATAAAATCTCATGGATTTATAAATTATATGTTTAAAATATACATAATCGTTTGGGGAAGCAGTTAAAGCTAAGAATTTAAAATATGTATGAAGAGCAAGAAAAATCACAGGTCATATATTCATTGCTAGATACTGAAAACTTTTCAGAAACCTTTGATAAATGCTTCTACGCTGCATCTGAATCAAACACAGGCGTGTATAGATTCTATATGATGCTGTAGCAAAGAAGTGAGAGACTTCATGGCTAAAATTACATGTTTACAAACTAAGTTGTCCATGTAATGTATGCTAAAGAATCTTAAAAGAGCACCTGAGAATCTCTGAACCACTGAAGTGAGTTATTAACACAGTGTGAAAATCTTAGAAAATGCTAAAGGATAAGTCACAGGGGATGACCCTGGGAATTATATACCAGTTGGAACATCACATTAGTCCTTAAAATATACTAACTACCATGTGTTTTAAGTAGAGAAACAGATTTTTTACTTTTGCTGCATTAGATTTCAGTTAACTGTTGGAACAAGTTGCCAGAGACCCTGTGGAAAAAATCCTTGGAAGATTTCATGATTCAACTTGGCAAAGATCTAAGCAACTGGTCTGAATTCGTGCTTTAAGCAGGTTAGTCTCAGTCACTGGCTTGAGGATTGCTCACCCTTTCTCTATACTTTCTTGCTATTTTGTAGGCTGTGCCGGGGCAGAATGGCATTTGGCAAGGTATTCTGGTGAGGAATGACTCGTCTTATGTTAGGTTTAGATGAAATTTGGAGAAAAGCATTTATCCAAAATATTCAAGACCAACAACACAGCTAAAACTGTGACACTGATAAAGAAACATCAAATGAATGCTTAACCTGTTCACATGAATGCTTTGGTTCTGTAGCAAATGAGTACATAAGTGAAACAGGAGATTGATGTATGCAGTATTGCCCTCTTACAGTAACAGTGCTAATCATTGTGAAACTCTTCTTTCATCTTAAAATCAGAAAGCTATCCTGCTTAGTTTTCCAAAAGACCTATTGTAATCTTTCTTAATGCATGCCTGTTTGGGGTCTTGCTCCCTCTTTCTCCATACACTACATTTCAGATTGGGTACTGCTTGGAAGAGCTAGAAATATCACATCTTGCCTTTGAATCTCTCCAGGAAGATTTTAATCTTCCACCCCAGGTTTAGTTTAACACTGTCATATCCAAGATGCCTTCTGGTCATTCATCTTTACTTATATGGCTCAAATGCCTCTGTGCCATCACATACTTATCTACCAAAATATGTCTCCTTATCTCAGTGAAACATAAAACTCTCTCCTCCTTCCCTTATTGCTGTTGGTAAAGTAGTGTGTACGTGCATGTGCGTTTTTCAAAGTGAACTGTTTCTCTCAGCAGATTGTCTCTGAATCAGCCTGCTCTTTAACAGTCATACTTAATGACATCATCTTGATAGAATAAATGCACTGATTTAGATGAGACACAAGCATCTCATTTGTATACTTTCAGGTAAACAGAGGGTTTGTGTGACTGAGCTTCAGCTTCTCTTTCTGAGATACTGTACAGCAGGAAATCAGATTAGATAGTTTCCTTGTGCACATCAGGTTTTTAAGTCTAAGAAACTAATTTCTTGTAGATGATGTCTTGTGTGCCTGTTCACAGATATTCATATTCTGGGAAGTGTCTTCAGAGGTCTATAACCATAAATTATTGTTTTGCTATTTGGATTGCTCATACAATACAGTCTCTCATTTGCATGTAAAAGTTATATAGCAACATCTCTTTATGCATTGTTATCATTACTGGACTGCTTTGGTTTGGAGCATGACAAATAGAATGAGTTTGCTTAGACTTGAGCCAATGGTTTGGTAAAAGACATTGTCTAAATCTCCATTAAGTAGAATAAGTGACCACCATAAGGAAGTGTAAGTGTTCAAGGCAGTGAGATAAATCTTCCACTTTTCCTCAGTAACAAAAATATATTTGCTACAATTCTCCAATAACTCAAGGCAGAGATGATACTGGCTTATTAACACACACTGGGAATTCATGTACATGACAGTTTTTCTTTTCACAATTAAAAATATTTTCTTTAATTTCAATAGCACTTGCTCTGCCAAAAGGACTAGGTTTTTAGGATATGCATGTCTGTAAATCTTATATATTATTTATGCTGCTATTATCATAAAAATCTGTTTTCGTATGAATGCATATGCAGTTAAAATATCTTTATTTTCATGCCAAAACACAGCTATGTAATTTTAATTGCATTTGTGTTGTCTTTGGTAAGATCAATAACAGTCTTAATTTACTAACAGAAAACATTAAAAGAGTTTCCATGAATATTAAGTAACACAAATCAATATGAATTTGTAATTAATTACTTCTTCTAGACAAAAGTAACCATGGTTTTAATGTCTTGAAATGTCTTTCAAGTTCATGAAGATGGAATAGTTCTGTTGTGTTTATATATAATGCTACTTATAGGGGGAGGGCTACCAAAACCCATCCCCTCCCAGAAATTTTGTGTTTTGTACGCTTGTCTTTTATGCTGGAGGATATGAGGCAGAAGTAGTTAAATAAAATTGTAGCCCTCCTTTCTCTCTGTCAGTGAGAGTGAATTCATGTAAATAATGGAAAATGACAGAGGGAATTAACATAGTTCAAGAATTTTGTTTGCAAGAAATAATTTTCTGGAGGAAACTATTGTATAGCTGGTCTATATACAGGAGGAGATAAAGGTAGTGTTTATCATATTTTCTCAGTTTCCATCTAAAAAGAAGTTAGTATTGAATCTTGCCTCAGATTAAGAGCTTTTCAAGAAAGGAGTCATTACACAGATTCCAATCAGTCATCCCATTGTAAATCTGGATTGCCTCTATTGAACTCACCACCATAACTCTGGAATTACTGCAGTGTAATTTGGCACATGCAGTATAACAAGATAAAAACCCCAGTGGCGTGATACAAAATATATATGTGCACATAAAAATCATAATTCTTTCTGCAATGCATTTAGCGGGTCTGTGTAAAATTCTTTGCAGAGGAGTGTGCCAGAGAAGCAGGTTAAATGATATGCACAATGTTCCAAGCTACAACTGCAGGAGCTGATTTTTCTGCAGCTGGTCTTGGTATCTGCTCACTGCACAGTAGGCAGAAGTATAGACAGTCCAAGAATGACTTCAGTAACTGCTGGGTATAATGGAAAAGGTCCTCATGTGCAAATATTCTGTAAATCATTTAAAATGGTCTAATTAGGTAAAATCACCCAAAAGGTGCTCTTCAATTTTTTTCCTAAATCTCTTTCTGAACTTGAAATATTTTTTTTACCATCACTGAAGCTGAAAAATACTGTGATAACTCCCGAAGATTTCATAGATTACATTTGTCTTTCAAGAAATGAACTTTTCCTCATGATTCTTGTGTGTGATAGGATATAAAATATTATTAACATGAATTAGGATGGTTGCAATTCACAGGAGAGTGAAAATGGTAAGTGATTTATGCAGCTTACCCTTGGGACTGTGCCTCCAGATAGTTCTTCATAACACATCATATCTGACTTTAGTATATGAATGTCATGACTCAGAAAATTATATTGTTACAATACTTCTAGTGCTCTAGTTCCTATTAACAACTTCTCTAAAAAAAATCAAACTAAATGAAAAAAAACTTCAATTCAGAGTCTAAGAGAGACCTTATATATGTAAAGATGACACCCAAGAAGTACATGAGTTTTTGTAAACATAATTTATTTTAGAAAACTGTTATGGACTCTTCATTTTTGGGAAAGGTCACTGACAAGTGAGACAAAAAGACTCTTCTTTATGCAATTTACCAGGACAATATTTCCTCCTAGCTTTGGGAATCCTGCCTTGAAATTGAGGGAGAAATGATACCATAGATATATGTACATAAACATTCTGGGAAAAAAAATGCACAACTCTGATGAAGTTAATTCTATCTACAGTGATATAAAGGTTTTTACTATTTCTCTAACTGTAAAAATACATGAACCCTACTAGTGAAACTAAACCCACTCCACCAATAATAAATAAATTTTAGAACATTTATAAAACATTAAATATTAAAAACCATTCTCATAGTCTTGAAATCTGCTGTTCATTACCTCCTGCCCCTGTGCCAAATGCAAATATGCACAATGTTCACTGGCTAGTTGCCAGTATCCCAAACAACTACCCACTTGTTAAATTTTATGTGGCATTTTGAAATACAGCCTTGTCTCTCCAGTTTGCTTCTAGGAATCTGTCCAATAAAATATGTATTAAATAAGAAAATATTGTATATTGTGTTCTAAACACAGTGCTCTTCATAACAGGGGAGGGGTATAAATGAAAGAAGTGGAAAAAAATAAGCTGCTGTGCTGTTCATGAAGTTGGTGGTACATTCTAAGTGAGGGAGAAATAAGCAGCACCTTATTTCATAAGTTTTGTTTAAAAGGAAAGATGTCTATTCTTTCAAATTATGGCGCATTTTTCCATCCTCATTTGCACACATATTGCTGTCCTGTCTTCATGAAATACTTTATATAAACATTTAAGGATAAAATCTACCATTATTATAAGGCTATAGGGGCTTGCTTTTAGTTAACATTGATTAACAGAATCTGATGAAATCAGCTCTTGCATTTTGAAGAGGTTTACTTTTTTGGGAAAAAAATATAAATGTCTATATACTAAGATTTCTGATACCCCTGACTGGTTTCTCAGTTTCTTCCTATTTGAAATTAATGGAATATTGACAGCAAGAGACAGAACTTGCAATTTAGAAAAAGGCTGGGTTCTTTCCCTCACACACACACAGAGGGAATAATTAAGATTTTGGGGCTGCTTGACAGTTTAAGACCATCATGAATAAATTACATTTTAGTTTACATCACACTTTTGAGCAAAATCTGATGTTTGCAATAAATCCAATAAATCAAGAGTAATAGGTTTGCTCAGGCATTCTGTCTCTGATCATCATGATGGCCTAGAAAAACAAGCTAATGAGAGACACAAAACCCTGCACTCCATTCACTGACAGGTGTTGGAGAAGTTTGCATCTGAACTTTCTGGATCATGCTGCTTTTTCCTTAATGAGCCTAAGCTTTGTTAGCCTATCTGTAGTAAAACAGAAGGATCTTTAAATGTATTGCATGCATACCAAGGTTGTGGAAAAACTTTGCAGCTCCTGAAGTTAAATGCAATGTAGTGCATGCATCATTAGAGATATAAAGTTGGAAGTTAAATTAGTTATTGAACTACCTGCAGACTGATACCATCTATTTAATTGTGACTGGACAGTAAGACTGACAATCACATAAATCCTCATATCACACCAGAACTAGTTCAATATCTCAAGCATATAGGTACTGTTGTCCTTGAAACCACTGTTAAGACAAAAAGGTTGGTTTTGGTGGGGAGGGCTTTTTTTTTCCTTCTTTTTTTCTGAATGACAAATAATCTCAGCTATAGAAGGATGGTTGTACAGGCTTTGAATAATAAAGGACGGATGAGTCGCATGCCAGATGTCAGGAGATCACAAGAAAAGATGTGTCTTATAATCATGATGGTCCAGGTGGTCCATGTAAGCATACTACTAAACTGTCTTGTAAATAGACACACACGGTCCCACAGTGAGCCAACAGCTGGTAAGTTAAAAAATTTGCTGACTTTCCTTCCTTGTTTTGTGTGATTATTGATATATTTTCTTTTTTTTTTTTTTTTTTTTTTTAATGACATGGCTATAAAAACAAGATAGTGGATAACCTAAAACTGTCATAGAACTTGCCCCAGTCCACACCTCTTATCCTAAGACAAAAGTGACATGGTTTATCCCTGTTCCACTCATAATTCTGAAAAGAAGACCCTGCATATGAGTAATAACACAGTGAATACTTAACGTACTGCATCCCACTTCTTAATTTGCTACTTCAAACTTGCTCATGTTAGTAAACTTGGGATAATATTGAAACTGATAAGACAGTATGGTTTAATAATGCATTCCAAATTAGTTGTTGGCCAGTTTTCCTATGACAGATTCAGTGGCTCAGTTGCAGGCACTTTTAATAATGCATTACAAGATAGTTATCAGCCATGTTTTCCGTGACAGATACAAAGGCTTAATTACAGTCACTTTTTTAAGCAACATTTTGTCTACATATTGTAATCTGTATACAGCAAAGGAGAGGGTAGTGTCCTACTCTGCGTCTTCAAGAAAAGAAAACCCATTCACTGCATAAGTTCATGGATAATACAGGAGTTACTACCGTGTCTTTCTCAAGCAGTTTCACTTTCATATGGCTCTATATCAGTATCTTACAGACCTTTTTATACTTCTTTAAAAGATATTGATAAACATAAACTTGCTTAACATACAGAAACAAGACAAACATCTTTCTGAAAGTGCTGTGTCACGATGTGCTATTTCTTGCTGAAAGCAATTTTCGAATTACAATGAATGATACTTAGGAGATAGCTTTATTACCATGTGCAAATTGATTTATTTTAAATACATTGCTTTGTGACAAAAAAAGCATATTTCAAAATCTTTCACCAAATGGAAGACTGTCTGGAAATTAGCTCAGACATATTCCAACCAGGAACTATCACAAATTACTAGCATGACCACTCGGATATAGTGAAATGAATATCTGGCTTCAAATAGAAATTTTAACTTTTTCACATGTAAGTTTTCTTGGTACATGGCTAACTCTGAAAAAAATTTGGCTTTGACAAGTCTGATCTTTTACTACAATTTTAATCCGTATAATTCCCAAAAGAAGTACAAATTGTTCAGACTGGTTGAAAAATTGGGCAGGCAGCCTAAAAAATAACAAGCATAATGTTTTTGGTAGTGACCAACAGAGCGTGAGCTGGTGATTTTCTGTAAACAGCTGTGCTTGTAAAGACACACACCATAATGGAGCTCTCCATCCTCTTCTTCATTGAAAGGAGAACCCAAGGGAAGGCAGGGAAGAGCATCCCCCTTTTCTGTGCCTTTCTGTACTCTAGTGACTGCTCTCTGCCATAACAGCGTAAGTAAGATTTTAGTGAAAGAATATGCATGTAGTTGGCTGCTTCTCAGAGATAAACATTTTCATTTTAAATGACATTATTACAAAAAAGTAGTGCAGCTATATAGCAGCCTGAAGCTCCACACTCAGATTTTCTTTGGTTTTACCAGGGGTTGAATGTCATGCCTTAAATGGTTTTGTTATCTAAACTAGCACTCAATTCAGTCAAATTTCAAACATCTCCATTTAGAAGATTATACTCTGGACATTTGTATTTGACAAATTATGTGAGGTATGTGTATGTGAGTGTGTGCTGAAAGGGACAAACAAAAAATGCTGATATTGAAACTATAACTCACATCTTTTTTTCTTTCCCCTCATTAAGTTTATAAATAAAAATTATTCAGTTCCAGTTCCAGTATAGAGTAGATTTTTTTAATAATAAATGAATTAATTTATGAAAATTAATGTAAAAATATTTATCTTTTATAGAATGGTGTTATTTCAGTCATCTTTTTTTTCCCTGAAATGTAAAAACTCACAGTTGCTGAGTGTTGTAAGTGAAATTATTGTTTTCTGACAAGTTTTGTATGAGTCATTTAAACTACAGCATTAAATAATTACATTAGCTTATTTTATTTGCTAAATGCAATGTAAAGTATTACTAAAAAGAAGCACAGTGACAAGTCTTTGTTTGGGTGGTGTTTTCTTTTTCCTTATTGACAAGTTTTTTTCCACTGGGCATCTTCTTTTCCCTGATAAAATAATATCCAGTTTAATTAATGCCTGCTCTCTCTCAGCTAAAAATCTGCATTTTTGGGCCTGATCCAAAAAGAAGTGAAATCAATGAAAATCTTTCCACTTGTTTCAGAGGGCTTTGAGTCAAGCTTTTAGCTAAGCAGCTGTTTGGTACTTCTAAGCAGAATAAATCGCTCTTTTGGATGATATGCATTTTTCTGTACTGTACAGCTACTCTAGGTATATTCTGAGTTTAATAAGAACATGACTCTTTACAGGTGACATTCTCCAATTTCATCATGTGTACCTGATCTGAATATAACATATAATAGGCATAATTGTTAAATGTGATAACTAATTTGACTGAAGTAAAAAACAAGGCTGTCAAACCAGAAATGCTAAATACTGTTTCCAGGAAGCAACTAACACTGCTGACATTGTCATCTATTCCTGTAAAATGCTATGATAAAAATGAAATATCTCAAATACAAATTCAGATGATTTATGTCAAATGCAGCCTTTAAAATACTGTCAGGATAAATGAAAAATGTAATGTCATTTGCAGCCAACTCCACATAGTTCTGCCATTAGAAACACAGTTAAGTTTATAAATAGCTATTTTTACACAAAGCCAATACTATATGTGAAACAGACAATTTAAGTTTTCTCCCATCAAAAATAGTCCTTACATACAGTACATCAGGCAGAAATTTTAAAATGCAACAGGAATACACTTGAAAGGGTAACAAGACCTCCATTCTTGAAAAGATATTGTAGCAGGTGAACATTATGTTATGATGTTGCTAGTAACACTATTGTTCTCAATATGATGTGCTATCCTAAATGAGACAGACTATTGGTTAATGCTCCATGGGTTAATAGTATGCAGTGGAACATTGGTTAGCAGAAAAGTTTTGCCACATTAGCATAGTACTACTCACCAGAAATAGGGGAACGGTTGAGTCATAGATTATACATATGGCCTCATTCTGCTGTAGTACTTTACAGACACTGTATTTCTTCTCTTCTGTTCTTGAATATGGGTTTCTCTTCTCTTTCCACACCT
Organism: Strix uralensis; assembly: GCF_047716275.1. Lineage (NCBI taxonomy): Eukaryota > Metazoa > Chordata > Aves > Strigiformes > Strigidae > Strix > Strix uralensis. The sequence goes on from NC_133973.1 coordinate 58,343,717, forward strand.
CATTTCTTCACTATTGTCTCCAAACTTTTGGCATGAAATTGCATGGCTCTTAGAAAATGCACTGCCTATATTGCAAGTTTTAAGTTTTTCTCCTGATCAATATACTTCAGACATTACATACTATGCTGAGTATTAATTGCTTGCACCCACTGAAATAAAATACTATGATATTCTTGACCAACGTTTGCAATTAAGAGGGCGTGCAGAACATTGTTCTGTCCAGCATATTATGGTCCAGGAAATAAACTTTTCCCTTAATTGCTTAATAGAGTTAAATAGTCATTTTCTGTTGAAAATCAGTGACAAATGTAATTTTAATTTATAAGGGTGCTTCTGAAATTTTGAAAGACTTTGCAGGAGCTCCATGCTTATTTTTAACCTACTCAGTGGGAAATAAGATAATTTAATTCAGCTGATTTTACAGTGATTTTTTTTTATGTTTTACAAAGTTACTGGATATTAGTAAAATTACTATTTAAGTTCATCCTGTAAAAAAGGGTTGAAATGTCAGTTTGGCTTACAGCTAGGTATGTTTCCCTTCTCTATCTTATACCTTGATTGCAGAGTCATGCACAGGGTCACAGGATGGCTGAGACTGGAGGTACCTCTGGAGATTTTCTAGTCAGACTTTGTTCAGAGCAGGATCAGACAGGACAGGTTTCTCAAGGCTGTGTCCAGTCAAATTTTGACAGTCAGCAAGGATGAAGGCTCCACATCTCTGGCCAGCTTGTTCTGGTGATCACCCATATTAGAAAAATGTTTTCTTACATTCAGACAGGATTTCCTGTGTTTCAGTTTGTGCCCATTGCCTCCCATCGTGCTGCTGAGCACTGATTAGAAGAGCCTGGGTCTGTCTTCTGTACTCCCCCAATGGGGTATTTATACACATGGATAAGATCCTCCTGAGCCTTCTCTTCTCCGTGGTGAGCAGTCCCAGCTTTCTCAGCCTCTCCTTATATGCCAGATGCTCCAGTCCCTTAGTCATCAACACACTACAGGAAGGGCTGTTTCTTATGGTATTTCTATATAGTAATATCATAAATGCTGGCATGCATATGAGAAAGGGTCAGTTAGTGAAACAATGTTTCAGCAATGTCAGAATCAGTGCTGGCATGACAGAAGTATCACTTTATTGTTCAAAAATAACATATTTCCAGACCCATATTAATTCCTGTATGACCTACTTTCAGCAGCAGCTCTTATTTCAGCAACAGAAGATTTGGATGTGTGAGTAGCTCATACTGCAACTTAGTTAAGTGCCAGCTCCTCATAATCACAAGCAGCAAAATTAAATGTGATTATTGTGGTATTCTAGTATATCCATACCAACACACATTTTTTCTTCTTGTCCATCGCTAAGGCTTTGACCTTTCTGAGTCACTAGGAAAACTGAACCTGATAAGCATAATTACTGAAATATCTCCTAGCAAAAAAGGAAAAAGGGGAACGGAAATCTCTGGCCATTAAAAAGTTGAAAATAAATGAAATCTCAAGTACTGCAGCCTGTGTAATATGGATTGGGAAGCACTCACAATAACAGATTCGGGTTCTGCTAGATAAATAGAAATGACTGACTCATTTGGTAGCAGTTTTCAAACTCAACTGTGAGGGATTTTTGGTTTTGGTTTCCTGTTCTATTCCCTACTTATTATAACAAGGTAAAAGACCTGTTGTGGTTTGAGCCCAGGGGGCAACTGAGCACCACACAGCTGCTCACTCACCCCTTCCCCCAACACTGGTAAGGAGAAAAAGAAGCAAAAGTCTCAGGAATTGAGATAGAGAGAGTGAGGGGTGCCTCACCCATTATGGTGACAGACTCATTTGGGGAAGAAAAGGAACATCACTTTAATTCAAAACACTAAAAACAACAACAACACTTAACAGACAGTGGGACAGTAAGAAGCATTACAAGATCTTAAAAAAACCCTCCTGCCACCCCTCCCTTCTTCCTGGGCTCAGTTTTGCTCCCAGTATCTCCACCTCCTCCCTCCAGAAGCACAGGGTCAGGGGATAGGGGGTGCAGTCAGTTCGCCACTTCTTTCCTTCTTGGAGGGAGTGGGGGTTTCCACACATTCTTCCCCCTGCTGCACATGGCTCCCCTCTCATGGGAGACAGTCCTCCATGAACTTTCTCTGGCCTGAGTTCTTCCCACGGGCCGTAGCCATTCCCATGCTGCTCCGGCATGGGTCACCCCTGCATGTTGCAGTTCTCCCAGCACTGAACTACAACAGCAGGGACTGTTTCTTCACACACAGTCCTGGCATCTTTAAGCGCAGCCTCCTGCTCCAGTGTGAAGACCTCCACAGGTCTCAGGTGAATTTCTGCTCTAATGTAGACCTCCATGGGTGGCGGGGGGGAAGCCCTGCTGTATCACCACAGGCTACACGGGAGTCTCTGCTCCAGTGCACCTCCCCTGCTTCCTCCTCCTTCCTTCCACTGACCTTGGTGTTTGCAGAGGTGTCCTTCTTGTAACACCTCCTTACAAGTCCCCACCCACTCTCAGGTTCTCCTTCATAAATACATTATTTCAGAGGCACAACCACCATCACTAATGTGTCCAACCTTGGCCAGAGACAGGTCCAACTTGGAGTCAGGGCAGCTTTCAAGAAGCTTCTCACACTGGGCCCCTGCTGTAGCCCCCTCCCCATTACCAAAAAACTCACCACACAAACCCAGCACAAGAACTTAGGGAAGATGGGTACCCATTAGAACATGGATAAATGGTTTCTGAGAGTATTCTTCCACCTTTTTCTATTTTCTTCTACATAGTGACTTTATTCACTCTCTTTAAAGGGTAGCCAAATAAGAAGGAACAAAATTTTGGACATATTCTTGGAAGGATACTTTTTTTTTTCTTTGATCCAAATCCAAAATCTGCAGATTCCTTCATCAACAGCTGCAAGAAATAGCATAATTTGGGCTTCAGTATTTTCACTGTTTTAAAATAAAAAAACTTTTATGAAACCTTTTTTATTACTTTTTTCTTACATTGATAAAATATACATTGAGAAAAATATTGATCATGCTGCTGAAACATATTGTACTTATAGAAAGCACATGGAGTACATTTATCCTATGAACTTTTTCCTTGTACTTTTGTTTTCACACCATGTAGATGGACATGGTCACTGAATATACTTCTAATATTAATTAAAATTTGTTAAAATGCTAAAGAACCTACCATACCACTTCAGTACGGATTGTAGGAAAGTGCAACAGTACATTGTAGCTTGCATATTCAGAGACTAATTACTTAACACTTTTCTAATAGTAGTAAAGACAGTAACTGTTTAAATGGCCTAAAACTACAGTCCTCTTGTGTTTTATGGAAATTTCCAAAATTAAGCTAAAAAAAATCCATTAAATCAATCAGAAATTTTTTCTTCAGAGCCTTTGGGTACTTCTGGAAAGTTTCTTTTAGTATAGATTGCTTTCATAAATTAACATGAGCCAAAATACTGTACATGAAATGATCCAGTACTATCAGGGGAAAAAAATAGGTAACTTTTTAATTTCCTACTGCTGTGACTTCATGGTGTGTATATATATATATGGTATGAAGTCTCTCTAGAATGAACAAGTGTTACCCTGTTCTCCCAGTTTCATCACTACATAGAGAAAAAAGTGATTTATATGAACAATCAAACACTGCAGAGGCAGATGTTGGGTTGGTTTTTTTTTTTCAATGCAACTGATGCATTTGATGCTATTTTTAAGGCTGAGTGCACAGGATAGTCTAAAATGTTAGAATCCATTATACTTAATGAAGCATGTGAATTTATAGGTTTTCTGTAAAGTCAGTCAGGGGCAGTGAGGTAATACATTATAATAGCCTAAAAAATAGTCTAGATTTACCTCTTCTTATGGCTACTATCTAGCACTACAATCTATGATTAAGAATACTAAAAAACCCAAAAGGTTTTAAATAAAAGGTAGAAAAACACTGAAAATTCAATACATTCTCTAAACTGTTAGAAGATCAAGAAACATTTTTTTTTTCTGTAAAAGTACATCATCTGGCACACTGTATGGTTATGTGGGCCATTTTACCCTTTCATTATGCAAATATTTAAATGTACAATGTCCTTTAGTACAAAAAAATCAGCATCTGTATTTTGAGAGGAGATAGTTACTGAACACTAGATTTATAATGGCATAAACTAGTTGTAGCATTGAGGGATGTTTAGTTACACATAGACTTACTGAATTATTCTTTGTTTAGATAGTGCTATGGTAGGTTATAAAAACTGTAAGTGTGGCTATTGAACAGATTTATTTTTAAATGAACAAATTATTAGAAACTATTTTTTTCAGTTTGTGTGGCAAGCTTTTGGTAGTGGGGGAACTAGAGGGGTGGCTTCTGTGAGAAGCTGCTAAAAGCTTCCCCTATGTCCGACAGAGCCAATGCCAGCTGGGGCCAAGACAGACCCTCTGCTGCCCAAGGCCGAACCCATTAGTGATGGTGGTAGTGCCTCTGGGATAACAGATTTAAGAAAGGGGGAAAAGCTGCTGTGTAATAGCAGCCAGGAGAGAAGAGTGAGAATATGTGGGAGAAGCAACTTTACAGACACCAAGGTCAGTGAAGAAGAAGGGGAAGGATGTGCTCCAGGTGTCAGAGCAGAGATTCCCCTGCAGCTCGTGGTGCAGACCATGGTGAGGCAGGCTGTGCCCCTGCAGCTGACAGAGGTCCACAGTGGAGCAGATCTCCACCTGCAGCCTGTGGAGGACCCCACGCCGAAGCAGGTGGGTGCCTGAAGGAGGCTGTGACCCTGTGGGAAGCCTGTGCTGGAGCAGGCTCCTGGGAGGACCTGTGGACCCATGCAGAGAGGAACCCAGGCTGGAGCAGTTCATGAAGAATTGCAGCCCATGGGAAGGATTAATGTTAGAAAAGTTCATGGAGGACTGTTTCCCATGGGAGGGACCCCACACTGGAGCAGAGGAAGAGTGTGAGGAGGAAGGAGAGGCAGAGACAACATGTGATGATTTGACCGCAACCCCATTCCCTAACCCCTGTGCTGCTCGTGGGGAGGAGGTAGAGGAACCAGGATTGAAGTTGAGCCCAGAAATAAGGGATGAGTGGGGAGAAGGTGTTTTAGGATTTGTTTTTATTTCTCATTATCATGGAACAATCATCACCCTCATCCAAAATTTGGCTTTTGTAGTGTATGTAGAATGCCATAATTAGTCTTTGTGCCTTGGTTGTGGAGCTCTATCATAGTGAAGTCAATTCACATGCAGCATGAGAACTATACCACCTTAAATGATAATTAAAACATCATAATAAGAGTTGAGTGGGATTTCAGTATGTACTGGAATTGGTGCAGTTCCTGGTCTGCATACACAATTTCATCTTCTGAATTCTGTCTGTCCTGCTTTTTGTCAAAAGGTGACTTTGGTAATGTGGACTTTACGTTCTGGATGTAATGAAAATGTGGGTGTGATTACAGAGCCGAGTGTTAAGTTAGCAATGGACACATATATACATATATATATGTCCATACACATATATATATATATGTAAGTACATAATGCAACATTATTCTGAACACCAGTTCACAAATTTGACACCTGTCCGGCATGCCATTCCAACTCTCCCTAGCAACACACCAACTCTTCACAGTAACAATCCATCTGTCTGTGTTACCAATCCAACTGTTCACAAGAAAACCCAAAATCTTTCCAGGATCAATCAATCTCAGTATGCTGCCAAGCTATTTTCCCCTCTATGTTAAAATGACACAGGTTCTTATGCAATAAACTGGTTTTTTAAAGGGCCAAATCTGCTGTGGTCCACTGGTCTTCAGATAGTCTTGTAGCTCAAATTTCAGCTACAAAAATTAGATAACTGAAAAGGGGAGAAGAAAACCTGTTCAGCACCTGTGCCAGATAAAACAGAATAATATTTTTTAGAAATCATATACTCTTACACCTTCAACACTGGGCACATCTCCATATGGGAGTACAATGCATAACTTTGAACTGAAATTGAAAGGAAGATAATTTTCTGCAATCACAGAGCACATTTTACACTAGAAAATATGCAGTATTTCTTTGGGTGAGTGCTGACTACTTCATATATATTGCAAAATTCTAAATGTAATTATCTGTATTCATTTCTCTCTTTCTCTCTAATGCTATGAAAATAACCATTTATGCATGTCATTTACCCTATTTCCAGTCTTATTTATTCTGTCTTTAAGCTTCAGTGACTCTGTGGTTCCCTGTGTCATTTTTCTTTATCTCACAATACAGGATCACAGAATAATTTCAATGTATATCTTGTTTTCTATGGTCCCAAAGGATAAATGAGGCTGGTAGGGACCTGAAGAGATCTCTAGGTCACCTCACAGCCTGAAGCAGAGCCAGCTATGGGGTGAGACCAGGCTGTTCACAGCTTGGTCCAGTTGTGACTTTAAATCCTCCAAGGACAGAGGAAGCACAGTTTTCAGAGCAACCTGCTCCACTACCTCACTGTCCTCACAAGGAAGAAGTTTCTCTTTATAACAAGTCTGAAACTCTCTTGTCTCAATGTTGTTTCTTGTACCATCTCACTGAACTTCTGTGAGGAGTCTGGCTCCATCTCTTTGGTGACCCTTGTGTCAGCTGTGGGGTCTGTTAGGTGTGTTGAAGCTGTCCCTTCTCCAGGCTGACCCATCCCAGCTTCCTTGTCTATTCTCACAGGGCAAGTGCTCTAGCTCCCACCACCTTGGAGAGCCTCTGCTGAGCTCCCTCCAGTTTGTCCATGTCTTTTCTGTCAGATAAAAATTGGAAAAACTGGACGCAGTAACTAGATGTCATCTGATGAGTGCCACGTAGAGGGAGTCAAGCCATTCCCTCGATCTACAGCCTTTGTCACTATTCATACAACTCAGGAGGTTGTTGGCTGCCTTTGATGCCAGCACACACCATGGGCTCACATTCATATTGCTGCCCACCTTCACCCTAGGGCATTTCCCATAGAGCTGCTTAATGGCTTCTTCATCCACAGACAGTGTTGTTGCAGGAGCTGGTTTTCCTCTGTAATGGTGTGCTGGGTTTGTGTGTGTGGTGGGATTTTAGTAGCGGCAGAAGGGGCTACAGCGGTAGCTGTGACAAACTTCTTGAAAGCTCCCCTGGCTCCAAGTCAGACCCACCTCTGGCCTTGGTGGAGCCAATAAGTGATGGTGGCTGTGACTCTGTGATAATGTATTCCAAAAGGGGAACCTGAGAGGGAGTGGGGACTTATGAGGAGGTGTTACAAGAAGGACACCTCTGCAAACACCAAGGTCAGTGGAAGGAAGGAGGAGGAAGCAGGGGAGGTGTGTCAGAAGCAGATATCTCCCCTGTATCCTGTGGTGAGACTGCAGAGCTACCCTCTCTCCGGCCACCCATGGAAGTCCACAGTAAGCAGAGACCCACCTGCAGCCTGTGGAGGACCCCACACTGGAGCAGGAGGCTGTGCTTAAAGATGCCAGGACTGTGTGTGAAGAAACAGTCCCTGCTGTTGCAGTTTGGTGCTGGGAGGACTGTAACACGTAAGGGTGACCCACGCCGGAGCAGCATGGGAATGGCTACGGCCCGTGGGAAGAACTCAGGCCAGAGAAAGTTCATGGAGGACTGTCTCCCATGAGAGGGGAGCCACGTGCAGCAGGGGGAAGAATGTGTGGAAACCCCCACTCCCTCCAAGAAGGAAAGAAGTGGCGAACTGACTGCACCCCCAATCCCCTGACCCTGTGCTTCTGGAGGGAGGAGGTGGAGATACTGGGAGCAAAACTGAGCCCAGGAAGAAGGGAGGGGTGGCAGGAGGGTTTTTTTAAGATCTTGTAATGCTTCTTACTGTCCCACTGTCTGTTAAGTGTTGTTGTTGTTTTTAGTGTTTTGTATTAAAGTGATGTTCCTTTTCTTCCCCAAATGAGTCTGTCACCATAATGGGTGAGGCACCCCTCACTCTCTCTATCTCAATTCCTGAGACTTTTGCTTCTTTTTCTCCTTACCAGTGTTGGGGGAAGGGGTGAGTGAGCAGCTGTGTGGTGCTCAGTTGCCCTCTGGGCTCAAACCATGACAAATGGGAAAGGTTTCTTTGGATTTGGAGAGCATTTGTCCCTACTAAATTTTATAAAGTTCCTGGTGGCTCATTTCTTCAGCCTGTTCAGAGCCCTGTCCTTGAGTGTATTCACTGGTGCCCCTAATTTCTTATCATCTGCAAAGTTCATGAGAGTGTGCTCTGTCAGCTCTTGCTCATCAATGATAGAGATGTTAAGGAGGAAAGGTCCTGGAGCAGACACCTGTGGTAGTCCAGTTGTCACAGACATCCAGGTAAAGTATGACCCATTGACCACCTTCTAAGCCCCAGCATACAAACATATTTGACCCATTTGGTCGTCTAACCATGCAGACTGTAACATCCCAACTTCAATGTCATGGACAACAGTGTCAAAATCTTGATAAAGTCTATGCAAATAATATCCGCTAATGGCCCTATATACACAAATTACTCATTTTATCATAGAAGACAACCAGGTTGGTTAAGCACAATTTACTCTTGGTAAATCCATGCTGGTGACTTACAATCACCTGTTTAACTTCATGTGCCCAGAAATGTGCTCCAAGAGGACTCATTCCATGATTTTCTTCAGAACTGAATTGAGGATGACCACCCTGTAGTTCCTGAGGTTGACATTTTGGCTTTTTTTGAAGGTGGTGGTGATATTTGCCTCTCCAGTTAACAGAGACCTCCTTTTCCTTCTCAAAGACTATGAAAAGAAACTAAAACTAAATTACTATTTTTAAATCTTTTCGAAGCTTGCACATTTGTCACTGAGTACATATCTTATTTTGTTGAATAACAATAGAAACATTGAAATTACCATCCCTTCTGCAGATGGATTAACATTTGATTTCAGCTGAAGTTGTATTCATTTCCATGGTACGTAAATTCTTCTAGGTATGAATTACTGATACAAAGTTTCGGGCTACAGAATATATCTTGGAAATCTTCAAGAAGGTTATTGTGTTGGTTCAGTGTCAAGTGTACTGTAGCTTGTAAGATGTCAGTGGAAATTAGAGATGTACAGACATTAAAATATGAACAACCAACTTAGTCAGCTGAGGAATTCTTGAATGATTCTAAATTAACCTACTCTTCACTCAAAGGAAATTCAGGCAGTGTTTCAAATGAACAGTCTAAAGATTATTCATATGAATTAATAGTGTAGGCCTGAGTACACAAATTTGCTAATTGCAATTAGAAAACAGTAGTAATTAAATATGTTTCCTGTGAGTTTAGAAACCATTTTTAAATGGTTTCTATTGCTCTCATTACTGGAATTCATCTAAAGTTCAGTTAATTCATATTCTTTAGGTTACAGGTCTTTTAAAAAAGTTTGACAACTTATTTGTCTAAAATAATTAAAATTACAGAAAAAAAAAGTCAACATGACATACAGTAATAAGTTACTTTCCTGCCTAGTCCATTGTACATAATTTGTCTTTTAGATCAGTCCTTAAATAGATATGCCTGGATGACTTTTAAATCCCTTCACCTGCATAAGAAGATGGCTTTGCACTTTTTCTTGTAAGCAGAAAACTTTATTCTTTCTTCTGCTGGTACTGTCAGCAATCAGTGGCTAGAGTTCCTACCTTATGGTCACATGCTCAAATACCTCAGTAGCTGGGGAACTAAGGTGGGAGTGGATTCATTTCTTGTGCATGAATTTTTGAGGTGCCTGTGGAGAACACCGGCAACACAGAAAAACTCTAATACAAGATTTTCCTCTCCTGCTGCTGAACAGTGTTAATAAGTGAGTTTTGTGCTTTATTTTGCTTTATTGATGTGTGAAGAATAGTTTTATTTATGCTTATAGCACAAGTAACACATCTTATTGGTCCTATTGCCTTTTAAAAATAGCCATCTCCTTGTAAAATATTCTGTGAAAATCAGGTCAAGTTTATTTTTAATGTCCAAATCAGCACTGAGATGCTGGGGATAATATGCTTCTTGTCTTTTATGCAAGTTGTTCCATACAAGAACAGGTACTTATTATTATTTGCATTTCTGTACTTTTTTCCAGTCCAACATGTCCTTAAGAGGTATTAACATGTTAAAAAAATGGATCTTATAGAATATGTAGTGTGTTATGCAAATTTGAATGCAAAAAAGAGCAGTTCTAAAGCTGACTAAACTAATCAAATGATTATTGGTATTATAATTAGGTCTTTAGATATTCTTGGCATTTTATTAGTTAGAAAGATTTCAGTCTGGAGAGGTAATCTAATAGTCCTGGTCAGTAAAATCCAGCTCTCAACAGATGTCCTTATTCAGATGAGTTGCCCTGTACATCCTGAATAATTAGATTGTACATGGGTGGCTTGAACTTCATTGCTTGGTGCAAAGAGCTGACTCGCATCTCTTCAGGTCATGTGAACTTAATTTGGGATCTGTAATGTAACGGAGGGTAGGCTTTGTGCAAAATTCACATGCCAGACTAACAACAGGGGATTCGCAGGGGTGAGAGGGTTGAACAGACGAAAGCACTGCTGTATTACAGACTCACAATTAAACCGAATTTGGAGATAGAATTTCAGCTTTTCGTCTCTTCCTTACATTCAGTCGCAAAGCACAATTGTTCAGGCTTTATACATGCCACGACTTTGGCCCTGCAGTCATAAACAGAGGTGTCACAGTTAGTTCATCTAAAATGCATATCAGCACTAGGCACCATATAGGAAAATGTTTAAAAACAAGTAAAACTAAGCACTGAGTATACAGAAGTTGGCTACTGTGATAAATTGATGAGACAAAATGTTAGTCTTGTGGGAAGCAAATGGAGGAAACAGCTGTACATCTAATACTGCAGAACTATTCCACTCCTCAGAACACTACAGAAAGAAATAAAAAGCAAGATTGTTTAATTTTCCATGTTCAGTTTTACAGGTGTTTATATTTCTTCCATTTTTTTTTTTTTTTTTTACTGAAGAAAGCAATACCATAGTTATATTTCTTTTCTCTTGCTTGCTTGCTTTCTTCTGCAATGAGAGAAGATGTTTTTAGTGTTCCGCATGTCCTTCTCAATTATTGAAGGGTAAAGAATCACATGGTTTTAAACACTAGATAATGGCAGGCAAGGAAAGGTGATGTAAGAAAGAAAAGAAAGACAGATTGAGGAAAAAAAAGAAAGCCAGTGACCCAGAAATATAGCCTGATTTTATACTTTGAAGAAAACACAGGCAGAAGAGATTTCTTGCAACAGACAAATACTAAATGGTGATGTATAAAAAAAATTAAGACCCCACATCATACTACATTTCCTGTATGTGATAAGGTTATTTTCTATCTTTCTGATGAAATGACAAATAAATGCTATAATAATAGTGTTCTCTGTTAATGAACACTCATGATGTTTATTTATTTAGTTTTACATTAGAAAAGGGTCTGGATGAAGAAAGATTTTCTATTCGAAATCCATTTCACATCTCATCTTTGTAATCAAACTGACCCGTCTTGTGGTGTTAGGTGGAACACAAATGGGTACTAGAGGACAGAGAAAGAGAAGCAAATTGGGACAAAATTTCACGGGAAAGTCTTATAAAAGTAAGTAAAAGATTGTACTGGGTCTGGCTGAGCCGGAATTACTTTTCCCCTATAGCAGCCCTCATGGTGCTGTGTTTTATGTTGGGAGCTGGCAGGGTGTTGATAGCACACTGGTGTTGTGGCTACTGCTGAGTAGTGCTTACACAGCACCAAGGCTCTTTCTGACATTTTCCCCCCGCAGTGGGACAGGGTGGGCAAGATCTTGGGAGGGGACACAACCAGGACAGCTGACCTGAACTGACCAAAGGGATATTCCATACCATATGATGTCTGCTCAAGTATAAAGCTGGGAAAAAGGAGGAAGGGGGTGGGGTCACCCTTGTCCTCCGAGGCAACCACTACGCGTATTGGAGCCCTGCTTCCTGAGAAGGCCCGACATCGCCTGTTCATGGGAAGTAGAGAATAAATCTGTTTTCTTTGTTTGCTTCCGTGTGCAGACCTTTGCTTCACTTTGCTTATATTAAAACTGCTTTTGTTTTACCCACAAGGGTTGGTTGGTTTTGGTTTTTTTTCCTCTCTTATTTTCTTTCCCCTCTTTGCACTGTTGAGAAAAAAAGGGGAGGGGAGGGAAGTGATAGAGCGACTTGGTGGGTACCTGGCATTTAGCCAAGGTCAAACCACCACAGTCTTTTTTGGCACCCAACGTGGGGCACGACAACGGAAGTTTTATATTACTTGTGCTATAGCTATAGCAGTTTTTAAGCGACAAGCTCTTGTGCTGCTCACGGGTTTGTTGATTGCGCTGCTTATCTTTATTTTGCTAAGCTCGGGAACATGCTGGAAGAAATTGGGAACATCATGAGTGGTTTTATTCTGCAGGCTCCTGAGGTACTTATTCATTCTTATGTTAGCTCTTTGGTACTGTTCGTTAATGTTGTTCGCCTATTGTGGGTTGTGTGGAGCTCGGTAGGTTTTTGGTGTAAGAGAAGGCAAATTTTGGGTGAGACAATACCAAAACGTGCCCTGAGGCGGCCTGTCCCTGGGTGGCAGGGGGAGTGGAAGGATTTGGGCAGATTCCTAGGACGGTTATCACCTCCCATAGCCTGGGATCTTACCCCTGAACAGGCAAGCAACCCCACAAAATTGACACAACACCTGATAGAAGGGTGCCTTGCCTATCCCAGTGAAAATCAGCAACTTCTAGCGCTGTACTGGGGCCTGGCCTATGCTTATCGAGCTGCAGTTCAGTACTCTGAAAGGAATATGGTTGACATGGGAACTCAAACAATAACAACAACAGCAGAGGTTGCCCCAGTAGTAAAAAAAGAAACAGTGGATAACAACAGGTCCATACCCTCGATTAATAAGGGAGGAGAAAGAAGAGGAAGAAGCGGGTCCTTCAGAAAAGGGATTGGAAGAGGGAATAACAGAACTCAAACAGGAGGCAGAAAATACCCGGTCCCTGACCTCATCAGAACTACGAGATCTGCGGAAAGACTATAGCCGCCAGCCGGGTGAGCGGATTTCTGCCTGGCTGCTTCGATGCTGGGATAATGGGACTGATGCTCAACAACTGGAAGGTAAGGAAGCCCAACAGCTGGGTTCCCTTGCTAGAAATTGAGGAATTGAAAGGGGAATTGGAAAAGAGACAACAATTTGCAGTCTGTGGAGACGGCTCCTTTCAAGTGTTAGAGCAAGATATCCTTTCAAGGAAGATCTTACGGACAACTCCCCAGGGAAGTAGACTACTGCAGATGAAGGTGTCCAGTACCTGAGAGAATTAGCAGTGCTGGAAGTCATCTATGGTGATCCAGATAATGATGAAGCCCCTAAAAATCCAGAGGATGTCCTGTGCACACAGGCCATGTGGAGAAAGGTGATTAAAGGTGCGCCATCCTTGTATTCTGCCAGCTTGGCCACGATGTACTACCCAGAAATGGATGTGGGAGAAGGACTAAGATGTACACCAACTGTGGAGGCAGTCTCTTCCTGGCTTCAGAACTTTGAAGAGAGTCTTGGTACCTCCTCATCTCTACGGGCGAGCGCCCTGGATGTCAGGAGCACCCCAAGAAATCAGTTCTTTTCGGCCCTAGTCAGAGGGAAAGGGAACCCCAGGCACATGACACGTGGCAAACTTTGGTTCTTCCTGTGTGACCAGGGGGAGGACATGAGGAAGTGGGATGGTCAACCCACCTTTGAGTTGGAAGCTCGTGTACATGAATTGCGAGGAAAGACACCTGCCAAGAAGAAGACATCCAAGAAGGTTGTTAATGTAGCTGGTGTAAAACCACGAGAAAGTAATCAGCGATCTCCCAGATACAGGACGACTGAGATCACGTCCCTTGGCCCTGATGAAGGAATCTCCGGCCTGGCATGGCAAGGGTCAGACAGTGAATACTCTGACCAAGAAGGGGAATAGGGGGTCTCTGCCTCCAGCCAGGAGGAGGAAAGGGATGATCGGGTGTATTGGACAGTGTGGATTCGATGGCCTGGCACATCAAATCCACAGAAGTACCAGTCTTTAATTGACACTGGGGCACAGTGTACATTAATGCCATCAAGTTATAGAGGGGCAGAACCTATCTGGATCTCAGGAGTGACAGGGGGATGTCAAGAACTGTCAGTGCTGGAGGCCGAGATTAGCTTGACCGGGGACAAGAGGGAAAAACATCCCATTGTAACTGGCCCAGAAGCCCCTTGTATCTTGGGCATTGACTACCTCAACAGGGGATATTTCAAAGACTCAAAAGGATACCGATGGGGTTTTGGTGTGGCCAGTGTGAACACAGAGAAAGTCAAACAGTTGTCTAATCTGCCTGGCCTCTCAGAAGATCCTTTTGTTATAGGACTGTTGCGAGTTGAAGTACAACAAGTGTCAATTGCTACGAGGACTGTGCACTGACAGAGGCTCTCTGGCTCCCATCCAAGAACTGATTCATCAACTGGAGAGCCAAGGTGTCATCAGTAAGACACATTCACCTTTTAATAGCCCAGTATGGCCAATGCGAAAGTCTGACGGAGGGTGGAGGTTAACAGTAGACTATCGTGGCCTGAACGAAGTGACGCCACCACTGAGTGCTGCTGTACCAGATATGTTAGAGCTCCAATATGAACTGGAGTCAAAGGCAGCCAAGTGGTACGCCACAATCGACATTGTCAATGCATTCTTTTCAATTCCTTTGGCAGAAGAGTGCAGGCCACAGTTTTCTTTCACGTGGAAGGGTGTCCAATATACCTGGAATCGACTGCCCCAGGGCTGGAAGCACAGCCCCGCTATTTGTCATGGACTAATTCAAACTGCACTGGAGAAGGGTGATGCCCCTGAACATCTACAATACATCAGCGACATCATTGTGTGGTGCAACGAGGCAGAAGAAGTTTTCAAGAAAGGACAAAGAGTAATTGAGATTCTTCTGAGAGCTGGGTTTGTCATAAAGAAAAGCAAGGTCAAGGGACCAACACAAGAGATTCAGTTCTTGGGAATAAAATGGCAAGATGGACGCCATCATGTGCCTGTGGATGTTGTCAACAAGATAGCAACTATGTCTCCACCGACCAACAAGAAGGAAACACAAGCTTTCTTAGGACTTGTGGGATTTTGGAGAATGCATATTCCAGGTTACAGTCATCTTGTGAGCCCTCTCTATCAAGCAACCCGAAAGAAGAACAATTTTGAGTGGGGTCTTGAGCAACAACAAGCCTTTGAGCACATCAAACAGGAGATAGCTCGGGTGGTAGCTCTTGGGCCTGTTCGGACAGGACCAGCTGTGCAAAATGTACTTTGCACATCAACTGGGAAGCATGGCCTCACATGGAGCCTCGGGCAGAAGATACCAGGTGAAACTCGAGGTTGACCATTAGGATTTTGGAGCGGTGGATATCGAGGATCAGAAGCTCACTACACTCCGACTGAAAAGGAGATACTAGCAGCATATGAGGGGATTCGAGTCGCTTCAGAAGTTGTTGGTACAGAATCACAGCTCCTCTTGGCACCGCGATTGCCTGTACTACATTGGCTGTTCAAAGGAAACATCCCTTCTACGCACCATGCAACCAGTGCTACCTGGAGTAAATGGGTAGTGTTAATCACGCAACGAGCTCGACTGGGAAAACCCAACCATCCAGGGATCCTGGAAGAGATCATGGACTGGCCAGAAGGTAGAGATTTTGGAACATTGCCTGAGGAGGTGGCTCGTGCCCAAGAGGCACCACCATATAAAGAGTTACCAGAAGATGAAAGGCGGTATGCTCTGTTTACTGATGGATTCTCTCGTGTGGTAGGAAACCATCGGATGTGGAAAGCTGCTGTGTGGAGTCCCACAAGACAAGTCATTGAGGCCACTGAAGGAGAGGGCAAGTCAAGTCAGTTTGCAGAAGTAAAAGCGATCCAACTAGCCCTAAAGATTGCTGAACGAGAAAAGTGGCCAGTACTGTATCTCTACACTGGCTCCTGGATGGTGGCTAACACCCTGTGGGGGTGGCTACAGGAGTGGAAGAAGACCAATTGGCAGTGCAGAGGTAAACCCATCTGGGCTGCTGCATTGTGGCAGGACATCGCTGCCTGAGTGGAAAATGTGGCTCTAAATGTACGTCATGTAGATGCTAACGTGCCCAAAAGCCGTGCCACCGAAGAACATCAAAACAATGAGCAAGTAGACAAGGCTGCTAAAATTGAAGTAGCTCGGCTGGATCTGGACTGGGAGCGCAAGGGTGAGCTATTTGTAGCTCGATGGGCCCATGAAACATCAGGGCATCTCGGGAGAGATGCAACGTACAGATGGGCTCATGATTGAGGGGCGGACCTGACCATGGAGGCCATCTCACAGGTCACTCATGAATGTGAAACATGTGCTGCAATCAAGCGAGCCACACGAGTAAAGTCTCCCTGGAACAGAGGGCGATGGCTGAGTTTTCGATATAGTGAGGCCTGGCAAATTGACTATATTGGACCACTACCATGAACACGCCAAGGCAAGCGCTACATACTCACCATGGTGGAAGCAACTACTGGTTGGCTCGAAATCTACCCTGTAAATCATGCCACCGCCCGAAATACCATCTTAGGTCTTGAAAGGCAAATTTTATGGCGACATGGTACTCCTGAAAGAATCAAATCAGACAATGGGACCCATTTTCAAAATAATCTTATAAACTCCTGGGCAAAGAAACATGGCATTGAGTGGGTGTATCACATCCCTTATTACCCACAAGCGTCTGGAAAGATTGAAAGATACAATGGACTGTTGAAGACTATGTTGAGAGCATTGGACAATGGGGGATGGAAGCACTGGGATATAAATTTAGCAGAAGCCACTTGGCTAATTAACACCAGAGGATCTGTTAACCGTCCTGGTCCTGCCCAAACAAAATCCCTTCATACTGTGGGAGGAGATAAGGTCCCTGTAGTACACACAGGGAAATGGCTGGGGAAGGCAGTGTGGATTGCTCCTCCCTTGGGAAAAGGCAAGCCCACTCGTGGGATTGTTTTTGCTCAGGGACCTGGATGTACTTGGTGGGTAATGCAGGAGGATGGGGTTACTCAGAGTGTGGCTCAAGGATACTTAACCTTGGGGGGGAAATAATCTGTGGGCTGAGTTGTATGTGGCAGGAAGTGATGGAGGAAGTAGGAACGACGAAGAGTGAACCAGATATGTTCAATGATGACCCAAACCTAGCCGGTGCTGGAGTCCAGCAGTCAAACATACTGCTCCTGTCCTGAACATCCATCTTGACAGATGGCAGCCAAGTCACTGAACATCTGGAGGAGTGAAGAAAGCTTACGGAATGAATAAATGAGTGTTATGTGGGACCTGGGCATGACATAAATGGTATGGAATAAGGGGTGGAGACTGTAGTCTGGCTGAACCAGAATTGGTTTTCCCCTGTAGCAGCCCTCATGGTGCTGTGTTTTATGTTGGGAGCTGGCAGGGTGTTGATACCACACTGGTGTTGTGGCTACTGCTGAGTAGTGCTTACACAGCACCAAGGCTCTTTCCGACATTTCCCCCCCCGACAGTGGGATGGGGTGGGCAAGATCTTGGGAGGGGACACAACCAGGACAGCTGACCCGAACTGACCAAAGGGATATTCCATACCATATGACGTCTGCTCAGTATAAAGCTGGGAGAAAGGAGGAAGGGGGTGGGGTCACCCTTGGTCCTCCGAGGCAACCACTACGCGTATTGGAGCCCTGCTTCCTGAGAAGGCCCGACATTGCCTGTCAATGGGAAGTAGAGAATAAATCTGTTTTCTTTGTTTGCTTCCACGCGCAGACCTTTGATTCACTTTGCTTATATTAAAACTGCTTTTGTTTTACCCACAAGGGTTGGGTTTTTTCCTCTCTTATTTTCTTTCCCCTCTTTGCCCTGTTGAGAAAAAAAGGGGAAGGGGGTGGAAGTGATAGAGTGACTTGGTGGGTACATGGCATTTAGCCAAGGTCATACCACCACAGAGATTTTGAGTGCTTTATCTGAAAAAAGCCAATAAATCATTTTTTGAATCTTTGATTTCTGCTTGTCCTAATTAGATAGATCTCATGAAAAGTTCAGCAAAATAAATGTTTGGTATATATTTTTTAAATTACAAAAGCATTTCTTATTATAATGAAAAGGAAGCATTTTGAGCAAATTACTACACTTAGCCTATAGCAAACATTCTGCATCAAAGAGCTGTGTTAGCTGAGGCAGTAGTCAATGTTTAAAAAGAAATAATGACTGCAGAAAATAAAGCTTGCATTTTAATTCTGAAAGCATGTGGAAATTTAGTTGTATCTGTGGAGTCACATTTTTGTCCTTAAATCCAGACCAAACTTTAGTCTTTGATCATGATATAGTTCATAAACTTGTAGTCCACAACTCTGGCGTATCTGGAACAACATACCAGAAACAATCAGAAGTTGTCATTTTAATATGTTCAAATGGATGTAGTGGACTCACTTCTGAAATGATACATTTGTATAAAAGAAGATTTCCTAAAAGAATCACAAAATCACAGACTGGTTAAGGTTGGAAGGGACACCTGGAGGTGATCTGGTCCAAACCCCCTGCGCAAGAAGGATCACCTAGAGCTGATTGCCCAGGACTGTGTCCAGATGGCTTTTGAATATCTCCAGGGAGGGAGACTTCACAACCTCCCAGGACAACCTTCACCAGTTCTCAGTCACCATCACAGTAAAAAAAAAAGTTTTCTTACGTTCAGATGGAACCTACTGTGTTTTAGTGTGTGCCCATTGCCTCTGGTCCTGCCACTGGGCACCACTGAACAAACCTTGGCTCTGTCCTCTTTGTACCCTCCCTTCAGGTATTTATATACATTGATGAGATCCCCTCTGAGCTTTCTCTTTTCTCCAGGCTGAACAGTTCCAGATCTCTGAGCCTTTCCTCGTAGGAGAGATGTTTCAGTCCATTAATCATCGTCGTGGCCCTTTGTTGGACTTCATCCAGTATGTCCATGCCTCTCTTGTACCAAGGAGCTCAGAACTGGACACAGCACTCCAGGTGTGGCATCACCAATGCTGGGTATAAAAGAAGGATCAACCTGCTGGCAGCACTTTATCTAATGCAGACCATGATACCATTCTCCGCCTTTGCTGCAGGAGCACATTTCTGGTTCATGTTCAACCCCCAGGTCCTTTTCTGCCAAGCTGCTTTCCAGCTGGGTGACCCCCAATGCACATGGGGTTGTTCCTCTTCAGGTGTAGGTCTTTGCACTTCCCCTTGTTGACCTTCATGAGGTTCATGTCAGCCCATTTCTCTTCCTGAAGGAGAACCCAGAGACTGCTGCAAAAACTGCTGCCTTGGTTGGCTGCCTCTGTTACCTGTGCTGTTACAGAGATGCCTCTGAATAACCTGCTACAGAAGCAGGACAGTTGAATTGCTGCAGGACCCTCCACAGGTTAATTACTTCTGATTAGAAATAGACTCTGTTAGCTTTGCTGCATATTCTTGCTAATGTGCCCATCCTCCTTCAGAGTGCACTGTGTAGACATACAAGATTTCTCAGTGTTAGGTTGTATTTCTGTGCAATAATTCTATCAATGTAGAACAATACTATATGCAGATTACTTAAAATACAAGCACCTGCCTCCTATGTTCATTCAGCTTTTATTCAGTTTTCTAACAATTACTTAGAACAACCAGTTACTAATTGTAGGGAATAGTTCAATTATCTTTTTTTTTTATTTTCTTTTCTTTTGTTTTTAGAGAAAGAACAAATAACTAGTGTAATTTTCATGTTTTTTCTTATGTCTGTGTGTTATGCATTTACAAACAATTACAAGAAACATTATAATGTGTGTAAGGATTTGAAAATAAGCAATTATTTAGATTTAAGGCTTGTAAAAATTGTTTGGAGTGTTCTGATTCTTAAGGGTATGAGAAAGGCTCTTGAAGAAATTGGTTCCTCATTTGTATACCTAGTTTTATCTAATAAACATAAGCATCTAATTATAAAAATCATCATGACAAAATCTTAAAGGCTTTAGTCCATTCTAAAATGTTTCTTTTTATTAATGTTTCCACAGCAACAAGAAAAACTTTTGCTTATACCAGCCCCACTTAGATCAACCAATATATTTCATAGTTTTGTTTATGTGACTCGACAAGTAGTTCTTGTTCAAACTTCCTGTTTCCAATTTTCTGTGACTGTTGTCCCAACTCATTTTAGCAGAATTTCTTATATTTCCAACCCTGGCAACCCTATCAAATTACACTGTAAAGAGCTATGTTGTATCAACACTCTTAAAAGGAATTCCCATTTCTTGTCCCATATGAACAACTCTCTGAACAGTATTTTTCTGTTCTTGTTTAGTTTCTGGAATGCAATATGACAGCATGTTGGAGACCAATACAAGTCATGATTAAGAGTATTCTGCATGATTCCCTCAGAACTGCTCCAGATTATTACTGAACACAAATGAACAAAAATTCCAAAGTACTGAAGTAACTGCAAAGCCCTGTAAGGAGCATAGACAAATCTTTTAACAGTGACGTATAAAAAATGTATATTTAAGTCCTTGCAGTTTACTAATATTGACATTTCAAGGTCAAAGTTCTTTCAAGTAGGGAAAGACCTTGTAAAATGCAAACACCTGAATGGACATAAAAAATGTGAATTTCAAACCTAAGAGCAAATTTCCGACACAGGGTACAGAAAATAAACATGCAGTTGCAATAAATAGTGAGAAATTTTGTTTTAGTTTTCTGAATATTTTAACAATTGACTCCACATCTCATTTTTTTAATGAATTGTCAAAGAATATTATCTTCATTCTATTTCAAGTATATTTGCATTTTTACCATGTTAAAGGATACTTTTATGAGTTTAATGAAACTTGATTAAGCCTTACAAGTTCCCTCAAAATTACACATGAAGGCTAGGAAAGCCTAAATGATACATCTAGTTCCAAGCAACAGTTAGATCTTGTCTCAGCTGAGATAAGTACTACCTTTCACATTACATCTTGGCATTCATTTCTCTGACCTTTTCATCAACTATATAAAAATTACTTCTCTGGTCAATGGCAATGAACAATTGAGGCGTAAATCTGAAAGTGTTGAATCTCTTGAGAGGCGTGTCTGTCTCTGCGGTGCCTATAGAGGGAGCTTGGCTGCCACATTTTTAAAATTCTGTAATTAGGTGAGATGAATCCCCATCCTTCATATGACAGTATGATATATGACCACTAATTCCAAACAGTTAAGCAAGTAACTTTAAATCTCTGCATCCTCACATACTATGTGCTATACAACATAAAAATAAGGAACCTTTCTTAAGAAACACTGCATGTTATTAGGAAAGCAGTAACACAAAAAGTGTATATAAGAATGTTATAAGGTGATGTTAAATGGTCCATGGGTTGAGCAGAGATTTTACCTACATTTTACTTTGTATTTGTCATTAGTGCCGATTAATGTAAAACAATAAATCAGTGAGAAAATTGTAGAGTAACAAGGTTTGGGGTCACCTCCCATAGTCCATTACACTAGAAAGTTCAGATAAAAGCACTTCTTTCAGACAACTGGGGAAATAATGTTTAGTATATAGCAATAATAAGGAGATAAGTAATATTAACATGGTTTGTCAAGAACAAATTATACCAAGCTAATTTGATTTCCTTTTATGACAAGGCAACAAATCTTTTAGGCAGAGAAGAAACAGTTGTCACATATTTTGAATTTCAGATATATTCCGTGTTAAGGTTTGTAAGCAAGCGAGGGAAACAGAGAAGAGCTGCTAATCACTCACTATAAAAATGAAAGGATGAACTGAGTGATGGTACTCAAAGTTCTGTCTTGGATCTCATTTTGTTGGCTTTAACTCTGACTTTCTTTCTGTTGTACTAAATTTCTAGGTAAAGGCAGACTAGAAAAGACAGTAGTAATGCAAAGAGGTCTTGACAGATGTAAGAAAAGGACTGGAAACAAAAATTAAGAGTCAATTCAGTAAAAATAAGCACAAAATTCCACAATTTTGTCCCCTGTAAATGCAGCTGAATGAACAACAGGCTAGACATCAGTAGTAGAACATTTGAACAGATGAGGAAGATGAGGCAATGATATTAGCCTAAATAAGAAAATCTTGAAACTTGATGATTTTTTTGGATATTCACAAAGTAACTACTTATTCTTGATGTCTACTGCTATGACAAAAAGTATGGATCAATTTGCAATGAGAGAAACTCAAAGTACACAGAAGAAGCAGAAGCAGCAGCAGCAGCAGCAGCAGATGAAGAACAAGATGGCAAAGGAATAACTTTCCAGTTATAAGGATAGTGATGCCTGGGAATTTCATGAGACCTTGTTGGTCAGGGAGGGGTGGACAATATCTCCTCTTAATTTGTTTTCTAAGCTTATGTGATACCATGACTCTTTACATTGGAAGTAGAACTTTTTGGGTCATATTTCTTACTTTTTTCTTATGACGAAAATGGAGTTGTGCATCTTCCCAAAATATAAATTGACTGGTGAAAGAAAGTCTTTAAATTTTGAACTATGCTAATGAGGTGATCTGCTCTCCTGTTATCTTTTGTGTTGGTTAAAGTTGGATCATTAAACCCAGAAAAGATATATTATTTGTACCTCTTTGTATTACTATTTCTATGGAAAGTTGTGTTTTCCTTGCACTATAAAGGAATATGTGATGACCTATAGCACCTTCTTTTTAATGTTGATCTGGAAGGAAAAAGAGTCCTTTTTTTGGCTCTGTTTTAGAAAATACTATTTCTAAATTAAACACAAAAACATTAAAAAAAAAAAAAAAAGCCAGGAAAGATTCTTCTTTTTTTGGACTTAATCCAACCCGTAATTATGTTGGTAATTACTTAATGTTGACTTTGATAGCAGTACAATTAGGCCTATTATTTGTTATTTCTGAAGACAATTTAAGAGGGGTAATGTGCAATTGATAACTGGTGCTGTGGCAGTACCACCACTAACAAATTCAAAATCAAATCCATAGTGTCAAATCTGGCACAAGGCTGGCTCTTACAAGCACATGCAATGCTTCTACTGGTTTGAAAGGATTCATACAAACATATCTAAGATTAGATTTTGTGGCAAACAACAAAGAAATTTCTTCTCTTTTGGGAAGCAAAGTCTTTATTATTTATTATTCATGCATTCTCTGTGCATAAGCACAGTAACTAGAACTATATGAAAATATGACATGTTTCATAAACAATTTCATAATGATTGCTATCCAGTGGTTTAAAATGTCTATTAAGATATTGCTCTCTTACAGCTCAGTGAAAATTTTGGTTCTGATACATAGCTGTATCACATGTTCACAACACTTTCTTAATTATAGTCATGTATTTCAATAAATAATTAGAATATAGAAAACTCATAGAATAATCTATTTTGTATTATTTCCAGTACACCTCCCTAATTCCACAGAATCTGCATTGTGTTTCCCTGTGTTTGAGGTGACTAACTAATGTGATTGACTAAAGAGAATAAAATGTGGGACTAAATGTTTTGTGTGACCAAGCTGAAGTGGCAAAGATTGTTAATATTTCTTCCATGTTGTGTCACAATAAACCTCTGGAAAGCATATTTCAAGGCATGGCCAGTTAGATGGCAACCGTGAAAATAAGGGCCTAAGATATAGGCAGATACTACAAAGAGTCAAGCTCTTTGCTTCCATTTATTCATCTTTGCAAAATCTACATTTTTAAATGAATAGTTCAAGTTTGTTTATTGTGACTGGTGACTTCAGTACAGAATGATGTTTAGAAAATGTCACAACATTTAATCTTTAATTATTAAATTTAAAAAGTTTATTGGCTTATTTGGAAAGGAAAACAAAATTTTCTTGTCATAAATCTGATAAGGGTGTGAAATTTAGGACCTACCAGTAGTTTATTTTGCTATTGCACTTATGTTGCTATACCTTAGTAATCAGTGCTCATCTCCTGAAACAGGTGTCTTCAGGTAGTATGACTGAATTCCAGTAACCATAATATTGTTTTCTGTTGAATAAATAATGACAAATTTATATATGAGTATATGAAGATGTATACATATATATGCTCTGCTACTAGAGGAAAGTAAACTTCTCCACTAATTACAAACAGCAAACATGTTCATTGTTATAGTATGCATTTGGAACTTGGCCATGTGTAATCCAGTGATTGAAAAAAACACAGAATAAATTAGTTTTATTCTGTCACTTCTTTCCTTTACACAAAAAGTTTAAAACCTCAGGATCAAAGACTCTCTGTGGGATGTATTTTTACTGTTGTTTCTTAGACTTTGTGTTCTTTTTGTATCACTAAGAATAAAGAAGGTTCCAAGAAATAGAAAAATACAGAAAAAATATATAGAAATGTAAAAGCGGGCTATTTATTTATCTACTATATATATATAAAGATTGTGTATTTATCTGCTTAGCAG
Organism: Strix uralensis; assembly: GCF_047716275.1. Lineage (NCBI taxonomy): Eukaryota > Metazoa > Chordata > Aves > Strigiformes > Strigidae > Strix > Strix uralensis. The sequence continues at coordinate 58,368,119 of NC_133973.1, forward strand.
TAGAAAAATTCTATACAGTAAATTTGGAGAAAGAGAAAACCTGCTAGAGAACCACGTCTTAGGTATAAGCAGAGCTCAAAAGCTACTGCAGTGTTGAAAGCTGATTGAAACAATGAAAGGTATTATCCTGGAGGTTGATCTTGTGTGTTTAATTGTATGCATTCTAAGTACTCCCAGCAAAGTCATTGAGAATACTTGGAATGCTTGAAGCACGTGTATAAATCTTTATAATAGCAGGGCGCAAAAATCGATATGGTATGTACCTAATCGTTTTATATTAAGAAAATACTGGCATAAAAATATAAAGCACCTCCTCTGTCAAAATATGAGGCATCTATATGACTACTTATAGGGCATGACTCTCCAGTAGAAGAAAACCATCTTCTTGATCACTAAGTAGCTGATAGAGAACAGATTTTAAAGCTTGTTTTGCTGGATTTGTTTTGGTTAGTTTCCTCTAGTATTTTGGAAAGTAGAAGAACACAACATGTCTGTCTTTGTGAAGATAGTGACAGCTTCAACATTTTGCAAAAAATGAGGGGATAGAGCAATGCTTTACTTTGGCTATGACAAGCTCAGCAACCTGTTCATTTTCTGAGGAAAGAAAATATCAAGAAATGTCAGAAAAACTTGTTAATGATAATAATTGAATATCATCAGTCTTTTTATAAAAGGAACTTTAAGTATCATATAGAAAAATATCTTGGTTTTGGTTTATTTTTATTTTTGTTTAAATCAGCAAGGATGAGATTATATTTGAATTTTAAACCAGTTGATGGTAATGGCCTAAACTTGACACAGTTTGTTGCAATGGTTTAAGTATATAAAACTACGAATATGCTGAATGGTGAATGACCTTGAGAGGTGGGAAGGTGGTGTGTTATATATCTCTAGAGAAAAAACACCTCTAATTGTTGACTTCAAGCTCTAAAATGCTGTGTATTTCTACAAGAAAATTACAGTTAAGTATCAGCATTGTTATAGTTGAGCATGAAACCACCTCTCTGTATCAGGGTCAACTCTCCTATCTAATCAGATATTAACATATTCATTCAGATTGTCTTGAAATCTGTTGTCCCTCAGGGACTGCAGGACAGGCTTAGTGACCCTTAATTATGGTCACAGAGAAAAAAAGTCATTAGTAAGACAGTGCCCTTTAGCTCACAAAACAAGCAAAAAACTCAAAACCAACACAAAACAGCAACAAGAACAACAAAAAACCCCAACAAAACCCAAACAAACAATAAATCCCTCCGAGTCTCTCCAAATGCAATGAAATTGAACCCAACATCTACAGCATTAGGAAGTATATATATATCAGTCTAATAAGTTAGTTGTCCCTCTGTTTGTTCTGGTTTGGTTTTTTTGAAGATCAAGGAAATGATGTATTTAAGGCAACAGGGAAAAAGACACATTTTGGGGACCCCAGAGAAATGCTGGGAAGTAAGGCAAGATGCATACTGAGGCCATAAATTTCTGCTGCATTCTAACAGAAATTGGGAGACCATTGGGTAGTCTATTGGGATAACAATGAGCAAAAAAATTTACCGTGCTAAATATTATCCTCAGTGTAAAGGGAAAAGGTGATGACAAATATGACACACATGGTACTGTCACTATAAAATAGGCTAAGTGTCTGAGTTTGGGGCTTACACAGTTTGGTCCTGTTTATAAGTGTTCACAGGGTTTGCACTAGCAACTAGAAGACACCATAGTCTGTTCATAAGTGGCCGTTTGCCAGATTTCCAGAGTATTCTGCATCATCAGGTGATGAAAGGACAGAAATCAGTTTGAACTGATATATGTATATTAACTCTGTTATTCTCTCATTTCAAGTGGTAGGAGTGTTGTTAAATTTAATATGCTGAAGAGACAATTATGACATGTTATCGAAGGTATATTTTATACCTTTTACATATATGACACTTGTGTGTGCATATATATATACACACAAGAAGAATACAGTGGGCTAATTTAGAAGCTTAGTATGTACAGTCACCCTGAAATATAATTGTTAAAACAAAAAGTGTAGTTCACTTTATCAGCCATACCTTCCTAAACCAAATGAAAGAGAAGTAGGCATCCCAGAAAACCTGCCAAGACAGATCAAATCTACGCGAGTTGGATATCTCCTTCTCTAAGTTGACTAATGATTGTGGAAAGGTCAACTAAATTACTGTAAAGATCATAAGTAGATTTAAAGCCAGACTGGAAGTGGGTTCCATAATGGTTTTACTGTATATATCACTGTTCTTAATCTTAGCAATAGCCCTTGAATGTATCTGATTCACACTCCAAATTTAGGTTACCTACAGAGATGGTGGCTTCATCCCCATTAAGTGTCCAAATTCCCAGTAAAGTAAATCAAAGTCAAGGGTTCAATTCAGGTTGTCCATACACAGGTATTGAGTGCCCTCTGAGGATACGGTATGCAACCGGAAGGTAACCTGTACCAGTGAACCTGAACCCCAAGTAGGACAATCAAAGTCATCCATAGCTGTACTAAATATTTAGATGTAGGCAAGTAAATTAAACCTCCCTCCCCAGGTCTGTATAGTTAGATGTAGTCCAGAAAATGGTTCCATTGACCATGAAATGATCTTAAACACTTACCTCATTCATAGGTATCCCTATATAGACTTATAAATTTAAGCATTTGAATCTGAAGTAAATCTCACCCCTAGTATGATCTCAAGCATTTTCTAAATGCCAGAAATTTCCATCTTTGTATTACAGAAAAGGTATATTTGTAATTACTCCTACTTAACTCCAACAGAGATCTGTTTTATTCTAGCAGTGTATCTATCGATCATTTATCATTCTTTTGTTTTGGGTTTAGTAAGTTACTACAACCAGCTATGAAAAGATTTTACAGAATCACAGAGTCATCTAGGTTGGAAAAGACCTTGAAGATCATCTAGTCCAACCATTAACCTAACACTGACCGTTCTCAACTACACCATATCCCTAAAGCACTATGTCAACCCGACTCTTAAACACTTCCAGGCATAGAGACTCCACCACCTCCCTGGGCAGCCCATTCCAACGCCTAACAACCCATTCTGTAAAGAAATGCTTCCTAATATTCAGTCTAAACCTTCCCTGGCGCAACTTGAGGCCATTACCTCTTGTCCTATCGCCTATTACTTGGTTAAAGAGACTCATCCCCAGCTCTCTGCAACCTCCTTTCAGGTAGTTGTAGAGGGCGATGAGCTCTCCCCTCAGCCTTCTCTTCTCCAGGCTAAACAACCCCAGTTCCCTCAGCCGCTCCTCATACGACATGTGCTCCAGACCCTTCACCAGCTTCGTTGCCCTTCTTTGGACAGGCTCGAGTAATTCGATGTCCTTTTTGTAGTGAGGGGCCCAAAACTGAACACAGTAATCGAGGTGCGGCCTCACCAGTGCCGAGTACAGGGGTAAGATCACTTCCCTGTCCCTGCTGGCCACACTATTGCTGATACAAGCCAGGATGCCATTGGCCTTCTTGGCCACCTGGGCACACTGCTGGTTCATGTTCAGCCGGCTGTCAATCAACACCCCCAGGTCCCTCTCTGACTGGCAGCTCTCCAGCCACTCCTCCCCAAGCCTGTAGCGCTGCTGGGGGTTGTTGTGGCCCAAGTGCAGCACCCGGCATTTGGCCTTATTGAAACTCCTACAGTTGGCCTTAGCCCATCGCTCCAGCCTGTCCAGGTCTCTCTGCAGACCCTCCCTACCCTCGAGCAGATCAACACTCCCACCCAACTTGGTCTCATCTGCAAACTTACTGAGGGTGCACTCGATCCCCTCGTCTAGATCATCAATAAAGATGTTAAACAGGAGTGGCCCCAAAACTGAGCCCTGGGGGACACCACTCGTGACCAGCTGCCAACTGGATTTAACTCCATTCACCACCACTCTTTGGGCCCAGACATCCAGCCAGTTTTTTACCCAGCGAAGCGTGTGCCCATCCAAGCCGCAAGCATCCAGTTTTGCCAGGAGAATGCTGTGGGAAATGGTGTCAAAGGCCTTACGAAAGTCAAGGTAGACAACATCCACAGCCTTTCCCTCATCCAATAAGCAGGTCACCCTGTTGTAGAAGGAGATCAGGTTTGTCAGGCAGGACCTGCCTTTCATAAACCCATGCTGACTGGGCCTGATCATCTGGTTGTCCCGCATGTGTTGTATGATGGTACTCAGGATGAGCTGCTCCATCAGCTTCCTGGGCACCGAAGTCAAGCTGACAGGCCTGTAATTTCCCAGATCATCCTTCCAACCCTTCTTATACATGGGTGTCACACTGGCCAATTTCCAATCTGTCGGGACCTCCCCGGTCAGCCAGGACTGCTGGTAAATGATGGAAAGCGGCTTGGCGAGCACCCCAGCCAGCTCCTTCAGCACCCTCGGGTGTATCCTATCCGGTCCCATAGACTTGTGTGTGTCTATGTGATGCAGTAGGTCACTGACTGTCTCCTCCTGGATTGCGGGGAGGGGGGGGGATCGTTCTCGCAGTGTCTGTCTTCTGCCTGAGGAGGCTGGATTCCCTCAAGACAACTAGTCTTGCTATGAAAGACTGAGGCAAAAAAGACATTAAGCACCTCAGCATTTTCCTCATGACTTGTTACCATGTTTCCTCCCGTGTCTAGCTTGGGATGGAGGCTCTCCCTTGTCTTTCTTTTGCTGTTGACATACTTATAGAAACATTTCTTGTTGTCTTTGATTGCTGAAGCCAGATTAATTTCTAGCTGGGCTTTAGACCTCCTGATTTCCACTCTGCAGAGCATCACAGCATCTTTGTAATCATTGTGAGTGGTTAGCCCAAAGGCCATAAACTCTCCTTTTCTCCCTGACTTGCAGCCAAAGCTCCCTGTTTATCCATGGTGGTCTTCCCTGTTGCCAGCTTCTCTTACAGCACCTGGGGACAGCCTGCTCCTGTGCCATTAAGACTTCCTTCCTGGAGGGTGTCCAGCCTTCCTGGACCCCTATACCCTTCAGGATTGTCTCCCAAGGGATCCTGTCAAACAGGTCCTAAACAAGACAAAGTCAGCCCTTTGGAAGTCCAGGATATCAGTTCTGCTTCCCCCTCTCCTGGCCTCTCGAAGAATAGAGAACTCTATTATTTCATGATTGCTGTGCCCTAGTTGGCCTCCAGCTGCCACATCATCCACCAGTCCATCTCTGTTCACAAAGAGGAGATCCAGCAGAGCACCTTCTCTGGTTGGTTCACTCACCAGCTGTGTCAGGAAGTTATCTCCCACATATTCCAGGAATCTCCAGGACTGCTCCTGCTCTGCGGTGTTGTATTTCCAGTAGATGCCTGGGCAGTTGAAGTCTCCCACAAGAACAAGGGCAAGCGATCATGAGATTTCTTCTAAATGCCTATAGAATATTTCATCCACCTCTCTGTCCTGGGTGGGTGGCCTATAGTAGACTCCTACTACAACATCTGCCCTGTTGGCCTTTCCCTTGATTCTAACACAAAGACACTCTACCCTGTCTTCACTACACTTGTGCTCAAGGCAATCATAACAGTCCCTAACATACAGCGCCACCCCACCACCTCTCCTTCCTTGTCTATCCCTTCTAAAGAGCTTGTAGCCATCAGTTGGCACACTCCAGTCATGGGAGACATCCCACCATGTTTCTGTGATAGCCACTACACCATAATTTTCTGTTTCATCATGGCTTCAAGCCTCTCCTCTTTGTTACCCATGCTGTGTGCATTAGTATACATGCAGATGGGCTGATGTCCCCACATTTACTGATCCATCAACATCCCTTGCATATTTGTTGAGTACAAATTCAGTGCACTTTTTTCAGCATTTTCTACACTGAATTTTAATGTCCATATAAGCATAGCTTGACAAACATAGTATGTGAGCTAGTATCATTTAGTGTATTCTAATATGATAAAAACCTGAAGAAAAGAAGCATCTGGTTTAAACACCCAGCCGCTGTTGACTGACGGACACAGTACTGAGAGGATAGCATACTGCAGGCTTGTCACACTTGGTTCTTTTTGATGGGTTCAGTTTTAACTGATGTTAGCCTGGGTTAAGCAATTTTAACTTCTCTTGCCTGTAAGCAATTGTTTCTCATGGGACAGCATGTTTCCTGTGGCCATTAAGTGAGGTCACTGATTGATGAAGGCAGATATTCTTTTGATTAGCAAAATGGAAAAGTAAAACTATCAAAAAGAAAATAGAGAATTGTAAAAATGTGAGTCAATGTTTTAATGAATAGATCAAATCAGAAATGGACTTCAAGGAATAAAGCAATTCATATAAATAATTTATCAAGAGGATTTTCCCCATCAGTGATAAATCTGCTTTTGCAGGGACAAGTGTTCAAGCTGTTTTGAAGGTTTCACTCACCTTTGCAGAGCAATTCTCAGTGATTCAGTTTCAAGAATGGGAATTAAAACCCTTGATCTTGAAAGAAGCTTGAGGTGGATGATAACATAAGTACCTATTGGGGTACACTTTTGTTTTGTGTACATTTACTTATACAAACAGGCCATAAAGAAGAAGTTTAATATTGGTTAGATAACTACGTAAGGAGAGAATAGAACTGAAGGACTCCTGAAACTCAGTGGGTAGGATGTTTTTTCATAACAGATATATTTTTTGTGAAAATTGTATGCTATATAAAACATACTGTAGATTTGAAATATACCTCTATGGACCATCCAAGAACTATTGATTTTCAAAGTTTTCAAGCTACTGATTTCAAGCTTACAAAATATGAAATAAATCAATAATTAAAAGATCACGATCAACTAGATTGAGTAAGTACTAATTCTGTCACACTGGAGAAAATGGTATAGGGGCAGAATTTTATATAAGATATAGGCATTCATAATTTGACTAAATGTTTATCTTCATATAATGAACATATGCATTGGATCTGGTTAAGAATTCTCTTGAAGGACTAAAGAATCTCTGAGATCTGAATACTTTTAGAAATCTAACCTGTCAAGAATTATCTTGGTACTTTTGAACGACAATTTTGCCTTTCTCTTATCCTAGTAAAGTTTTTATAAACTGTAATAGGAACTATGCTTATCTAACCAGGAGTAAGGTTTGCCTTTACATTTTTAAAATAATCATTCATTCACCTCATAAATGTTTGAACAAATCAGTTCTGAGAGGAGCAGGAAAAGTAGACATCTAAGGCAATTGAACTATACAACCTTCTTCTATGATTGATATTTTCATGCTCATGTTCTGAGCTATAATATTGATGCATAACAAACCAAAATCCTCTTACACAGTAAAACTGAAAATGTTATTTCAAAAGAAACTAGAGAAGAATATAAAGTATTTAAAATGTTACAGGGCTTGCTCATGAGTCTTGAATATCAACAAATCAGATTCTGTAGAACAATTCTGACTGTTTTTCTAATTTTTGGCAGAAGCTGATAGAATAATGCTTCAGTAGTTTTTCTGTTCTTTCTAATTAAACAAACAAACAAAAAACAGTCCCAAGATTAAAATGCATACAGAGCTCAAGAGAAATTTATTTTAAAACAACTTTACAGGAGGGACATAAAAGTAGTTTACTGTCTCAGCTTAAATAAAATTGTATACAATGAAGAATAATACCAAGAGTAGGAGAAAAGAAAATTGCATTTACGAGAAATGAGTGTGTGTCTTGCTGTGTTTCTGTCAGAAGCTAGGGGAGTAGGTATGGTTGGGGAATGTGAGAATGATGACAACAAACTCCCTTCCTAATTTTGAGAATCCTTGCAATGATATCCAGAAAATTTCCCTGCAGATAGATCTTTATCCTTTCTCTTCTCATCTGCAAATGTAAAATGATCTTTCCATAAAAGATAATTTCAGTAAAGTTTTCCACTTCCTAAAGTATATACCGGGTACACATGACAAGGGGACGTTTCATGGGTCATTTTGAACTAACACTATGAGAAAAACCATGTCAGATGAGCACCAGAAAAAGGCATAGATATACTGTTAAGTGCTAAGGCACAGATATACCATTAAGGGCTAATTAATGTAATGAGCTAGGTTACCATGCAAATGTTTTTTTTAGGTGGTCCTATTTCTTTGCAGAAAATCAATCAACATGTAATACCAAAAGGTTTTCCATATGATGTTTTCCTTTTTGTTGAGTACCAATTAAAAAGCTAGTACAGGAATAATCTACAAGATATAGTCTACACTCTATAAGGTGGTAGCATACTTTTTTAACCTAATAGGATCTTGTAAGAAAGGTTGAGATAGGAATTAAAATGCTGGTGAGGAATTTTTTAGTGTGTCTTTTTCAGTAACATAAGGCATCACATCAAAACGTAGAACTCTAGACAATATATGTTCAATTCCAGCACAATTTTTCTCAGAAATATTTTCCAGTTCAAAATGAAATTCTGGATAGAAAGAGGTGGGCAATAAGAGTTAACCTAACGCATCACTAAGCCAAGGATATAAATGTGACTTATCTGGAACACTGAAGACCTAAGTTTGTCTTTCTGCTCTGTCTGATTTCAAACAACAACTTTGAACCTGCATTTTTTATATTCAAGGTGAATGCCATTACCAGTAAAATAAAAAGTTAGTCTCTTTCTCTGACTTAATGAATATTCATTTATATATACAAAGTAGAACAGTCTCAGTAAAAATGAATGAAGGAGAGAGCAATTTTGGTTATTCATATGTATTATACTGATTACAGGGGCCAGAAATTCAAACTGAAAGCTGACATTCACTCATTCTGCCAGAAGGGAATCACAAAAAGCATGCTAAATGCAAATAGGCAAACAAGAATGGTAAATACTGATAAAATTACATGTTTTAAAAACTGTGGATGTCTGTAAGAATGACTTGTTTCCGTAATAGCTTGAGTAGATAGAATTTGTAATTTCCAGCAAATGGATTCTTCTGTAGTCCTTATGCCCCCTCCCACGCCCTTCCTGTTAATTTAAACGCTGCTTGTGCTGCTCATCGCAGCTGCAAGATCAGCCCTTAAGAGAGCCAGGCAAACTGGATGCATCTTTTCTAGGATGTATGTTAGAGTCAGTCATTTGTGTTATATCATTTATTTACAAAAGAAAAATTACAGTCTTTGTAAGTCTCACAAATGTAACTTCTTGTGACAGCCAGGATATCAAACCCTAATGCTTTACAAGCTGCTCTTGCATGTCTCTGTTTCTGGTTTGGATGTCTGAATCTAAATTACTTTCATTACTATTCAGATTGATTTAACCTTTCTTCAAAAGTTATCATATTCATTTTAAAGAGGAAAAACTGTGATCCATACATACCAGAGTTATGACAAAGAACTGCTAAACTGAAATGTAGAGACATAAGTGAAAGTTTCAATGTTTCATATTGCTAAAAGTTATAAGATTTAAAAAAAAAGGTTTTAAAAGAAGTAAAACAAAAAATGTATTCCATTTAGATTTGGGTTTGTTAGTGAAATGGCTACTCATTTTTATAGATACTTCAAAGTAATGAGGAGGGGAAAACCACTGCACTGAAGAATTTTTAATCTATACTTTCAGGATATAATCATATATAACCTGTTTATCCCTAGAAAATTTATTGAAGTGTATAATTTTAGATTTAGAAAATCAATATTTGACATTAAAAGTTCCCATATTATATTACTTCATGTCTCAGCTGAAGGCCTGCTCCTTTTGTATGTTAGCTCCCAGCATTTAGAAGTGCAATCTTGCTCTTATTGTGCCCAGTTGAAAAAAAATCAGTGGCTTTCCACTACAATGTCATATTCATATTCGTTCAGCAGTATTTGTTACCCTTAATCTTTCACTTTAATGGTTCTTATATATAATCTACATTTGTGTTATTTGATGTAATATGTACCCATTAATGCAGCTCTGCTTTAAGGGCCAACCAAAGAAAGGACATGAGCTAAAAGGAGACGGTACAGGCCTATAAACTGTTCTATGTCAGTGTCAGTTTTCAAGTCAGAATACTTTAGACATGTTTGTACTCCTTTGCATTATGGCAAATGAGTTTTAAGTAGGTCAGATGGATTCTGAGTATAAGGGAGCCTGTCTCTGTGTAATGTGGTTCAACTGGCTGTAGGGGGACGTGATTCATTGTACGTTCCACATCGCTTCCAAATATAACACTGCATTTTTTTGTGTGCAAATCACTGTGTAAAGAAGTTATTTAAAGTTTTAATAACAGTGACAACATATATTTTTCTGCATTTTTAATGTAAATTTCTTCATATTAAAGAATAATTGCTGTTTATTGCAATGATGTATTTTTTATGGATTTAATTTATCATTCATCATCATAAACACATAAACTAAATACTATTCTTTAAGATCACATGAAAAATATTATAACTAGCATTTTTCCTGATATCTGGTATTTAGAATGCATGAGTATGTGCCTGTGTCTATGAAAGAGACATAAACAAAAAGATACCAGGCATGTGGGGAAATCAGTTATTGTGTTTACACATGCCTGAACAGCAACAAATTTTCTAAGCTAATTGGCAATGCGTGGTGCATTTCAAGGGCAGGAATGAACATTATTAATAAGCTGAGAAAAGACATAGATATTTCAAAAGAATAAATTTATTTAGTTAAGCAGGTGTTTGATATTAAAATTGTTCACAATATGAAGACATTAGTGTAATAGATAATGTGAGGGTTTTTTCTGAGTAATTATTATTTCAGTGGTACTAAATATTTAAATTGATAACATCAGGTTTTTGTTGGTTTGTTTTTTTGTTTTTGTTTTTTTTTTTTTTAATGGAATTTTTGCAAGAGAGGTAAAACAAATCTTAGGAGAATGTAAAGGACTAACTGCCCAGCTAGGAAGGAGAGGTGGATATCATATTTGTGGGTAATTTCACACAGAATTAGGTGGCTGAAGAAGGAAAAAAATTGCCTCTGGGATCAGCCATCCATGGGAGATGACCACATGATTACTGCATTTGGCTTTTAATCAGTTTTTGTTTAATAACTGGTTGTGTCTCAAATGGCTGTGGGCTTCATGTTGAAAATTTTAACTCAAGAAAGGGACCCAAAGCTCCCCTGACCTAGGGGTCTAACTCCAGAAGCAGTCAATAACCATTGTGTAGGCAGAGGAACATAGAGCAAGCACAGTGTGATTCCCCTCTTGTACGTTCTACACACCACCTGGCAGTCAAATATCTAAGCAATGCCTAAGTCTCTGTACGCATCCAGACAGTTGCAGTCTTTGAGGACTTCTTATACTCTTCAGCCCCTTAACAATTTTTTATCACAAGTCACAGCGAATTTTTACTTTATAAAAGTGTCGTGAGTTTTTTGCTTAAGTTAAGCTTGATAGATTGGTTCGTCTTATGCTGCAGAGAATGTTTATAAATTACAGGTTCAATGTTCCTGCACATAGAGTTAATACATAGCTTTTGCATCATTGTAAAGGAGGAGTAACTTCTTTGTAATCAATCCTAGGAATTTTAAGGAGTTTCTATATTTTTATTTAAATATAACCCAACTCAATACTGGGATCAATATGCATGTGAAAGTTTGAAATGTGTAAGTAAACTGAAAAATATTTTTTTTTACCATTTACACTAAAGTTATGGGATGTCAAACCATGTGGTAAGTCAAAATGGATGTTAGGGTTGAAGGTGAATGACGAGGTCAGTACTAGGCTCTGTGCTGTGTTAAAATGTAACTGAGCAGGACATAGCAGGAGAGGAGGAGAGGAGAGGAGAGGAGAGGAGAGGAGAGGAGAGGAGAGGAGAGGAGAGGAGAGGAGAGGAGAGGAGAGGAGAGGAGAGGAGAGGAGAGGAGAGGAGAGGAGAGGAGAGGAGAGGAGAGGAGAGGAGAGGAGAGGAGAGGAGAGGAGAGGAGAGGAGAGGAGAGGAGAGGAGAGGAGAGGAGAGGAGAGGAGAGGAGAGGAGAGGAGAGGAGAGGAGAGGAGAGGAGGATGCAGGACCAATGGCCAACAATTGTGTTAGAGCTGCATGTTACAGACATCACCACTGGACTTTCCGGATTGACAACTGGTAATGGAGGGGGTCATGCAAGAGATGGATGAAATTTGTAACTGAAGGGGATGGGGAGGGCTCCTTTTTGGGGTGCAGGGCCTTGCAGGAATAGTAGGCACAAGTTTAACCTTGTCAGTAAAACCATATAAGGCCAAGACTGCCTAGGTAATGGTGTCAGGCTTACCAAATCTCAGAGTAGGTGAAGCAAAACTAAGACCGATGTGACAAAAATAATTGTTAGTCGGTTATTTATTTGGGAGGAGATTGGGGCAAAGAAAGGAAAGTAGAAGAGTGGTAAAATGAAAGGTCAAGGAAAGAGGAACAGGGATAAGTAATAAAGCAAATCAAGTGATGGGTGATGTCCTGGGGTACCCACTCTGCAGTACTGTTCTTAATCCTTGCAATGAAAATCACAGCAACAAACTCCACCTGTTGCTATGACCATACTATGTATGTTGAACAGACTTTTCCAATCAGGAGGACCAGATGGGAGAGGGTGCTTTCTCTGACTGGGAAAGGACCACCTGCTGTGTCCAGTGTTGGTGGTCATATCCAGACTGATGGCAGTGGCTTGTTCTCAATCTCTTCCTAACAACAACTCAGATGAGTTTTCTACAATGTACAAACTAACATTTGGGGGTGGGACTCAGCTTGTTATTGATGACATTTGTGCAAAGAAATGGATCTCCAGAAAATGAAAAAAAGTTCTGTGCAGCCAAAGCATCTCAGCAGTAGTCTATCATTGCATCCTTTAAAGTTGTATTGAGATTCGCTTCGATGCTTTTGAAACCACCACCTTTTTCAGAGATCTTATTTGTTTAGGTTTTTTACATTGCAGAAAAGATATAATGGAATCTGAGAAGTCTGAACATCTCATCCTGGATTCCTGTTGTTTGCAACATCAGTTAAGACTTTGTTAATTCACATTACATAAGTGACATTGCACAATGGCAGAAGGGCAATGGCCAATTACACCCCTTAGATATGAAGCCAATGACAACATGAAGATTTTTCACATAAGATGGGGGGAAAGAAAGAAAGGAAGAAAAGAAAAAAAAAAGCAGACTTAAGTTATAAAATGCAAGTCAGTGGAGCTAGGAAGACATTTTCTGGAGCTTTATTGTAGATTGTCAATGTTAACACTTGTACTAGGTTCTCGGGTAGTTTACATGAATAAAAATCTCCTTTTGACTTAATTCCTATCCCATTCTACCATTCACCATGCCAAGTATCTTCTGTGAAAAAGGGACCTTCAGCCTTCTTTGGTAAAAAATGTATTTAGAGTTCTGCTGCACTTTAATAATTTCCAGTTATTAGATGGCTCTTCATGATCATAGCTGCATTGTATTCCTGATTGTTTAGGGTACTCTTATATTCCAGCAGCAGTAAATTACCTATTTAATCCACTGCTTCCCTGAAGTATATTTTTTTTAAGGAAAAATCAGTGCATGTTTTTCCCCTAAATTGTTTTCACATGCAGCGTTATGATTGAAATAAAGATTTTGTTTAATATGTTTGATAGATTTTAAGTTATTTGTAAGAATGTATTCACTTTATATTTTCATTGTTTTTCTGTATTGCCTTGCTGTACTTTTAGGATTTTGCTGTTATTCTTGGTTTTAATACTCTGTAATATGAATGAGCTTGTCTAACTGTTTAAAAAGTCAGCAGAGGCATAGCTGAATGGACAGACTCCTCACCCAGTGAGAGTGGAGTCCAGTTTATTCTTAATTTTTGGCTGTTCAATCCCCCTGATTCTGCATGGTTTGTAACCAAACATATTTTATCTTTTCATTTCTGCTTAGAGGAGGTAGCTCCACAGTGAAATGTACTTGCTCATGGTCTTTTACTACATGCATTCTCACACAGGTACTCCATTACAAATCAAAATGTACTGCTAAGTGTTACATTGTAAGTGGTGCTCTACCATAATTGGGAGTATTTTGTTCTCTCCAAGCATTTTCAGGTGAAGAAAGAATATGGTGTGTCTCAGGGCTTCATACTCCGTTAATTTAGCATACCTGCTAGAACAGATTATAACAATCCTATCAAGAGCAAGAATTATCATGCAATATATGAACTTTAGCTTGGGTGAGTAACTTTTGTTTTGTTTTGCTTTGTTTTGTTTTGCAGGAGGTTGAAACAATATATTTCCATGGTGTGTCATGCATTCATTTTTCTGTGTTTTGTTGGAAAGTTTAGATCCTTAAGTCATAAGCAATCTTAGATGTGTAATACATTTAATTGTATGGACAGATGTATTATAATTAAATGTACTTCACAACTATCTTTTATTATGATTAATAAGAAAGTCAAGGATTCAAAAAATTATTAGAGAAGGACAGATTCAATCTTCTTTATTAAACATATTTCCAGTGCAATTTTTGCTCTTTCCTCAGTTTCATTAAGGCAGAAATAACTCCTTTAATTAAGTGAATCACATACTATTGCAACCTCCCCAGCAGTCCATTTTTGGTGGATTTATTATTTGTTAAAAATAATTTAGCCAGCTGTATTGATAATGTTTTTCAGTACTTTTACACATCTTGTCTCAAAAAGTGTATTGCAGAATCTGACTCATAGGTATGTAAAATGCCATTAGCAAACTGAACTGTATGCTGGCTTCGGTTTGCTTTCCTTTTCTCTTTCTTTTTTTTTTTTTTTTTTTAGTTTTATTTAGAGTTCTGTGTGGTTTTTGTTTTTATTTTGCAATTCAGTGTATCTTTCAATTATATTTTATAGTAGCTGATAAGTAATTTAGGTGTTAATTAGTTCCATATTAAATATTATAATACTGCAATGAATATTTAATTTCAGTGATTCATAGAAAGAAAGATTTAAAAAAAATCATTTTGATAAGGTGTCTATAGCTGAGGGAAGTGCTGATGTTTCACAGTCTTAATAAAAATAAAATTGAAGCTGAGACAAATTGGAGAAATACCTAGCTCACTTGAGGTTCCTTACAGGCCTACACCCAAACTGTGTCCTTATCCATTTCCCATAATCCTGCCCTCTTAAAAGTTGTTACTGATTTTCAAAGTATAGTAAATGAGAGGTTGCAAACTTGTTACTTCAGGTTCTCCATAAAACTAGGAAGATATTAACCATGTTTAGGCTGTCTTTCCAAGACACTGTCCTTCCAAGAATGATAATTATTTTGAAATAAAATGGGATTGGGATTTCCTGTAAAGTTAGTAAAAAGAAAAATTATATTGTCTGATGAATAACTAAAGTGATATTGCAACAACAACAACAATAATAAATATTAATAATAATAATGATTATGATGTAATAATAAAGTATTTCTGAAAAAAATCTTCACACCCTATATGCCTCCATTGCTCTTGTTCTTCCTGGAAGTTGCCACAGTGTTACCTGTTCATGGTATTCCCCTGCCTCTAGAGGGTAGAGAAAAGGTCTGGGACTGGGTATCCTCTCCAGCAAAGTGACAAAAGGAAGAGAGCTGCTGAATGTGAACTGCCAGTGTGGAACTGGAGAAGGTGGATGGAAGGAGACCAGGTGAGGAGTTCATCTGTGATAACAGGTTTCATGGCCAAGAGCGATACTGCACCAGAATGGGATCATAATTCTTCATTTTCATATTGTGCAGCAGCTTCCACTAGAGAGGAAAGGCTCTAGCAATATAAAATCAGTTGAAGAGTGAGAAAGGAAAGAAATCTACGCCCTCCACCCACAGCTTTTCAGGCCTTACTGATTGCCTGTTCAAAAGTGTAGTGATAATGCTTACCGAGATCAGAGGAGGACATTTTTTGGTCTCAGCACTGTGAAACGTTCAGATGCCATCACTTACTGTAGTGCCTGTCTGCATCTCAGAAAGAGTCTGGTTACAACCTAACCTCAGAGATGCTTTGTGATCACAGTTCACTTTCTGGAGAAGAGCATAAATACCACAGAAAGACTTGTCCCTGTATCACAGTGTATTCAAAACAAGGCTCAGACTAAAGGCAATCTGTTAACTACAGAAAAATTAGACATTGGAGAAGGAAGAAATTAAGCACTAAAGCAGCTTGGTAAAGACCTCTCAAGGCGGTCATGCAATTACATTTTATAATCAATAGTGGTAGTAGAGCAAAAAGGAAAAGGAATGCCTGGATCACTTTGGCACAACACGAGTAAATAGATATTTGCACATTTTACAAAGGTGACTAACCAACCTCCAAATCTTTCTGAATATTATTTAGCATCAAATAGGCAAAAAGATGGAACAGAACCTGGACAGCAATTTTCTGTTTCTAAATTTCTTTAAAAAGAATAAAAAAGGAGCATGAATAAGCATCTTATCATGAGTAAGTCGTCATATACTGCTGAGAAAACCATTAGTTATGAGATCTGATAAACAGTTTGTAATCATCGAGATGTCCATCTGAAGCTTTTGTAAGCTCAAGCCCACAGTGTTTTTATCACCCTTAAATGCTGAATAAATCCCAAACATGAAAGGAGTTGGATACATTTTGTTGGCCATTTACGCGCTTCCATTCAGTAAATACCAGTTTGTTTACTCCTTTTGAGACA
Source organism: Strix uralensis (assembly GCF_047716275.1). Lineage (NCBI taxonomy): Eukaryota > Metazoa > Chordata > Aves > Strigiformes > Strigidae > Strix > Strix uralensis. The sequence continues at coordinate 58,384,604 of NC_133973.1, forward strand.
GAGACATAAGAATATGAAAAAAAGAAACAGTTCTCACCCTACATATGATTTCATCAACTACTTTTACTTGTGGGTTTTCCTACATTGTCAGCTTGGACCTTATTTTTCTTGTCCTCTGACTCCATTGCCTGCAGTGCTTTCGTGCTAGATGACTGCTCAGGATCCCTTCTGGAATGGGATAACTCCATCTCTGAGAAAACCAAGCAATTGCTCCTGCAGGCAATAAGAACCAGACGGTTCCATGTCTCAGTCCCTCTACCTAACTCAGTCCTCAGGCTTTCTTCCAGCATTTCTTACGCCCTAACATATGGCATGCATCACATGCTAGAAACATGATGTAAGTAGCCACAAAGACCTCCAGTCATTTATCCAGCTAAAAACTGTTACAAGTGCTTTGCAATGTGGGCACAAGTCAATGCCCAGGAAACTGCACAGGCCACAGGCTTTTCTCAAAAGGAGTTTTAACCCTGACAGTCTGTTCTGAGAGGGAAGAAACTTTAGCCATATGGACACAAGCTGGATCATGCGACCTAGTCTTGGCAGCGCAGGAAAGTCCCTGTTTTATTTACTTGTATTTATTATGCAGACATAGTATTAGTGACAATTTCACTGGGATAATGATAATCAAATTATTCTTTTTAACATATTCTTGTCATTATTATCCTTATTAACATTCTGATATGATCTGGCAACAAATAACAAATGAAAAAAAATACAGTGAAATAGTAAAACCGTTCCAACTGCTGTAGGTAATGCACGAAATAATGATGTAGACTTGAAAATAGGGCACTTCTTTAGCAAAGGGGAGGGTAATTACCCTGCAGAGATGTCATTCACTACTGCTACTCATCTTCACCTACCACCTTTACAAAGGTATCATGAGCAGAAAGATGATATCTAAGTTTTTTCCACAATGACATTAAGTTTGATTTGTTAGTTACTGGAATACATGTGAGGAAAAGAGCAGGTCAAGGGCTGCTTTCAAGTTATGCTGTTTAATGCAAGATCAGGGGGCTAATTATTTTAGTATTATCTTCCATTATTCAGGCATGGCTAAGGCTCTGAACTTGGTGTATAGATATTGCTAAGGGATAATACAAGGCAATTATGGCTGTAGCTTTCTGTCTCATAAACACAGCACAAGATTGTATTCAAGACCATGCTAATTATGCAGACTTAAAGCCCATAATCACAGCAACAGGACTGTCTGGAGCATATGCTTTCAGACTCACAGGACCTTGTATAACCCTACACACTCAACATGGCAACTATCAAACACATTCAGACAGGAATCTTCAACTAATTCACCCTCCATGACTACAGAGGCCTTCATTCCTCATAGGAAGAGAGCTGGAGCTGACACATGTTAACAACATGCTATGGTAACATCTGTACATATTTCTCATACACATTCTTAAGAAGTTTTAGCAGGAACTGTGACTGTGTTTTATGTATATTTAAATGAAGCTACCCTCTTGTTCTAGAAAAAAAGAAAGTGGAAAAGGATTTATGTGTGTCTTACACTTCAATATAAGATGTGGTTAAATACACTTTCTATATATGTAAGAGCCACTCTGTAAAGCTTCTCAGCCAATATTTTCCCAGCTGCCTGCTAACACTAGTATCTGTACAAGCATTCTTCCATGCCAGTTCCAGTGACCTCTTCTCAGTCAGCATTAAATCATGGTATTGATGGTGATACAATTCCATGGTTTTAATATGTGTTATGACGGAGCCCATGTCTCATCATACTCAGTGAACTGGTAGGCTAAAAAGAGCTTAATGACTTGTCCTTGTAATGCAATGCAAATATGATGATGCATCAACATCATATACTTAAAGTGAAGGTATTCCTGCTAAATCAGAAGTTCACAGTCATATAATGGGATACGCAGCAACACCTAATATATATGTTCATTACCATTATCATATGAACAAATAGAGATGGCTTCATGGTTGTCAGGTGACCTCAGATGCTGCATGGAAGCCACAGGGATGCTGAGAAGTGAAGTTGTCTATGGCAGCCAGAACCATTTTTGGGCCCGCAGTGTGCTGCCCAATGTTTGAGGGTAGTACTTTGTTACATCTTTGAGGGTGTCTCTGTTACATCTTTGTGAAAACACTTTTGTATGTATTTTTTTTTTAAATGCAAGTTATCTACTCCAAATTATATATGGTAGACTTACATTTTAAAAAAATTAAAAATGTCTTGGACAGATTGCAGCGCAGATGCAATCTTATAACTCAACTTGTGTAAATAACTTGTTTGTTTTTTCCATTGGTAGAATGAAAGAAACTATCTGGGAATTACTTCACTTTGAAAAAATATATTACTTCATGCACAGAGGGGTTTAAGTAATTCTTGAAATTTTATGCTTTTGTTAGGTTTCCTTTAGTTTTAAGTAAATTTCAGAATGCCATTTACTCCATTTGAAAAAAGTAAAATGTGTCATCTTTTATTTTTACTTTTTCAGATTTCCTCTCCCTCCAGGCCTTTTCATTCTACTCAGGAATAACTCACAAAGTCATCATTTGGTTAATGTAATGCAACACTACTTTATGAATAAGTCTCAGACCACCTGTAGATGAATAAACTTCATCCACCTGTAGACATAATCCAAGGAACAATAGAAAATAAAGTGGTCAGGTTCTGTTACAGTATGTAGGAGGGTGTGGTACACAGAGTCCAATGATTCATAGACAAATATATTATTTGTACCTGGATACAATATTTCAAACTTCTTACTTCACTGTGCTACAAGATATCTACTCTGCACAGCAATGTGGTTGAACCCAGTACTGACCACAAGGTGTCTACTTTTAGGAAACTGCATCTGTGAGAATTTTGGATCTTTAAGCTGTAATTATTTTTTTCATTCCCATCACCTCCTTTTCTTGTTGTTATCTATTGAATTCTAGCAGGTCAATAACAGACTATGATTTCTTTTGTTAAATCTCAAACACCACAACAAAGCTGTGCTAAAGGAACCTCTTCATCTATATGATGATACTTTGCAACTTGGAACTATCCATAAAAGGAAAAGGTATAGGATAACTGTCAGCTCCAGGCAGTTATTTTTCCACCCCTAGCCACTCTTTTTTTGCCATGTTATTCTCTATTCTCATTCAAAAAAAAAAAAAAAAAAAAAAAAAAAAAAATTATACGTCATATCTGAATTGTAGATAAAAACTGGAAAGTTGTAGAAAAAACAAGAGAACTGGGAAGATGCTGTTTTCTTGACATTACTGTGACCAGGCACTGAATGGCTTTTATTCTGACTGCTCCTCCACATTTTGTCTTCTAAAATACAAATTTCTAATATCATTTTCTCCATAAATTGTCTTGATACTGCAGAAGTTATGTTGCCTGATCTATTTAAAATCTGAGCCTTCTGACCTTTTTTTCTAAACCAAACATTTTTGATGATGCAGATGTTTGTCAATACTAGGTATAGATACTAAATAAAGTTCCCTAGGAGAAATGAAACTAAGTAGCTGGTATTTTATCATGCTTGGAATATTTACAGGCAGTTATGTTTGTATTTGAAAATATCACTTTTACCTGTTATTTTACTTTCAGCATACAAGGATGAATTAATATGTAAAATTATTTGCTGTATATGATGTGGGAAAGCTTGTAACGAATATCTGCTTTGTTTTTTTAGACACAAAAGGACACAAACAATAAATCCTAAGTCTTTTATTATCATATAATTTAAGTGTTCCTGACACAGATGTTTGTATTTATAATTGAAAATTTAATTTGGCTTCAGACTTCCCAGGAGAATGTACACAATGCTTAGACACTTGGAAAAAAATAAATTATGTTTGAAAGTGATTATAAAAGAGAAGCACAAGCAATTAAAATATCCAAAACTTTGTTAAATTGTTTATGATTCTCTTAGACCTCTAACTGGTTGCTGGGTCTCATTTAGGGGTGCAACTTAGTAAGCAGAGGATTCCTTCTTTCATGTTGAATAAAGATACTAAAATGATATAGCAAATATAATTTGACTGCAGTGGATTCAATTGCTCGTATTGTGCTTCTACTTTAATTTAACATATTAACCTTGTAGACATTTCTAAAAAATTCTATTTCCTTTTGTATGACATAAACTTCTTTCACTTTATGGTGAGGCCAGTAACATCAAGTTTAAATCCTTCTGAACTGAAAACTGCCCAGTCTAACTCTCATTGGTATTCTTTCCATCAAGAACTTATGTTCTTAAACATAGAAGCATGATCAGCAAGTCGAGAGAGGAGATTCTCCCCCTCTAGTCTGCCCTCCTGAAACTCCATCTGAAGTACTGCATTCAGCTGGCGTCCCCAGAGCAGGAAAAACATGGACCTGTTAGAGCAGGTCCAGAGGAGGGCCACAAAAATGATGAGAGGGATGGAACACCTCTCCTCTGAAGAAAGGCTGAGAGATTTGGGGTTATTTAGCCTAGAGAAGAAGGGGCTTTGGGGAGACCTTATAGCGGCCTTTCAATATATAAGGGGACTTATATGTAAGCTGAAAAAATGCTTTTTACCAGGGCCTGTAGTGACAGGACAAAGGACAATGATTTTAAACTGAAAGAGGGTAGATTTAGATTAGATATAAGGAAGAAATTCATCACTGTGAGGGTGGTGAGAAACTGGAACAGGTTGCCCAGAGAAGTTGTAGATGTCCCCTTCCTGGAAGTGTTCAAGGCCAGGTTGGATGGGGCTTTGAGCAATGTGGTCTAGTGGAAGGTGTCCCTGCCCAAGACAGTAGAGTTGGATTAGAGGATCTTTGCAGGTCCCTTCCAACCCAAACCATTTTATGATTCCATGATATAGTTCATGATTTTCTTATTCTTTTGTGCATGAAATGGCACAGAAGCTCTTTACTTTGGCCTAATTGGTGAATTATAAACAGCTGAACTCATCTTCCAACTCTGCCACAAATGTCATGGTGACTTACAGCAAGCTCATTAGTCCTGAAGCTTCAAAATGATGTATGTGTTGCAATACTTATTAAACAACTATCTTTGTGGCCTACTGCAATGTGGATTCCTCAGTTGAACAGTTACACAATGCTAATGAAGAATTAGATACCTAAGTATCAAATTCACAAAAGTTGCAAGTTAGGAAGGCAACTTCTCATAGAAAATTCTGCCATAAGTTGCCAATTAGAGACAGAGGAGAAGGAGGAAGAGTTTAGTTCTGTTCATAACTCTCAGCAATTCTCTCTAACTGCTAGACCAGGAATCAAGTTTGCCTATCTTTTACCTCTATTGGGCCTCCACATGTTCCTTTAAGGTGCCTGTATAATTCCTGGTTCTTTTTCTAATCTTTCAGTAATTGTTATGATAACATTATTGAGAAGAAAAGGAAAGGTGTTCTTTTGTTGTTCTGTTGTTATTGGTTTTTATAATTCACAATCATTTTACAACTTAAGAAGTTATGAATTCCACTTCTGTTTAGGTAATATTTACCCAATTTGTTTCTTTTTTCCATTTCACCTGTTTCTAAAGCAGATGTTAATAAAGCATGAACATAGCCCTGAAATATAAGCAGCATTTACCACTTACGATTCAAGATCTAAATAATATATTATATAGAAAAGTCTACCATCCATTATAGTCTGAAGATATTCTGTCTCAAGCTTTTCTTTTGAAGGAAGGATCTGATAATAAGACATGTTGGATATTTCCCTGTTCTCAGATTTTGGCTCAATTTCGATATGAACCCCATTACCACAGTGTCTCTTGGCAGTATGAGCCATGGACTGAGGGACTGAGAAATGGTATCACATGTAATTAGCACTGAAGCTAGTCAAGGGTTTTGAAGATTAATATCAAGATCATAAAGTAGTTCTACAATCAAGTAAATCATCAGGAGCTGAACAAAACATTGTTGTGAAATGTTCCCAGAAGCCATTTATGTTTAACTACAGGTTTCTATGTGCAGTAAACCAGAGACATACTTATTTATACTATTTATACAAATTCTAAACTAAAGATATGTATTTCATTTTAGAGTGAAATAAGTTGCAATCATTTTGGAGGAGGGGGATGATAACTTATTAAGCAGTGGATCACTCACTTTCCAAGCAAAATGGGTAAACTCTCTAGGATAATCAAAGAGGGGAAAGGAAATTTTTGTTACCTTTATTATTTCTATTCTAAAGAACATCATTATCCCAGAACCTTTTATTCAGCTGACAATCAGAGGAGGTAAGATATTTGAAGATAGTGCTCTTTTATTACTGATACTCAGTTAATGTTTAATTATGAAAACTTTTATTTCAAAGATCCTTTCAATCCTTTCAAATGTGCTGTCTTTCAAAGATTTTTCAGTTTAAGCTTTGAATTATGAGGTTTCTGAAGGTTTATAGATGATACGTTGATTGAAATAAAATGCAGACTAGAGGTTCTATTTTAGCTACTTCCCAAACATTATAATGTACAAAATGGAACAACAAAAAAAAAATCTATATATTTTGAGAAAATAGAGGTCCTAAGACCTAAGAAGGTTCTTGCAGGCCAAAAAGCTAGCCTGTTTTTCCAGGTACATCAGGTGGCTTATTAATTGTTCCCCAAACTTTACATTCCTAATTAATTTTTTGAATTACAGAACTTAACAATCTAGACAAGCTCATGAAGACTGAATGGAGATAGGTTCTCCTGAGAAAATTTAGTGAAGACATAAGGACATTCAGGAAGATTGTGAAGATTTGAAAAGGCTTTCAGTGGACAAGGCTTAGGAAAAAAAGGTAGTATATCAGTGATGGTATTTTTCAGCATCTGGTAAATAACTCTGTCACAGGCTTGATGTGAGAGCTACTAGACATTTAAACCAGAAAAAAAACCTATAGTGCCCTCCGTTCCTGTGACAAATTTAAGACATGGCATTTTTTCATTTATGACATTGGCAATCATTTTTCTCTGATAAACCGTGACTGGATAGACTGATATGGCAGGGCAAGAAATTTTAAGTAACATAAATATTTATATAAGTTTTATTTCATAGTCTTTCTATGATGGTGCTAATGAGTAAGAGATAACATTTCTTTTAGCTGCTTGTGAGGTCTGCATTACAGGTTTCTGAGTGGAAAAAAAGTCATTTTTAGTTTAAGATACCACTTCGAATAAGGTTGAACTTGAAATGGAGAAGAAATCCCATCTTCTGTTTGCCAAGGGCTATATTTTAGCAATCTAGATGGCTGCTGCCAGTCATGCAGCTGTATGGAAATAAAATGGCAGCCTAATCACATATTTGACTGCACGATGAACTTTTTTTTTCTGACAGGACTTTAATCTCTGAACCAGGAGAAAGGTGGCAAATGTACTACTGATGCCAATACCTTAAATGTATTTATATCTAATTGGTAACAATGATGCCTTTCTGATTATGAAATTCAGCTTTAGTCCATCAACTGCATTTGTACTTTTTGGTGCTTGTCTTCGCTAATTAAGTTAGAATTCTTTTCAATTTAATAAAATATCTTCCAATCTAGCAATTAACATACAGTTCCAATATGGGAGTAGTCCTAGCTATGCTTCTTGAGTGTGTGCATAGTAATGCATAATAAAGCATCCCATAAATATCTATCTGTGTGTGCATATATGGCATATTGATAATCAAACATTTTTTTAGGGAATGGGAAGCTTCTGTATAGAAAATCTCTCTGTCTCAGTTAGAGTCCAAAAAGACAAAATTAATACTAATATCGAACATGACATATTAGTAAATGTCAGTATCCACAATATTAGAAGCTTTTACACCTCTAAACCAACCCTTTGCTAACATTCATAATCGTTCTGAGAACCTCTTGAGAACCTCTTTTAATTTTGCACCTTCACAGTGTCCAGTAACCATTGTCATAAATTAGATATGCCTTTGATGAAGTAGAACCTTTGTTTCTTTAAAAAAAAAATCTGCTTGATAATTTATTTCCTTCTACTTCATATATTTTATAATTAGCAAACGAGTATTTCCTGTAAAGTTTTTACACACACAATTTTGGAAATACTTACCATATTCCTCCAACTCCCCACTTCCAAGCAGCTAACACCTCATCATACCTTCTCTACCTTTATAAGACCATCAGTTCCGCCCTACATCCTCCTGGGACACAGTAACCCAAGCTAAAAGTGTGGATACATGATGAATGACAGGTGGCATGATTATATTTTCTTTTTGTTCTCTATTCCATTCTTATAGCTTCCCACCTCTACCCCCCATTACTGAGCATTCAACTATTGTAGTCAGTGCTCTGTCTGCAATGGCTCCCGGATCTCTTTTCCAATTAGTAAAAGATGATTTACAGTCTGTCACTGTGTGTGAATAGTCAGAAGTGCAATATTTTGTCCTTACCTAACACTGTATTTTATCTGCCAAACATCTTTAGATATGGCTATCCTAAACAAGTTTGTGACATTTGCTCTGTTGTCTCATTTTTATATTTCTTTTCAAGATAATGCGGGGCTATGTTGAACTACATAAGCTCCAGTCTGAACATTCGGGTGATCCCTGTAGTACCTGCCTTCCACTGTTGGTAACAGATCACTTATATACCTTTTTTCCTGTCTTAACCAGCTGCTACTCTAAAAGAAAACCATACCTCATACTGCAGGGATCCATTGTTGCTTTAATACTTCTTGTAATAAATAAATGCTGGCTTGTCAATTAACATATGTCATACCAAGTATGTTACCTTCACCCACAACAATCTTGGCCACTTCAAATACTCTTCTGTTAGGTCAGTCTATAGAAACACTTTTGTGTGTGATATCTGACCACCTGTTTAATAATTATGTTTATCATATTTCATATTAATTTCCTTGGTACAAGTATAATTCTTATTTATTGTAGGACATATCTTAAAGCTAGATTCTACATTTCTTATCATTCATTCTTCTGGGTTCAACACTCTGTTGAGTCCTGGGTTGTCCCTGACATGTGTTTAGAGTATGTTGCGTGACCTTTTTTTGGAGTTACTTGTTCTGCGTTCCTGCACCAATCAATCCATTAGCACCCAGTTTATCAAAGGGGTTTTAAATCAATTTATGCATTGACTCATTATTCACTATTTACTGGAATGCTGCTAAAAGTGCTGCTTATGGGAGGAGAGGAGAGGAGAGGAGAGGAGAGGAGAGGAGAGGAGAGGAGAGGAGAGGAGAGGAGAGGAGAGGAGAGGAGAGGAGAGGAGAGGAGAGGAGAGGAGAGGAGAGGAGAGGAGAGGAGAGGAGAGGAGAGGAGAGGAGAGGAGAGGAGAGGAGAGGAGAGGAGAGGAGAGGAGAGGAGAGGAGAGGAGAGGAGAGGAGAGGAGAGGAGAGGAGAGGAGAGGAGAGAACTGCACGATTGATGGTCAATAAGGTGTCAGAGCTGCAGAGTTACAGACAACACCACCAAGAATGTCCAGATTGCACAGTTGGTAAAGGAGGGGGTTGTACAAGAGATGGATGAAATCTGTAACTGAAGGGGATGGGCAGGTCTCCTTTTTGGGGTACAGAGCCTTTCGGAATGAGCAGGGACCAGTTTAACCTTGTCAGTAAAACCACAAAAGGCAGAGACTCCCTAGGTAGTGGAGTCGGGCTTACCAAATCTGGGTATGAGTGCAGCACAACTGAGACCAAAGGGGGACAAATAATTGTTGGTGGGTTATTTTGGAAGAGGTTGAGGCAGAGAAAGGGAAGTAGAAGAGTAGTAAAACACAGGGAAAAGAATGGGGAAAGGGGATAAGAAGTTATTCAAATCAAGTGATGAGTCATGTCCAGGGCTTCTTCACAACCTCTTCCTAACAATGATTTACATGAGTTTTATGCAATGAGAATCTAGCATTTGAGGGCAGCTCATGTCCTGTTATTGATGACATCTGTGCAAAGAGATGAAACTCAAAAAAATGAAAAAGAAATATTAAGTAGGGTTTTGAAAGCAACTTATCAGGATTGAACATCCTGGTATCACTGTGCTAGTGTCCATTCTGGACCTGAAGACATTGGCATCTCCTCACCTCTTCTTAGCACACCGATTTATATAGTCAGTTTATCTTTCTCAATAGTGAGGCAGTGGTGGTATTCTTTTCAGTGTCCTCCCACCTCTTCAGGAAAAAAATCCAAAATACTTGAACCCATGATATTCAATCATGTGCATATTTTCATAGAATCATAGAAACGTTTATGTTGGAAAAGACCTTTAAGATCATCTAGTCCAACTGTAAACCTAAAACTGCCAAGTCCATCACTAAATCATGTCCCTACACCATGTCTACACATCTCAAAAATACTTCCAGGGATGGTGACGCAACCACTTCCCTGGATAGCCTGTTCCAATGTTTGATAACAAGAAGAATTTTTTCCTAATATCCAATCTAAACCTCCCCTGGTGCAACTTGAGGCTGTTTCCTCTTTTCCCATCACTTGTTACTTGGGAAAAGAGACCGACACCCACCCACCTCACTACAACTTCTTTTCATGTAGTTGTAGGGAGTGATGAGGTCTCCCCTGAGCCTCCTTTTCTCCTGGCTAAACAACCTCAGTTCCCTCAGCTGCTTCTCATAACATTTGTGCTTTAGACCCTTCAACAGATTCGCTGCCCTTCTTTGGACATGTTCCTGCACCTCAATGTCTTTCTTGTAGTGAGGGACCCAAAACTAAACACAGTATTCAAGGTGTGGCCTCACCAGTGACAAGTACAGGAGGACGATCACTTTCCTTAGTCCTGCTGGCCACAATATTTCTGACACAAGCTAGGATGCCATTGGCCTTCTTGGCCACCCAGGCACACTGACGGCTCATATTTAGCCGGCTGACAACGAACACCCCCAGGTCCTATTCCGCCGGCAGATTTCCAGTTACTCTTCCCCAAGCCTGTAGCTTTACATGGGGATGTTGTGACCTAAGAGCAGGACCTGGCACTGAGCCTTGTTGAACCTCATATAATTGTCCTCGGCCCATTGCTCCAGCCTGTCCAGATCCCTCTGTAGAGCCTTCCTTCCCTCAAGCAGATCAAACACTCCGCCCAACTTGATGTCTGCAAACTTTCTGAGGGTGCATCCAATCCCCTTGTCCAGATCATTGATAAAGAGATTGAACAAAACTGTCCCCAATCCTGAGCCGTGGGGAACACCACTTGTGAGTGGCCACCAACTGGGTTTAACTTCATTCACTACCACTCTTTGGGGCTGGCCATCCAGCTGGGTTTTAACCCAAAAAAGAGTACATCTGTCCAAGCCATGAGCAGCCAGTTTCTCCAGGAGAATGTTGTGGGAAACAGTGTCAAAGGCTTTACTAAAGTCCAGCTGAACAACATCCACAGTCTTTCCATCATCCACTAAGCAGATGTCCCAATCCAATGTCGGGGGAGGTTTTGATATGATCCCAAGAGCAAGATTAAGACACAAACGAGGTCAAATGCCGTATATCCAAAACAGGTTTTTATTATTAAAAAAGTGAAGAGGGGTAGCAATAGGAGACAATGGAAGGAAAAGACAGAAATAAAGCAAGGATGCGGGATAGGGCTGCAAGAACAGTCACCACCATGGATCCAGCCACGTCCCGTTGGTCCTCAGTCTTCAGTTCTTCAGTGGTGGGTGCACACAGATCTGGCTTCGATGACGGATGCACACTGAGCAAAATTTTCTGCTGCCTTTTTAAGTTCATCGTATCTGCTGATTAGCATATCTGCTCACCTTTAGTTTTTTTTTTTCTCTGGTCCAACAAGTTTTGTTGCATCTGGCTTCAGGGCAGGAACGTTTGCCTCTTGCCAGTTCATTAGCAATGCATACATGGTGTCTGGCCTACACAATAGAGCCACAAATGGCTACAGGATGGGATCAACTCAGTACACATCTGCCCCTTTGAGGCTTGTCTAAAGAGTCCGGACAATGCAACCGCAAAGAAGTGTGGGGGGGTGTGCATCCTTCAATACACTCCCGCTTCTCTGGGTGACATCCCCCAGACCAATTCACAGGCTGCAGCAGCTTCTCTTGAAGGTTTACACAGACACAATCAAGCTTTGAGACAGTCATATGACATTTCAGTCTCTCACAGCAGGTCACCTTGTCATAGAAGGAGGTCAGGTTTGTCAAGCAGGACTTGCTTTTCATAAACGCATGCTGACTGGGCCTGATCACCTGGTTATCCTGTATATGCCACGTGATGGCACTCAAGATGATCAGCTCCATAACCTTCCCTGGCACCAAGGTCAGGCTGACAGGCCTGTAATTTCCCAGATACTCCTTCCAGCCCTTGTTGTAGATGGTCATCACATTTGCTAACCTCCAGTCAAGTGAGACATCCCCGGTCAGCCAGGACTGCTTATAAATCATTGAAAGTGGCTTGGTGAACACTTCTGCCAGCTCTTTCAGTACCCTTTGGTGGATCCCATCCAGCCCCATAGACTTGTGTGCGTCTAAGTGATGCAGCAGGTTGCTAACAATTTCCCCTTGGATTATGGGGCTTCATTCTGCTCCCTGTCCCTGTCTTCCAGCTCAGGGGCTGCGTACCTGGAGGACAGCTGAACTTACTATGATAGACTGAGGCAGAGAAGGCATTAAGTACCTCAACCTTTTCCTCATTCTTTGTCATTTTGTTTCCCTCCACATCCAATAAAGGATGAAGATTCTCCTTAGCCCTTCTTTTGTTGCTAATATATTTGTAGAAACATTTTTTATTGCTTCTTTTTATGGCAGTAGCTAGATTAAGTCCTAGTTGGGCTCTGGCCCTTCTAATTTTCTCCCTGCATAAACTCACACGATCCTTGTAGTTCACCTGAGTGGCCTGCCCCTTCTTCCAAGGGTTATAAACTCTCCTTTTTTTTCCTGAGTTCCAGGCAAAGGTCTCTGTTCAGCCAGGCCGGTCTTCTCTGCTGGCTCATCTTTCAGCACATGGAGATGGCCAATTCTTCCGCCTTTAAGTTTTCCTTCTTGAAGAATGTCCAGCATTCCTGGAGACCTTTGCCCTTCAGGACTGCCTCCCAAGGGACTCTGTCAGCCAGTCTCCTAAACAGGCCAAAGTCTGCCCTCCAGAAGTCCAAGGCAGCAGTTCTGCTGACCCGCCCTCCTTACTTAACCAAGAATCAAAAACTGTATCCTTTCATGATTGCTATACTCAAGATGGCCCCCAACCATCACATCACCCACAAATCCTTCTCTGTTCACATCCAACAGGTCCAGCAGGACACCTTCCCTAGTTGGCACACTCACTGTGTCAGGAAGTTATTTTCTACACACTCCAGGAACCTTCTAGACTGTTTCCTCTCTGCTGTATTGTGTTTCCAGCAAACATCTGGTAAATTGAAGTCCCCCATGAGAACCAGAGGTAGTGATTATGAGACTTCTCCCAGCTAAGAAATACAAGAATATAAGAATATTTCATCTGTCTCTTTATCCTGGTTTGGTGGTCTATAACAGCATCCCACCAATCTGCCTTGTTGGCTTTTCCCATGATTCTTATCCATAAACACTCGACTCTTTCATCACCATCAAGTTCCAGACAGTCAAAACATTACCTAACATACAGGGCTACCCCACTGCCTCTCCTTCGTTGTCTATCCCTCTGAAGGGTTTATAGCCATCCATTGCAGCACTCCAGTTGTGTGAATCATCCCACTGTGTTTCTGTGATTGCAACTATATCATAGTTTTCGAGCTGCACAATGGCTTCCAACTCCTCCTGTTTGTTTCACATGCTGTGTGCATTGGTCTAGATGTGCTTCAGTTGAGCTATTGATCCTGCCACATTTTTGGGGAAGAAGCATTAATTCCTATGTGGCTGTTCCCAGGCACTTCCGTGGTTTCTAACACATCAATAACCCTTGTACCCTTGTGTCTTTGCTGCCATGTGGATCTCCAACCCCTACCTCCACTGAGATAGCAGATGGAAGGACCTCGCTAGCACATCATCCCTCGAACATTGGTGCGCTGTCCTCAGGCTTACCTCTCATGAGCCTGGTTTTATCCCTTTCCCCCTTCAAATCTAGTTTAAAGTTCTTTCAATGAGCCCCACTAACTCCTGTGCAAAGATCCTTTTTCCCCTTTGAGACAGGCGTACCCCATTTGTTGCAAGCAGGCTTGGTGTCATGTAAACTGACCCATGATAAAAAAAATCCAAATTCTTCTGGTCACATCAGGCTTGGAGCCACGTATTGGTCTTCTAGCTCTTCCTGTTTATTTCCTCATCATTCCCCGCAACTGGAAGGACAGAGGAGAATACTACTTGTGCTCCTGATTTTGAGCCTTTCCATCCCATATACCATTTGCGTGTCAGATCTAAGTAGAAAAGTACATTGCTACTGATTTCAAAAGCATTCTCCAACCTTCAGATTAAGGTTATGTGCTGTTTTTGGCTGGAATAGAGTTAATTTTATTCATAGTAGCTAGTATGGGCTATTTTTGATGAAAACAGTGTTAAGGATACAGGAATGGTTTCATTATTGCTGAGCAGTGCTTACACAGAGTCAAGGCTTTTTCTGCTTCTCACACCACCCCACCAGTGAGGAGGCTGGGGGTACACAAGAAGTTGGTAGAGGACACAGCCGGGACAGCTGACCCCCATTGACCAAAGGGATATTCCATAATATATGACATCATGCCCAGCAATAAAAGCTGAGGGAAGAAGAAAAAAGGGGGTAATGTTTGGAGTGATGGTGTTTGTCTTCTCAAGTAACCATTACTTGTGATGAAGCCCTGCTTTCCTGGAGATGGCTGAACACCTGCCAGCCGATGGGAAGCTGTGAATGAATTCCTTCTTTTCGCTTTGCTTGCATGCACAGCTTTTGTTTTACCTATTAAACTGTCTTTATCTCAACCCATGAGTTTTCTCATTTTTACCCTTCTGATTCTTTCCCCCATCCCACTGTGGGGGAGTGATCAAATGGCTGTGTGGTGCTTAGTTGTTGACTGGGGTTAAACCACAACAGAGGATAAGAATTCTTGAAAAATGATGAATATGTTTGGGACATAACAACCAGTACAGGTGTACTGGGTCTGGCTGAGCCATAATTGGTTTTCACCTATAGCAGCCCTCATGGTGCTGTGTTTTATGTTGGGAGCTGGCAGGGTGTTGATAGCACACTGGTGTTGTGGCTACTGCTGAGTGGTGCTTACACAGCTCCAAGGCTTTTTCCGACATTTTCCCCCCTCAGTGGGACGGGGTGGGCAAGATCTTGGGAGGGGACACAACCAGGACAGCTGACCCGAACTGACCAAAGGGATATTCCAGACCATATGACGTCTGCTCAAGTATAAAGCTGGGAAAAAGGAGGAAGGGGGTGGGGTCACCCTTGTCCTCCGAGGCAACCACTACGCGTATGGGAGCCCTGCTTCCTGAGAAGGCCCGACATCGCCTGTTCATGGGAAGTAGAGCATAAATCTGTTTTCTTTGTTTGCTTCCGTGCGCGGACCTTTGCTTCACTTTGCTTATATTAAAACTGCTTTTTTTTTACCCACAAGTGTTGGTTGCTTTTTTTTTTTCCCCTGTCTTCTTTCCCCTCTTTGCCCTGTTGAGAAAAAAGGGGGAAGGGAGGGGGAAGTGATAGAGCGACTTGATGGGTACCTGGCATTTAGCCAAGGTCAAACCACCACAACAGACCAGCTTGGTGGAGAAAACAGAATCACAGAATCATCAAGGTTGGAAAAGACCTTGAAGATCACCTAGTCCAACCATTAAACTAACAATGACATTTCCCAACTACACCATATCTCTAAGCGCTATGTCAACCCCACTCTTAAACACATTCAGGGATGGGGACTCCACCACTGCCCTGGGCAGCCCATTCCAATGCCTAACAATCCGTTCTGTAAAGAAATACTTCCTAAAATCTAGTCTAAACCTTCCCTGGTACAACTTGAGGCCATTACCTCTTGTCCTATTGCTTGTTACTTGGTTAAAGAGGCTCATCCCCAGCTCTCTGCAACCTCCTTTCAGGTAGTTGTAGAGGGCAATGAGGTCTCCCCTCAGCCTCCTCTTCTCCAGACTAAACAACCCCAGTTCCCTCAGCCGCTCCTTGTATGACATGTGCTCCAGACCCTTCACCAGCTTCGTTGCCCTTCTCTGGACACGCTCGAGTAATTCAATGTCCTTTTTGTAGTGAGGGGCCAACAGTAAAACAAGAGCCATGGTTCTTATCAGATTGATAATACTTGCTGGTTATATTTTATTGGTTACAATTTGAATTGCTTACACATGGGAATTCTTTTTTCCCCCTTTTTAAAATTATGTGCCACCGGTGTATATTTTAGTCATACTTCGGTCTTTGGGAAAAGAATTCATGTTTCAGATTAAGACATGTAAATTTCTATGCTTGTAATTAAAGAAAACTCTTTACAAACTCCATGCTCCTGTAAGTCAATGGAAGGGATGTTCCTGTCAGTCAGCTCTGGAAGGGGGAATATTTATCAGGTGGATAATAAAATTTTATATTTTGTTTTCTTTCTTTGTCTTCCCCCCTTTATGCTTTACATGTTTGTTTTGGTTATGTTTTGTCCTCAAATTTTGAACTTCTTGTTTGATTTTTCAGGTCCTGACCATCATTAGTCCAAGTATATCACTGTGATATGTCTGCAACCATGGAAGCACAACTGACAGCTAAAAGCAGGAATGTCATGGGTTAATTTAGCACCACAAAGAAGTTGGCAGCACAGTTAAGAGAGACAAAAGGAAGCTTTAGAAATATATCGACATTAATTTTAGAATGAGGCTGAAAGCTCATTTAAGCATACAGAAAAAAAGCATGGAGGAAGATTAAAATGATTTACCGCTTTATTGGCCAAAAAGTGTACAAGTTTCTGTGCTCTGCCCCGGTCTTGATGCCATTGTTAAGAGTATTCAAGTCCTCGGACTCTGAAGAACCTGAGTTAAACCCAAGCTTTTATAATGTTGTTAGGATACTTCTTGACTGCAGAAAAAGGGGGAAATATGTTGTTTTATTCATGCTTTTAGACATCATAAGCATCACTTTCCATTTGCTGAAACTTGTTTAGTAGGCCCTTTTAAATAAGCAAACCAATTGGTGTTATAAATTGCCGCATGCCAGAAACTCCATTAGCAACAAGCTTGTTGAAATAATGATTGGTCCATTACAGTACTTCTGGGTTGTAATACAGCAGCTTTGTGCTGTCATTGAAACACATGCATAGAAAAAAATAAAATAAAAAAATACATCCAACCCTACAGTACTGTATTCTGCTTTCATTGCTCTTACTGATACAATTCTCTGGAAAAGAGTTTTATGTATGTTTCAAAATAACACCTGATACTTCAGATTAGTTGCCAACATTTTCAAAGTATCCTGGAGACTTGCATGCTTCGTGAAGAATCCTGAAAATATCAAATGCCTTGGTTAAGGGATCTGACAAAACAGTAAACAAATTAAAGTCAGAGACCTAGCAAGCATCAGAGGAGCAAAGATAGGTGGCTGAACCCTAATAACCTTATTAGTTAAAACTTTATCAGTGAAAATTAGGGCACAGACTCAGATGATTGTGAGACTGTCAAAGGGAACCAATTATCTCTTTGTAAGAAACCCACCAAGAGCAGTCAACCAAAAAAACTCCCCAGAACACACGCCAGACTGAAGGGGGTTAACATGTAAAGAGATTTAGGATTTATGGGATGCAGGGGGGAAGTGCATTTCAGGACTGAGTAAATCTTATTATGGGATGTTTAGGGGAAGGACTAAAGGCAGGGAAAGGGAGGGATCAAGGTGGATTAGGGAGGAACAAATGTGTAAAAATAGAGGGAAAAGGGAATGAAAGGGACCAGATGTGTGTAAACAGGTGCTGGTCAGTACGCTTGAGTGAGAGCCTGCAACTGGTCAGTGCACTCTGTCCCACTTTCTTACCAAATCCTAGTCCTACCTCTCTTCTGTGTTGCCCTGTCTATTCCGAGAGTGTGTGAACACTCATGAACCTCAACATGGACAAGCCAGCAAGTATGAAAGGAGGTATGAGCACTGGCTGCTGGAGTAGGATCATGAAACACCCACAGCTTGAAGATCCAGGTGCCAGCAACTGGAAGAGAGCAGTACCTGGGGCCAGGTGCTAGATAGACTGCATGTCAAAGACCAGCTCCTGGAGAAATGTGTGCATGCACGTGCGCGCGTGCATGCGTGCGTGTGTGTATCTGTGTGTGTGTATGTGTGAGAGTCGACTTCAGTCCTGATCATACAAAGAGGAAAAACAGCGCTATAGCATCTGTGTTGTTTCTGTTTATGTAGATGTCTGTAAAGGTGCTGTTCTCTGCCTGTGTTAACTTTGTGGTTGGCTGTGCTACTGCAGTGTGTGTGGGTGTGCGTGTGAGCGCATGTGTTAAGACTGCTCACCCTTGCTTCTGGGTGGACCTGGAGACATGGAACTGCAGCAGACACATTTGGCCAGGGACAGGTGAGCCTACCTTTGCCCCCAGCCCCTTAACAGTTGGAAACTCCTAAGAGTTTCCAACTGTATTATATTACTTATTATAGCTATTATACATACACTATAAGGCTTCACCAAAAAAAGTAAACTAAAATATAAATTGCTAGTTTGCAAGGCTAAATGCTTGCATAGTGTTATTTAATATGAGGATTAAAGAAGAGGAGTAAATACTGAAAATCATAAAATCATTGCAGTTTTCAGTGCTGTTTCAGTATTGGTCAAATTGCAAAAATAAAGGTAAAACAGTAACAATATGGTTACCTGTGGAGATTGGAAGAGTATATCAGGAGATAACAAAATGAGTTAGCCAGGAAAATGCAAAACAGTAGAAGAGAGATAACAAAAAGAGAGATATGTGAAAGGCAAGAGAGTCTAGAAAATTATCTAGCGATAGTGTAAAACACTGTAGCATACATATTCAAGCAGCTGCAGCAAAGTATAAGACATCGTACAGAAAATCCTGTGGAACTTTGGGTTGCAAATGAGGAATCACACAACAGTTGCATCAATGCAAAGAAAAGATGGATTCTCTCTTTACTGAGCAAAACTTGTAATGTACAAGATTGGGCAGCTTAATATACAAAATATACCCAAGAAATGGAATTAAATTCAGAGGGCAGCAACTCAGAAATCAAAAGACATTTGTGATATTAGCCTAATATGATATTTCATTTATCAGTTATTCAGAACAGAAAATTTTCCATAACTGGATTGTCTAGGATGTATTTCCTATATACCTTGTTCTTCCCAAGACAATGTTTTCATCACACATGAGGAAAGAAAGGGATTATTACCAAGTTAAATCATTTTGACTGCAAAATGTATTCTCTTGTTTATAGGTCACTCTAGACATAAAGAGGTAGTTTTCATGTCTTGTCATCTTTCTAAACTACTCTGATACAGGTATACCAGCTGTATTTTCTGCTATGATTGCTATATGCTTCTAAAGGTGTAAAAATTTTACAGTACACATAAGGGATAGAAATGAAGGGAAATATTTTTTCATTCCAAAGTGCCATAAGAGATTCTTATAGACTATGTGTTTTACCTAATACTTTTAATTTACATGCATAAAAAAATGTTTTTCTGTTCCACAAGAGCATTAATTTTTGAATGGCATGATTAGAAAATCACCAAAGTATTTATAAAAATTTTAAATATTTTATAATACATGTTTATTATCATATATACATTTGAGTAGTGGCTAAAGGCCACATCCAAATCATAATGGCACTATGAAAATTATTATACAGAGATCTAGTATGGTATCCCTATTATAATCAAAATCCTGGACTCCTGTTTGTGAGAGTTCCTTAAGGAGTGATTATTAAGAAGTTCAGGAAAATAGCTATGCCCCAATTAAATTCTGCTAGCATCTTCAATATGATTCAAAAGTATTTGAGTAAGATATTGCAAAGGAAAAGGGTGGAATTTAATTTTCAGACTTTTGAAATCTCTATGTCAATAGAATAGACTTCTTTTGGGGAAGGAGGGAGAAACTCAAGACATAAAGACCACATTCTCTCTCATCTTATCAGATAAAATTTATTTGCTTAGTCTTTGGATACAATAATTCGTAATGAGCAGTTTGCTAACCTTGAACTTATGTGACACTTTGCATACTGTAGGCTATTAAAGATGTCTTGGATATCTGGATGGGACTGATAGAAAAAGTTATATTTCTTTTGTGGTTTGTTAACCATATATAGTAAACAGTAAATTTAAAAATCTTTTTTTTTTTTTTTTTTAATTTGCCTATTTCTCAAAATTCAAAGTATTCCATATAATCATACATCTGAAAAAAAAAATTGTAAGCATATGCGGAAGGTGAAAATGTGTGCTTCACAGAGGTGATCCCATCAAGAACCTCTTTGGTGCAAAGGGAATAATAAATAAAGGGGGAAGTGATAAAGAAGAAGACACACAGGTATGAATATGATAGACAAGGGACAGCAGAGAGTGCCAAGGATGAAAAGTCTCCAGCCAGCAATGGATGGATCATTGAGAAACTCCAGCATAGTTTTGGAGAGGAACAGGCTATGCTTTCTCACTCATAACAAGGGGGGAACAAGGAAACAGGGATTCGGGATATTTGAGGGGAGTGTCAATGGGACTACTCAAAATTTAAGAGGGAGCCTGTGGGGGAGGAGGATGGGGAGGACCAAAGGGGTAAGAGATGGACAGGGCTGTGCATAAGAGGGTCCGTCTGTGTGCACACCGTGGCTGATCAGCAGGCTTTTCTGACCCAGCTCTGTGCCTCATGCCCCAGCTTGGCCTGTCTTCTCCTTAAGTCCTGTGGTAGCTCTTCCTGTGCCTCCTCCCTTGCTGTCCCTTGCAGGTGTGAGTGCTATAGGGATGAGGTGCCAGCTGCTGGCGGGGCATGAATGGATTTGGGGTCGGAAATCAGCATCAGACAAGGGTGCATGCACCCTGAGCTGGTGGTGTCAGCAGGCTGGGATGAGCAAGGTGAGTGAGGGTCTCTGTGCCGGCAGCTGAAGCAGGGCAGTTGACACAGCCTGAGTGCCTGGTGTTGGCTGCTCGCAAGATATGATTGTCTGTATCTCCCTAAAAACAGGTGTGTGTGTTGTGTACATGTGTCAAGTGCAGCAAACCACGCTGGACCTGCTGGCAAGCAGGAAGTCCCAGGTCTCAGCAGGGACACCAGGGAGGCAGAGGATCAGCTGCTTACAACATCCCTTAGCAGAAAATATGGCCATAGGTGTCTCTTTATTATTAGTTGCACCTATTATTATTACTTTTGAAAATGATCATTTGGAGGAGTGGGAACAAAAAATTTACTTCTGTGTAAATTATGAATGTTAAGCCCTTTAATTCTAGCACTTTAGGAGAATTCATTCAGCCTTTTGTGGTTTTGAAGTCATCTATTATAAGATTTATTAGATTACATTTTAAGCACTACTTGATTTCACAAGATCAGATGCATTACTAATTTTAGTCTTTCATTTCATCAGGTAATTTTAGATATTTCAAAGTCAGAAACCAGCTTCATTTATTCCAAAACTCCCATCACCCAGAATATTTTTCTAATGTTATTTTACTCTTATATACTAACCTTTTACAGAGGAATTAATTTCATTTTCTAGACATAAAAAAGTCGAAGCAGGAGCCCAGGGACCATTCAAGTTTATTCTAGAACAACTAGCAGGAGTTTGCCACATTTGCCAAATGTTCTGGCAGCAATTACAACCTAATCTTACATTGTTTGAGCAAATCCCTTGAATTCTCTGACCGAGCCTTTCCTCACATGAATCTGTTCAATATCCATAGGCACCTAAAGGGCAGACAGTTTGCCAGTAATTTTATATTGTTTCATAAGGAATTATGAAGTTATAATAATTTGCACTGCTGTAGTGTCAAGGAATCTTAGTCTCCAATGATAAATTATTCCTGCTAAATGCTACACAAATTTAACAGGTAGAGATAGTCCTTGTCTCAGAGACTAAAATATTGGTATAAATAGAAGATGCAATGGATTGATGCACACTGATCAAAAAAAGCAAGGAAACATTAAGATCATTGACATAATGTATTACACTGGTAGTTAGCTAGTTGTCAAGATTAAGGGGCATCATGGAAAGACAGAACTCTGAAATTTCAGTAAATTATAGAAGGAACAATCCAGTGGGTGTTTCTTAATGAGAATTATAGCTTAGTAGATACTTCAGGGCCTCCCCATCTCAAGTAACACTAAATAAAACTGTGAGTGATCTAGTGAATTATTCCTTACTGAAGTTTTACCACATTA
The DNA here is from genome assembly GCF_047716275.1 of Strix uralensis. Classification (NCBI taxonomy): domain Eukaryota; kingdom Metazoa; phylum Chordata; class Aves; order Strigiformes; family Strigidae; genus Strix; species Strix uralensis. The sequence goes on from NC_133973.1 coordinate 58,406,754, forward strand.
GCAAAGAAGCATGTCCAAAGCTGTATCAGTTTTCATCCTGGCACAGATTTCAAGACCAGAACTTGTAATTCCTTCTAATGTTTTTTATTCTAACATTTGTTTCTACAAAGAACCATAACAGGAAGCCAAAACATACACATATCTCTGCATGACCTATTTTATTTACCAGAGCAAACAGACCTGAGTGCTTTCTATCTACCTATTATTTCTCCTCAATCTATTCTTTCTGCGAAGGTCCACAGATGTCTTGATACCCACAACATGCATACATATAAATGACTGTAAGTATATAAGTATAAATAAAGATCTTATGTTGGGTTTTTTTTTCAAGGTACTTACCTTTTGGGGGAAAAATGGAAGTTTTAGAATGCAAGTTTTTGATCCAGATATGCATATGCAGATATGCATATCTGAGATACAAGCAAGATTGTTACGTGCACTGATTGAATTCTTTTTACAAAAGTAGGTTTCTCTCTTGTAGCTGGATTCAAAATCCAATGATTTATCTGTGCTTTCTGAATTTATCTCAGAAATTAATCAAGATGAATATATAGATACCTTGAATCTGGAACAGGAGATGGTTTATCTTGTTTTGAGAGGCTTATGCCTGTATCAATAAAATTATTAAAAGCATCTGAAATATTAGTGTTGTACTGAAGAACAGGGAGAACTGGGTTATTTAATGCATGTAGCTATCTTTAAAAAATGGGGGGGGGGTTTGCTGTGGTTTTTTTTAAATCTGTGTCTCTATCTGTCTTTAGATTTCTGAAAATTAGATGATCATCTTAGACTCCCTTTAAAGTCAGCATGAGGAACTAAAAAATTATTAAGGGTATTAACCTCCATGATTACATGCACATATTTTAGGAAGAGAAGAACGGTTTCCTGGAAGTGGTAATTTCTTGCTACTATTAAGGGAGTCTATAATGATTCACATACATATGTCATGTTTAGCCTCCCAGGTTAGAGGTAATAAATCCCATCATTATTTTGCTGTATATTTTCAAAGCAATTTATAGGTGCTTTAGCCTTTAGCATATTATCTTCAATTATTAATTACAATTTATGTGTTCTCTAGTGTTCACATTCTTTATTGCTATGAACTCTATAATTTTTCTTATGGTTCTCTCAATCAAAAACTTTAAGTAGACAAATTATGTATTTTTTACTGTTTCCAAAGAGATTTAGTATAAAATATATATAAAATTTAGTAGAATTTCCTTCAGTAGACTTCTCTAAGTAACATTTGTTCATCCACCATCTCAAGGAATTAATTGCTCCTCTACTTTCCGGTTTTAAAAATAACCTCTGTAAAACTACTTCTCTTCTTATGAACCCAACGGTGTGTAAAGTTCACAATATATTTACATTTCATTCTGTTAATGTAATTAAAATGTTAATAAAATCTCACCCAAAACAATGTCAGAGAAAGAAACACTGATTTAATTTTCATGGAGCACGCTGTAGGCTGCTAATCTTCCATTCTAGCAATAAAGTAAAGGATATGCATTAGGAGGCTGAAATGTTGGTGGATTTATCCACCCACAAAAACCTCAAACACCTCCTGATGTGCATTTTAATGAGCTTTTCTATATGCCCTTTTATTTTTATTCTTTTATTATAATATCACACTTTTGAGGTACAGCCAAATATGTTACTTAGTAGCAATGTTATTGACAGCAGAGATACATGGAGAAAATAAATATTGAGCATGAGACATTATGATTTGATACTTTTTCCTTAACAATACAATAGGATGAAGAATTTTCCAGACCACTCATGTTTTTTCTGTTTGGTTAGTTTGTTGGTTTTAAGGTGGTTTTTTGGTTTTCTTTTGCGTGTTTTTTATCTCCTGGATTCAAGGCTAGTAGTAACTAAATTCTTGATCTCCTGGTGTGGGATCTTCATTTCCTAGTGGCTTTAAAGCTGACCACATGGCCATGTAAAAAGGACAGGAAGTTAAAAAAGAAACAGGGTTTGTTTTTAATAAGAAGCTTACCAGGCAAAACAGAGGACAATGATGTGGAAGAAGGAGGAAAGAAAAGACACAAGGTCATCAGACACAGAGAGTGGCTTTGTAACCCTCACAGCAGTTTCCAGACTTAAAGTAAGGAAAATTAAGTGTCAGGTTAACACCTCATGAAAAATAAACAATTTGCTAAAGGAAGAAAAATTTAAAAGTCTTGAAATAGGAAAACAACTTTTTTCCCATGCAGTTGTATACTTCTTGGGTTTAATCTGTATCTAGTCATACCAAGGATAAAGAATGTTTTGATAAGGCTCCTATTCTCAAGATAGACATCCTCCAGTTTGTTATTTGATTAAACTGTCTTACATCTGCAGAAGGCACATTGTAATCACAAATACCTAAATGTGGGAAGTCAGCCTAATGTTTGGGTGGGAGACCTCAGCATAGTTTGTGTTTAGAAGTATTACCAAATAAGGACTCTAGAGGTAGTAGCTGGATACTGTTAAGAATCAGTATTGGGGTTTTGTTTTACTTTGCTTTTTGAATCAACATTTAAGATCAACAGCCTTAAGCCAAACAAAATAATACACTATGCAAAAAGCTGTGACTAATAGCCAATTCTTTAGTGCCTTCAAAAAAGGAAAAGTCAGATACCAGTTTAATTGACACGTTATTTTCCCCCTGATTGTTTTCTGTTTTTCCTGAAAACACCCTACCTACCTACCCTACCTCCTTTTTTTTTTTTTTTTTTTAGTATTATTGCCCATGTCTCTTGTGCACAAATGTCTTCCAAGGAAAATTGATATCCTTATCTGTGTTCATGGCATCTATGACATTTTTCTTTTCCAGTGAGAATTTGTGTGGAACTTTTTGGCTGCCTGGGTTCAGAAACGGGAATATCATCATTGTTAGGATAATCTTTCAACATTTCTAGGAACCAGACTGAAAAAATGAAGATCTTTCCTTCTAAGTTTTGTTTTATTGATTGCTTTAGCCTATTAGAGCTACAAAAAAAAAAAAAAAAAAAAAAAACCAAACCCAAACAAACCCAACAAAAAAATCCAGCACAAATTGGAGGACTCTTATGTCAGAAATACTGCTTTTAAAGAATGCATTTTTAACCTAATTTCTGAAAGCACATCAGATTTCTGCCTGCTGATTCCGGTGCTTGAGCAGTTAATCTCTGCATCAATAATAAAATAATTTAGACTATTTCTGAAAAGATGGTCACTTGACCCTCTACCATGAATTCTAGTTGAATTTTGCGATTCAGTGCCTAGTCATTTTTCATTGTAAAACTTGGGTACACAGAAGAAAATTAATACTGTCTTTATAAGCACACATAATCCTTTCTATGTAAATGTTATACAGTACTCCTACTATTCTTAGCTTATTTCTTCACAGAAGCATGGTACGACCCAAGAAGGTGTGGACTGCTTTAAAAGCATGGACTTGAAGAGCTCCACATTTCTGACTCTCTAGGTATGACTCAGATGGCATGTCCTGGTTTAACCAGGATAGGGTTAAGTTTCCCCAGCAGTGGGGGGCAGCTCTAGCCGGGTTATTCAGATACCATGCGGATGTCACATCCTGGCAGGTCACATTTTCCTGGCGCGGAGGGCGGTGCACTCGTGGTTTTGTACATCGTGCTTCAAACTGCTGTATTTGGTAGCTATTTTGCTCTGTTCACTGCTATCACTATTACTGTTATTGTTATTGTTGTTGTTGGTTGTGTTGCTATTACACTGTTGTATTAAACCTTTCCTTATTTCAGTCTTGGGGCTTTGTATTTCACTCCCTTTGTGGGGGAGGGGTAGCGGCCGCGTGGTCTCAGACCCCGGCGGGGGCTAAACCACCACATGGCACTTCAGAGAAAATAAAACCAAACAACAACAGAAATTTTGTTTTTTCTACATTGCCATTGTTTTCACATGTATATTCCTGCATTCTACAATTTTTTATTCACCATGAGAGTGGCAAAAAACAAAACAAAGTTTTTTCCACCATTGATTGTAATCAGAAATTTCCCAGAGGAGTCTAAGTGAGAAATTTTTTTATAGGCATACCACCCAAATTTGTAAGGGAGCCTTGTACAAGACTTGTCTTTCCTGTGAGTTTAGAAGGCAGAACAAACCTGATATATTTTAGAACTGTTAGCAAGTTACATGCTGAGTATCCATATTTGCTGTTCCTTCAGCTCTGCAATACATCTTGCCACACCTAAACCAAATTATTCTTAAAGGCATGACAAAGACTTGATTTATCAACTAGTTGCTTTTTTACTTTTTCCTTTAAGCTTTTTATACAGAAATTTGCTAGGACCTGCAATCCTTATTCATAACTTATTTAGCACCTCTTTCTGATGGTTAGAAAATAATTAGTCCCCATTCAATGGAAAATGGAAATGGAAAACCCCCAATTCACATGAAAAAAACAAAAAAGGAGTTGGGGAAAACTTTTTCAGTGACTGAAGACTGAAATTCCTTGGCCAAGAATGCCTGAACAAATCACAGAATAAGGTAGGTTGGAAGAGACCAGTCAGCAAGCACCTTCCTTGAATGCCGTGATTGTCAACCTTCAAAGATGATGGTAGCTTTCCAATGTCATTATCCAGACCACCCAGCACCTTGAGTGTCCCACTTCATGTCCCATGAACTTCTGGCTTGTAACATAAAGGTGACATAAGGGTGGTTTATGGCTTCTGATGTATGCCTTGTAAATATTTAAGTACTCTTTATCCCTGTCTTCCTCCACAGTAGATTGTTTGGGGTTTTTTTGATTTGTTAAAGTCCTACTTCTACATATACATATATAGCTAATATATCCATATGGGAAGAAATAAATTTCTATGACTGACTACAACTCATTTTTTTCAGTGTCATGTTTGGTGACTCAGGTATCATTAACTCTTTTCAGTTAAGCTGACAGAAGAAGACTGAATATTCTTAATAACTTGATATGATAAACCATTTGATAGATCATTAATTTTCAGGTATGCTTGTTCCAACAGTGAGGGTATCATGTTCTGTCTGGAAACCCAGTTTTTGGTCTTCTTACTCTTCTTTATGTGTTTTAAACACTTATGGAGACTTGATGACTATTTATAAAGTGACAGGTGCTCATTCTCTTATGTTGGATGCCTTTGTTTTAGGAAAATATACCTTTGTTATTAAAGCTTAATATATTGCCTATCCTTATATTCAGCAGTCATAAAAAAATTTATTTCACACTATTAACACATTTTTACAACAAAATATTTATTAATATAGTAAATGGAGAATGCAAAATACATGAGAGAATAATAAAATTGCTTTGCTCATATTTCTCTGTTTATTTTTAGCAAACTAATGGTGGTTTTGGTCATATTTTTCAGTTCAGAAATTCAGAAGATTGAGCAACTTACAGACAAAGTCATTTGGACTTTCAATTATGAAATTGAAAAGAAATTTTTATTTGCTAGAGGATATTTTTATTAAACATGTCCAGTAATTAATGATTAGTTTCTAAAGGGTTAACCTTTGAGAATATTCATTATCCATCACTTTTAGCTGTGTTAGCTACTGCGATCCCATGTCCTTCAACTTCAGTTTCTTTATATTTTCCCCAAGAGCCCTTCTGCAGTTATGTGTTTCTTTTCTTCATCTCTTTATGTCACCTAGCAGCTATCCTTTACTTTTGTTCATTTAGAAATTGATGGCTCTATAGCAAAATGCTGGATTCTCTGGAGAACTAGCTACACAGCTGTTTCCCTATAAATACACAGTGTAAAAGGTGGGAGGTTTTTTTTGGTTGTGTTTTGGGTTTTTGGGTGTGTGTGTGCTTGTTTGTTTTGTTTTTTTCCCTCAGAAATAAACCTGTACTGGATTTTGTGTTGTTTTTTGAAAAAGGTTCTTTCACCATGTCTCTAACACAGGTAGCATCCCCATTTGTCTGAAGTTTTTTTTAAAAAATATTTACTAGCCTGGGAAATGAGCCTCATATATCTTAATCTCAAACTGTTTAAATTGCTTTTGAATCTGTTTGCATTTATGGTACTTTTTTTCTCTTATCCTTGGTTATTACTCACAGATTTATTAACTGGGCTTTGAAATCAATTGCTTACGAAGATGTCATTTTGCTTTTCCTTTATGTGGTTTACCACACACATGATCTATATTTCATTTGCTCTGATGATAGAAAAAAAGCTTTCAAATTACCAGTATTGTATTATTTTTCTTGGAAAAAGAGATGCCATGACTGCCTATCAGCCCGCCCCCAAGAAACAGACTAAATTTTATAACTTTCTTAAGGTTAGCAATACTTTGGATCTGCAAGGATTATTAATAAACTTACAATTGGCTTTAAACCTACAAAGTGCTGTATATATCATAGTTCACCGTCACTGTACCCATGGGAACAGGTTGATAATCTGGAGAAAATGGTTACCCATATCAAAAAATAATAATCAGGGAAAAAAGAAAAGCCTTCCAGTCAAAATTAATGAAGTTACTGGTTTTTGAAACTAATTTGGTTTGTCTACTGTATATTTCTATGACAACTGTTTATTTAAAATCTAAAAAGAAGCAAAACTTTGGGAGATAATGTTTTGCAAATAGTATGATAGTATTTTTCACTCTTCCAGCTATCAGATCATCTTGAGTGAGTTGGACTGAAGTTGGGTGATATACACTGATCACAGGCTGGGAAATCACTGTCTGGAAAGGACCTAAATTCAGGAGACATTTTTAGTTAGTAAAACACTGAAACTCATGTTTAAGAATTCATGCTGTGCTTAACTGAAAAGGTCTAAGAATTTGTCCAGTGGTTTTCCTCATCTATGTTCCAGTAAACTTCACTTTCCAAATGCTAACGAACTGCAGCCTCCCGGTATTACATATTAGTTTAGGTCCTAAGGTGCCTTAGTGTGAAGGAATCTATACCGAAAGCTCATTAGTCTGCTTACATTCAGGAAATAAGTATTGGTGTGCAGCTCTCTAGATTCATATCTCAATACCTCTTGTGTAACAAAACCTAAATAATCCATGCAACATAGAGAAGAAAAGAAAAAAAGAAGAGCACCCTCCATTCCCAAAAAACTGAGATTTAGAAATGTTGATGATATCTAACTCTTCATACAGTGTAAAGATATCTAAAGCTATTAGAATGTTATTTTTTTTCTTGCACCTGTATAAAGCATTGTACAATGCCATCACCTTTTTTACAGACTACTAGAAACAAATTTTGTGTTTTTTCAATAACATATGTATAAAAGAACAAATCAATTGAAATACAACATTCAGTGATTATATCCTGGCAGAGCTATTTTGTGAAGATCAATATGTTCTCTTCCGTGATAATTTTGAAAAAGGACAAATTCAGACTTGAAATACAGTGAAGATTTTAAAAAGTGACAGCTATTAACCATGGCAGGTATACGTTGTCAATGTTGCATTATCAGATTTTGTGGTGCATCCTCTATCAATGATAAATTTAATATAATGAATAAATATTTTTCTCACATTCTCACTGAAGCAAAATTTAATTCAGGGATGACTTTTTGTTTCTGTTATATAGATCAGATCATCACAGTAAACACAGGTAAATTACATATCAACAGATAAGAAAACGCATGCAGTTGTATCTCAGAATATAGTGCATATTCCACTGTTAGTCAATGAAAGCCTTGTTCCAAGATATATAGTAAATAGATGCATTATTTTTTTAAAAGAGGTTTTAGCTGTAATTGTAACACTGATATAGGTGAGTCAAAAGATATGTGAATGAAAAAGAAAAAACATAAAACTCATTCTTTGGTAAAAATAAATTCACTATCTCCAACCTTCTATAAAAACATCTGTGTGTTACATCTAGTGGAAGTTGGCATTAAATAAAATAAAAACAATGATAAAAATGGGGTCAGTGCACCCATATCAAATGCAAATCTTCACATAATGTACTACAGCAACATATCATTATAATTTTAGGCATAGAGTATTCAGAGTTACCAAAGTAATTAGGAATTATGGTGTAATTGACCATATCTTTAGAAAGGTATTAGTCTGACTCTTTAATAAAATCTGCATAAATTATATTGCAAGAACATCTTAAGATGCATGTTGTGATTTTAAGAATATAATCATAATTTATATAATAAAACATATGACCACTAATTATTCTTGTAAGAAATTATCAGTACAGCAAAATTGTGTATTGTGTGAACTAGAAAAGAAATAATTCTGTATCTGGAAAAGCTGTGTTATTCAGGTGTTTGTTTTTCTGTTTTAAACGTAAGCAATGGGATTTGCCCTTTTTCTGAACTCCTTAAAGAATTAATTTTATCAATGACCTCTGATAAAGATGATAATGTTATTACTTGCCACAGTTCACTGGCAGATAGTCTGCTTCCAAGCCATAATTTAAGAAACAAAGATGACCAGAATTTCATCTCAGACTAGTCAAAAACTAAGCTTTGTTCAGAGAGAGAGTTATCCTCAAACATAGTAATTGAACTAAGACACAAAGCTCTGATCTAGGATTGAAGTGCGCTATTAACATAGGTAAATCGTATCAACTCCAAATACTTGTGCACTGATCTAAAATCAGTATCTCGGATTGTTAAAAACTATCTGCTTGCTTCTTGGAGAAAAATTGTACAAATCTAAGTTAATCTTTTTGGAAGACAGTCACCAAATACCATTCTGTGAGGAAGAGGTCTTAAGTTTTCCAAGATAAAAGGCCATTAAAATGAGAGCAACAGAAATCATGTGCTATTCAGAAACATATTCCTTATGGTTAGAACAAACCTGTGACATATCTGACTTTTTCCAACAGAAACTGTGAAGGCATTTTTTAGAATAGCGTGTAGTAAATTACAGTGGTTTGAAAATCACTTAACAAACTGTCTAGTGAATATACAACCTTTTTTCAATACAAGAAATAATAGAAAGTAGTTGTTAAGCTATCTCTTTTTCTTCCTTCTCTCATGTGCTATATGACTCATAAAGAAGCTTCTGTTTTTGTCAGCGAAAGTAAAGAGTATTGATGACATTGGATAATGATCTCGTTTAGATGACCACCAGGAAGACCACATTAGTATTTCTGAAGCAGTCAACAGTAGTCAGTATCATGAACAAATTAGTTCAGAGAAGTGGTAAGGGCTACTGTTTAATTAATGTGTTGAATGAATATCTCATCTGCTTACTTTTGCAATGGCAGTAGGGATGAATTGATTGCTTCCCCTTTAATGTAATTTCTTCTCCTTATAGTGAAGACTCTTCAGTTTCTGCTTCTCTGTTCACAAGCAAGAAACAGGCACTAAGCCGTTCTGTAGCCAGGATATCAATGTCAGCTACTAATCTTCACTGGAGATTGAAATCAACAAAAGGAAGACAAGCAATGAGGAAGTTTTAATCCAAAAAAGGGGACAGCAGTGATTGATTCTAGTGGTACAACAAACCTTGAAATCTGTTGTTAATGACTAATCTACACTACTTTTTGAGGAATACTGGTAATCAAAGAAAGTTTCTGAATTTCTCTGCTTTTGGACAGTATGAGATATCAAAATTGCCTTCTTTCACTGGTGTTTGGTGGAAATGTTTTTTATCCTTTCATTGTTTAATGACTGGGTGTCTGCTTCTTAATGATTTCCTTGCTGAGTTTTTGCAAGTCTTTGTACTTTCAATGTACTTGTACGTATGAGTAGAAAGTTACTTAAAAGTCTCTATTGATTAGTGGCCTCGATTTCCTTGAAGAGTTGCATTTTACAAAAATGAAAAAATTTAGTGAACGTTTAATGAAAACAGGACAAGTCCTAGACGTCGTGATCGTTAGAGCAGAATCTAAAATATACTTATTTATTCTTCCCAGAATACAGCAACAGCAACAAAAGGAAAAGCTCAAAACAGAAATACACACTAAATAAATAAATAAATAGATAGGAAGAATGCATCTCAATAACATTTTGGAGAGTAGGGATAAATACAGTTCACTTGTTCAGCCTTATCTTAAAGTTCCTTTTTATAAAGCACTCAAATACAATAGTGATGTTTGCTTGAATAGAACTCACGTAGACAGATTTGAACTTTTCTTGAAGTGCAAATGATTGATGATGTCTGCTATTACATGAAGGATGGGTAAGCGGCTGTGAATGCTGTTTTATTGACAGTGCTTGAACCTTGACTGATCTCAGAAGAAAAACAATGGCTATATAATGTCACTTCATCATACAAGGAGCTTTCAAGACACTTCATAAATAATCTGTAAAAATGTTTTACCACATGAATTTCAGATACTACTTTACTATTATTTATTTCTTGTATTCAAATGCAGATAAAGGTAATTAAGCATTGATTAACTATTCATGTTTATTTCTTAGAAAATGAATGTCTTTTGAGAACAAATACCATATATCATTGTTTTAATATGTACATCATGGCTGATGTTTGCAGCCATGACCACTACCAAGACTCAATCGCTTTTTTACACAAAAGCCCTTTGATACAATTCTGACAACATTAAAATGGATTAAAGTGAAAATTACTTTAACAGCTTCTTAGGTGAAGATATTACCTCACCAGTGGTATAAATGTTACTGCAATCAAAAAGAAGACTATTGTTTTATTAAGGTGGTCATGCTGCTTGTTGCAGTACTATTTCAGCTATTAGTCATGACTGAAAAAAACTTATTAGAAAGTTACAGGAACCTTTTTTAGGTAAGAACTAGGCTGTTCAAAATTAAGTACCATATCTTGGAGCTTCTGACAAAGTCATGCCGTAAGTTTATGCCCTCCACCCATCCTAAGCTTCATTCGAATCAAATGCTAAGCTGTTTAAATTTCTCTTATAACCTTTCAAAGGTCAGTTTGATTTTGCTTTGTCTTATTTTTTTTGTCTTAATTTGTCTTTAGTCCGTGCAGTGAACTCTAGTTGTCAGAAGCTTATCTACGACCAAGTCAGCTGTCCGAGAACCAGAGGATGGAGCAGATGACTGGTAGAGAGGTAACCTTCTCAATGCTCTTGAGCTAAATGATCTTCACTCAGCAGCCAGACTCTTAACTGCATGTACAAACGGTGGACATACAATATCAATTCCTGCTTCATATCATAAACACAGTATCTGGCACTTCTGAGCTAGTAACGTTATTCCTAATATAGTCACTGCACTTAAAAGTTCATCCACAGAAGGAAAACTTGTTTCAGTTAGTATCTTAAATTTTTTAATGTTATTGTTTAGGATTTTTACTTTAGCCAGTCAATTAATTTTGATGAGAAAATGCTTAGTATTTTGTCAGAAAGTCTTTCTTTTTCCTTCCTTCCTAATTCATCTCACTGATGGACATTTATCCCCAATTATGTCAGGTATCTGGTAGACTTTTTATTGAATAAGACTTTTGGCTTCAATTTTAAATAAAGTTTTCATAAGATTTTAATCTTTTGATGTCACTAAGATTTAATCTGCAGACAAAAATGCTTCAGTTTAATATTTGTTAAAGCTGTAGATATAGATCCCTACCTCACTCCTCCCCATCTAATCTCTGGCACAGTTTTGGTTCATGCCAATGAGCTCTCTCCCAGACAGTACATGAGCATAGTTTGGAGGTTATTATGGGCCAAATGCCATTCTTACTAAGTAGTACAGATGACACCACCTTTTTTCTTCCTAGTTAGGAAGCATGGTGAGAGGGAGAATGTAGTGCATTTTATGAAAACAGGTGACTCTGGCTCATTTCTAGTAATGTAGATGTAACCTATAGGAGAAATTAGGAATTTAACATCAGGGAATTTATATAAAACATTCTTATTTTGACCTTGAAATGAAACTGTGTTCTAGATAGTGACAGTTTTTACAGTGTATGAGAATTCAGGGTTCTTCTGACTCTCACTCAGACTTTTCTATGGGTTTTTGCTCAGTATCAAAGTGATCAGGTTTTAGGGCTTTTTTGTTTTGGTTTGGGTTTTTTTCTTCTTGTCACACCTATGAATTCAATCTGATATTAGAAAATTGGTCTATTCTGTCTCCTTTTTCCTGGAATCTCATCATCTGTAACATCGATTCTTGAATCAGAATCAAATACAATATCAACAAAAACAATATGAAATGGAGTAAAATCTAATGTCTTCTTTAGCTGAATTAGTACTCTAGTGTTGTCTATTGTAAAAGCCTACTTTAGACAGGAAAGTAGTCATGATTTACATAAAGAATAGCCAATATGTTAAATAATGAGTTCCACATTGACAGCCACTTTTCTGACTATAACCACAGTTTTCAGCAGTCCATTCTAACACTTCTTCTGACAGAAAATTCACCTAGCAGATTGAATTTAATAAGGCAAGAACATTCATCTTATTCTGAAAATATCACTTGCAGTGCCAACAGCATTCATGTTAAAGTGTTAGCAGAATTCTGCCTCTAATAGCATTTCATTGTATTTCATAGTACCCAAAATACCCAAGAGGCAGGATTCTGTGAGGTTCACAGACATAGGTATAGGCGATCAACAAAAATCAACATATTCATGAACACCTGTATGAAAAGGACACAGGTTTTACCTTTGTACTCTACTGTCCCTGCCATAGTCCCTGGTTAGTGCTAGTACCTGAGACTAAAGCATCTGAGCAGTTGGTGACTCAAAAAGGATGATGAGGAAGAAATTGGGTGACTAACTAACTTACAGAAGTTTTGGTTTATAGCACCTTTGCTGTTTATTACATGACATGGATAGCACCTGACACAGCCTTTCCCCCCCTGCCCCCAGTATGAATAATCCTAAAGTGACATAGTTTTGGCATCCTCAATCCATTAACCCAGATTCAGAGTGAAGAGAATGGAAAAAGTGTAGCACCATATCATATAATTTGAGGCAGGGTACATGGTGGCTGCCACAGTTGGATTACTCAACAGACAATTCCTGTACCTGAGCAACAGCTTCTCCATTGTGCCCTATATTCTGTGAAACTCATTTCTTTTCCAACTTGAATATCCACTGAGGGTTAGGAGAGTGCTGTTTAAAATTCATTTATACTAAGAAGTTTTCCATGCTCTCAGTTTTTGAAAACACTGCAGGCTTGAAAGGAAATAATTCAGTGTTATAAGTGGGTTTATGCCTCATTTTATGTATACAGAGTGTTGTTAGAGTGTTCACCTGAAACACAGGTGCTTTTTTAAAGTGTCTGTTTTAGTGTCTTGCTGCATGAGTCTTGATACATAGTATTGAAGAACTCCTTTTTTTGGAATGTCAACCACAAATTAGATAAGAATTCATAATGCTGATCTTAACTGAACAGCTTTCAAGTCCTTATTTATAAATTTGTCATTTGTATCCCAAGTGCAAGGAAGATTGGTAAATCAAAACTTTGCATTTAGGATTTATTAGTGTGATTCAAAAATGTGTAGTCAAAAATGCATTTTACTGATTTATGGAGCTAGGTTTTAACTAGACATTATGTTTAAAATAATAATTTCTAACTCAAATTCTTCTCTGGGTTTTAGCATGATGTTTTTATAAAACCTACAGAAAATATATTATTCAAACTTTTTAAAGTTTCCATTTTGGGTATGCAAAAAAAAATCAACAGGAAAAAAATTCAAGTGTCTATGATGTTCATTTCCCCCTTTATCTGGCCAATTTCTGGGAATATTTTTTCATGTTTTACAAAATCTTTTACATAAGAATTAATTAGCACTGCAAACACTGGCCAAGTTATGGCTGTCTGAATTAGGGTGTTTAAGGGCAATCTTATGAAAGCTACATTTTAGAGACATCCACATGGTTACCAGTTTTGCTGTTCAGCAACCTAACAAACTAAAATAACCCACAAAAGATTAAAAATTCAAATTCTGTTTCCAAATGGTATGCCTTCCTATCCTAATTAAATAATCAACAAAGTAGTAAGAAGCTGCTATCTTAATTACAGCTTTCAGTGTATCTTAATTGAAGAATACAATGAGTTACACTTCTGTTATGCTTTCTGATACCAATGACAAAGGACTGATGAATCTACGTTTTTCTACGAAGATTATACAATAATTTGAATGGCACATTAGGAATTCACATTTTCTAAATGAATGTAGCAAAACTCCCACATATACAGAAAAGCAGTATAAAGCCATGTCCTACACAAATCTCCTTCTACTTTAATATATTTTCATAGGACTATATAATTATATAGTTGTTAAATCTCAGTAGTATCAGAATGAATTTATGAAATATATATTGTCTCTTACTTTAAAAAAAAAAAAAATCATTGTCATAGTCAATGACTAAATATTCCCAGATCAAATCAGCAGTCTGAATACCAGCTTTAAAAGAGGTTTTTTTTCTGACTGTAGAACTAAATCTAGTATATAGTAAAATGTGGAACATTCTAAATCCCATGCCATGGGCAAAGGCATCTTTCAATAGATCAGGTTGCTCAAAGCCCTGTCCAACATGACCTTGGACATTTCCAGGGATGGGGCATCCACATCTTCTCTGGACAACCTGTTCTGGTGTTTCATGACACTCATTGTAAACAATTTCTTCTTTCTATCCAATCTAAATCTACCCTCTTTCCATTTAAAACCATTGCCCCTTGTCCTGCCACTACAGGTAAAAAGTCTCTCTCCATCTTCCTTATAAGCCCCCTTTAAGTACTGAAAGGCCGCAATAAGGTTTCCCCAGAGAATTCTCTTCTCCATGCTGAACAACCCCAACCCTCTCAGCCTTCCTTCAGAGGAGAGGTGTTCCAGCCCTCTGACCATTTTCGTGGTCCTCCTTTGGACTCGCTTTAACAGGTCCATGTCTTTCTTGTGCTGGGGACCCCAGAGCTGGATGCAGTACTCCAGGTAGGGTCTCACAAGAGTAAAGTAGAGGGGGAGAATTACCTCCCTCGACTTGCTGACCACACTTATTTTTATGTAGCCCAGGATATCACTGGCTTTCTGGGCTGCAAGTGCACAATGCCGGCTCATATCCAATTTTTCACCTTCCAGTATGGTGGACATAGAGTTCTTCTCTCTAGAGCTGCTCTCAATTCATCTCCAAGCCTGTATTTATATTGGGGATTGCCATGACCCAGATACAGGGACTTGCATGTGAGCTTGTTGAACTTTGTAAGGCTCACACAGTCCCACTCCTCAAGCCTGTCAAGGTCCCTCTGGATGACATTCCCTCCCTCTAGTGTATAGACTGTACCACTCATCTTGGTGTCACCCACAAACTTGCTGAGGGTGTACTCAATCCCACTGTCTATCTCACTGATGAAGACATTAAATGGTTTTGGTCTCAGTATGGATCCTTGAGGGAAACCACTAGTTACTGGTTTCCACTTGGACATTGAGTTGTTGACTGTAATTCTTTCAATGTAGCCATCCAGCCAGTTCCTTATCCATCCAATTGTCCATCCATCAAACCCATATCTCTTCATTTTAGCAGCAAGAATGTTATGGGCAGCCATACCAATGGCCTTAAAAATGTCCAGGTAGATAACATCAACTGTTCTTTCCTTGTGCTGGCTTTGGCTAGGATAGAGTTAATTTTATTCGTACTAGCTAGTATGAAGTTATGTTTTAGATTTTTGCTGAAACCACTGTTGATGATACAGGGGTGTTTCCATTATTTCTGAGGAGTGCTTACGCAGCATCAAGGCCTTTTCTGCTTCTCACACCACCCCACCAGCGAGGAAGCTGGGGGTGCACAAGAACCTGGGAGGGGACACAGCTGGGACAGCTGACCCCCACTGAACAAAGGGATATCCCATACCGTATGACATCATGCTCAGAAATAAAAGCTGAGGGAAGAAGAAGGAAGGGGGGAGTGTTCAGAGTAATGGCATTTGTCTTCCTCAGTCACCATTACCTGTGATGGAGCCCTGCTTTCCTGGAGATGGCTGAACACCTGCCAGCCGATGGGAAGCTGTTAATGAACTCCTTGTTTTGCTTTGCTTGCACGCACAGCTTTTGCTTTACCTATTAAACTGTCTTTATTTCAACCCATGAGTTTTTTCACTTTTACCCTTCTGATTCTTTCCCCCATCCCACTGTGGGGGAGGGGGACAATGAGCAAGCAGCTGTCTGGTGCTTAGTTGTCGGCTGGGGTTAAATCACAACACTTGTCTACTGATGCAGTCACTTAATTGTAGAAGGCCACTAGGTCAGTCAGGCACAATTTGCCCTTGGTGAAGCCATGTTTCTGTCTCTAATCACCTCTCTATCTTCCATGTGCTTCAATATAACTTGTATGAGGATTGGTTCCATGATCTTACCAGGCACCGAGTTGAGGCTGACTGGTCAATAGTTCCTAGGGTCCTTCTTATTAACCTGTTTAAAAATTGATGTGATATTCCCTTGTCTTCAGTCACAGGGAACTTTGTCTGACTGCCATGACTTTTCAAATATGAAGAAGAGAGGCTTAGCAACTGCATCAGCCAATTCCCTCAGGAGCCTGGGATGCATCTCATTGGGTCTCATGGACTTGTGTACATTCAGACTTCTCAGGTGGTCTTGAACCTGATCTTTTCCTACTCCTAGTAAGAGCTCTCTATCCTTGCTGTCCATATTATTTGCAGACTAGAACAGATTATGATTTTGGAGGGAAAAAAAAATGTCAAAGTACTTGCAGTATTCCATGCATTTAGTGATATTTTTTTCGCCTTTTCTGTACCATCCCCCCCTCCCCCCCCCCCCGCCTTTGGATCTTTCCACTATTGGGAAAGATGACAGCAATTTAAAAAAATGAATCATGGTTTATTTCTAACAGTATTTATCACACTAACTACATCCTAAATACCAACCAAGAATGAGTACACATTGTGGTAGAAACTGTACAAATACTTCAGTAGTTTCAGAGTTGACATGCTGAATAGGCAAAACAGACCACAATATAGGAGAGGTTTAATGCTCAAGTAGGAACCGTAGTGTTTGAAGTGTTTGATGGCACTATGCAGTTATGGAGTGTAGGGAATTAGTTAGGAGGGGAGTAGTTATATGGAAAGGAAAGGGAAAAGGACATTCTAGGGTAGAGGAATATACCAAGGAATTACACCTTGGCATGAAACTAAAATTCGGTTAGGAATATGATATTAACAAAGGTACTAGATTTTAAGCAAAATCAGAATTCTTAAACTTCTGTGTTTCCACTAATTGGAATAATTTTTTGATCTCCTTCAAAGACAATGTGATATGAGGAGGGGAAGTTGTTATTTGTGGGGTTTGAGAGTTAGAGAAGTCTTGGTAGGGAAGGAGATAAGTAATGACAGTTTGCTCTTAAGGTATACTGTGATTATAGACAACTCTGGCCATTTAACTAGCAAAGAATATTGAATTTAATTTACTCAA
Source organism: Strix uralensis (assembly GCF_047716275.1). Taxonomy (NCBI): domain Eukaryota; kingdom Metazoa; phylum Chordata; class Aves; order Strigiformes; family Strigidae; genus Strix; species Strix uralensis. The sequence continues at coordinate 58,424,015 of NC_133973.1, forward strand.
TAGCCAGAGAGGCAATTAAAGACAGAATTCCATTTCAATATCTACATATAGTATCCACAAATATCCAGAGCAGACAATGTGTGGCCAGGTTTATGTCAGAATGGAAAGAATAGGTGTAAAAACAAGCCAAGAAAATTTCTTCAGCTTTACTTTAGTTACAACAAGAATATTGGAATGATAACCAATTGATTTGTAAGAAAAGCAATACAACCAATGAAAGCCAACATGGATTTATTAGGACCTCTAACAAATCTTTTGAATAAAGGAGAAGCAGTAAAACTAGAGTTCATCTGACAAAGCACAGCTGATTCTAGGTTTCTTACTCAGTCAATAGAGTGAACTGGGAATTTGGGGGACAAAGTTTTCATCCTAAGTGTCCAGTTCTGGGCATCAAACTTCACAAAAGATAAAGATAGTGCTCGTCTGTGGTCCACAGTAGAGCAGGAAGAATGATCATAGGTTTAGAAATTATTACCTGTGAAAAGAAAATTAAAGACATATGTCTCTTTAGTTTACAGATGGACACAGACAGAGACAAAAAATAAGACAACTATGCAAACATGTAAAAGGCTACTGTCATAAGGTAAGGAATAATAAAGGGTAATGAGAACAAAGACTGAGAGGTTTAATTCACAGTCAGGGAGATTGATTTAATTTGAGAAAATCTTTCTAGTAAGAAGAACATCAAATTATTAGAGTGGATTGCCTGAAGAAGTTGTGGAAAGGTTCTTATCATTTACAAAGAGGCTGCATAAGCTTTTGTCAGGTATTACATAGACATGCAAGTCATGTCCAGAAGCAGAAGACTAAAGTGGATGATCTTCTGATGTCAGCCCTAGTATTCCGTGTTTCTACATTTCTCTATTACCTAATGATGAAGCCAACTATTAAGATAATATTATATATTGAATTAGATATATTCTAATACATATTGAATTAGGGATGTATATCTATAAAATGCTTCCAGTAGTGAGACAGTGAGTTCTCTACATTAAGCTATGAAAGCTGGGACATTTAGGTATATCTGAGCCAAACTGAACTGAATCTCCTGTATCTCACACTGAGCCGGTCAAGAAGTCTGTTCTCTGCATTTTTCTCTCCCTTCCATCTCTGTTCATTCTACCAATTAAAGCTTCAGTGAAAGAAAATACTCCTGATGAAATTTCTGTGAGAAAAGTTTTGATTTAGATTGATCCATACTTCCTTTTCAAAAATCTTATGTTGGAAAATTCCTAGCCATTTCTGTCTACAGGTTAATGTAATCAGCTTCTGCTGTTTGATTTTTGTAGGAACATTTTTATTGTACACTTTCCTGAAGGAGAAAATACACTGAAGGAGAAAGAAAAATACCCTGTCTATAACAAATGTCTATAAACATTTTTTCATCTTTAAAGATCTCTGAATTATTTAAAATATGTGTCTCTAGTCCTGAAATTATTTATGTATTTCCTAAGCCTTGTACTCTTTTGTTTAATGAGGCTAACCATACATGTAATGCTAAAGCTGTGTAAAGATTTATGGAACCGAAATCTACTATCTATTTTTAGTTTATTTTTAAAGTTTCTCTTTGCAATACATTATGTACCTGGAAGATAATACGAAAATACAATTTTTTTCTATTAATCTGCAAGTTAAATGCTTCTAGTTGCACTATTATGAGAAAAAACACAGCCTACAAGAACCCACTTAGTTCTTGGATATTGGAATGATGAACTGTAGAATCATAAGGGCTTATAAAATTTTAAGTGGCCTCAAAATCTTTAACTTCTCAGCAATGACCTAAAAAAGTTTTGTGACTTCGTTTTAAGGCAAACGATATTATTAACCTGTCAGAAAACAAATAGTATTACTTTCATTTTCTCTGTAGGAAATAAGTTTAGCAATTAATAAGACTTTCTTGAAAGGAAAATATAAGAGTTGAAAAGTCTTTAGATTTTAACTGATAGGAATTTCGCTTGAGAAAAAAAAAAAAAATTTTGTTAATGACTAAAAATCTTATTAATCAATACCAGCCTCCAAGTAGGAGAATTGCAACTAATTTATATTTACAATTATAATAATTGAATATGTAAATTAATTTATCACTTCAATTAACAAAGTAGGGCAGTTCACAAACTGGTATTGCATTTACATCTCATTATGTTGAAGATTATATATGATTTTAGGAAACTCAGGTTAAGGCAGCAATCATAAAATATTCAGGAGAGTCTAACAACATACATAGAACCAATTTATTTTCCTTTTTTTAACTGTAGATGTAATTCAGTTGTTGCAGTTGCTTCTTTCAAAAGCAGCAGATATATCTACCATTCTTCATAATTCCTTAACAGGTACTCTGATTTTACCCCCAAAACAGTTAACACTTGTCAGAGTGTTCACCTTGTAATTGCAGGAACCTTTTTTATTGTCTGTACAAAATGAATTTTGAACATCATAGGTTTCTTAGAGGGAGTTGGAAGTGGGGATAAAGTAGCTAAATGACCTTGCATTCAGTTGCCACAGCACAAATTCAGGAAGGTTTTATTCCAAACATTGCAAAAGTCGTCTATCACAATTTTAGGTGTTTGCACCTATTCATGAATACAGCAAGACCATGGTGGAAGCTGGCCCACCAATATCGTTTCCCCCAGTGAAAAATATCACATAATTATTATGTTCAGAAACCAACAAAGTAAAAACCCATCTCAAAATACTCATTGATTAGAAGTGTACCTTTAGCCAAAATGGATGTGGTCAGGCTTTTCACAAACAAAGTTTACTCTTTATCCATCTCTCTGAAACAGAGAAGTCTCTCTATTAATAACCCGATATGGAAGTTTAAAAAACAGGGGCACAGAAAGTTCAGAGGGCTTATCCCAAATTACTTCAGGATTCTCTGTTATATCCAGCAATTAAATCAGAAACTGGCATCAAAGTACGCTTCCATAACTGTAAATCTAGTCTTCTATTTTTGCTCTTAAGGAAAGGTATTTCTCCCTTATCCTATTGTTATCTTCTATGAATGCCTTGTCAACCTTTCCATAGTGGATTTTTTTTTGCTATATTTCTATTACTTGTTCTTTTACGTCTCGGAGAAAAAACTGCTGCCATGACCCTGAGGGCCATTTTGTCTTTAGGATTCACAGGTGGAACTGTCTCTATCTCTCCTCTTGATGATGAATATTTCAGCTGTTGCTGAATTTTCTCTTTCTTCTCTTCCAGAAGAAAAGTAGCATATCCTTACCAAGGCATCCTTGAAATAATGTGAACACATTATTCACAGCTTTAATTTTATACAGATAGTAAATGAATCATTTTGGAAATAACCTAATGGCACAATAAAAATGTTTAATTTTAATGGCTATCTGTAGGTATCTGATTACCCTCTGTAAAGTATATGGTAAAACACACAGAGCACATGACAGATATAAACCCTCAGTAACTGCTGCAAATGAATTTGCTCTATTTTAAGGGTTAGAAATTTTATTAAATATGACTTAGGTAAGCCTCAGCAAATTATTTATTGGACAATAATCCTTAAAACGAATTTACTTTTGCTGGTGGTTGACCAGTTATAGCTGTTTAACAAGCCATTCATAATAAAATAAGTACAGGCATAAATGCTGCATAAACACCAACCAAGCCATTTTAAATTAATGTAATCATCTGTTTATAATACTTGGTTTGATTCAGTGATTATAGCAGCCTTTTGCAAGAAAAGAAAACCAGCCAAGGTTATTTTGTTTGGTTTTATTTCGTATATCTACTTCTTGTACATTTGTGGGGAAAATATTGACATAATAATAATAATGTCATGCAATGAACTTGTAAATCACAGATTTGATGTGTGCATATTTTTGCCCAAGATAGTTATATGTTACAGATGTTATTGGCTACTCTTTTGAAATATGTCTTTGCAAGGAGGGCCTTTTCTTGGCTTCCAAGAGGTAGCTCTTCTCAACTTTCACATGACCACTGTGGACAGTGAATCCCCAGCAGCTGTGGTGATTCACTTACCTGATACAAATTTTAACTATTTTTAAATTTTAACTATTTTTAGTTACAATCTGTTGCTAGGTCCACTGAATTTGCAATTTACGTTAGAAAATGTCAGATGGTAAGGCAATGTTCCACAACACTCTTTAAAATCCTGAATTTTAACCATTTTGATGGATATTTTTCATGACAAACCTCTGACTTGGGTTGAAAGTTTCTCTTGAAAAGTTCTGCTGAAAATAATTAGTTTCTTGATCTATTGCTGGTGTTAACTGTTTTTTTTTTAAATTGCCCTTGAATTTTGGAGTTGGGATTTGAATTTTTTTCAATTAATTTTTCCCTTTAGAAATTTGGGGTCTTCTGTCTATTGATATCTATCACAAAATTCTCTAAAACTTTGTGCTTGCTCACATAATTACCTTTTGTGTTCAGAAAAGACTAACTGGAGCAGTTGACTTCCAGATGAGAGCAAGGTAGAAGGGAGGAACAGAGCTTTGATATAAGAAAGGTTGATCTTGACTAAAAGACAGAATAAAATTACAAGTTTTAACTTCTCCATTATGTTTCTTTGATTTTCTTCAGCCATCACCGTGAGAGGACTCATTGGGGATGACAGGCAGGTATAATTCATTTTTATCAACAGAAAAACTAAGAGATTGCAAAATTGTGTTTGATTTTAAAAACAAACAATCAACAAAGAACCCCCAAACAAACAAATCCACAGACTTCTAATATGATGACTTCTGAATGAAGCTGAAGTTACACGTTCTTCTTTTCTTCAAAGACTAACTCATGCTTTCTCAGGGACAAGGTGCTCTGGCATACAACAAATGCTTTTATTTGGGACAAGGACAAGGTGCTCTTGGCATACAACAAATACTTTTAAGGACCACTGACTACATCAGTCAGGGTCAGATGGAAAATAATAGTCCACTTGGTCTTCCACAGTATAGAGAAGATGTTAATTTTGTAATGGTAAGCTGCCAAAATACATGAGTATTTGTTTCCTCTGGTGCTTCAGTTTTCCCTAAGTCTTGCCACTATATGTTTAATAAAGTTATTGTTCTATAGATACTGAAGTTCATTTAATGCATAAGATTGTAATGCAGAGGAGACAAAAGGACAGTTTAAAGTCTTATGGCTTTCAAACTGAATAAAAATAAATAATAATAAGCTTTTCAGCCATTTAGGTAAAAAGAAGAATGAGCATGGTATTATGAAATAAGAAAGATAATCTAGGTATAATTCCAAAATAAAATTGAAGTGTTGTCACCTTTGAGGATACAAGCACTGTGCATAATATGAAAAAAATGCAGGGAAAAATAAAACTAATGATTACATGTGAAGTAGAATGAAAAGAATGCCATGTGCTCAAATTAGATTAAATGGACAATAACCTGTCAGGATTTTGAAAGAGATGGTATTTGAATACTCAGGTTATTCTGAGCTTCATAACATGAGTGACTTTAGAACATTTTTTTCAGAAAAAAATATAAATGTAAATGGACACATGCAAATATTTTATCCATCCAAATGTTTTACCAATGGCAAATTATATTGCTGTAACATGGTATCTTTCTTTAAAATGACTAGTTTTCCAGATGAGGTTAACAGAGACATTAATCCTGAATCTAGACTTCAAGTTATTTAATATGGAGGCACACAGAATTTACTAGTTCATCTTGAAAAGAGTAGCTGATTAATTAGTACGAAATTTTTATTCATGCATTCTTTGACTAGAGAAGATTCAAGCAGGTTTTGATAAAGAGAGTGTTTAGAGTGATAAAGGTTTGTGATTAATCTTGTGTTGGAAAGAGGTTTCTCAAAGATCACTTTAGAGTTGATCATGTTTAATTTTTTTACCCAACACAATAGCTAGGAGCATGCTGGTGAAATTTGCTAATGGCACACTCCTGGGAAGGAAACAAAAGGTAATATAATCTGGATGCCTGTAAGGGAAGAAGAAATCTGCTTTGTGAGAGTAAACAAGTTTGGCTTCTGTAGCTTAATAAAATGGAGGCTGACAGAGAATATCTTCATTTTCTGTGATGATAGTGAACCAGGAAATTTTGATGATGGAATGCATGAGTTCAAATGGAGGCAGGTCAGAGCTCCCCCTTGTTATTGCTGAATTGTAAAGCTGTTGGGAAGCTGGAAGCAAGAATAAGGAATTATCAAAGAAATTACCAGAGATTTTGCTTTTTGCTGACACCACCGACCCCAACACTCATGTCTTTGTCTGTTGTAATAAGTATTGCATAGTCTTGTCTTGTTTGTTCTTATGAGTTATTATGCTGAAATTCAAGAGAGCTTCACAATACCCCTAGTTTTGTCTCACACATCATAGGTGATGTTAGGTAAGGCCGTTCACACTTAGGAAAGAACTGAAATCAGGGTGTGTCAGCATTGTTATTAATGGTGGCTGCTCTCACAGAAGGAGTAGCAGTCATACCACATCTCATTGCTAGATGCATCCCATTAGAACACCTCATCTGCCCCTACTCCTTGCCTCCTGACACTTCCCTTTCAAGAATAGAAGGCTCTGTAGTTTCCCATTATGTGCTCATTTATGAACCAGCATATATTATTAAATTGCAGGAATCACATGTCACTTGATTAATGTTAGGTCAATTATTAAGATTACTTGCACCTTCTGGCATATGTCAGAGGATATCTCTAGTTTGGTCCTGTGATTCTGTCTCTGTTAGTTGTACTACTGGCTGCAGCATACTGCTGTTATCAGCTTCCAAAAGACATTTTTTCCCCAGTTTTTGCGTCACATGTTTTCAGTTTCATAATTACTTAGTATTTTTCTTTCTACAGCTTGCATTTACAGTAAAAATAAATGCAAACACAGACCACAAGTTAAAAAGTTCATAATCACAGGTCTAGCTTTACTTCAGTTTCATGAGGATTTCTCATATCCTTACACACATATTTAAATACTTTCTGAATCAGAACTCTTTAGGATGATTGTCCAGAAATGCTTACATCGCTCTTCAGTTTCAAAAGCAATGTTTTAGCAAGTCTGTTCATCTGGGAGTTAAGTGCCCCTTGGACTACATAATTTTAAAAAAGAAAAGGTCAGGAAAAAAATATACTTTGAAGGCAGAAAAGGGGCTCTTTCTTTTGCTATTGGATGAAGTGAAAGGTATTAGAACTTGACAAAGTTAATCTGCCATCTCTATCATGAAAATTAATAGAAACATTTTCACTTCAATACTAGGTGGCTCTTCAAAGGCTTGACTCAGGTAAAGACTTAAAACCAAAACAACAACAAGGCAGCAATAAGTGAATTTATCTGAATGGAGGTAGGAATAGTCTAATCTCTCTTACAGATCTAACTTGTAGTTAAAATGACTTTACTGAAGCACCTTAAGGTCTCACTGTATTCACTGCTTTCTTATATTTATCCCAAACCTTTTCCAACATTTGCACATTGGTCATACTGTGTATTGTTTTCTTTGCAGAAAGCTTTCCAGTAGTAAAACGTATGATTCCTCTTTGGCTTCTATCTTGAGTAATCATTTGTGTCTCTAACAAAGTGATGTAATATGAGGAGATTAAAAAAAGTCTGCTCATCACCTTTGCAATGTTTTCTGTGCATGTATTTATTTTAAAGCAAGTAACTATGTCTTTGCATTAGTACAGTCTGTGAGTATGCTATTAGGAAAAACCCTGGAATGCTGTAGAATAAAAGGTCTAAATCTTATGGTTAATTTAATTTAACTAATTTATTTACATGAATTAGCTGAGTTTTTAATCAGTCTCCTAAGATTTTATCTGGGATCTTGCAATACTTTTCACAGCAAGAAAAATAGCCAAAGCAAGCAGGAGATGATCATGCCCACTAGAGCTGGAAAAGATTCTTGTAGAAAAGGAGTATGCATGCCATTTCATTTACTTCCACCACTAGTTTAGAAGCATCTGTAAGGAAGTCAACAGAGATTTGCTAATGCAAGTTAGAACAATTGGATAGCAGTTTTTGTAGCTGTTAGCACAGTGTGTAGAGTGCAGAGTACAGTATAGTGTTTTGTCTCACTGTCAGACAAGTTGTCCATGAAGCATGAAGAAATCCTGGAGCAGAGCGTGATCTTTAGCCGAATCATCTCTAGTGCAGCAAGCGAGGAGACTCCCACCCATCCTTTTCTGACCCCATTTTCTTATTCTTAACAAGCTGAACTTCTTGGCAGAAATCTTCAGAAATCTTTTAGCCTGCCTACCCTGTTGATACAAAGTTGCCAAAATCTCATGCTCCTTCTAGAACTGCAAGATGAGAAGATGGTGCAGACATCTGAGCTGGCCCTGCCTTAGGTCTGGAAACAGAATGGCCGCATTCAGACAGTGCTCTATCTGATTAATAAATGGTACCTAGAGAGACTATCAAGAGGCTTATAATAAGTAAGTGGAATTATGGGTATACTGGATTAGGTCAGTAAAAGCTCACAGACACTTACAAGTATGATCCAAAGTGTTAACAAATCCATATGTATATGTGTAAGTGTATAGTCCTAAATAAAAAGGCATCAGGTCAGTGAAGTAATACTAGAAGTACATTGAGTTTATAAAGTTCTAAGAGCAATCCTGCTGCCACTAAAAGTACAATCATGTTTAGAAACTTTATACAAAAATTGCATGGAAGTTAACTTATATGTTCAACACTAATAGACCATCAAATTTGTGTGGGGGAAGACCAGCTGGAAAACAGAACAGGATTAAACTTCTTGTGGTGTGGAACTGGATGAATGTAAATCATTTAGAAGAAATATTGATATTTCAAGAGGAAAAAATAAAGAAGATGTCCTAAGTTATTATAAATGTAAGTAATTTATAATGACTATACTCTTGACATGCTTCAAACACTAGTCAAAGATTGAAGGTGTATAAATATAGCAGAAGTCTTCCTTGACTGATTTCCAGTGGTAACCACTGGAGGGAATATTTGATGAAATGATAAAGGAGTTACGCAGTTTGAGTTTTGTAATGTTTTATTAAATGAATTTTTATTAAATATGGGTAATTCATAGTTCTGTATGTTAGCATGTAACATTAATTATACAATGGCAACTGGACAAAAAAAAAGGAAAGAAAGGAAAAGAAGCAATTTTTCTGTGAGATCAGTCCTTGCAGAAAATTACAGTGAACAGTTACTATAATGCAGATTTCTTGCAAATTCCTCACAGCAGGGACTTAGTTTCCAAAAGAATAGCAAAGTGGATAATGGAATCAAGACTGTGAAGAAAGAGCTGCATTTTATAGTTTTAAAGTTATCTCTTTTTATTTTGGCTTTTTTTCTAGCACTCAACTAAATATAGACATGTTTAGTTTGCGACAAACTTTTTCCCTACAGTGACTGCTCTGGTTGATCACAATATTCCATTTTCTTCCCTGAAGACAAATCTGAACTTTAACATAAAATGAATCCTGTCATAGAAATTTCCCTTCTATATTTCTGTTTGACATCTAACATCCTCACTGTAGATAACTGTGAAACCCACCCATCCTTCACCGCAGTTAGCATACTCCTCTTCTGTCCACTAAAAGTTGTCCCTTATGATAATGATTGTTTCAGCTTGTGTTCATTTGCCTGATGGTGAACAAAGATAGACTTCCATTTCTGTTGTTTTCACAAAGTAATTAAACTGTCCACATTGAAAGGGAAAATCACACTAAATTGGTATCTTCACTGTAAATTATTCCCATGCAGTCAAAAGAGAGGGAACATGCTCTTAAAATTCAGGGGGAGTAGGGGGGAAGAGCCCTTCAATTTACCTATGATTTACAGTAAAATTCTATTCTATTTACAGGATCACATCTGGGAAGTTAGAAGGATTTAGGAATAATTTTTGTCTGCTTTCATTTACAAGTCATCAGCCTCTGCTACCCGATTTACTGAACAAAAGTACTAAAAACATCTTGTATCATTCCTAGTGTTCAAATTCTGTCAAAAAGTCTGGGACTGCTTTTGCAGTTCCTACCAGTGCTATTTACACACCCCAAAAAATTTGTGGGTTGATATTTTATTTTCTTGAAGAGCAAGTTTTCAATGAGATTAACTATCAGGAACCTCTAAGAGTTTTTGAAAGCTCTTGTTATGAGACAGAATTCTGTTCACTTTTGATTCCTGATTGTGTCACATTTCGCTTTTCTAGTTCAGATTTCTCATAAGGTCACTATAGGTGGTGAGCAGAAGTTGGCTTCTCTCCCCTGTATCATATAGTAATTTTTGTGTGCATATTTATGTGCATAAAAAATAAACCAAAATATATGTTATATTAATATAAACATGTCTCTTCTCTTGCTATGAATACATAAGTTTAAAAAGAAAGAAGATATAGGGTTATTCACTTTTGTGACACTGTTGTCTAGAATTACTTATCTTGGTTCTCTGCCTTGGTTTAACATCTCCAAAGAGAATATTCCCTAGATGCTTGACATCAAATTTATGTTTGCAGAACAGTTTAATTTAAGTTACTCTTTAAGCACATAATGAGCTCTGCATGTTTTAAGAGAAAAAATATAACAATGTGCCTGTTCTGAATACTTTACATGAGAGGAGTGTATGTACTTTGAGTTAATTTCCACAAGGTATACAGAGTATAATACATACTAAAATGACCATTTTGGTCTATTTTTAAAAGCCACTGTTGTCTGGAAAGGGCAGTAAGCTCAAGCACAACTCCAAATATTTTAAAGGTCTCTTGTAGAATATAGACGTGAAGAAATTGTATTTATATGGCACGTTCAAAGTTATCTTTGCTACAGACAATTGTAAATGAGTTGTTTTATTCCTAAATTGAAAGAGTAATTTTGTCTCCTTTTATGTATTGAAAAATCTGGAGACAATAACAAATAAAAATAGCAGTGGTTAACACCCATAGCTTTGCAGTGCTCAGCAAGGCCTGATCAGAAGAGAAAATGCGAGACCTGTGAGGTCTGCTCTTTGCAAAAAAATAGGGGTTTGGAACTGTTTGGGAAACTGGATGAAGAAGATGTGCAGCAGAATTGCTTAGGTACAGAATATTCTGGAGAGATAGACTCAACAGTACAAGTGAGGCAAGTGCCTGCTTTTGGTAATTGTATATCTAGGGAAACAGGGTTTATGTGCATAGTTTTTGCATGAGGTACTTTATCAGTTTTGCCTATTAGAACAATCCTGCTAGACACCAAATATTGCTAATCATTATGGACAAAGGAACAGTCATGTACAAAGGGTAAGTTTAAAAGGGCGTTGATAGTGAATACCTTTTACTGCCCGCTTTGCAATGCTAGCAGTGACATTAAACTGTTACAATAACAAACGTGATACATTTGTATTGTAATCTGCCATTAGATGGAGAATGATTTCCTTATCCCTCTGTGTATATAGCTTCTAGTGGAATAGAGCCCTTATGAGCACCAATAAGCACCTCTGTGAAAAGAATGACTATTGTCAATCTGTAGCTGACCTGAATGGCTGTTCATGAGCCTGATTCGGAGCTCTTGTATACAATGGAGGCAGCCAGCTTCTCCTGTATCCATGTGAAAGTGGAATTCAAGGTTCTTGTATTTTCAGCCTTTGATACAGGTAACAGTTTAATCTTCTCAGATATTGTCTTTATCTGTTTTGTGTACTATTTAGGAAAACAGGAAAGTATTTAAAATGTTATATTTTAGAATATGTATGTTGACAAACAGGCAGATTTAAAGCCTCCTGAGTACGCTTGGGGACATAGTTGGAGCACTGTCTCCATGTTCTCTTTTTAGCAGCCTTTAGAACTAGGGCTGGTGACACATCGTAAGACATTCATTCAGAGCAAATCCTCTTTATGTGTGGCTGATCAAGAATATATTATATGGCATTAATAATAAGCTTGTGTGGGAATGCTGCTCCTGGGCTTGTGAATCTGGTTACGTCCAGAAAAAAATAGGGGAAAATAAATTATTACTTTCTTTAAGCAGTTTTCATCTGACATTTAGGTCAGATAAACCAGCTGATTTTTGCTGAAGAAAATCTAGTGGTTTATTTACTCTTTCTTCAAGGATTTGATACGATTTAATATAGCTCTTAGGATAAAAGGAAACTTTCATGCTGTACCACAGAGTGGCAAAATCTTTGAGCAATGCTTGGTAACTCACCAGATGCTTCATAATAAGTTATAAACTTCATCCCAATAATACATAATAATAATAGAGTAATAGAGAAAGAATTAATAACTCTCTGCTTATCTCACTTTTCAATGAAAAAGAAGAAAAAATATTATGGGTCACTGCAGAACACGTTTAATGTATGTGGCATTATTAACAAGTATTCTGTTAGTTCCATGCTAGGAATAAAAAGGTTCAGACTTCATGGGGCGGGGGGGAGGGAGAGTGAAGCTGTAGAGCAAATACCTGCAAAAAGCATGAAAAATGGGAATGAACTTTAAGAATGGGAATAAACTTTCAGAAGAAGCTGACTTGTATTCAGACTTCCCTTTCACAGGATATACAGATGAGCACTGAACAGGAAGACAAAATCCATCTGATTCCCAAAGAAAGCCCTACATAAAAAAATTATCATTTGCTCAAAAAAGAAAAGGGAGAGAGTGAAGGGGAGGGGTGAGGAGGGAAGCAGTCTGCTATTCCTGTCAGTATCTCAAAAATAGGCTTTTATTTCTTGATTGTACCTTACGCTGACGTGGATAAAGGAAGCAAAAATCATCAAGGCAAAGATTTCAAGAAACAGTCTACATCATTCAGCCTTCCTGTGAACAGGAACATGGACAGAATATTAAGAAGAAAAAATGCTGTCATTAATAAGCTACAAGGAAGTACATGCATACAGAGTACTTCTACATTCACTCTCTGACCATGAGGATGTAAAGGCTTAAGTTACAATATTAAGGACCAAAGAATCTGTCCATAGATGTTGCTCAGGAAGCATGACACTGAATGGGGGAGGGAAGAGAAGAGAGGGTTGTTTCTCTTGGGGGGGTGGGGAGTGGTGGATGTGACAGAGAGTGTAAGTTTTCAAAGATGTTACAGCTAAGTAACTATGCTCAGCGCTTTGAAAACATACCTGCTAATAACACAGTTTAATGCTCAGGTGGATCTGTGGTGTCCCTAAGCTAATTCATATGAAAAATAATAAGCATTTTAAGCCTGGAAGAATGAAGAAGTAGTGACATGGCATAAATCATGACACAGCAAGCCACCAAAATCATCTACTGTGAGCACACTTTGGAGTTTATTATCCTGAATGCAAGTTTCATTTGGTTTCTGTGTCTGGCTCTAAACACTAAGGAAAAAGAGTCTTTAAAAAAAAAACCCAAAAAACAAACCAGCTTTTAGGCAGAGCTTGTATGGAAGTACTCAATTTGACAGGTTTAGCAGCAGGTGACAACAGAAGATCTTATAGCCGTATGAACACCTAAGCAAAGCTTACAGTAGCACGCCCCTGAGAGGAGGAAAATGGAGTTGCCTTGGTTTTTCTCCCAATATTTTTTTTCCTGTTTTGCTACATCTATCTAAAAGATTAATTAAAAGAAGTTTTAATACAAGGCCAATCATTGCAGTTTTAACAACACAGTCATATGGAGAAAGATCTTTGAAGACATTTTTGAGATGAGTTCTCAGAAATCTGTTGTTTCTTACTTTCTGAAGAAATAACACTAGTGTTAAGCATCCTGAGCACTTTAGATTTTGTAGTAAAAATTATGTGACCTTAAATGGGTACCCTCACTGTATTAAAAAAGTTACAGCCTTTTCCTCAGGGGAGAGTCTTTTCATTCACATGCAATTACTCTTATACTTGTTTAGGTTACAGACTTAAAATGTTCACTGTGAAATCTGTATCAGCAAGGAAACCGTTCTGGATTCACTGAACAGACACTAGTAATCCCACACTGTAATATTGCTGTATCTGGCCAAAAATATTTCAGCTGGCAAGATCAATGAATAGCATTTAGGCTAGACATAACTTGAGACTTTTTAAAGTAATAAATTGTTATTGTGTTTTCTAGTAGAGAAATTCAGGTTTATTGTTAAAGAAAAATCTGATGTATTTCTTATGTTTCTTCAATAGAGACATTGGTCTATGTGTTTAAGTGTTTGTAAGCACTATTCCCTCTTCTGTTGTGGTATATCACTTAATTTTCTTTGCACTCGTTTGCTTCAGGACAATTCTCCTAAAAGAGCTGAATGAAATGCCTTGGTATAGCAGCTGCTGATATTTATACTTTAATAGCCTAAAAGATGCTTTCCACGCATTACCAGAGCTAGTGACAGGTCAGGGACTTGCCTTGCTTTTTGCTGCTTTCAAGAGCAGTCTAAGGCTGTCTCTAACCTGTCTCTTCCATTTTGTTGTATTTCTTACATTCCAGAAAGAATGTGTTCTATTTATTTATTTATCTACTTATTTATTTATTTTGCCATGAGCAGCAAGAAGCTCCCCTACATTCAAGATGAGTCTTGCATTTTGTGTCTGTACTGGCAAGTGGGGGTGGGGGGAAAAAGAAGCATTCATCATGGAAAGAAATAAAGTTTGGCCTTGAAGAAGATCTGTCTGTTTCACACTTCTCTCATGAACACTCCTTGAATGAAGAGTAATAGATCCACAAAACATTAATGGCCAGTCTGGGGGCTTTGTGTCCTCCCAGCCAAGCTGGCATGGAAAGGCTTGAAGCAGAAATAACTCAGAGCTGCTATTCTCTCTTCCTAGTGGAAAAAAGTTAATTCAGGTTTTGTGGCTGCTAAAGAGGAAGCCTGGATAGACATTTTGTACTGAAAGGAGACAAGAGAAGTATGTATAAAATTCTGTCTTGTATGGGCATATTTTTAAACTTCATTTTCTCAGCCTAAGCAAGAGTAGGAAGGAAAAAAAAGTGTGGTAAATAATATTTATGTTGTTCATTTCACACATTTCGGGGATAACCTTTACTTGAAACCAAGGAAGGAGCAGCATATGGCAAAAACTGTACTGATTTCCTTTGGCACTACTATATTGATATCCAATGTGTCTGTTTAAATAGCCACACTCCTTGTACCTGTATGTTTGTTGTAAAGAAATTCAATAATGAAATTTTTGTAATCAGTGTTTAGCACATCTTATGAAACAAAAGGTGCTTTAATGCAAATTGATTTTATACTCCACATAATGAGTTTCAAAGATATTAAGATACTAACAGTTGGAGGACTTCAATGAGATTTACTTGTCAGAGTTTCCTAAATTTCCCTTATCATGGCATGGACTGGCTCTAGAAACAGTTTAGAAAACCCTGCCTGGATAACACTGGGTTGTTTCTGGATTTTCTTTCTATTAACAGTCTGTGAATAAGAAACATGACTCTGAAGTAAAACAAAGTACTTTGAGAATCTCAGAGCATCCATTGTCACTATAAACTCTTAACTTTTAGGGTCTAGAACTGGGTTGCAGGTCTGGATTTAAACAGCATTTTAGTCATAAAAATGTACTTTTCCAGATGTTTATTATCACCTCAGGACTATGAAATGAAGTAGCAGAGGCTCTGTAAAGTCTCGCTTTTTGTTCATTTAAATGAGGAAGCTGATGGTCTCAATTGAGAGACAGTGTTAGTTCATTTTGCTAACTATAGGCTATGTAGCAAAGACAAATGCTGTAAACCTAGAAGGAATAAGGAAAGGAAAAAGAATACATAGCAGAGGTAGCTTTTGTTATTTATATATGGAAAATATGTCCATGGACATGATTGATGTTTATACTGTGATATGTCTCTTTGCTGCTGCTAAGAGCAGAGAATTGTCTTTGACCATAAGGGAACATCCAAATTTTTTTTCTATTTTTTTATTTCAATCATATTTCAAAGATTCGTTACACAATTCTAGGTAAGGTGTAACACAAAGAAATATATAATTACTTAATGCTGCAAATAGGAAATTAAAATGATGTGTTATGTGTGTCATCATCCTTTTAGAACTAAACATACAAAAGAAACTGTTGATCATATAAAGGTAACATCAGAAAACTAAACATAATTGTATCATGAATTGTTTGAAAGGAGGAAGAATGACTGGTGAATGGCTTCATCCAGAAAGTCTGTCACTTAGGCTAAAACAAATAAAAAAGAAACCCCCACTTCCCAAAACAACCAAACACAAATTGACACATCTTTTATTTTGCTATGCCTGAAATTGCTGACCAGGAGGCAGTGTGGTGACCTCTGCTCTCAGCCGTGATCATGGCATCAAAAAGTGTCATTGTGAGAAATTGGAAAAGCACAGAAATTCCATCAATGACTGAGTGGACACACACAATACAGGATGTGCTTGTTATGGAAAAAATTGATACAGTACTTATAAGATAAATGCAACAACAAAGCTGCCACCTGGTACCTTGCTTTTTCCAGTTTTATCTTTTTTTTTCTTTTTTTCTTCTTTTCAGATGATGTATACCTTCTAGTAACCAAAATTTGAACAATTTTAAACTCTGAAAAGAATATATATATGTATAGGCTAACACATATGAAGAAACTAGCTATATGTGCACTGCTAAGACAACGACTTGTGGGCTGCACTGGGGCTGTCCAGCACTATTGCTCATTTATTATTGGATAGTGTGCTGTAACAGCAACTTAATTTACAAAGAATAACATATCAGGGACAGCCAGTTGTGGTACTGACAGTGGTGCACAAAGATTTCATTTACAACATTAAAACACAGTATAAATTGTTCGTTTATTCCAGGAAAAAGGGTTGGATGACATATTCTTGTTTAGGATCACCTAAGAAAACCAAAGGGTTTTGAAATGGCATTTTAAAGTACACATTATGCTAATATTTGTCTTTAATTTGTGTTATACAGCCACAACATTTTTAGGTGTTAGCTGATATCCTATTCTTTTCATTATTCATGTCCTGAATGTTCTCTCTCAAAACTATAAATAAGTTTGTGGTAGTGGTCTTTAATGATAATTACACAAGACAGATGTTAAGTTTTTGAGACAGGATTGTGAAATATGCTTTTCTGAAGAATGAAAGTGTAACTTAAAGCACTCTAATCCCTGTTAGTAGTTTTCACTGCACCTCTACCTCTTATGGTCTGACACTACTTTGCTCTGTAACCTTGTCAGAAGTATAAGCTGACTTTCTTTTTTACTAGTAATGTATCTGAGGTATAGAAGTACATTAAAAACATATACATCTCAGAAGACTGCTAGATGAGTTCACTGGTGAAACTTTTGTTCTGTAGCTTAAACCAGTGTTTAAGGAGCATTGCCACAACTCTGTAGACTGGAACTCTCCAGTCACACAGAATACAGGAGAAGGAAATACTGAGGTCTACTTTTTGCAGATGTAGCTCAGGCCACTGTTGCTCTGGTTACTAGTAAAACCAAAGCGATTATAGCAGACTGAATATAGTGTATATAAGGAAAGTCCTTAAAGAAAGCATCAGAGCTTTTGATACCATGAATAATCTGTCTTATTTTATAGAACTGTATTACGCGGAAATACTTGGAGAACAGCATACCACACCATGTACATGAGACTGATTTGGGTCTTCAGTCATATTTACAGGTCATCACAATACAAGTGTGACTCACACATGGTATAGAAATGGCTTTGATTAACACAGTGTTGTGACAATAATCACGTTGTTCAGTTTCTAGATGGAAGACGAATCAGACAGGGTTTGTTATTATTTGATATGTTTAGTAGTATTAAAGAAATAGGAATACTTGCCAAAGGAGGCACCCTCCAGTCTGAGTAAGTGTACTGTAACATATGCTTTGCATTTGGATTCAGGATATCCAGTCTGTAATAACTTGATATATTAATAAATAATAAATCAGTAAATAATAAATTGATAAATATCAGCTTTATGTTCCTATTCAATTTACTTCTACTGTCTGTTGTCCTACACAATTGGTAGGGTCATGAAATTCTCTTGGTGGATAAGGTACAGTTTAACTTGTCAGATTTCTGAGAGGACATTAGTTGGAGGGGCATCTCCAAGGAATTTTCCGATCTTGTGAAGTCTGGTCTTGCAGAAATATTATTCCGTCTAAAGACAGGGAAAGGTTCCAACTGACTTGACTGATATTTTATTTCCAAATTGTTCCATTCAGGACTATATGATTACTAAAGATTACTTTCAGAGTAAAATACTTCTTATTGTAGATTACAGCATGGGAATTTGGCCTATATTCTTAATATTCCTCCCTTTTGATGGGAGGGAGGGAAAGGCCATAACAAGGGAAAACCTGACATCACCACTGTGATATTTCTTGTGGGAAATACTTTCTACAGATATTAATGTCTAAATGGTGAATCTAAAAAATTTCATTCTTCTACCCAAACTTTTCAGCATTTGAGTGAGATATGATTCTCTTTGTCATATTTTGGTGCATAACGTGACTTATTACACTCTTAAATAGCTACATAGTCTGCCTTCAGAGCTGTATTTCACTCACACCAGGTATTATGTCAGGTGATTCCAGAAGCAGTGAAATAAGAATTACTAGAAAAAAGCAGAAAGCTAGTCTGTTTCTCTGGGTTTTTTTCATAATCATGCACTAAATCTTTTTTGTCAGATATACAAGACAGCCATTGCTTGCATAGAAAAGCAGTGGAAGCTGAAATACACACTGGGAGAAGTGAGTGATAGTCATCCACTTTTATCACTCACTTGCTCTGTGACCTGAGGAACCCCCGTTCTGTACTTTTAATCTGCTGAATGAAAACCCTTTAACAGCTGATGACAGCTATTGTGCACTTCATACTTGCACTTAAACAGTGAGAAACGCAATACTTCCATTGTGGTTGTATGTTACGGATATGAGTATTATTACATATTTTGTATTAAATATTATATATTTTGTATTAAACAAAACAAAACAAAAACTTTAAAAAGCCTCTGAGTGAACTGGCAAGAACTGATTATATTGTAAAACTAAAGTTTTCCTGCAAACCAAATTTAACTGCACTGGGAAATTCCATCACAAGATTAAGTGATCCCTGAAAAGATAAAACTGGGATTAATCTGGGGTGAGCTAGTCAGATGGTTAGGCTGTAGCTTATTAAATTTGTCAAAGGACTAGAGATCAACATGTGATGTCACACTGGGAAATACAGCAGAACATGCAGTGTTGGAAGTAACAATTTATTCCCAAGTTTGTTGATATTTGCCTTTAAATAACATTGATTTTGAAGTGGGATAGTAGTTTTAGGACAGATATAACTTTACATTTCCCCCAGAGTTTCATATGCATAAATACCACCCCGCATGCCAGCCCAAATGTACGTTCATTTTTTAATAACACTGATTTTTTGCAAACACAAGTTTCTGGAGAGACTTGCATTGAAACTGAAAAATTTGGGATAAGGATATTCCCATTAGTGAGCAAAGAAATTCGGATACTGGAGTTTCTAGATTCTTGATGTGGATACTTGCTAGTATTGCTGGTGTAAACAGTTTGTCCGACATTGTCTTGTGTTACAGGTGGGTGTGTCAAATATCTGACTAACAGATCTTAGTGGCAAACAAACTAGGAAGCTTCTAAACAGGAAAGTACAAGCATCTGGGATAGGATAGGTCACCAGTATCCTTATAAGTGTGCAACTGCAATTCTCAACCTTTTCAAACTATGATTAGTCATCTAATTGTGCGTCCAAATTTAGTTGGTGCATTTTGCATGCATAATTAATTGATTTCCTGAAGATCTCTCCTAATTTTTAATTACTGCTGAAGCTAGCGTTAAATATGGAGTGAGCCAGTCTGCACACCAATTTCATTTAGAAACTGAATGCAGACAGCTTGTGACAAGCATGAGTATTCGTGGAATACAGAAACTGGCTGCTGTCTAGGCTGGGATATGTGAACTTGACCACAGGTTCAGGTTAATTCACTGTCTGACCGAAGCGAAGTCATTCAGTCTTAATTGGTTACTGAGTCATTGCTCAAATATTGGCATAGGAGGAAAACTTTTTACATTTAAAGAAACTCTTCTGATGCTCTTGCCGTTTACACCTGCAATTATATGAAAATGTAAAAGCATAATACAGAGTGACAGAAACTCTTATCCAATCTGATTCGGTGCTGAAATCAGAAACTGAATGATAGTGTATCATCTGCCTTGTTCTGGTGTATATTTCCATACCTTGTTACTCCGATGAAAACCTCTGCATGCAACAATTATCTGAGCAGCAACACCACTGTGACAAACAGGAGCTTTGCACAAGTAACGACTTAGTGATTTGGCCCCCTCTTTCCTCTAATCCATGCTGCTTTATGAATATGAGGAATTCTTCCCTTAGATGTACATCCCAAAGCTCCGCAGTTCAGTCAACATACACTGAAAACAGTAGTAGCACTAAACTGATGCTCTTTGTGAAAGAGTTTTGCATTTTGCTAACAAAAAGGTCACAAATTTGCTGAATATGTCCCTATTAGCAACACCCTATTTCACTCCCCTTTCTCCATCATCTAACAATGAATGCCTTTAATATTGGCTTTGCTGCTGTGTCCCAATTTTCATCTCAGTCTCTGCTCTGCTTCTGTAGAGCAAATCTTAACAAACCAAAAATGGAGGTCCTAGCTCCGTTTTCCTTTTGTTCTTTCTTGCCTTGTTAAGCCAAACTCAGTGTGCAAATTAACTTGAATATGCTTCACTAGCCTTCTCCAAAGCAAAGGGGTGGTGTTGATCAAACAGGAGATCACAGGAAATAATATTTTTCACTTGTATGGCTTCTTCCTTAACATCCCAAAGCACTTCACAAAGCTTGACTGTGATAAATCTCTTGCATTGTAGGGGCTACGGAGAAGGAATAACTGATCCTATCATCTGCAGGAGAGCTGTAGTTAAAGTTTAATTCATATAATTACCAAATGATTTACCTATATTGTATTTTCCCAAGACTGAGATTTCTGTATTGGGATGTATTCAAAACAGACTTTTCTGTTACATATTTTCTCACTACAATCAAACATGCATTTTATTTTATCGCTACTGTGGTGGTAGATATTATCAGTAGGGTCATAAAGGGGCTAGACAAATTCTTGTGCAACAGATCAATAAATGGACATTGATAGGACCAGTCTGGGGTGTCCTGCCTAGCTTTTCTAATGTAACAGGTACAGATGCTGGGTGAGTACAAAGGGAACAAAACACAGAAAGTGACCAAGCTCACGTGTTTAAATAGGGTTTCCTATTGCTACTGCCAGACACAGATATTTGGCCACACAGACTATTGGGCTGACCCAGTAAGGCATTTCCTCTGTTTTATGTATAGTTTCTTCCTGTTGATATGACCAGCACCAATCCTTCTGTTCTAAGGAAAAAATCTGACTTAGGTATTACAAAAAATATTAAAAGGAATTTTCTTTCCTTCTCCTTTCATGAATGTACCACATATGCTTGTCACTTAAACTTATCAAGTATTCTAACTTGACTTTTGTTTTTAAAGAAACTGTGAAGTGTTCAAACAAAAACTTCAGTAAAGGCTTACAGGTTTTGTTTTGTTGTGGTTTTTGTTTTTAAAACTACATCAGGTCTTTAAGTGAAAGAAAATCCCAATCTTTAAACTGAAGACTGATACTGTTTTTCAGGTGAATGCCTCATCATGGCTCAAAATTATTTTTGGTCATACAGATGTGGCTAGTAAGTTTTTCCTTCCACTCATCTCTTGTGTTGATCTATGTTCTTTTCACTCTGCACCTCACTTGGACACTCTCCTGTCTTTAAAGAAAATTATATCCGTTCACAGTTAACTATATGCTTCTAATAGAAGCCAACCTTTAAAAGAAATGGAGACCTCCTTTGAGCCACTTTTACCTTGTTCTTCAAACTGTAAAATCTCCTTTGTCCTTCCATGGAGTTTCAAAATTGCAGTAACAATTATTGATTATTGACATACTCTTCTATAATTCAACCCTCATTCATGTGCACACTATTATGCTATTCTTTTTGATCTTTATTTTGTTGAGTATTTACTGTATTCAGCTACCATATTTATGCATTGGTTTATAATTTAGCAGAAAATGTGCAGGGTGGTATATGCCCTCGTAACTCCAATGATGAAATATATACCATATAAAAAAGCAGTATCTTGTACTGATATTCCTCAGTCTTCCAGTATGACCAAGTATATTTACTATGTTTTTAGAATCTGCAGTGTCAATTCTAATCAACATAATAGTAAGACTGCTAATATATCTAGAGGATAACATAATAGTAGCTCCATCAGAAGAAGTTCTGTTAGTTCAAAGGCAATGTCTTATTCTATAAATGCCTTAAATAATAAAGAAATTGTTAAAAGTCAGTTTCCTTGTGTAAAAACCCAATAGTATGACATGATTTTTGTTGAACTTCCTAAATATTGCAGTAGAACTAACTTGGGAAAAGTTCATACTTGAAGTCAAACTTTGCCTGCAAGGTTTGAAAGTTTTTCCACATATCTAATAGATATAACTATACTAATTTCATCACTGGCTTTAGATACCTGACTTTAACTGGGTAAGAACAGGGACTTGTCCAGGTGTTTGATGTGACTGTGGGGTTTTATGCTGTAAACAATAAAGTTTGTCTTGCTGTCTGGTCTGACTTGCTCTCTTAAATTCCAGAGAAATTCTAGTGCCATTTTTCACACAAAATACAATTTTACACCCAGCAGTGTGTGGAATTTAAGTTGATTGGTCCATCTGGGCTTCCGCTCAGTGCAGTTATGAGATTTGGGATGTAGTTCTCTATGATGACCAAAGAAGGGATACTGAGTAAGAACCACCTTTCTTGTGCATACCTATCTTTGCTACAATTTTCAGATACACAACCCTTGTTCTGAATTTGCAGAGAATCCTTCTGGAATTAAATCACGTCTGACTGATGTTTCTGTCGCCATAAATACCATGCGATGTACAAAGTATAGAGACTTTAGCAATGTTTGCAGTTACAATTTTTTTGTGGTGTCTTCTAATTTCTGTTTCTAGCATACAAATCTATTAGTGTAACATCATGGAAATGTTACTGAAGGGAAGTTTAAGAAACGAATTGCAAGATTTTCTTAACAGCTACTGCTGATTACACAGCTTTGATTCTGCTAAATTAGAAGAGGATTATATGTCCTGCTAATAATCTTCATATGACATAGAACAGTAAGAACAGGGACCACAAGTGTTCATAATATTACTGACACATAAGATACAGCACCAAGTATATGTGTATATGTGTATATACATGCATATTTGTCTACACTTTTGCTTGTTCAATTCAGTAATAGATGGAACATCTTTACAGGCAAAATTTGCTTGTTCTTAACCTAGCATGTTAAGGAACTCAATTCTGATCTGCAAGCTCCTTGTGATAATGTAATATAACTAGGTTCAGTCTTGTCCTGAATAATGTTTTTCTTTACTTTTCACCATATTCTATTCATTATTTTGAGGGCTGGGCAATATCAAGCCAGCCTGTGCTGAAAAACCGTGACCAAGGGAGAACCCTCTGCTCTGAAGAGATAGCTTATAATGTAAATAGAGAAACAAAGAACATGTTCTATTATCAAATAATGGAATGACTCACAAAGTTAGTATTTATTTCAGAGGCATGCCCTTAAAGAAGCCATTTGACTTCACAAGGATGTTTCCATGTACTTAAGCTAATGTGTCAGAATGGAGAATTCACACTGACACGAAGTTGCTGGCAACTTTAGGTTGGTATTTCTGAATTAGGAATCAGAAACATGCTATGGATTCTGTAATCCAAACTGAAAAGTCAGCAGTTTATATTCTGATACAGCTGTAAGAGAGAATGGAAACTGTCTTGTGTTTGCTTTTAATTTCTGCACATTCTAAACATTAACAATGTCCCGTACACTCTATGTAATAGTGAAATCTTGCAGTAAATGAGATTCTTTCATCGGTGAAAAACATCTATATTTGTCAAACAACTTCTAAAAGCTTCTAAGAGTTATGATTAGAAATGCAAATATTTCAGAGTATTTTATTTTTAATATAGTGTAAATATTTTTACATACACACACAATTGTATACCTGGATGAAGATACACAAATAGTGCAACATTTTAGTTTTATGATGAAATATAGTATAACCCTCTGATAATGAGGGCCAAATAACTGGAATTTTATTTTGTCTCAGGGTTTTGGTGATATGCACTGTGCTTTCATCTGTAATGCCATGGGTACTACATAGATCAAAATTCTCAATATCTACTCATCTAAAAATGTCATTCATATTTGCTTCAAGACTAGGATTAGGTGATGAAATATGTTCATTGCTTAAATCTGGACTCCTGGGGCATTTAAAGAAGGACATCACAAAATTTCCCATGGGTATATTTTGGCAAAGAAAGCCTGCAGTATTGGAAACATATATTGAATGATAGTAACAGTCATGAACCTTCCTCTATGATTTCCTCAATTTTAAGTATGATGGCCAATTAGCAGAGACCAATCACCAAAATTAAAGAAACAAAAGAAAAAGTATGTTTCTACAGCAGAAGTCAGTGAAAGATGGTATTTTATGATTTTTGATATTCAATTCATGACAATCATTAGCCACAGCTGGGATCTACTGAATGGATGTGACCATGCTACTGTTTGATGCCCTTTGCCAATACTTTATCTGAGCTTTTGAAAAGTTCTCAGAAAGGAAAAGATTACAGCTGAAAACTAAAAGACAAAACTTGTTTTATGTGCTCAATAATTATAGAATTATCTTTGACTTCATTAGGTGAGCATTCCAGAGAAAAGACCTATGGATCTTGGGACATATTTAGTTTCAGTATCGCAAAACCCCTATCATTAATATTAGTTGATCATTATTGCTTTTATTTTTTATAAAATGAGTGATTCCCATGATAAAAGTTTTTTCAAAAGGTAAGAAAATATGCCTGGTGGAAAATCATTTATTATACCCAGAACATATGATAGTGCATTACAGATACTCATTTGTATATTCTCTCTTTTTTTTTTCTGTAAAGAATTATTATATATTTTTACAGTCACAACAAAAGAACAAGTGACAATATTTGAAGTGTTATAATTATTCATGACTTAGGAGGAAGAAAGCCCTCTTTCTCTTTCCACGTTCACAGGCCCTCCAAAGCATGTACCATTGAATGATCAAACATTCCAGTCATACTTAGGGAACAATTTAATGTGTGCTAAAGTCAGTGGGAATCTTTCCACTACTCTTCGCATTAGCCTGTTAGATCATAGAATTTTTAGGATAAGGATTGTCTTTTCATTAGGCACAAACCATGCAAAGCAAATATGATCTCAATCTTGATTACTTAGTACAGATACAATTATCATAGAAAATAGTAGTGGATTTTCTATGTAATGTGTCAATGTGTGGCCTATGTGAGGGAAAAAAAAAAGAAACAGTAATCCTTTAAAATATTTCCCTTTTTTCTTCCTGTTTTCGGTACTACGTGAAATCCCAGCCTCCTTTACACTAACTTGCCTTTGGTGATGGCTTTAATAGTGCCAAGACTTTTCCCAAATTATCAGTTTTACAGATAATACTGCATGATTCTATTTAAGGTAATCTGATACTATAACATTCTTCATTATTTGCTAATTGATTCTCATTGGCTACTTTCTAACAAATATTTGACTAAAGCACAATAAAATAAATGTTAAATATTGAAAGGTAGATGAAATTAGATAAAGTATTTTACAATACTTCAGATTTGCAAATAATCCATAGGTATCCTATAGATTGGAGTTTATTTACTGGCTAGCAGCAAATGCTTACCATAAGGTATATTGTTAGTTTTCTTTTTTTCTCCATACTCAGAAGTATAACCTATCAGAAGAATATGCCTTTTGCCTGGAAGTGTAGATATTTTTAGGTCAATTGATTCACATCTGTTGCTTACTGTGTGTTATGAGGTTAGTCAGCTACTGACAAATGTAACACAGATTCCAAATAAGATTATTTTTATATCACTGTTTACAAATCTGAGTTCTCAGCTGGGACTAGGGAGATTAGAAAGCACAAACCATTAAAAAAAAAAATCATGAAGATGTTTTAGCTTGTGGCAAATCAGCAAATCTCTTATCATCTTTGGTTATCTTGTCTGTGTTTTGAACAGAAAAGTTGCCTGAAATTACAGTAGAGACAAACAGTAGACAGGCATGGCACATCCATACCATGCACAATGTTCAATGTACAAATTGGATTTGGGTGCTAGCTGGATCCAGCTGGCCTCTAGCACAGCCTTAGGGCTTATGTCGTCTTCACTGACAGATGGAAATGCCCAGGGAGCTGCTCTGCCAGAAAGAATCACTCAGTGCCCACTGCTCAAGCCCCTTCCACCTCTGACATACCGTTACAACATCTGGAGTTGGCAAAAAGTCAATGTTTGCTTGCATCAAGATACTTCTGCCTGAAGATATCGTTCAATTCCTTTGCATTGCCAGACTGATGCAAGTTGTATTTTTGAGGGGCAAAGCCTGGATTCCAAACGATTTAAAACATGTCTGCAATAAGAATGTAATGCTCCCACAGCTAATAGAGTCAAGTCCAAAGGGACTTCCATAAATGGGAGTTTTTTGTCATATTCACTTACAGCCCAATGTGCAAAGGTAAACTGTTGTAAACTGTTGTTATAACAAAATTTGCCACTTATAATAGTGAGTGCTTGTCTCAGTTAACTGAAAAATGGTAAACTGAAAACTGAGAGGCAGATATGCTACCCGTTCTGTTGACCTTTCTATGGTATGGCAGCACCTCACAGATAGGCAGAACAGAGGCAGGCAATAACCTCTTGATTAATCAGATCTTGCAAGCCAGAACACTTAGAAACTGCCTTCTGAGTACACCTAAACAGCTGCTTGTATTGTTCAAATGTAGCAGCTGCTGTTTGAAAACTTGCTTCTTCCAAACCAAACTTGCAGGTGAACACACATTCTTTTCAATTTGCTGTGACCTTACCAAGTCACACCTCACTTTATGTAACTTCATGGCTTTAACTTGATAGGGTTTGATTATTTATTTATTTATTACTCCTGTAGGTACCTAAAAATCCAGCTATGCTGACTTTACTCTGCACGTTAAATGGGAGTAACGATGTAGTCTACTGAGAGCTAAGCCTCGGCTTTCTTTGGAGTCCTCTCAAATTGTTTGATGATAATACCCATTGCTGACATAGAGTGACACTACAGTATTACCTTATTCACTATTTTATCCCAAAGGTCAGCCCATGTGGATACACAGCAGCAACAGTCTCAATGCTAGCTGTTATGTCACATTTCAAGGAATCCAAGTTTAAGAAATTAGTTATGTAAATTATCGTCTTTAAAAATAGCCATCAAAAAAAGCAGGAAACAAGCTTTTTTAAAACATTGAACCAACAATTATTCAAAATATGTAGGAAAATTACATGCATACTCTGTTAACATTTGCCAGAATACAGCATTTCTTTCCCAGCTTGCTTGCTTGAATGACTTAGTTGAAGTAAAGAGGCAAACCACAATTTTTTCCACCTTTGGTGCACTTTCAGAGGTGGGTTACAAAGTGTTTTGTGAGTCATGTCAAATAGTGATAGAAATCCACCACCTCCACCTTGCTCTCTTGAGTCCAGTGAGTTATCAAGGGGTGCTGAGAGACAGTAACTGCATTTGATCATAGCAGGTTGTTTTCACTCACCCTGATGGCTGCATGGAATGACTGACAACCATATGAGGAATAATAAGTGTTAAATGGGGCAACGATATGTTGGGAGAAAGGAAAAGAGGAGCCATAAATCGCTCTTTTGTTAAAAATAAATTTGTAGGTGATGGTTGTGATAGTTGCTTACCACTTTCCAAAAGTGTTTTTACTGTAATCTTACGCAACTTCACTTCTGCCTGCTGCACCCACCTGTTGCCTCCCCTATTAAATACATGTAATAAGGGCTTCAACGTAGACACTGCCTTTTTTATGTGTTTGTACTAAGTCTCATGGGATGAAACTCTATAAATATAATTGTTAATACAAATAAGATAACAATTAATATTACAATTTTATTAATAGCATGAGGACAGGAAGGGCAGGTGATGACCAGTTAAGACTGTCATTAGGGGTGGCATTTTCACACAGGTCACCTTTTTTAACAGGATAATACAATGCAGCTTTTTTTTACAGTCATGTGGAGTACAGTCTGTGTTGTTGTTTGACAAAGAATTACAGGTTCTTTTTAGATTGTCTAGTCTTAGATATATCCTTCCCCCTCTCTTTCCCTGGCTGTCACATGTCACATATAAGACAAAGAAACTAAGCAAGCTTGACTTTTCATTACTTGGCTTGAATTTAACACAGCTTTTAAGTCAAAGCAAGCAGCAGAGCCATAAAGCTAATGTAACATTTGGTTAAATAAATGTGCTTAGTTACATTTGTTACATAGCCATATTAGTTTTAAACGTGTACTGTGATGGTGTCCAAAGACCCCTATCAAAGTTAGGACCTGAGTGGGGATAAATAAGAAAATATCTCTCCCAGTGAGTTTATATTCTAAATGTCACAAGAAGATGATGGCTGAGAAGGTTATGACCTATAAATAAATGAACATGATCATGACTGACACAGTTTTATTTATTAAGTATGTTTGTTGTTGCTGCTTTTCCCTAGATAACTCATCCTGAGGAATTATCTTACAAACTTGCTGAAAATAATTAGCAGAAAAAATATCCATGGCAGATGAGGCTTTGAAAGCTTTTGATAGATCCTGTCTAGGTCAGTGGAATATTTTGCCAATGAGGACTTTGATAGCGCTAATGGAAGTCCACCTGAGCCCCTACTGATGATAATACTACCAGCAGACACACTGATAAATTATAATGGGCACAGCAGCAGCAGCAGCCACTCCAGAAACATCCTTAAAGTGAATTTCCTTTAATGGCTGGGAAGACAAATGGCTCACATTTTATCATTGGATTTCTCTTCTTTCAGAAAATTGCCAATAAACTTCCTGTTCTTAGCTGAAGATTTGGCAGCGACTTGGACATAACAATTTTAACCCATTCAGTGGCTTTCATCTGTTTATTTGTGTCAGTTATTTGTTCAAGCTGTTCTTAAGCCAACCGATCTTATGTCTTTTCATATCTGAAATTAAGATAATTTGTTTTTTAAATGGCTCACAAACTGAAGTAGTGATTCTGAGGAGGTCAGACTCCTGTAAAGTTGTTATACAGAAGTGATTGCTTGTACTGTATCTAAATTCACAAGGTACTTCTCATTTAGATTTGGGAGTTTCTTGCTGGTCTCCCCAGACCTTCTCAGCATGAACAGCTTGTACCTAACTCTTCATAAACCCAGTCAGAACCCCAGAGCATTAACTGTGGGCACACAAAGAAATGTCACCAAATTTCTGTGGCTTAATGAGCTACCTCGCATTGGCTGAGCTTGTGTGCTCTGTTAGCACTCCGATTTTCTGTCACTTAGCAAACAGTTGCAACAGCCACAGTTTGAGACATTATTTCCTCATCCCAAGTTGTTTGCTCTTGTTCTGCTGCTGAAGACCATCCTTGCAGTCAGCATGGCATAACAACTCTCTTACAGGTTAAACTCCTATTCACTGCTCATTTAATCTAGTCTGTTGTCTCATACTAGGTGGTTAACACATATGCAAACTTTTCTTCTGCTGACTTAATTTCAGCGAATGATGATCTCTGGCAGAGGCATGGCACTAAAGTTGGAGCTAGTTTCACTAGTGCTTGTCTATAAATGCCTTTAGCTCTTTTAATTACCAAGTAAAATATATAATGCGGAACCTGTGTGAAGGAAATTGCCTCACATTTGGGACAGGCTAACAACATGCTGATGAACAGGTGGCTCAGCTGACAGGCAGAACATGACAGTGTTCTCATAGCTTGGGGATCTCACATTCAGGTCTGGTAAGTGGCTTGATTTATGCATACCCAGATCTTCTTATGAAAGTCACTGTCAGAGACATTAATGTTTCCAGAATTGCCTGGTCCCTACATAATAGCTCTTTTTGCTCAAGCATTCAGTGAGAGAAGTTAGGAGACTTGGATTCAATGCCTTCATCAGTCTGTGGAGTTTCAAAAATACATTCTCAAAAGACTGTAGTACAATAGAGGTTAGTTTAGGTAGAAAGCAATCACCACATTCCGGTTGAAACTGTACTTTGGGTAGCAAGAGAAACAGGATTATTTTGACCAGGAAAAGCATGAGTGATATAATCCAGTGAGAAGGGCATTTGGAAATAGATATCACTACCTACGACTGAGACCATCTTTTATGTAATTATTTGGCAAAGAGGAAAATAATTCCAACACTTCTGATCTTCTAATTGTCTCTGTAGTCCGAAAGCAGATTTTCTAACTTCCAAGAATGATTTTTGCCTTTTGAAGTTTGCAGCTATACTGTTCTTTTGAAGTCCACAGGTCCGTAAGCAACATCTTAGAGATGACCAGTTGTCAAAGGAGTTACCTGCGGAGCTATTATGTTTGGTTTTGAACATTCAGACCCTTAACATTGTGGCTGTAGATGAAACCTATGTTGCTGAAGAGAGCTGACTTATGAATGAATGTGAGCTGTGACATTAGCATTAGATATTTAGGGACTGCATTTCCTTTCTCTTTGCTTTCATTTAATAATTTCATTTAATTCTACTCTCCTTCCTGTGCTATTCAAGTGCAATTAAAGTTTAAGATGCACATACATACTGGTAAACTGGTTTTTGTTTCTTATATGGTGTTAGGCATATGCTTTTCTGTAATCCTTAAATTATGCTATAAATAATTCTTTTTAATATTAATAACGTATCAGTCTTCATAGCACTTTAAAACTAAAAAGGTTACACAGAGCTTGTGAGGTCTTACTCCAAGGCACTGTGTGTCTGTTTCTAATCTAAAATAGAATGGAAGCAGGGGTGGATACCTAGCCTCTGGTTAGCTCAATCTTTTATATCAATGAAAGTTAGAGACCACATTTGTCAAGATCAAATCAAGATTTCTATGGGTATGTAGGGCAAACTGCACTTTCAACGTTTATGTGAATGGTACATGGAATTCCACCGAAAGTATTAATCTGAATAAAAATCTAACCATATAAACTCTTAAAAAATATAGCACAGGGAATAAACATGGAATCATAGAATGGTTTGGGTTGGAAAGGACCTTAAATGTCATCTAGTTCCAACCCCCCTGCAGGGGGACATATTCCATCAGGTTGCTCAAAGCCCCTCCCAACCTGGCCTTGAACATTTCCAGGGAGAGGGCATCCACAACCTCTCTGGGCAACTTGTTCCAGCACCTTGCCACCCTCACAGTAAAGAATTTCTTCCTTATAGTTAATCTAAATCTATCCTCTTTCAGTTTAAAACCATTACCCCTTGTCCTATCACTACACTCCCTGATAAAGAGTCCCTCCCCATCTTTCCTGTAGGCCCCTTTTAAGTACTGGAAGGTTGCTGTAAGGTCTCTCTGGAGCCTTATCTTGTCTAGGATGAAAAACCCTAACTCTCAGCCTGTCCTCATAAGAGATGTGCTCCAGCCCACTCATCATCTTTGTGGCCCTACTCCGGACCCACTCGAGCAGATCCATGTCCTTATGTTGGGGGCTCCCAAGCTGCACACAGAACTCCAGGAGGGGTCTCATGAGCATGGAGTAGAGGGGCAGAATCACCTCCCTCGACCTGCTGGCCACACTTCTCTTGATGCAGCCCAGGTTACAGTTAGCTTTGTGGGCTGCAAGTGCACATTGCCGGCTCACACTGAGCTTCTTGTCAATGAACACCCTTAAGTCCTTCTCCGCAGGGCTGCTCTCAACCCATTCCTGGCCCAGCCTGTATTTCTGCTTGGGATTGACTCGACTCATGTGCATGACATTGCACTTGGCCTTGTTGAACTTCATGAGGTTTGCACAGGCCCATGTCTCAACCCTGTCAAGGCCCCCGTATGTGACTACATATTTAGGTTTATTATTGAAGACATGGTTTTGTCTGTCTACCTGTGGTAGGAGCTTTTCTAATGCTATTAATCATATTAACTACCGTGGCACTCAAGGAACCTGATTGCACTGTACCTGTATAGTGCCTAATTCAGAAGATATAAGGGTCCGTTCTCCAAAGATATAGACCTAAATGGCTATAGTGACACAGGCTGTGAGTGTGCATAGGGATTGTCTTGACTCACTATAGTTATAAATATCACCTCAGGCCTTGTGCTGTGTTGATTAGATGCTGTGGTTTCTGGGCAAACTGCATGGGTAGAACAAATTTTCAACTGTCCAGAATATATTGCGCAGAAATACACCGTATATCATTTTTGTATGATTCCAAACATGCAAAATGAAAATAACCATTAAATTAATTTCATGATTATTTGTGTCTGAGTGATATTTTGAAGATTAAAGACACTATTGTATAGAAATGATGCTATTGTGTTGTTGTCAGATATTGATCAGGAATTTGACTCCTTAATTAGGTCTAAAAGGAAGAACCTTGTTTTGAATGATCATGAATGCAAAGAGAGGGTATGCAAGAACAGGAGTCGGTTTCCAGTCCAGACAAGTACATTGATAGCTGAGGGAGGGTCTTCACACAACAAGTATTAACTTTTTTCATTATTATTTTCTTTTTCTTGTGCAAAAAATAAACCAAGGCAAAGCATGTGTGATATTAGTAAGGATCTCAATGAAAACATCAAATAATTGCAGGAAAAGTTTGCAAATGCTATCTATAGTGAAAAGTACCAATGACAACCAAACAGTTTTCCATACATGTTAGAAAACATCTATGCACTGTAAACTGATCTCTTTATAGAATGATAGTTGTATTAAAACTGAGAACATAGGTCACACTTTAAGATGAGAGAATGCATTTTTGTAAATCAGGGAAAAAATGTTGAAATCATGATTAATACCCAGGAACATGAGTTACCAGCTTACATAGAGGCCAAGACCAAATGTGGTCCTTGTGAAAATAAAAATGAGAGTTCTGAGTAAAATACTGCATTAATATGACTCCAATGACAATTCCATATCCTATTCCAGAGTTTACACTTTTAAAAGGATTTTGATAAATGGTGAAGGTTGAGAAAAGCCTTGCAAGGGTGAATCATAGTCTGGAAAGCCTGCCTTGTAGTAAGAGACTTAAAAAACAGAATCTAATTATTTCAACAATAAGAAGGTTAGAAGGTTGACTAATCATGATCTGTAAAGTTATGTAAGTTGAAAACCGAAGTTAATACTAACAGGCTCTTTAATTTAATAGACAAAGCCAAAGTGAAGTTCAATTTTGTAAGACTACAAGTCAGGAACATGATTTTGACAGTGAGAGTAATTATGTACTGGTAAAATTTACTCAGATGTTGTAGAATCTGCACAACGTGAAATATTTACCTTTTCTTTTAAAAAAAAGAAAAGTCCCATACTTAGTTCAACAGTAACTAGATGGCTTTATGAAACAAAAAAAAAAAAACAAACCAAAAAAAACCCCCAAACCCAACAAAAAAGCAAAATGATGAAGCACTTAGCCTAAATGATATGGAAGATCTCTGTAGATAATTATAATGGTCTCTTCTAGCTTTGACTTTACACAAGGAAGTCCAGAGCCCAGCAACTGCTTCCACTTTTCCAGGACTGAAACATTGGCTCTGTTAATGTCTGTACCCCCCTCATGGAGTTTAAGGTTGCATCTCAGAAGTTGTATAACTATTAATTCCTGTGTTTTGCTCTCTAAAAAAGACCTAAATGGGTGAAGTGGTTTTTCTGTGCTATTATCTGTGTGTACAACATTTGGGTTTGGACCTTTCTGAGAAGGAGAAAACACCACTAAAAGTTTTAGTTAAAAATGCTAAGGAGAATGAAATTAGAAAGTAACTAAAACATCAGGCATGTTATCATGACATTTTATCTTTGGAAAGCTCTAGTGAGTATTAGTTCTCACAGTTCACTACTGCGAAATTATCGTATTGGCCGTGCAGGTGGGACACTACAGTATATTTTTGATTTATCTGGCATGTAGCATAAACAGCAGTACAGTAGCATTTCATTTTACCATAAGTGAAAGATTCTGAATTGGAAAAAATATATGCGATTTTTCTGGGTGGTATTTTTGTTAATCTGTGTAATTTTCTGTGAAAATAGTTACAGATCAACTTTTTCTTTTATCAGAAATATATATATAGAAAATAAGAAGATAAGCCACGTTGGAAACAAATTTATTTCTTGAAATCTAGGAAACAGCATTTTGGGGCTACTCAACTATTAAACATTTACTGTTTCCCCCAGTTCTTAATTTTCTGCATCTTCATTTCAAAATCATCTCTGGATTTTTCCTGTTTACTTGGTGGACCTGGTGGACTCATTCTATTTCCTTTTAATTCCTTTCTGTTATGCAGTTTGGCATGAATGTCTTCTGCAGTTCTCATTTACTTGAAGTCTTACGAAGAACTATGCCTGCTGTGTATCATCACCCTTGTACCCAGCAAGTGAACTCATCCAGTGACCTGAGTAGGAGATTCGTCGTGGATTTCAGTCCACTGAAGATGAGCCTTTTGCTCCAGGAAGCTAGTGAAACATCCCATTCTAACCACATAAAGTATATTAGGACCATACTGGCTCATCCTTGAGTAAGAAAACCAAGCAGACAACAGGGAAGGGTAACGACTCAATTGCTTTTCATGCAATTGTATAAAGTCCTTCTTGTCCTGCTTCAAGTTTGCATTTTGAATATGAATTGTTTAAAATTCATAACTAACCAAACAAACAAAATCTGAGAGGCACTTTACTTTTTTTAGACAGTTATATTTTCTTGCTATTAATTCAAGCATCAGTATGCAACACACTATATCTGATTTCGAAATGAACTTGTGGAAATTTTACAGAGACTGGACGTGGGAGACCAAATCATGCCTCAGTTTGACTGACACAAAAAGAAGTTACATGGGATAGAACCCAGCAGAGTTTGGCCTGTCTTCAGTCAGACTATCATGTACTGTGATTTCTTTAGATTTCACTGTTTACAAGTAGAGTCAAGTTGGGTTAATACCAGAATACAATGCCTCCTTGTAAGAAGCGATGGTGTTACTTAGCAAGTGGCATTCTTCTCTCTGAATGATTGCTCCTGGAGTCCTACTTGCTGTTATAAATATGCAGTGGATTGCTGCAGATACCCTCCCAAACAAGCTACACCTTCCAATTGTACATTTAGCTTTTTGAAAGTTGTAAGAGGAGAAAAGTGCATTCTACTGTTCTGACCAAACACCTTTTACTTAAATCCTTTGATTGTATACTTGTGTAGAATCTTTGGAAAGTTTAGCTTTACTGCTGTGTTTGAGAATACTTCGGTCGTAGTTGCAAACATTAGTTGCAAACATTAGAGATGATCCTTTGGTAAACTATAATAAATTGCCTCCTGATATTACAACACAGGTGGGAAATCATTATTCAGATTAACTAGTGCATACTTTAATATCCTCCAAATTTATCTTGTAAAATGCATGACAAACTCATCAAAATAAAGACTGTCCTGCAAAATTTGGGACAGATGGCAGTGCAAGATGACATCTTTTCTAAATGTGTCAAAATGTTCGCTCAGTCAAGCAATATGATTGGTTGCACATTCTGGGTGCGTTATTAAAATAACAAAAGCAGTAAAATTCACTTGCATGAACACCTGCTGCTAGAGTCACTTAAAGTAAGTAAGGCAAAACATATAATTAATATAAAAATAATTATTTCACTGACAAATAAGTTAACAGTTTAATGTAGCTATTGTATTGCTTAAAACGTTTGAAATCAATGTATTACACCTGTACTTAGATTTACAACATTCAAAACCAAAACATGACTTCCTAAGAGAGTAGAAAGTATGCTTCATACTATATAACAAAACACTGTATAAGAACAGACACACAACAGGTCTACTGTTGTCTGCTAGATGATATCTTTAAATCTGACAGTATATGTTCCTTTACCACTTGAAACAGGAGAACATAGAAGTGCTTGATAAGCCTGATATCACAGCCAGAATTCAGATTAGAGAAAACAAAGCACTACCTGCTCTCTTCTGAGGATCTGTGGGGTGGTAGAAACAGAGCATCTAGAAAAGAAGAGATGATTTATTTATTTTTTTTCAGCATTGGAAAATGTCAAAGACTCAGTTTATGAAGTCTAATTTAAGTCTTGTGACAGAAATTCTCACTGAGGCATGGATATGTTTTTGTTTCAAATTACGGAAAGATCTTCAAGACCCCTTTATTTTGTTCTCTGCTTTGTTCTCAGAGAAGTCGGCCCATCCTCACCTGGTCTCAGTACAGGGTCTCACACTCTGGGTAACGTTAAGTGCTGTTATTAAACTGATCAAAGGAACATGCTGTGGAGTGAAACAAGGTGTATCTGTTGGAGGCCTGAGCGCACATTTGCTACACCACCCTCGGTCTGAAATGATAGCAGGAAGTGAACCAGAGACCCTGTGTTGTAGTACTTAGCAATAACCACAGGGCCCCTCTTCAGCCCTTACGCTTGACCTTCACAACAGTGGTTAGATATCTAAAATAGGGACATTAAATAACTGATCTGCTTATAAAAAAAAAAAAAAATCTCTTTAAAACGATCGGGCACTGGGCAAATGTCTACTTTGCTATTTTTGCATGGGAGGAAGGGGAACAGGCACAGAACGCTTCAGTAGCTGCTGTGCAATTACACTGTTAGCTCCACGTAAATGCATATGGGTGAATATGGTAACAACAGGCTGGTACGGTAGCAACTGCAGCTGTAAAGGGTTAACAAGGTCTGCACTTGCTGTATCGGATCACGGAGCAGGGAGAGCCACACTCTGAATTGTGTGATCCCCCCGGCACCCCCGCACCCCCAGCCCTACTCCCCCCCCGCAGGTCTAGTTCTCCGTGTGCCGGGCGCCCACCTGTTCCGCCCCAGAGGCCCCGGCCAGGCGCTGCCACCATCGCGCGGGGATGCGGCGCTCCCCGCCCGGGGCCGGGGATGGAGATACGGTTTCTGTAGCGATGGGGCCGGCTGCGGAGAGCTATTGGCTGCCGGCTTCGGAAATTTCATTCAGTTTGGTCCAATAGCAGGAGGAGAGCGCCTGGTACAGCCTGGACCTCTCCCCCCCCCCACCCCCCCCGCCCCCCGCCCCCCCCCGCTCTCTTCCCCCCCTCTGCCTCTCGCTCCCAGCTCGCCTTGCCTTGCGGATCAGTCTCTCCCCTGCTCGGTCTCTCTGCATAGGCAATCACAGCTCCCACTCGCAGACCCAACTCTCCCATCTCGCACTGCTTGCAATGAATTTTCTGCCTGAATGTAGGTCGCTTACAACCGAGAACACGAGTTTCCTTCAAAGCCAGTGTTGTTGTTTATCTTGTTGTTATTTTTAATTTTTTGCCGCCCCCCCCCCCCCCCCCCCCCCCGCCGTGGTCGTTGCATTCCTTTGGAGAAGCGAATCGCGTTGGATTCCAAAAAGGAGAGCAGGAACCGTGTGTGAATAACCCCCGCTGCATGGTAGCCCGAGAGGATTTTCTGAAAGAATCTGGCTGTGTATAAAAGACCCTTACGCTTCTGCAGCTATTCCAGTGTTAAGGTAGGAGTACTGGATTTACCGTTTGAGTGTTCATTTTAATTTTTTCTGTTGCTCCCCCCCCCCCCCCTTTTTTTTTTTTCGGCGAGGGTGGGGGAGAGAGGGAGAGGTGTTGCAGTTGGTACTCTGGCAAAGGGCGAGCAGTTTGCTGCAGTCGTCTGTGCTTTTACTTTTCCCATCATGATAAAGCGATACTTTCTTTCTGCTATCTCCACCATCATATGCGATCTCGTTGTCACATATGCATATTTATGCAAATTTTCTTTCTTTTTTATCCGCTTCGGTCTCGTCCCCTATATCCCCCTTGCACCATAATTTGTTTGGAGGCATTTTGCTGCAATCAGCTATTTGGAAAGGCTCTGGGGTTCTGTGTGAGATGTTTACAAAGTAGCTCTGCCTTACAGCCAAATAAACAGAAGAGTGTGGAGGAGAGGAGGGAAAAATATCTGCAGTACAGGCAGAGCGAGAAAGAAGCGAAGCCACAGTTTCCTGCAAGCGCGGAGAGGGGCAGGAGCGGTACCTCATGCTCTGTGTGCGCCTGTGGTCTTCAGGGGAACACAAAACCAACACGTAGGGTTTTAGTTCACCACTTCCCTCGCCACCACAACCACCAAAAAGCAAAAGGGGACGGGGGTGGGGGGGGAGAACAAGGGAGGCGGCTGTTCAGAGGAAATCTTGGCTCGTCTTGGATTCCGCGGTTCGCCCGCTTTGGCTTTAGCTATTCCGTGGTGGTGGTGGGGGGGTTTCCCGTGGGGTTTTTTTGGTGTTTTTTTTTTTTTTTTTTGGTCGGGTTTGGGGTTTTTTTTTCCTTCTTTTTCTTTCCTTTTCTGTGCTCGGGTAAATGCCCGCTTTTGCGGTGGGCATGGGTTTCCGCACGTGATGGAGCGGGGACCGGCACCGGGGAGAGCCAGCGTTCGCGGAGCGGTGGGGGGGGGGGGGGGGGGGGCAGCAAGAAAGAAAAGAAAAAAAAAGACACGCACCACCACCACTGCCCCCCCCCGCCCCCGCCCCAGCTCGACAGTAAATCGGCTTCTCTGCAAAGCTGGGGCGGGGGCGGGCGAGGCGGGGGCTGGCGGCGTGAGGCGCCCCGGCGGCCGCCGCGGCTCTGCCCCTTCCCCAGGGGAGAGGCCGCCGCCGGCCCCCAGCGCCCCTCGGTGCGGGGGGGGGCCCGCTGCAGCCGCCCTGAGGGACGCCCGTCAGACAGCGGCGGGGGGCAGCGCGGGCGCCGGCAGCCGCCGTTCAACCCACCCGCCCACCCAGACATTTCCGCGGGCGCGCAGGGTCGGGGCGAGCGGGGCGTGCCCCCGCGCCGCCGCTGCAGAGAGGCGCGGGGAGAAGTGGGCCGGAGCGGGTGTCCCGCCGCCGTGCCCTGAACGGGGCTAAGAATAGATGGCGGCGCGGCCGGGAAACTTGGCCGGTTCGGGCGCTCGGCGTGGGGCGGGGGACGGGGGGGCCGGACGGAGGGACTACGCGGGCGCGGCAACGGCGGCGCGCGGCCGCCAGGTGGCGATGCGGGCCCTTCCAGCCGCGCCGCGCGCCCCGCCGCGGGGCCGTCCCGCGCCCGGCGGCCGTGGGGGGCCCGGCCTCATGGGGCGGCGGGAGCCCGGCGGGCCGGCAGCGGCTGCGCGGGGAAGGTCCGTCTTTATTTTGATCTTCTCTTAATGCGGTTGGAGGTGGGAGTGAGAGCGCGGAGGCAGGGGCGCGGGACGCCGTCCGAGGCAGAGCGGGCTGCGGAGGAGCAATCCGGCGCCCGGCCGGGCGGAGCGGGACCGGGGGTCCGGCCTGGCCGCGGCCGCGGCGGTGCGGGGCGCGGAGCCGGGGCACGGCCGTTTGCACCGGGGTGCAAGGTGCCCGCCTTCAGCTGTTTGCATCCGTCGGCTTTGGGGAGGCGCTGCTTGTCCTAAGGATGGCAGGAACGCGTATGCAAGTTCAGGTGTTTCGTATTTAAAACCAAACCACCACCAAAAATAAAAAAAAAAAAGAAAAAACTGCCCTTTAGCCATGTGTTGAAAAAGAGCTCTTTAGCCATCAGTGTTGAAAGCAAACGCCTGTAAAATTCTAGACCGAATTTTGTTTTTAAACGATTAACAATGTTAAGGTCGTCTATGCATATACTTAGAAGTAGGATTAACTGGATGAATTCACAAGCAGTTACACCAAAATGGAAATCTCCAATATTTTTCTCCTCCTAGAACATAACTGCTAATTTTGGTACATAAATGGAAGGGCAATAGTTCACATCCCATGGGACACAATTTAAGTTTATTAATTGTTAGGTGTGTAAATCCTCTATTGGCATTAGCAAAAGAAAGTATTTTTCTGTAGCCCTAAGAAAAGAAGTCATTATTTCCAATTTAATTATTTCCAATTATTTCCAATTTTAAATCCTAGATAAGAACACAACTTTGCTTTGTGGAAGTGGGTTGATTCCGTATGTCAAGTGAACCCTGCATTTTATTTTCATTTTACTTACAAAATATGCATTTGATATTATATTAATAATCACCTATGTAGACTTCTATATAGGTAGCAGCTATATAGATATGCATTAAGGCAGGACATTTCAAATATTTTCTTGTACTGCTGAGTAGAGGGTTGCATGTATTGTCTTATGAATCATATTCCAATGAATCATTAAAGACTTAAGAATATGAAAACATGCCATGCAGTTTCTGGTAACTCAAAACAGTGAGATCTATGATGGCATGTACTTTTCAAAATTAAATTTAATTTTGACCTACTCATTTTTATAGTCTTGAAATTATTACCCCTTAGTGTATAAATACAGCTGCTATTGCTCGCTCTCTTCTCTATTCATATGCCTGTATATTGTATAGATGCAATTATTGTTAGTATGCTGTGTGCAAGTACAACCTATTAAGCTGTACCAGATACTAAAACTGAAATTCAGTTTGGCATCTGAAGTGCCTTGGTCCCCGAGAGGATTCTAATTCAAAGTTAATTTAAACCCTTTTTTTATATTGGATTTAATGACCCTTAGGTTTGGTCTGTACTGGAAAACATTTGTGTAGACAAGAAAATACATTTTTATCCTTCTGCATTTCTGGAGGGAGTGATTATTTGCCTAGTATTGTTTTAAAATGCAGTGCTATATCACACACATGTAGACTGTAAATTCAGAAATTCCTGATGTTTTTTCTTGATCGGTAATGTGGTCAGTAATGAAGTGTCATTTCTTTAAATGGCCTTTAAAAGGCATCACAATGCAAGCAAACAAAAGACTCATATTGTGAATGAAACGGGCCAACTAGATTAAATTAGGACAAGTGACAAAACCGGTAGGTT
This sequence comes from Strix uralensis, assembly GCF_047716275.1. Taxonomy (NCBI): domain Eukaryota; kingdom Metazoa; phylum Chordata; class Aves; order Strigiformes; family Strigidae; genus Strix; species Strix uralensis. The sequence goes on from NC_133973.1 coordinate 58,464,787, forward strand.
TGCTGGAGATGCCGTGCTATCTTTTCTATTTTTTATTCTTACAAAGACTTTATCTTTTTAGCAGATCCCATGCTCTTGGGCAGATCATTCACCTGACAATTTTTACATCCGATAAAAATGTCAATCTTTATAGACATCCTTCAGCTGGAGACCTGTCATGTAGAGATTAAGGCAAAAGGCAGAAAGAAAAGCTGTTTAACTGAAGCTTTTTATTAGAGATATCGTACAGAAACGAGGATTTGTTTGGCTTGTTTTAAACAAAAGAGTGATTCAAGGAACATTTACTGACTGCTGCATAGAGGTTTGCACATTTGTTTTTGACAGGTTCTCAATACAGCCTCCTCTTGGCCTTTCAAACATACATGCTGCTATTTGATGGCTGAATCACATAGTGTAAAGAACAGCTCCACCTGGGTAGGACAGGAATAAGCATCATGCTATAACCAGCATATAATTTAGTCATTCTGTCAGTTGAAGACTTGTCATCGAGATTCAAGAGCTCTTCTGCATGAGTAAGATTGGTTAGCTATGTGCACTGAATTATAAGACTGCGAGTCTTTAAAAAAAAAAATTAATAAAACCAAAGCATAAACATGAGCTGCACAAATCAATGTAAGTCTGTTATGTCCAACAGCAGCTATCCTCTGTCACAGTTCAACTCAGGTGCTCTCAAGCAATGTTTGTAAAGCATTTATGCTGTGAGTCATTTCGATCCTCACACCTGACAGGGTTATGTACTCAACTCTGTCACCTTTTAATAGTTCTCTACTTCGCATTGTATTTGTTTTAGTAGTCCCCAGATTAGATTTGAAAGGGGAAAAAAAAAAAAGCGTACCAATAAAAAAACCCCAAACACCAAAGAAAAAAAACACCTTGCTGTCTAGTGGAGGAAAAACAAGTTTTATTGACAATAATCTTGGAAAATTATTTGCAATGAGATAGGACACAGCGATAATCAACTTTGCACAACTTGAAAATGGATATAAGGGTAGAGAAGAGAAAATTTATGGTCAGTTTGTAGTCGTTGAATTTAAAAGGGAGGAAGTTATTCTGGAGATGTTACAGGCAAACTCGTCCTTCTTTAACCCATGTAAACTAATGGGGATAAATTTTGACATTAAAAATAAGCTGTATATGAAGCAGGGTTACTTTATGGCTTTCATGCATAGTTCTCATGAGGATCTGAACAGAAGCAGCCCTTGTAGAACACTGGCTTTTCCCAAGATCTGCAGCGGGGCTTTACCAGTGGCACCACTAATTCAAACTAAATGCATGACCACAACTTGGAATGATCCCTAGCCAGGAATGCTCAGATTTGTACTGTAATAATCTAAAAATAAATCGTAGTCACTGATGTCACAATGTATGATTCTTTTCTTTTGGCTGTCTTCTGTACTGAGCCCACACACCACTCAGTGTCATAGGACGTATTTCGGTAAGTGTATGCCACTGACTAGCTTCACTAGAGGGTTAGGACTTTCCATGCTTGTCTTTCTTCTGATATTTATGTGCTCAGTGAGATTTGCAACTTGATGGAGAGGCTGAGCCTTCCAATAGAGGTAAGCTTTGAGAATGAAGGGCACTCTTACTAGAAAAAAACATTTGAAACAGTATCACAGCGGACTGATTCACTCTGAAAACTAGAGGAGTACATAGCTGTCATAATTTAACGTTCTTCAAATAACTTCCTTTAAAAGAATTCTTTTTCATTGCTTATAGAGGGACTGTTTTTAAATATTGCACAGACTGAGGCAGAATCTTAGTAAAGAATGATTCTTTTATTAGGATATAATGTTTTCATAATGTAACTATGTAAGACATTTGTAGACTAAAATGTTTGGGTTTCTTCCTAGATTAGCAGTCAATTATAGCTAATTCTGCAGTGGCTGTTATTATTTCATATACAGACTGAATTAGCTCATTTTTATTTACTTGTATACAATTTCTTTTTTTTTACATAAATAAAACAATAATTTTGAGATTTAGTTACACAAATCATTGAGACTAAGCCAGTTCAATATTTCACCATAATGGGTGACAGATGAAATAGTAGTGGCATAATTTGATGTTAGCAAACTTCCATCTAACAGTATCTTTCAGATCTGCATCTGTTGAATGCATTAGACAAAAATATATAGCCTACTGCTTCTCAAGTGCTTCTCAGAGGTAAGACCTTTCTTTTGTCCTCCAAGTGGAGGTAGTCACTGTCGTTTAGTAGTCAGTTGTCTAGTACGGCCAGAAGTGGAAGAGGACAATCATGAATAGGATTTCTGTTCCAAGGTGTTGCTTGAAGTGGTTTAAGTGGCTTGATTATTTTGCAAATGCCTATTGCTGTACTGTCTAGGTCGGTTGTAGGCCCAGCACAGCCCTGGAAGGAACAGATTTTCAAACTTTTGGGACCGTGCTCTGTAGTGTTGCTGTCAAGTTAATGGTCTTTCCAAGTCAGACTGACCAGCTATGTTGATCAGTGCCATCATGTGGTGATCTTGTGATATTGTTGCCAGACATCTCTGGGTTGGTGATCAAGCTTCTTTATATTTTAAAGTCAGTTTGGACCCTTAGTGAAAAAATAGATTAATGGGAACAAGTCTTCTTTCAAAAAAACTGTTTAGAAATACTATGGAGAGGGCTCAAATATATTAGTTATATTTTCTGTTAACAGGATTTCTTTTATGCTTTTGAACTCTGGTGGAAAGTAAGTGGACGAACTTCAATAACTCTTCTGTCCTATTTGTTCTATTCCAATAAATTGCATTATATGTCATACTTTTGACTTCTGATATATAAAAGACCTACTTCCTATCCACCCAAATGTAATAAAACAAGAGCAAAGCTGATAGACTCATTTTGAAATAAAGAGTTTGGAATGGAACCAGATTCTTACTTTTTATTTCTATATCTTCATTTTGTACTGACTTTTGTAGTCCTGATTTTATACCTAATTTTTAAGATCTCTATAAATCTTAAGCTTGCAAAGTAGATGTGCTAGCCAGTTTTTCTTCTGTTAAATAAAGTTGTTTGCAGACACTGCAGAACTCTGCTATTAAAAAGAGCAGGCAATTGCTCAAAATTTATCAATAGCATACTTATACATCTGAAATTTCTTTTCCTGAAAATAAATAAAATATTTTTTCCTTTCTACTGTTTTCCTTACTTTACACCACCAAAACATATCACTTATCCATGAAATATCTCTTTCAAGCACTCGGGCATATACAGAACAAGTTACCTGAAAATTATATAGGGAATGCATTTATGCTTTGAGATATGATTCTACCTTTTCTGATCTACTGTGAACAATTTCCAGATCTGTCTTTGCAAATAAAGAAAGTTAGTATATTATTTGTAGGGGACCATATAAGATATATGCTGTCTAACATACAATAATTTTTTACTTATTTTCTTATTGGATGGGGCATAAACCATTAATATTAACAGACTTGTGTAATAGGACCGAGATTAACAGACCGTTGACAGATTAGTGTCATGGGACCAGGTCTTGTTGGATTCAGTGCAATGATTCCTTTTAATTTCAAAAGGCTTTTGGTCAGGTCCTATGAGTGATAGCATTTGGACAGAATTATATGGAGTATTTGCATAGAACTGGCAATGTCATGCAGCTTAAAAGTTTTCTCCCAACTTCATGTTAAATTCTGCTAATGGAATTGACTTCAAACATTTGTTTGAAAAGTAAAAAAGAAAGCAGTAGGTTCTGGAAAATAATGAATCTCCATCCCTTCCTTGAAGAGCTTGTTACAGGTGTGGATGATTATGCACACTAGAAAAGTATCCTAGATGATATAGGAGCATGTACTGTCTCAATTCATGTTCTGTTGATGACAGTGTTTATAAAGACAAATAGTTGTACAGACTTGTTACTATCTGGGATTTCTTCCTGAAGTTTCTTGGATTTGCCTTTCAACAGAAGCTGGGTATGTGTTAGTAACCAAAGCGATGGAGTACACACATCCAGTTTGTACACCTTTCCATCCCGTTGTCTCATTAGCTGTGGTTGTGCTGAAGAGACAGTTTTTGCCTTATCTCCAAACTAGCTTTGAAGTACTGTTATGTTATCTCCCTGGATGTTCAGTTGTATTGGTTTTGGATCACAGATTTCAATATTATTTTATAGGCAATTGTGACAAGGGAAAAATCCTCTCCTGGATTCCAGAGGAATTGTGGAAGAAGAGATGAAGCCCATGTGAATCTTTGGTTCATCTGCTATTACCGAAACTCTCTGAAGTTTGTTAAGTAATAGGACTGTATCTGGATTTCATGCAATGTCTCAGGCAAATAAAGAAAAAAGATACCAGCAACAACCAGAGGAAGCAGATAGTGAGTTACTGCCATATGAAATGTACCCTTCACCCAAACTTTAGAGCAGATGGTTCAGTGCGGTACTTCAGGACAACATTCATCAGTCAGAGTGCTGCTTCTCAGTCCAGCACATAGTCACTGATTTGTTGGCTGGAGTCTCCCAAGTCAAACATACCTCTTATCACTAATGTAAATATTATAATGTCTGCCTGTTGCATTTTACATCATCTACATGAAAGCAAGATAAGTTCACAGTACACAATGGCGTGAGGGGAAGTAGAACTTCCTGCAAGTTATGCACAGCTGGACAGATGAGCTGTGGTGCCTGAGGCTGTGAATTTGTATTAGTAGAGCCATCAGCAGGTCTGCTGCCTGCATTAGAGATGTTCAGTGTGTGTAGTTTCCAACATGCAGGTGGTGAATTACGGGACAGATGATGTAGATCCATTGTTTCTGGCTGATTAAATAATAGCAGTTGGCATAACTGGAAGTTAATTGTGGAGCTGAAAGAGATCTCCTTAGGGAAGAGCTAGCATATTAATTTCATGCTTATTGTGATAATACTTTGCTTTAGTTCAGGTGCACAAGTTACAGTGCAGGATAGGTGGACTTGGTTCAATCTAAACAGATTAGCAGTTATTAAGAAAATACATTACTTGGATCTTACATTTGTTATGTCTTTTACTCAAGATCTTGTAGCTGAACTGTGTTTGAATTAAGGTTTTTGAAGATAAATGATTAGTGTTTATATTGGTTTGATGTCATCTCTCTGTAAAGATAATGTTTCAGATATGGTGCCTTAGGAATTTGATAATGCAGGCCAGCTGGTACTTATAGGTAAGGAACAGAGTAAATTAGAAGGGCCAGTAAATTTTTATACTACTAGATACTGAAAGGCATGCTGCACTGATTTGTCTGCCCTGATCTGGTACAGAGCTGAGATGTTACTGAAATGTAGTGGGTTAATGGTGCAGTTAGCATGTACCATTATCTTATATTGAGTTGTTATGGTCATGGAGTGGCATACAAGCACAAGCAAAAGTAATTCCCCACTAGAAGAGGAAGAGCTAGCCTGTCTTCATTTGCACTATAGTGTAGAAAATATATATTTCTCCTTGGAATTGTCAGTCTATATTTTCCTTTCCCTATCTGCTTTGGAAATAAGATGTTCTAGTGAACTGTCCTCCTGCCCAGATCTGCCCTGTCTAAGAGTTTTGGCTTCAGAAAACTGCAATTAAAACATGTAAATAGGATCTTTCTTTTTCTCTATTTCTGCCTTCCCTGCAGGTTTTTTTGTTTGTCTGTTTTTTCTTTCCTGTAACTTTGTAATTTGTCTTAGCATCCTGGATCCTGTGAAGTGCTTTCTTCCATTCATGACTTATTAAAGGTGTAATATTGGTCAATATGATGATGATGATAGCTAAAGCAAAAACCCCATTATCCCTTGGGTGATTTCCATTAGCAGTTCTGTTATGCTGAATTTGGGTGACTTTTTGTAAAGGATTTCTTGTTCTGGCAATAGAAATTATAGTAGGAATGTAGAAGTTATATTATCAGTGCTGTAGAAAGGACAGGAGATGGGAGTCGACAGTGGTAGTGCGTTGATTTCTCTTAGCTAATAGCTAGATAAGAATGGAAAGCTAAATAAATCTTGCATTTGGTATATCAGTAAATGATCACTGGACCATAACACTTCACATAAACATCCTTCTGTGGTAGATTTCAGTTTCTGTTTGCCCCTGGAGAGTTGCCATTTGGTTAGGCTTCATACTTCACTGCTTTCTGAAACCAGTTAGAGCTAGTTTATTCAAGAGGAACCAAAACACGTAAAGTTGGAGGAGATACTGTCTGCAGCCAGAGGTGTCAACAAGAATGATGGAGAGATGGTCCGGTTCCATTTTGGAAGAAAATTCATGGGTTTCTCAACAGCAATGTAAGACCACTTTTAACTCTTAAGGCCTGAAAGCTAAGCACTGAGCATAATTATGTCTAAGATGAGGACACTGCATATTCCAGTTCTTACCTTTTCCTCTGTGCAAGATGATTCTTCTTAAATGGCTCCTCCTTCTCTTATTCAGCATCCCTAACTTGTTGTGGTTTTTTCCATCTCCTACTTCTCATCACCCATCCTAGTCAGAGACTGTAAACAGGCAATGAGTTGCAGATAAATTACCAGTTTCAAAGGAAGGTTAACATGATTAGCTTTCACAGAAAAAGAATAATAATGGAGAAGAGTGAGTGGGATGAGGTAAGAAGTCAGTTGCAGTTTTGGCAGAGTCTCAAATACAGGGTGCTTGCTAAAGAAACAATATGATAATGTAAGAAAAAGGAATGTGGGGATGACACATAGGGATGGTAAACATACTAGAGCATAGAGAGTAGAGTAGTAAGAGGACTGGCAGTTCAAATACGGGACTCTAGAGATCTCACATATGTGTCAAGACAGACTTAGAAGAGAAGGCGATGCTTTTGGACATGAGAGTTTGGTTTAGTCTGAGAGGGTGCAATATATTGGAAGTAAGTTCACCATATGGATCAAGGTAAAATATGATTCTTAGTTTTATCATCACTCTGTAGGAATGTAGGTTGCACTCTTTGAAATTGAGTGTGTTTTCTTCTGAATAATCTTTTAAAGTATTTTTTATCCAAATAAAGCATTTATTAAAATATCACAATTTCATTTTAAGGAAACCATATCCAGTGGTATCATCACAGAATACATTTCTGTTTAGGATTTTTCAGGTTTTTTTATCCCATTTTTCCCAAGAATCATAATAAATCTTCTTTTCTGTTTCATTTCAAACACACTGATTTTTTGGGGTGTTGGGTTTTTTTTTTTTTTTTTTAGTTTGTTGGGCTTGGTTGTTTTTTTCCCAGTATGGCAATTTTTACTATTAACTTACAGTTCCTCAGAGAAATTAGTCTTGGAGAGAAGTGCATGAAAAATGTGGAGAAATTTATCTGGGATTATATAAAGGCAGGCTTAACAAACTATGTGGGTTTTGATGGTTCTGTCACTGGTACATGGGAGGATTAAAAAAAAATTAGAGTAAAATGCATCTTCATCCTACTCATATACATCACTCAAAGATGTTAATGTAATAGTTGATGAAAAATCTGTGCAGGGGATGTTGCACCATTACTTCATATCTATGTTATATTCCATAGTTACAAATCTTTTCTCTGATCACTTTTTAAAACAAAATAGAACTGATGTACCTCTGCCTAGCCCAAAATGTCATCATTTAAAATAGTAGATCTTTGGCGAGAAATAAAGCAGCCAGAAGAAATCAGTTCTTCCTCAGAGTATGCAGAGTACTAGCCTTCCTTCCATGTCCTTAATAAACAAGCTTCCCCTATACACATAGATGGACATAATGCATGCATCATCACTTTTAAGTGCCATTTTTCTTCACTTGCCCTGAGCTGTGTATTTAAAAGATTACAAGCATGACTAAGATCTCACTAACACTGTTTTACGTTGGTTTATACCATTGTCTTCAGTGGCACTGTGCCTAATATTTGAGTGCTTAGAAGTATTAATTTAGTGCTTAAAAAAAAGATTGTCAGGTTCCAGGATTTTTCTCCTCCATTTGCAGCTAACATCTCATCTTTTAATGTATTAATTTGGCAGAGGTCTCTTTTCAGCTAAGAACTTGTTCTCTGTGGAGTAAATTGTTTACCTGCCAGCCATATATGTTTGCCCTAGTGAATGTGAGCAAAATAGACCATCACAAATTTATGTGACTGCATTAACTTGACACTGACTCTGAAAAGTTAAGACAAGGATAGAGGTGAATGACAGGAGGTAGTGAAAATGAGGGTCTTGAACATGACACCCATTTTACTATGTGTAAATAGGTTTAGAATTTAAGCAAGTGATCTTTAGAGACAGAATTATCTTTTAAATTTGTCTCCTTCAGATGATTCTTGTTAAGCAGGAGGATTTTGTTTTATCAGAATTTAACATCAGGTGGAAATGTTTCAAAGTCTGAATCCAAGCTAACTTCTAGTATGTGCTTAGATTTTGTGTTTAGACAGGTAGAGATTTCATATACAGGAAGATGAAAAATCAAACAGAGGAGGAAAAAAAAATCCACTACAGCCTACTTTATTACCTTATACCAATTTCTTTTCCTGCTCTGACATGTACCAGGATTGATTATTTATGGTACATACTTTCTATGAATAAATAAGCACGGAATTTTATGTAAGGAGATATCTCAGCCCAGAAATAGTTTTCTAGAGAAGATTGATAAAAAGTTTGGTTGAAGAACTCAATTTTTTGTAGAACAATATTTTGTCTTTATTTGCAAAAAAAAAGAACATTTTTCCACAAAAAAAAATTAGATAGAATAGATTAGAAAAAGATAAAGAATCTAGACTTTGTCTAGACTGTTACATGCTTTCCAGAGTCTTTCATATATCTGTGAGAATAGGGTTTTTTTTGGGGGGGGAGAGGAGCAAAGTAATTAATTTCTTGTTGGTTTTTTGTTTGTTTAGTTTTGATTTGGCTTATGTTCTGTAGGAGGGGAAATGATTTTCAGGTATCTAGACTGAGAAAACCCCAAACCTGAAACACTACTCAATCCTGCTTCAGAAGTGCACAAGATGGCCACTTTGGGAAGGAGAGGAGGTGCTGAGAATGTGAGCCTTGCCCAAGTAAAGAATCAGGATATAGCTCCAGCACTCAGACTGGGAAATGCTTCTGGATTCTCTGATCTGGATGTAACTAAAGTCATATCAAGGGGTCACTATCCACCATGATTTTGAAGGTAGTAAATTGACTTCAGCTCTTTTCTTTTGACTGGCTGGCAGCCTAGAGACATTGGAAAGAATTCTCATTCTAGGTTTTCACAAGTATTGTAAACAAAGGGTGTTGGGACAGGCTTACGTACATGGAGTTTTATTAGTGTGGTCTAATGATGAATGTTACTTTATGCAGAAAATACAAGAAAAATATGAACTGAACGGGAGAGAGGAAAGAGGCAGACTGTACCCAGTGGCAGGCCAGGAAAAGCAGTGGCAATAGTCGGGGAGTCCCTGATGAGCACCTTTTTCTGCGTTTTTTCTCTGGTGCAGCAGGTGGAAATAATTAAGATGTCAAGGTTGATGATTTTTTTTTGCCATGCTTCTCCCCTCTCACAGTATACTCAAGACCATGTGAAAATTCCCACTGGTTATTTTGATTCTTGATGCTATCAGTGCTGATTGGAGTACAGTAATTTTTAGGTTTAAGTGTTGCACATTGGTTATTAAACTCTATTATTGGACAATTTTTACTAAGTATTTTAATGGCTATTATCTATATTTGGTTTTCTCTATTATAAACGGAAATCTACAAAACAAAAGTTAAGGAAAGATGATGCGGGAGGGTGGGCAAAAGAGGGACCATTCTCACTGTAGTGGCAGTTGTTTTCATGAGTGCCTACCATAGCAAAACTATTGGGATTTGCAGTTGCAAGACTGTGAGAATAACAACATAAGACCTAGAGTTTGAGAACATCAAGGGGAAAGAAAAATACTTCTGTGGAGGCTCTGGAAAACACTGCCTCAGTGGCTTAGGGGAAAGCTTATAGAGCTGTGAAGTGCAGACCTTTGGTATTACTAAGGCTGAGGTGCTAGCATACTCAAGGCAAAACATACCTTAACAGTATTCAGGAATCAAAAATTCCTATTAGATCAATTAAGCTTAATGTCAGAGATATGAAAATTAGGATCATGTAGACATAGCTTAGAACTTTCTCCTAAATATGGCCTTTTCCTCAAAAAGGGAGAATAGCGAGAATTCCAAGGGTCTTTTTGTTTGGTTAGCTTGCTCTAGGTAAAGGCATAGCATAACAGTATAATACCTTTATTTTTAAACTATTTAGTGATCTGTCAAGACAAAAAAGTTAATTTACCTTTTTGCTATAGTCATATAACTAGAATCAGCACTTGTTTGTACACTGTTTCAAAGTATAAGGTGACTTTGTATCCCCTTATAACTTCTGGTATTTCATAATGTATCCTTTGGAAGGGAGGGTACCCTCTTCCTAAGACTATATCATTTATCAAACAATTGCCACGGTACATTTAGATGCACTATGACTTTGTAAATTACCACACGAATTGCCTGATATCCACATTACCCGATGCCTCAAGGTATTCTAAAATACAAAATCTAGCCACAGGCATTAACAACACATACAGTGATTGCTGTCATATCTTGGTGCTATTCCCAGAAATGCCACATTCAGAAAGCTGTACTTTGAGGAACGGTGTTGCAGGATCAGATGGCTAAATTCATTAGAAACTGAGGTACCACAACAGGGACTACAGAGTTATCCTTGATGATCTTGGCTTTTGTAGTGGCAAACAGCAATGCCCACAGAATTTCTTGAGCTGGATACCAACTGATTCAGTCTTCCAGACTAATCCCAACAGTGGCAGATTTTTTTCATCACATCTTTAAGCCTCGCTGCAGTTTTCTTTCCTGAAAGAGCTATGCATTGAAGGAATGCAAAAATTTCTTAATAGTCCAAGTAACTACTTTACATCATGAGATCAGTTGTCCAGTGGCTGGCTGTCTCAGGCTAATTATTGTTAGAGGTTGGCTGATGCAAACTGAAGAAGCTGAGAAACTCTGACTGTGTAGATTCTGGACTGTTCTGATGTAAGAACTGGGGAAAAATCCCCCCCCACCCCCCCCCAACAAACAAAAAAACCCCTGAACCCCCCAAAAAACAGCAACAACCCTGCTTTATTTTACCATATTCCTCACTCACTTATTAGCAGTTGATGAAAGATCCTTGCAGGGGCTGCTACTCTGTTTTCCACTGTGAACTGTATATGTGTTCAGTAAGGCTCTTTAAACATTTTTATCAAACACCTATTGAATATCTTACATAAACTAGGAGAGCTAGGAAGTAATGCATTATATTTTTAGGTCTACATATTTTAGATAGTTCATTCTCACGTGCTGAGCTGTAGGACAAAAATTTAATGCTGACTTTTTTCTACACCTGGTTCAGTGAAGATGACTTTAGCATGAGACACCAACAGCCTCTGGATTTCAGAGTTTTCCCTACTGGTGAATACCGTAGTGAGCATGTGTCTCTCAGAGATGTCTCTGTCAGGTCAGTGAGACCTCTATCTGTCTGCCAGTGCCCTTTACTTCCTAAATCAGGTTTTTATACCACTAGTTTAGCTCAGATGCCACTGAAAACCAGTACCATAGTTCTGAATCTTTTGGAGATTGGTTTTGGTTGTAACTAAGAAAAACTGTAACTAAACATTTGTTACTCTTCCTTCACTCTAGATACTATCAGATGCTGACCAGATTAACTGTCTAGTAGGATCATTAAGGAAAGACCTTGCTTGAGTCCCCTGTGGTTCATATTGCATACCCCAGAGGTCTGTAGACTGTTGTATGCAAACTAGTTATTCTAGGCTCTCATTGCATTTCCTGGGAAGAAATAAGAACTTTGGGATGCAATTTACCTTTTTTAAGGTCTTCTTTAGGATGAGATTAAGAATTTGTGATTAATGTTTGCAAGTAATAAATTAATTTGATCAGATGAAACCCGATCAATGAATGTAAATCTGATCTTGGTCAGTTTATGTGGTTCCACAGACTCTATGCTGTTGTCTTTCCTGTTCTAAAGCCTTGTCTGGGATACTTGTGTTATTTCTGGAGCAAAGGTCCCTTACAATTGTGCTTTATCATTATTTCTGTTATATAAAGTTACAAGTCTCCTTTTAACATAAAGGACTACTCTTTTCATGGCAATACAGTTCTTGGCGTTTGAACATTTGTGTCATTTTCAAAAACACTTTCCTTATGAAGGTGTGGGATTGTTGGATGTTGGATATGCTTGAATGCCATTGATAGTCTAGGCTCTAGCCTTAATTTGAGGGTATTACTGCACATATCAGAGGCCTGAATGATCAGACTGTTATCCTTTTTGAACTTTTGCATGCTAGCAGGTTTTTCACAGTTTTTTGTGGGTTATTGGTGTCAAGAAACTTCATTCTTCCATCCAACATTGTCATTCAGTGGTTTTAGTCATATATGAAAAATAGAAGCTACTCAGTTATGATGGATGCAGGTCATTAAGGATGAGAGTATTTTATATGTTCTTTATCTACAAGTACATTCTGTGTGAGACATACTCTTGAAAAAATGTGTGGAGGTGTTTCATAGGGTTTTCATTCTGAATTTAAAAGGGGTGAAAAAAATTTATAGCAGGCATAGCATCTGTTGGAAATAATTATAATGGATATGTTTTACTGTGGCTGAGGTTTAAGGATTCAGACTACCACCTCTTATTCCTTTGTGAGTTACCATCTCTTATTCCTTTGTGAGTTTTGCTAAGCAGAAGACAGGGGAGATGGGTGAATTTTTGGGGGTGGTGAAGTGCAATGTAGAACACTTACATTTAGAAGACTAAGTTCACAATATAGTCACTGGAAATTTCATAGGTATTTCAGAAGGAAAATCTCCACGTGAGTTGCCTGCCTAAATGTATTAACACTGGACGTAAAATTTAACCTTCCAAAAGTAGCAGTAAAGCCAGCAGTTTCCATTTCTAGCCAATCCTGAATGTTCTAAACCCCAAACTTTTTTTGGAATTATGAATTAGTTGTGATATAAAAATTTGGAAGCAGAAGACTAGCTTCATTATTTATAATCATGGTTGAGCATGTTATATAATTCTAATTAATGACAAATATTTCAATTCTCTTTTAAAACTTTACCAAAGGGTACCAATCCAGGGAATGGCTAATATAGCAGTTGTTGCAGTACAGGTCTCTCAATTCAGCAGCGAAAGTTAATATTCCTCACATGAAAATGGCTAAAGGATTAGACATTTTTGGATTTTTAAAAATTGAAACTCATGTTAAAAAATTATTTTTTAAATAAAAAAATTTCAAGATTCATGTATCCACTTGATAATCTTGAATGACTTATATGAATAGATTTTTTTTTGTTAAATGAGTGATAAAAAAAATTGAAATTCTGGAAAAAAAAAAAGGCCATCTGTAGTGGTTTATTTATTGTGAACATCTGTCTTTTGAATCCCAACTAGGGAGGTTTGTTTTTCTGAGGGCATACATTCCAGTCAGATTCTTTAGTGAAACAGTGGTATTTCTTTGTGCATAGAAAATCAGATAGTGACAATTTCTGTTTACGTGTTTGGAAGTGATTACATAACAAGAACCTCATTTCAAAAGAGTGTGATCTGTGTTTTCTATAGATAGGATTTTTTCTCAATATCTCAACTTCAGTTTAAGGCCTTCAGTTTAAGTCCTTCCCTAAAATAATGCAAAGTTAAGAGCTCTATTAAAAAGCAACAAGTTTTTGCCATGATGTCCTATTGTTTACTGAGGAGAGTTAATAATTGAATTGTTAACAAAATCCAGTTCATGACTACAACAAATTATAGCATCATAGAATCATAGAATGGTTTGGGTTGGAAGGGACCTTAAAGGCCATCTAGTTCCAACCCCCCTGCCATGGGCAGGGACACCTTCCACCAGACCAGGTTGCTCAAAGCCCCATCCAACCTGGCCTTGAACACTTCCAGGGAGGGGGGAGCCACAACTTCTCTGGGCAACCTGTTCCAGTGTCTCACCACCCTCACAGTGATTAATTTCTTCCTTATATCTAATCTAAATTTACCCCCTTTCAGTTTAAAACCATTACCCCTTGTCCTATCACTACACTCCCTGATAAAGTGTCCCTCCCCATCTTTCCTGTAGGCCCCCTTTAAGTACTGGAAGGCTGCTATAATGTCTCCCCGGAGCCTTCTCTTCTGCAGGCTGAACAACCCCAACTCTCTCAGCCTGTCCTCATAAGGGAGGTGCTTCAGCCCACTGATCATCTTCTTGGTCCTCCTCTGGATTCGCTTGAGCAGGTCCATGTCCTTCTTATTTTGAGGGCCCCAGAGCTGGACACAGTACTCCGGGTGGGGTGTCACAGAGTGGAACAGAGTGGGAGAATCACCTCCCTCTACCTGCTGGCCACACTTCTCTTGATGCAGCCCGGGACACGGTTGGCTCTCTGGGCTGTGACTGCACATTGCTGGCTCATATTCAGTTTTCCTTCCACTAATACCCGCAAGTCCTTCTCCGCAGGGCTGCTCTCAATCCATTAATGGCCCAGCCTGTATTTGTGCTTGGGATTGCCTCAACCCATGTGCAGGACCTTGCACGTGGCCTTCTTGAACTTCATGACGTTCACATGGTCCCACCTCTCCAGCCTGTTGAGGTCCTTCTGGATGTCATCCTTCTCTCCAGTGTCAACCACACCATGCAGCTTGGTGTCGTTGGCAATCTTGCTGAGGGTGCACTCAATCCCACTTGCCCACGTCACCATCAAAGACATTAAACAGCACCGGTCCCAACACCGACCCCTGAGGAACGCCACTTGTCACTGTTCTCCACTTGGACATCAAGCCATTGACCTCAACTCTTTTGAGTGTGACCATCCAGCCAATTCCTTATCTACTGAGTGGTCCATCCATCAAATCCATGTCTCTCCCAATTTAGAGACAAGGATGTCATGGGACAGTGTCAAATGCTTTGCACAAGTCCAGGTAGGTGACGTCAGTTGCTCTTCCCTTATTCACCAGCACTGTAACCCCATTGTAGAAGGCCACCAAATTTGTCAGGAACAAAGTGAAGCCATGTTGGCTGTCACCAATCACTTCCCTATTTTCCATGTGCCCTAGCGTAGTTTCCAGGGGGATCTGCTCTATGATCTTGCTGGGCATAGAGGTGAGACTGAGTGACCTGTAGTTCCCCAGGGTCTTCCTTTTTTCCCTTTTTAAAAATGGGGGTTATGTTTCCCCTTTTATAGTCAGCAGGAACTTCACCAGACTGCCACGACTTCTCAAATATGATGGATAGTGGCTTCGCCATTTCATCCACCAGTTCCCAAGGACTTGTGCACTTTCAGGTTCCTTAGATGGTCTCAAACCTGATCTTCTACTACACTGAGTGGTTCTTCATTCTCCCAGTTCTTGCCTTTGCCTTCTGCATCTTGAGCGGTGTGGTTGGAGCCTTTTCTGGTGAAGACTGAGGCAAAAAAGTCATTGAGTACCTCAGCCTTCTCCATATCCCAGGTAACCAGGTCTCCCATTTCAGAGGCGGCCCACATTTTCCCTAGTCTTCCTTTTATCACTGGCATACCGATAGAAGCTTGTCTTGTTGCCCTTGACATCCCTGGACAGATTTAATTCCATTAGGGCTTTAGCTTTCCTAACACTTGTCCATCTATGAGTCTCAATTCCATCTTAGACAGGTTAATAGAAAAAAAGAATTAAAAAGAACCGCAAACTGCAATGCTTTTGTGTGTTTGTAATACAGGTTATGTATTAGTGGAAGATCTAGTCTATTTGCAAAAACTTCAAATGGTTACTTGCATGTAGAATATCTTTTTTAGCATAGTTGCATATGGTGAGAAAGTTTTCTACAAATAGGCAGTTACTTTTTGAAGAATAACATACACAACATTTGGAGTTTGCAGTGCTCAAGAAAGACAAGGATTTTATTGCTGCAGTAGTTTGACACCAGAGGGGTCTTCTGAGGTATTAGTTCTTCAAAGCTTTTGAACATCAGGCAACTTAGCTGCCTGATGTGAGCTTACACTTAATCATTATCCTCCATATTAATATTGACTGCACATGTAAGTTTCTGGAGTCCGTGTGTACTTAGAGTAGTACTTCTACAAATATTTTACAGCACTGTGCAACGCATAACTCCAGGTTACTTGGGGAGCTGGACTCAGTACACATATTGGCACAGTGACATGGCGGTGTTGTTCAGGCTTCCAGATGCTGGGTGCTTTGCTCGGGCAGAAAGTCCTCTTACATTCAGTTTCTGGAACTTGAACTGCTGTCTTCACATAGCACAACAATGTAGTATGTGATATACCAGTTTGGCCAGAGTTAGCTTTGTTTCTCTGTATAACTCAGGGTATATAATTGATTCTTACAGGTAAGAATCTCTTTGAGGTAAAATTTGTCTTGTGGTTTGCAAAATGGCAGCAGTTTTGCTTTTGTGCAAGAGACTTCTAAAATATGTCTCTCTTTAATGCTGTACTTGAGACCTTGTGATAGTTATTGCTGTCACAACTATGCTCTTAGGTGTGATTTATAATTTTCAAGTAGCAGCTACCACCAAGTATAGTTACCGATGTCCTGTCAGAATTTCCTCCCAAAATTATGTGTCCAATAGGCTGCAGCCAAGTATGAGACAGCAAATATGAGACATGGATACTTGGACTGACATCTGCAGTCTTCTGATCTCATGAGGACTTTTTTTGACTTCAAAGGGCTCTGGATCAATCTCTTAGTTTCTGCTCAAAGCAACTGTAGCCTTTCTTTGATTTTGGGAACTAAAATACTAAAAGGCCAACATATTAATAAGTCATTCACTCCTGAATATCTCTATTCTTCTGAGTAGCAGCAGGGCAGAGAAAAGCAATTTGTTTCTCAACCAGATAAGTGGAAAGAGAATGGAGATACTGGACTCATGACAATCATAAATTTGTTTCTGCTATGACCTGTAATCAACAGCATATGATATAACCTATTGCTATTGCAGGAAGGAGATCTAAAGATGACTGACAATTTTGAACAAGCAAGGTCTAGCTGAAAACAGAATGTTCTAAATACAGAACCATGACTTTATATAGCCCTACAGTGAGAGAAATCTTTTCATTTCTTGCTCTGTTGGGAGGCAAGGGAGGATTTATTAGACTTTTGGGAAGCTTTAGAATCTTCAGCAAATATTCCAAGACACTAGAAACATTTTAGGCAACTTACTCAGTTCATATAATAGAGTTTAAATAAATTTGCCAACATATTGATTTCCTGCCCTGGGGAAATTTAAGGGCTTTTATTGTTACTGTGTTTGTTACTAACATGTTCAATTAATTATTCTACACTGTCTGATGCTAATTTGGAGAATTCTAAATGTAATAGGTTCAGTTAGTACATGGAGAGGTTGATTAACTGAGGATTGAGATAATCCAGTATCAGGGACTCATGCTCCTCTAGTGGGTGTTCCAGGAATCATATCATCACTCTTCACCTTTATCTAACATTTGCTACATGGTTCATCCAACGCAATAAAATTATAATGAATAAGTTATAATTAATGAATTTAACTTTATTTGACTTAATTCTTAGTAGAAACAAACAAAATGCATGTATTGCACAAATATCTTTTGACTATGTCAAACTTATCAAAATGATTTAGGGCCACATTGTCACCTGTTATATATGGTTTGAAGACAGCCTCAAGTCATCAAGTGCAAGGAAGGCACATAGAGTTCTCTACTAAATTCTTGCCTCAGTAGTTACTTGTCTAAGATTTGTTTAAGGAACTTGTAAATAAGTTTGCTACGATAAGAATATATAAGTGGGTATACCTAAGTATAGATAGGAGACATTAGTTTTAAAAGAGAAGATAATATTCAAAACCAAGAGATGGATGAAGGGAAAGCTATTTTATATACACCATTATGTATGTTCAGAAGGTTGATAGGCATATAGTAAACTTTTTTTTTTGTCTCTAGCACATGCAGCAAATTAAGAAGTGAGAGAGAAATAAAATAATTTGCACTGTAGAAGTTGTATAGCAAATGGCAGTAACAATTTGAATGGTCATATGCTTTGTTATTCATAGTAGTCTGGAAGTATAATTCAGATGAAAAATATAAAACACCGAAAAGTTAAAAAGTAACATGTATAAGGTTGCTTAGGAAAAACACAAATTTTTCCAGTTTGTGCATCCAGAATATTAAGTTAAAAAAACAGGTACTTTAATTTCAAAATATATCCTTTAATAACATAAAATCATAAGGGATCAAATTAAGATTGTTATATTCAGTTCAACTTTTGAATTCAAAACATTGCAAAAATGAGTAATGTTCTTTCAACTTTATGACTTTATTTTTCTGTTGATTTTTTGTGTGGTCTTCACAGAATATTGTAAGTTATAGGAAAAGAAAAGAAAACCAAAACTCATATGATGCTAAGTACATTTACCATACCTTCTGCAAAACACCTTAAAGTCAACCTTTCAAGTCTCAGTATGGCCTGTTGCCACTTGAGCTACAGGACTTCACATTGTTCAACTGACAATAGAGTAAAGTGGTAGTAAAGAGGGAGGTCAGGCCGCAGGTGCCAAGTCCCAGTTGTAGAGGGAACCTAGTTTAGTTTTCTGTCCAAAAAAATCCATCTCACCCCCTGTCCCTGCCTCATTTGCTTCTTGAGATCAGGGAACAGGGTTGGTCATGAGGTTCCTCTCAAGACAGGTTCCCTTCTCTTTTAGTCTCCTCGTGCACTCCGAATATAATAGTAACACTGGTAGCAGCTTCCATCATTGCTGTTATGTCACATTTTAGCTGTAAAAAAGGATACACATTTTAAAATATTTGCTTTTTTATATACTATGATTTTGGTAAACTGCCAAAACTTTCCTGAAAACAGATAGTGAGAGAAGGGAAAACTGATAGTTTCAAATACAGCCCAGATAAGCCAGAATGGAATTTAATTAGCAGAAAAAAGGTTTCCAGCAAAAGACTTTTCTCCTCATTGAATTTGAGGGAAGAGAAATGGAAACCTTAGATATAAATTGTCTATAATTTTCTGTTGTTGTTCTTTGTTTCCAAAGTAAATTCTGGCTGTATTCAGACTGCAAGCTGGGGTATGATTTGAAACAGCTGTGGCAGACTGGGCTATGGGCAGGTTGAGCCGTGATCTGTAACTGCTCTGTAGTCCCTTTTACTCCTCTCTTAATGTTTGCTCCTACTTAACAGTTATTTTATCTGTTGGAAGGAAACCCCACATATGTAAAAAGGAAAGGAATTGTGATTCTACTAGGAGGAGATGTGATGTAGAGAACTGTGGGAATGAGGCCTAGGGGAACGCAGTATAGACAGAGCCATTAAGCTGCAAACTTAGAGGGGCTCTCATAATAGTCATGTGAAATACATACAGCCTTGCGAGTTTCGAATGTGTTTGTGTTTGCTCACAAGGCTGTTGCCAGATAGAGACTTCAGTGCTTTTCTCTTCTTGGCAGAGAGGCTAAAATAGGTGTAAGGGTGCCTACGTCCCGTTCCATGTCACTGAGTTCTTTGTAGTGCTGGAAGAAGATGGAGCTGTTTTTTTCCCCTTGTTCTAACTCTCTGACTTTTCATTGGTAGGCAGGTGATTCCATATCATGCTTTAAATCAAGTGGGAAAGAGTTAAAATATATTTCTTTCCCTGTCTCTTTTGAGGACAGAACAACCCTTGGAGATACAGGACTGTAGCAATCCCTGTTCTACTTGACTTGAATCAGGCTTTTGCACAAAGATACTCGCTTGAGATGTGGGAGATTATAGTTCAAGCTGGTTTTCAGTTGCTAATACCAAATGACATTGCTCCATAAGGAGAAATAATGATCTGAGTAATTGGTGAAGTGATTCACTGGCATGAATTAGACATAGCCAAACACTGAACACCTGCTATAACCTTTGCAACAGGACTCTGGCTTCTTAGAGTCAGGAAATACTCTCATTTTGATGGGATATTCTGTCTTTCTTGAAAAAGGTACATATATTTACAGATCACAGAAACACAGAATGACTGACTGGTTGAGGTTGGAGGGGACCTCTGGAGATCATCTTGTCCAACTCCTCGGCTCAAAAAGGGACACCTACAGCTGGTTGCCCAGGACTATGTCCAGACAATGTTTGAATATCTCCAAGGACTACAACCTCTCAGAGTAACTGTGCAGTGCTCAGTCACCCTCACTGTAAAATCGTGGTTCCTGATATTCAGAGGGAACCTCCTGTGTTTCAGTTTGTGCCCATTGCTTCTGGTCCTGTCACTGGGCATCACTGAGAAGAGTCTGGCCCCATCCTCTTTGCATCCTACTTTCAGGTATTTATAAACATTAATAAGATCCCCCTGAGCCTTTGTCTGCTCATCCAGCCCAGATATCATCAACTTCTCTATGAGGATCTTATGGGAAACTGTAGAAAGCCTTACTGAAGTCCAGATGGACAATATCCACTGCTCTCTCTTCATCTACCAAGCCAGTTGTTTCATCATAGTTTATCAAGTTGATCAAGCATGACTTGCTCTTGGTGAATCCATACTGACTGATCCTGATGACTACCTCATCTTCCATGTGCCTGGAAATGGATTTCGGGATTAGTTGCTTCACCACCTACATTTTTGAACTAATAAAATATGTTTAGAGAAATCTATTTAATCAATACTTGAATGCTTCTAGCCACACTGTTCTTTAAATACTGGTGAGATGATCCTATCAGATTTCTATTATACTTTGGGTTTCTTGCTTTCTACTCCACAGCCCCCTCACAAGTTGTTTTTGTGATAGCATTGTTCATTCTTCTTCACCAATCAGTTTGAAACAAGTAAGGAGTCTGGAAAACCACATTCCTTGCAGTTTAAATTGTATATTTTTTAGTCCATAGGTCTGTGTAGGGTGTGATTAGGTCTGTCCGTAGCTTGTGATGATAATCTCTACACAGGTAAAAACAACTTAGAAGAAATGAATTTCTGAATGCCTTTTGGGAGAAGAAGGGGCAAGTGATAGGGAAGGAGGTAAAATGTCAAGGTCAATGAAAGGGAATTATGTCTAAATAGTCTGAGGCTGTAGTGCAGTGATGACCTCTATATGTATTGCAGTTTGAGATGTTTATTTTCACCTGATGATTTAATGCAAAATGGAGAGATATGGAACCAGTAACCTCATTGCCCCTTCTTAATATAATCTTTCTACTAGGATGAAAGCCATTCTTATTTTATTTCATTTTTGATTGCTTAATTTTAAGACAAGTTCTTATGTTAAAATTTCAGTTAGGTAATCTCAAAGTTTAGCAAGGTTTGAAGGTTTGTAAAGAGAGTTAACATCACTCGTTTTATCAACAGCTATACTTGGAATAAATGATGAGGTTCTGAATGCAGAAGACCATCTCCTAAGGGGCTGAAACCAAAGCAGTAAACTTTATACTGAACACTTACTAGCAACAAAAGTTCTCTAAGGAAATGTAGGCAATATAATTAATCTATCAGTTAGACAATTTGAGAGGCAGCAACTCTGTAGCAGGTATAGGTGCTAAGTAGGTGCTCATTTGTCTCTCACCATGGGTCTGGGCTAATGCCCAGACAGGACATGTGCCTGTGGGTGGGCCCGGCTTGGCTGTGGGGGAGCTGGAGACTGGCCCTGCTGCAGCATTGCTGGGGCAGGGGCTGATGGCCCTGGGGGGCTGACATGGGGTCCTGGGCCCTGGGCAGGGGAGGGGAGCCCTGTGGGGCTGGACAGGGACAGTCAGGGCTGGTGGTGCCCTCAGGGACATGCTAAGCTGAAAGGTTTTTGTTTTGGAGATGCAATATAGGTGGGTTGCAATCTATGATATGGTTTACTAACATTTTAATTTCATTCTGGGGAACTGGGAAACACTGTAAAGGTGAAGATGAGTAAGAGATAGAGATCAGTTTTCAAGAGAAGAAGGTCTCAGGCTTCTGGCGGTATTGCTGTTGGTCAGGGCCCTCTGCCTTGTATCCCTGGCAACTTCTCAGTTATATTGACACTGAACTGGAATAGCCTCCCTGTGCATGTCCTATCCATCAGAAAGATGTTTAGATAGTATAGGAATGGAAATTTATTGAGCTAGGTAGGCAAAGACTAAGTGCAGATAGATTTTGATGAGCTGATTTCAGTTTGATGGCTGGAATTGCAATTTCTCTCAATTTATGCTGTGTTTTTTTGGGGAGGGTGTGTGAAAAACAGCTCAGTGGCTTTTATCTTGAATTCATTAACCAACAATGATACTATCTGACACATCATTTGTGTAAAGATGAAAAGTTTTTCACTTACGAGAGGGTTTTCATGTATGAATTTTCATTGAATCAATTTTCAGTCATTCCAGTCTTTCTGGCTATGAAAATTTTAAGATAATTTATTCCTGAATTACCTAGGTTCTTAAAAAAAAATCATCTGGGAGAAAGGCAGATATATTTATCAAAGCTTGCTCATGCACAGAGAGGCATATATGATTTCATCAAGGGTAATTGCTTTACTAGTAATAACTTGGAAGTGACACAGTCAACATTACCTCGAGCATAGCAAGAGCCTTGCTGTTATAGCTGTTTAAGTGCCTTCTGGTACATTTCTTCCTGTGAGTTTCAGAAACACAGAAATAATATTAAAAGGCCCAAGGAGACTTAACTATATACTTGAAGTGAGGACTGAATAGATGATCTGAACTTCATGCCACTGGGTGGATTATTCTGTCTTCTATTCATCTGATTCCCTATCTACAATCTCTGAAAGCTGTACCTTGACAGGCTTGAGGGATATTATGTGGAGCTCTTGCTGTTCCAACTGATCTTTAATTTCAGTATGTCTCAGCATGGTCTTGAAGCTCTCTTTAGATTCTGTTCCTTTGACTTTGGGTTTTTCCTTAATTTTTTTTTTTTTTTTTTTTTTTTGATTGGTCTTTTCCCCTCTTTCGCTGTGTTTCTCCTTTAGCTGTATCTTGTCCTCCTTTTCCTCCTCCTCCTTAATCTCAGGTTTGGCCTTTCTCTTATCCCTGACTTAAGAATTAACCTTTTCATTTGACACAGGACTGGCAATCTCTCCCCTTCTCTTTGACCTTAGACTTAGCCTTTCTTCTGCCCTTCGTTTTTACTATGTCTTATTCTACATGCTTTCTTGGCATTGCTACTTTCTGGTCTGGGGTTCCCCTAAGGGGATTTATCGTTCCATTTACCATGCAGAATTTCTTAATACGGCAAATCACTGTCTTCTGCATCATCAGCATTTCTCTTGTATGTGTTGCTGTTTTGGGCTCAGACTTCATGAGTTTAATTGTTTCTGACTTCTTATAGCAGTTTGCAAATTCTTCAGAAGATTTGTTTTGTTTTGTTTTGATTCAAACTGAGTCTAACATCTTTGTTTCCAGCCTGCCTGTTGGAGTTTGGGTTTTTGTTTTGGTTTGGTTTGGTTTGGTTTTTTTTTTTCCCACGGCATATTTTTTTTTTCTGGAGCTTTTCAGTTTTTGACCTGTAGCAATACCGATTAGGTTTGTTTGGAACCTCATTGTACTCATATAGTCTTCCTTTCATCCTTTAGATTTCCATTTGTTGGTGTTGCAAAAATCTTCAAATTTTCTGTTGAAATGTGTATTATATGCTATTCAAATATTTCATTCATTCTTCTGATGAGGAGTTTTTAATCTGTCTTATCCGCTGTATCACACATGATATCTTTGTTTTGACAGGTAGTTAGTTCATGGTGATTCTGATGTAGCCCACATGAGAAATGAACCTGTGTTTTGCCAGTCTTATTAACAAAGCTTTGTATCTAAATGCTTTTGAAGGCAAGAAGATTTTTCAAGAAATGTTAGTACTTTTTGGAAAAAATAGGGACCTCTGCAATTTCACATCACTTGTTCCGAGCTGCCATCGTGTGTTACAGAGAAGCTTAATTCCTCCTCCCTGGTCTGCATCCTGTGGAGATGACCTCAGCCTTTCCATTTCTGTGCTATCGTTCCTCTGCTGCTGCAGTTGTACATTTGTTAGCAGCCCATTTTCTCTGAAGAGCAGTCTCTGGCTGTCATTTGTGTTAGGCTGTTCTTCCTGCTTTCTCTGTTCATCTCTGGTCTCTGCTAGGGTTTTTCCTGACCTTGTAAACCTTGCCACAGATTCATACATTCCTATTCTTTCTTTTTCTTGTAGTTTCTCTCTGAACCCAACTACCCGTTGTTCTGTGGGGTATTCTAGTTGCTTGTGGCAACTCTGACTTCAGAGGAGTGTCAGTCTCTTTTTCCTGCTTTCTCTGAGTATGCCACCACAAGGGGATCCTTACGGGACAGGCAGGAATCAAGACCAGAGGCACAGGTAGGTTCATAGGTTTAACTATTTAAAGCAGAAAGAGATGAGCAGAGAATCGTGAGGAAACTACTATGTCAGATGGAGAAAGAAGCAACACAGGTTCCACCATATCTTTCTGATCTGCTTGAAGACGAGAAATACAACTCTGAATATATTCATTTAGAGGGAGTGTGTGGACGAGAGGCTTACCATCTTCTTCTGGTGTGCTGCTTTTAATTAATGTTGAAAAATGACTCCCCAAAATCAGAGGGTTTTTTTGTTGGTGAATTCCCTCTCTCTAAGCAGAGTTACTGCACATTTACCAAAGAAGGAATTACATTTCACTGCCTTTGCATTATTTGATACTTACTTTTGTTTTAAGTAAAGAAAATAAGATACTGCCACTCATTTCTTAGATGTCTGTAAGTCAACATTACCTCAGTTGCTGTATCTGAAGAGTGGGTTATTTTCTTACTTAAAGCCCACGCTCTTCATGGAGGTAAATAAGCCTTCTATCATTTGGGATGCCTGTTTTTTCCTACTAAATATAAAGGAAGCTTGAGGTCAGATTTAGCTCTTTAACTTTCATATACCTAAATTAGGGAAAAAAATTATTTCATTTGCATATCTCTGAATATTAATCTAGCTGGTCTGTGTCCATTTCCTGCTATAAGATCTACCTCTAGCTGGCTTTCATCTTCTGAACACCCCCTCCTCTCAAACTGTCCAGGAAATAAACAGTTGAAATAGCATCATCTGCTTATCTGATATTCTGACTTCTGGGCTATTGATGACACCATCACAGAACTGCCAATATGCATTGTTTAGTCAGTGATCTTCTATTTATAGTTCAAAAACTTTGAAAATTTTCATGTCACTACATATGAAATTCTTGAATTTAGCAGTTGGGAGAGTGTACTATTAAAATGTTCAAAAGAAAGAACTTGATATGAAACTGAATCAGTGGGAAAAAGTATGTAAACACTGTAAAAGATATAGATTTAAAGATGTATTTAAAGATGCTAAGATTGCATTTAAAATGGTACGTTTTCTTAGAGAGACTTCATAAACCTGTCTGCTCAAATTGAAGTTAATTATAATAGTCCAGTCATTATAATTAATAAAATTGAACATCAAATAATAATCAAATATTTTTAGCCTGTATCTGCGTATTGCCAAGAGCTGTCAGAAGTTTTTGCGATAGCTGGAGAGAGTGGGTCATTGCAAAACAAAATTTTTATGAGACAGACATTTTATTTCTCAGGTAAAGACTAAGATAACCGTATAAATATAATGACAGAACGTCAGTCTTAGTTGTTTGTCACTGTAAAATCACTGTAAAATCAGAGACTGTTGTGAGAATTGTGAGAACTGAGTCAATTAAGCTTAAACTGAATAGCATTAAAACTAGGGTCATTACAGCACTATCAGATTTAAGTTACCTATGAGCCTGCGGACTGGTGAGAAAATCTGTTTTAGACTTCAGGAGAATATGCTTAGAAGGACTGCCAGACCCCCTTAATTTTTTTATTAAAATGTTATAATTATGAGGAAATCAGTTGTCACAAATGTGGAGATAAAATGACACTTTAATAAAGAAAAATATGTCTATGACGTCTGTCTTAAAATTTGACTACTAGTCTTTTGACTTGTGTGCCCATGCTTCCTGATACAAATTTGCAGTTTTTTGAAAATAATTGCCTATTACAGAGATGAAGTCTAAACACGATCTGTAAATGGACAAGAGAGAACAGTGTGGTTTACTAGAATATATAAAGTCTAAACTATAATCTAGTCATATACAATTAAAATCAGTCTGGCAAAGACAATTAGAAGATCTGTAAGGAAAACTGAAGGTGAAAATGATAAACACATAGGTACAAAGATGAACTTGGAAAACCTGGTTCACAAATAGCACTTCATTCATTTTTATGCTTTAAAGCTGGAGACTATTTTGGTGCTATAGAGAGACAGTAAGCACAATCCCCGGTGTTTACCAGTAAAGCTGAGGTGAGTTTTGATCTCTTCCTGTAACAGGAATTAATCTATAAAGGCTGCCAAAATAAAGAAATGCAAGTTTAAAATAACTGAGAAGGGAAGCTGTGTTAGCCTTAGTGGATTTTCACTGTCCAGCCATTCCTTAAATCCTTCCTTATTTCTTATATCCTAGGTTTAATCACCTACTACTGTTGGAGAATTGGAATGGCTGTCAAAGTCTACGTGAGCAGTGAAATCTGCAGTAAAAGGGCCACTGTCATGTGGAGAGATTTAAGACATTACCATAGCTTGGAATAAAGATTGCCCTAAACTTCAACATCTGATTCCTCAACGGGTGTGTATGAAAAGTTGCAGTGTTGCCAGGCTTCCCCTGCAGCAGGTGTCCAGATGGACACTTTCACAGTTTAGCTAGAGTGTTTCACACGTTACTTATTCATAAGAAATTTTGCTTTGCTTCCATATTCCTGAATATTTCCTTTTCAGACATATATTCAGATAGCCATCTGCTGGTATTTATTTCCAATTTATAAAGATAACCACTGTCTTTACACAGAATTGAGGCCTATGTTTGCAGCTGTTAAAATGAATTGCACTTATAGGGAGTGGTTTGGCTCTAGCAAGTCAAAACATTCACGAGAGTTATTTAGTGTGATTAAGATTACAGAAAATGCCAGCAGCAAGTAAGTGTTAAAGCCTGATTTCATTTACACCATTGCTTTTGGTCAAAAGTGAAGTCTAAAATCAGATGTTTTTTTCTTTAAATTGTATGAGAAAATTTTTTTAAATACCAGGTAGAAGCTCAGTGCCATGATCTTTAGGATCTTTATTACTAAAAACTTATTTCTTAAAATACAGTATAAATACATGCACATACTTAGAGAGAATGTGTTTGTATGCATGTGTGTGTGTGTATAAATGTATTGTTTGTGATGACAGTCCCTACTTTATCAGTTATCTGGAAGTCATGTCTGTTCCTACTGGTGAATACCATGCAGATGGACCCTGAAAGACATATAAGTTTGTGGAACATATTTGTCAGTTTATTGCCAAAGTGTTTCATCAGTGTTAATAGGCACTATACTGTGGCCAAATGTAATGTGTGATTTTTCAGAAATGACAAGTTTGTTTGACGTATTGGCAAGCTAATAGGAATACTTGATGGCCTCACCCTTGCTCCTGTAATTTGTTTTGAAATTATATTTGTCACATGAAGTGCTTCTCTGTGTTGATCAGTTTAATAAAAATAAGAATAAATGATATGAAGTGCCTTGGTACTTTAAGAGACATACAGAAAAGAATATATAAGCAATACATGAATTACCCCAGCAAAATGTGTGCAGCTATAAATGCCATTAAATCAACTCTTCTGGCCTTTGAGGGAAGAGAAGTATTTCAGCTAATACAGTCTTGGAACCTATACAAATTGCCTGAAATAACATTCTTAAAAGGTTTATTAAACCTATTAAGGTTTAAGTTTTAAATTGCAGTGTGTTGAGATAGTCCTGACAGAAGAGACTGTTGGTAAATATTGGTATTAGTCTATGTAAATAGTCTATCTAAAATGGATAGACTGTTGGTAAATTGTTTATCCATTGAAATGTCATTTGAAGTAAAAGCAACAGTTTTGCATTACCCATAGGAAAGAACAAATAATAGTCAAATGGCTTCTAAAAATGTTTGAATGATTATGTTTTAAGATATTTGAATATTTGAATTTTTATATTTTTAGTTGAAGATGTATAATACATATTTACAGAAATATTTAAAACCCAAGGGTTTTGCGGTGATTTTTTTTCTTCTTTTATATTGAAGTACTTGCCTCAGCTTTTTTCCCCAAAACGTATACTTTTGTGGTATATAGGTTTAAAGACAATTCTATTTTTGTAGCAGTGATCAATCTGCAAAGAAAAAATATTGCTAATAATTTTTATGACAGAAGTCAATACACTATGATCAATGTATTTATTCTCTGGGTATCAATATTATGATTTTTCTTTTTTTAAGTCTTTAAAAACAGCATTACAGGTGATTTAAGAAGTAACTTTTTTGTCACCATTTGTAATTCATAAGCATGCATTTATTTGCTTCATTTACTGAAGAGCACTATATATTTCTTCCTAACAGGAAAAACTGCTGTAACTAAAATGACATCATGCTGCCTCCTATGGGGGAATTCTGAAGCCTTCTTAAAAATACGACACAGTGGTAAGTACTAAAGTATGTTCAAACCAATTCTATTTTCTGTAAAAATATATGTAATAGAAATGAGAGGAGGTCTCTGTTGCTGGTGTTCTTAAATGTGTTTGAAATACATCCAGTTAAAATGCTTGTTTGCCATGTGTTCATACAATGAGACATGGAATACAATCCGTTCTAAACATTAGTGCTGTTTATGTGCTTCTTCATGATAAGCATGAATTTTTATTATTTTTCAGTTCTGTAAATATTGACTGATACCACTAAATTTGTAGTTAAAAGACATGGGATTAAACCTGGCTACTGTGGCACTGCTACTCATTGAGGTTTGGGGTTTCCAGGCCACACTGTACCAGACAGAGCTGACAATCTGCAGTTTGCAAAACGAGGTTGGGTTCCAAAGTTCTTATGGGGCTGTATAAATAAAGGGGCTTGGTTGCTGTTTCATATTGTTATCATAAAGATGTAACTTTTCCTCTCATTTTATTAGCAAAATGTGAGATAATATACTTTAATATATACTGTATACACACACACAGAGGTATGTGTATATTTGTGTGTATATATACACACATATATAAACATTCTTATGATATCAGTATGAAATATGTGACAACAGTTTAGTTTAGAAATCTATGCATAGAATATATCCTATTTATAAAATACCTTAGATTAATCTAATTACCATTCTTTCATGCTGTGCCTGACACATTGATTAATGAGAAGGGAAAGACATGTACAAATGACCAGAAGAGTTTCTTTGATGCATAGTTCTTCCTTCTCACTTTATATGATCTATGAACTTTGAAGCAGATGGGACTTCTTCTGTAATCATTGTGCTAGCTGCAGTACAATGACGTTTCAATTTAGTGTTATCATTGGGTCCTAAATTCAAGGAGAAGGAATAGTAATATATCTGATGTGATAATAAAGTTGTGAATAAGCAATAATTCAAAGTATGACAGGTTAGTTATGAGATCCGAGGGTACCATTATGTGAAGTGTAAAAATCAGACAAAGAAAATAACAGCTTTGAAAACTCCTGTGATTTTTGCATCACTGAACCATGTTTATTCCAATTTGTAGCAATTTAAATGTGATTGAATAAAAAACACTTTATGAACAGGAGCCTGTTTAATAGTTTAGTATCCATGCTGATCATGATCATAGCTGAACTCTTACTGGTTGCTGTAGTGAATATTACACATATGAATACTATACATAGGATTCAATTACTTACTCTCCTCAGAGAACTCATTACATTTTTCATTAAAAAGGCAAGGAAATGATACAAGGAATACAAGGCTGATAATAGAAAGAATACAAAGCTGAAGTCAAAGTCAAAATAATCACTTCATTTCTTTGGAACTAACAATTTGTGGTAGATTTACATTGTCTTGCACTAGAATTAGCTACAGCCATGTTCCAAGAAGGGAGAGGTCTCATTTGAAGACCTATCATAGCACACTGAGATAAACCACAGAGTCTGGGGAGAGGAGTCTGAGGGGGAAACAGAGGGATGGTGTGATTTTAGTTCTCACTTTTTTCTCAGCATTTTGTTTGTTTTTCTTCATAACGCACAGAGGGAAAGTCAGGGAGAATGAGAAGAAAGGGAAGCAAATAACATTAAAACAGAAGAGTGAGATAGAGTATATTGATGTCTGGCTTTTAACTCCCACTGCAAGTTAGTGGACATCAGAAGCTAGTTGTGCCTTTTGAAAACTTCCTTGTTCATGTGAAGTGATAATTGGACAACACATAAAAAACCCAGGAGAGTAGAAAATGAAGTTGTAAATCTGCATCAAACTTATTTCAGCTTCTCTGCTTGCTAATTTTCTGAAGTGTATGTAGCCACAAACATAAATGTTGAACTGCCAGCCCCAAGGTACTTAAAAAATACACAACAGAAATATGGCAATATATGTTATGGAATTTTAAAATTTGTCTAGAAAAAAGGTTATATTCTTAGAGAAGTTTTTCAAAAGATAAATTGAAATGGATCTGAAGGATTTCAGGAACATGTACAACCCAAGCCAAACTAACTCTGAAGATGTATTTGCAGCAGGCAATAGGGATCTATTTGGATGAACAGAAAAACTGAGAGTGGTGTGTATAATTATCAGTGTTGGTTCAAAATAATAACTAAATACGGTAGCGAGGACAGATTGTAACTGAGTTTTGCTGTATTATACTCCTATATTTAAGAGAAATGCAGAAAGAAATCCCCACACCTTGATCGTGTTTACTTTTTGCTTGCTATGATTCTCATCCAGAACTCCAGCTACAATTCTTCAACATACACCAATGATCTTTTTCAAGAGAAAACTGCAATTTATGTTTACAGTATGCAAAAAGTGCTTGCTGGCAATGCACAATATAGTAATAAAAATGAAAGCAAACAAATGGCCCATGCTTTGTCCTCAGATTTTGATCTTGCATCACAGGTGTAAGCTAGTTTAAATGGTGGGATTTTGTTCTAAAATCCCAACCTGACAGCTTGAGTGTGCAGATGGAGCCCTGTGGTAGTCCATGGGGTGCTGTGTAGTTTCTTTGATGTAGCCACATACTGTCAGATTCTTGATCATGTTCTCAGACTCTGATCAAGCCTTCTGTCTTGTATCATTCATGATAACAAATGTGAAGGAATAATAAACCCTTCATATTAGAAGGCAGGAATAAATCGTTCCAGCTCTAGTCTTGGGAGTTTTAGGAAATGGAATAGCTCTTAATTCACTGAGGAAAATCAGGGCACAATATAACTCTCATTCTTTTAGAGCTGTCAGCTCTCCTCAGCCTACTTTTCAGCTCTCAGGATTCAGTGTTGTTGATAAGAATCTTTGCTTTGCCTCCTCTTGTTAGGGTTTATGGCTATAAATGGAAGTGCGCTCAGCTGAGCAGTCCAACCTCTGGTTAAGCAGTGCCTTCAACTCTTATTTCTAGTTTTCTTTTTGTGTTCTCACTGTATCTTGCACTCTTCGATGGAAGCAAAATACTCCCCACATTTTTTCTGCCTTTGTAAAGTATTAGCATAATTTTAGCATGGTAATCCATCAATTAAGTAGGCTCCCAAGACCTATACTATGATATAGAGGCTGTGCTGACATTGTGTATAGTGTACACTCTTCCCACCAATTCTCTTAATTTTGAAACAGAAAGAGGGAAAGAACTCAATTTTAAGTTCTTCCTTCTATAAAGATAGCAGGTGTGTTTTCCATACTGAAACATAATTCATAAGCAGGAGCAACTAATGAAGTTATCAGCTGAACATCCCAGAACTGATGGTCTGTTAATGAATTGAGGCTGATACTCAACATTTCAGTATGTTTCCAAATTGGAAACTGCATTTTCAAGAATTCAGGTAGTGTAAATTGAGTTGATCACCTGCTGGCTGGGAATTTAACCAGTCCGTCTAGATGTTGTTGCAGGATGTTCGACATCTTTCTATGCATCTATAAATTTGTGTCCAGGGAGAGTATTCTGAAATCCTAACTGTGACTCAGTTGATCTAGAAAAAATAAAGTTGCATCAGCTGCTTTGCTCTGAGATGTTACTGGTAAATCTAACTTTAGCAAATTCATTACATCACTGATATTGTGGTGTGTTTGCCCTTAAAGGTAGAGACCTATAAATACTGGAATCAATATATTCAGATTCTTCAATGAATATAAAAGATTCCTAACTTCCATTTGAATTAGAAGTGATGTATCCATTCTTTATTGCAAAATTTAGTTACGTGTTTTAGTATGACTGACGTAAAGTACTTAAATGTAGGTAAACTCTGATGATGTCTATCAATATGTGGATTTCTGAAGAACCCAAGTGAGAAATGGAAATACGAAGCATTTGCAAATATTGTTCGGATTTGAAGTAACAGCCACCCAAACTTCTGAGATTGTTAAATTTACTTTCAGATGGCAATGTAACTGAATAATTTTATCACTTTTACCTAAAAAACTAAAGGTTTTCCAGACATAGTTTAACAGGTTTTTAGTGATTTTTTTGTTGTTGTTGTTAAAGTACAATTTCAGTGGTGAGGTTCACTGGAAAATAAAAGTATGAGTCATAATTGTCTTAAATCTTTAAGAAGCATAAACTATTCTTATCTAAGTAACAATTCCATAAATACAATTGATTTTGCAGAAAATTAATTTGAACATCACATTACATAATGCATTGTACAACAGTAACAAAGAATTGTTAAAACTGTGTAATGTTTTGTAGACTGGATGGCTGACAGGACTGCATCATGAGTAAGCAAGTGAAAGCAAAATAGAAAATAATCACACTGTGTTTTACATAGGCAGCTTATTTGATTGATTAGAGGTGTTTTTAAAAGTTGAGTCATGTTCAGTTCAAAAAAATGGAGTGCAGATTTTATTACTGTATGCAATGCTTGAACTTGAAAATGTTTTATCACTGTGACTCATAATTTAAATCTACTGTACTGAACATGTAGAGGTGTTATATCAATTTCTACAGGGAACTTATAACTCTTAAAAAAAAAAGAGTTCACAAAACCTCGTTGTTGTTTTTTTCTAAGAACAACAGTAAAGCTTTTAACATAAGGTTCCAGCATAAATAAATTACATGTAAGCAGTTGTCCTCATCCCATCAGGGTTCAAAACACACTGCATCTTCATTATTAACCACAAGACTCTGATATGTTATGTTTGTTTTGTTTGGACAACTCAGTAATATGGCAAGGGAAGACCATCTATGTCTTTTGCAAAATATACCTTTACCTTCCCAGTAGCCATTCAGCAGTTACCTTCCTCAGTATTTATAGAAAAGAAATAGCTCTGTGTAACAGCAAAATCTTGTATCCTCCTGGAGTCCCCATTACTTACCTTGAGCTCTGCACACTGCAGTTTAAGTTGCTTTTAGAAACAACTGACAGAAGATGATCTCTGGGATCATCAACTCGAGTTTCTAAAAGAGGAGACAACCATATCATGTAATCCTTTTTGTACAGGTTATGATGTAGGTTAATGAAACCAAGGGTTACGTTGGTTACTTGTGGAAACCAGTAATACGTAGTGTCCCTCAAGGGTCCACACTGGGACAATACTATTAAATATCTTCATCAATGACATAGACGGTGTGGATGAGTATACCCTCACCAAGTCTGTGGATGACACAAAAATGAGCGGTACTATTGCTTCATGTGAGGGAAGGGATGCCATCCAGGGGGACCTTGACAGGCTTGAGAAGTGGGTCCATGAGAACCTCATGAGGTTCAACAAGGCCAAGTGAAAGGTCCTGCACATGGGTCAGGTCAATGCCCAATATCAGTACAGGCTGGGTGATGAATGGATTGAGAGCATCCCTGCATAGAAGGATTTGTGGGTACTGGTGGATGAAAAACTGATTATGAGCCCAGAAAGCCAACCGTATCCCAGGCTGCATAAAAAGAAGCCTGTCCAGCAGGTTGAGGGATATGGTTCTCCCTCCCTACTCCACTCTTGTGAGACCTGACCTGGAGTACTGCCTTCAGCTTTGGGGCCTCCAACATAAGAAGGACATGGGCCTGCTCAAGCATGTCCAGAGGAGGGCCATGAAGATGATCAGGGGGCTGGAGCACCTCCCTTGTAAGGAAAGGCTGAGAGAGTTGGGGTTGTTCAGTCTAGAGAAGAGAAGGCTCCACTGAGACCTTACTGTACCCTTTCAATATATAAAGGAGGCTTATGAGAAATGTGGAGAGAGGCTTTTTATCAGGGCATGTAGTGACAGGGAAGGGGGCAATTATTTTAAACTGGAAGAGGGTAGATTTAGATTAGATATAAGGAATAAATTCTTTACTGTGAGGGTGGTGAGGCACTGGAACAGGTTGCCCAGAGAAGTTGTGGATGCCCCATCATTGGATGTGTTCGAGGCCAGGTTGGACGGGGCTTTGAGCAACCTGGTCTGGTGGAAGATATCCCTGCCCATGGCAGAGGGGTTGGAACTAGATGATTTTTGAAGTCCCTTCCAACACAAACTATTCTGTGATTCTGTGATTTGTCAGTTGAATATCATACAGTGATTATGCATGCTTATAAAACATGCAAGAGTATTAAAGTAAATGGCCTAGGATACACATAACTGATTAGTTTTAACACACATATAGCACTATAGTTATAGTTATAGGCAGCTCAGCATCAGAACTGCAATTTGGGGATAAAATAGTTGTAAAATCAGTAATGATAGAATTGCAATGTTATTTTAATTTTTTTCTGAATTTTTAAAAAAATTATATAAAGCTGAACCATGTTTGACGAGTGCTTTCATTGTGGCTATTTTCAGCTAATTTCATGGATGTGTGCGCTAGCCATGTTGCAAGGTTGTTCATCAAACAACAAATCAGGTGAATTAAGGGGTCTCGTTCTTTGAGAGAGATTTGGGTTCTTAAAAGCAGGCTTCTAACACAGTTTTAGGAGTAAAATTTCCAGCACCACTCCAGACAGCCTGGATATCCCATAAGTTCTATGTCATACCTGCTAGCTCTACGTAGAAGAGTTTCATACTCAAATTTATGCACCTATATTGCCACGTTCTGGATATGTTTCTATATTGCATTGACTAAAATTTCTAGATCCCTACTGATTTGCTAGACACCTAGCTCACCGGTAGACTATTTAGCAAGAAAAATAGGTGTCTACTGTCTAGAACTGAAAATTGCCCCTAGTTTTTGATCTGAGGACAAACACGTGTGACATCCTGGACATCTGGGCAGGTACAGAAGCATATTTTTGTATGTCTAGAGAAAAAGTGTGGTTTCAGTGAGCTTTTCAGGTGCTTAGAATATTTACTGGGATTTTGAGTGTTACATCTAAAAGTTTGCCTGGAAATTACTATGACACTGGACCTCAGAGAGCATTAGAATGCAAAAGAGAGAGTGTCTGTGAGTTTATGCACTTCTGAGGGTGACTAGTAAGTCATGTGCAGAATATTTGGATACCATTATGAAGAGAAATATTGTGTTCGATACCCAGGATTTTTTGGATTTTACCTCATCCCTCTGGAAGTGCATCTCACGGGAAGCAGAGGACTGAAGAGGTCTTCAGAGATCTTCTTAGTCTTCTAGGTGAAGAGAATGCTGGCAAAATGAGACACAGTTGTTCCATACTGCTATGAATGAATTTGGGTACACTGGTGTTGCAGAGAAGGCTGGAGGAGAGCAAAAGAGTCTGGGTCTTGTTTTTGAGAAGCTGATTGAGTACTTCATTTGATTAAGTACCTTTAAAAATCCTAGTGTTTCATAGCTTGGGGAAACAATATAGCATAGTGTCCAAAGAAGGACAAAGAAGCTACTGAAGGATCTAGAGCACGACTCTTATGAGGAACGGCTGAGGGAACTGGGGTTATTTAGCCTGGAGAAAAGGAGGCTCAGGGGAGACCTCATCACTGTCTACAACTACCTGAAAGGAGGCTGTAGCAAATGGGTGTTAGGTTTATGGTTGGATTTGATGATCTTAAAGGCCTTTTCCAACCTAAATGATTCTATGATTCTATAGTTCTTTAATGACGAAAAATACTGATTTATTTCTATTATGTGCCAAATGCAAGTAATCCACCACAATTATGCTAATCACTGCCCTGAAAACAAATTGATACAGCTGTTGAGTGAGTAGGGAAGATGATGGCATATTTCTTTCTTTTTCAAAAGAAAAAACATAAAATGCTTTTGACAGCAGGAAGCCAAACTGCTTGTAGGAATGGCTTAGAACTGAAAATCATTATTTGATTCTGAAGGTAAATGTGTTTCTATGTGTGAATATAAAATACATTTAGCTTTAATTGCATGCCAATTTAGACCCAGGTATCTAGTATTGTACACTTTACAGCAGTATTTTGTTTTGATTTTCTATAGATGTGCAAAAAATAAATAGATACAGCATTTCTCTATTGAATCTTAAGTATGGAAGCTGAAAGTATCTAAAATATTCTTTCTACAATGTTCATCATGAAAAAACTCAGTTTCTTTCATATATACTGCTTTGCATTCCATTCTTCTTTCCCGAGAAAAAAGCCAAAGAAAGGAAACACAACACAACTATGGTAATACCGTTATCCACTACTTGAAAAAAAAATCAGAATTATTTGTGCGTAGGTGGAACTTCTCAGGACAAGTAAAATTCCGATTCTGTCTGTTTTCCAGCATTATATCCTCTAGTTCTGAACAGGTATGAACTAATACTATTCTATTTTTCACCTGGTTGCAGCTGCGTTGATAGTGATGGAGATTTGCCCATCTGCAGTCACAGCATGAACATGGATTTAAAGCTTACACAACTATTCACAGAATGTTAGCAAAACCAGCTTAAATTTTTATGTTTTAATACGACTTTAGCAAATAACTGACAAAATTTGGTGCTTGGTTATAATCTTAAAAATCTGCATTTTTGTTGGTGTTAGAAACTAATAATCTGCAACCAAATAGCTATTAAAATTTTACTTTGGCTCTCCACGGTGGAAACAAAGCTCTTTTATCTGGAACTAAATCATTTAATTCTAATGTAGTTTGCAGTTAGTGGAGTTAACTGTACTGAAAAATTATGTTGCTTCTATCATTTGAGGCTTCATGCTTTGCTTTAAAGGTACGTAGGTGATATTTCCTATGCTATGTCATATCACTGTGACTGTTATGGGTACACATATGTCATTAATTTGGTTCATAAAGATGAGATGCAAATCCTTGAAAATTATCTATGAGCAATCTAACTGTTACACTGAGTTGCAGTCTACTATTACTTAAATAATGTTACCAAAATAGGATGTTAGACAGAAAGACATGTATTTGGATTGCTTGTAGACAGCCTTTAAGATTAATATCTTTTGCATGTAAAGTTATAGTGCAAGAGTTCTTGCAAAGAGCATAACTTTGTCTTAATTACAAAATATTACTAAAGTGTTTCAATAATCTGAATTCCTTTCTTTCATTGTAGCTATTTCTAATTTAATAATATTTTTCAATGTTAAATACACAAAGCTTTGTGTAAAGCTCTAAAAACTAACTCTTTTTCCATTTTTCATGCACCTCTCCAAAAAAGATACACTTACACATTGAATGACCTGAAATGTAAATCCAAAAAAAGGATGGAATGAGCTCCCACATATAACACATTAGTAGGCAAATGAAGCACACCTACTTTGTAATGAGTGGTATAACAGAAAATAACTTCTACTATAGCTAATTTCCAATTAAAGTTGCCAGTTAATTTTAACTGTGTAGAAAACCAGTTGCACCATCTTTGGAGATTATTAATTCAAGGAATAAAAAAGAGGGGGGGGGGGGGGATTTAGGCAAAAGTTATCTCCATGTCCATGTTTGCTTTTCTGAACCTCATCTGAGTGCTATCCAAATTCATGTAATAGCATTCCTGTCCTTTTACACTGGGTTGCTTTTTGCAAGGTGAGTGCATGCACATCATTGCCAAAATTCTTTGGGGAAGTTATCTGTACATATGAAACTCACGGTATTCTGATCCAAGTACTTTGGTTCTGTTGATTTTAGAGAATTAAAAAAAAGCCAAACCAAACCTCAAATTCAAGACTTTTGACAGAATTATGAAGATCTATTAGGATAATTATTAAAATTGGGAAACCTACAACAAAACTTCTGAAGAAATATTTCTATTCTGCAGTGCATGCTAATTAAAATCATATCACAGCACAAACTGATCATAAACTAACTTTAATTTAGCTATAATTTGGTTTTCAAAAGATGTATTTAAAATTTCTATGTCATTTTGCTTTGAAAATCATGCTAACATCGGAGAATTATAATTATTTTATTTTTAATTTGAATGATAGTTTATTGGCTTGTTTCAATGACATTTTATTTTAAGAAATATCTGAATTCTTGTAAGAAGATAACATGTATTCAAAACATCGATTGGAAGTCTATTGTTTGTTGGCAAAAATATTCATGTGAATATTGTTTTTAGTGATGATGATATGCCAGTTGTGAGTGGAAAAAACTATTTATTGCATATCTTTTCAATATATTAACTTTGAAAGAAAATAGCTTATCTGGGTAACCGTGTTAAATACTGAATTTTTTTTTTTGTCTGAACATCAGGAAATACTTTTTTATTGTGAGGGTGACTAAACACTGGCACACGTTGCCCAGAGATGTTGTGGAGCCTCCCTCCTTGGAAATACTCAAAAGCTGTTTAGGCATTGTCATGGGCAACAATCTTTAGGTGTCCCTGCTGGAGCGGCAAGCTTGGACCAGATGACCTCCAGAGGTCTCTTTCAACTTCAACCAGTCTATGAACCTGTAATTTTCATTTAAAAGATACTCAGTTTTTCTTCCCATGGATTTAAAATAACAGTATGTCCCTTTCACTTTCATTACCTGGAAATATCAAAAAGGAGGGAAAAGCAAACAAACAAAAAGTTATATTACAAGTTTGTATAATGATGATCAGTCCCTTGAAAAGTTGGGGGATGGATAATAAGAGACTGAGAGCCTCTATTGTTACTACAGTTCTGTTTAAAGGAAGGTGGTTGCAAGAAATATACTTTATTTGGCCAAATGAAATGGAAGTAAATATTTTAAAGGCTACTGAAATAATTTTTATTTCAGATTTTGTATTAAGTATTAGTGAAATATAACTGATCGAGAATAGTGTGAGGCTACAATACAAAGTTCAATCAATGGCAGAACTAGAATCTGTTTTTCATACACTTAGAAACCATCACAACTGAAAACAAAAGTGAAAACAGTGAAGTAATAAGCTACATAAGAGTACAAGAAATTCAGATCTGCTATTTTCAGCATAAACTATAAATTAATTTGAAAGTAGAATTCATTAAAGAACATGTATCTGAAAGACAAAGCTTTGGTGATAGTGCAGAAACTAAGTAAACTGAGTTAATTAATTTACAAAGGAAGAGTTTTCAACAGATGAGGTTGACAAAGAAAATTAATGTATTAGAATTTCCACTATGGAAACTGGAGCTGGGACAGAGCAATCACAGCAGTAACATTAAAAGATCACTGTCTTGGCAGCTTCATTGTCTTTAAGAGTGTGGACATTTCAGTGCCTTTAAATATTAGCATAGTATTAGTACAACAGGGATCTGAGCTTGTTAACTTTTAAATATTACCACAGTATGTTATGAGTTAATTTTTTTAAAAAAAGTTAGCGTTATCCAAGCTTTTGTGCTTCTTATGATGTTCTGGACTGAAGCATAAAACTTTTTTTTTTCCAAATGACCTGTAGTTAAAAACAAATTTGGGTTCATATGATGCAGAGGGGTTTTTTTTGTGAAAAATCATCTTATGGAGAATTTAATTTAAATCCTTAGCTGGACAATTTTTACCTATGGTTGTTTATGGTTTTGCATTTGAAATGTAGAGGCAGGAAATCAGCAAAATCAGAAAAAATGAAGTAACTTGGAGTTTCTGGTAGTGCAAACCTTTTTGTTTGCAATATGAAATATGTAATTGATACTGTCAGAAGATGACAACAGCACTTACAGTTCTTAGTGTTAGCAGTGTAGATCTGATGTCTAGAAATACAACTATCTTGGTGCAAGACTTTAGGAAAGATAATTGTTACAAATATGCTGAAACTGTTAATAAGATTTCAATATGCCAGGAAATCAGAGCCAGAGAAATAATGACTCAGGACTCCTGGATGGTTATCTTCCTTGCATATGGGAAACAATATTAAATTCCAAAAAGTAGGTGGTTAGCAACTTGCCAAGGTGATAGTTATCGGGGCAGGCTTCAATGATAGTAGCAGCTGTCTAAACAAATGCAAAAAGGATGTTTGATTTTCTTCTAGGAATTAGTAAAAATACTGCTGATAAAACATACGTGAACTTTCCCACCACTTCAAAAATAAATAATTATATATGGCAGCAAGCAAGGCCTTTAGATGATGGATCTTTCTCTCTCATGCCAAAGAAAGCATTATGGAAGGAATTGTTTTGAACACTAAAAGTGTAAGTAAGTCAGATCCAACAGGAATTAGGTAGAATCATCTTTTCCTCTGTCAAAGGGATTTAATCGACTGCCCTGACCTCCCTCTGTTCTATTAATTGACTGCATTAGTTTGTGGTAGATATTTTTGGTTGGTATTATGTTTTATCAGTGAGATTTCTTAAGATGATATAATAGAAGCACACAGGAAGCTGTAACTCCTGCCATGTGACAAGGTATATTTTTTTTTCAATCCTGACCTAAATCAGTTGACTGAGGGCAGGAAAAAATAGATCTGTTCTTCCTAGTTAACTTGGCAGCTGCAAATTGTCTCCTGTTCTATTTTTTCTGCAATATCATCCCATATGGATATGAGAAAAGAAAAAAAAAGGGAAAAAACCCCTAGAAATCCTTTACAAAATAAATGAAATAAATTCCCTCTGCAAAATTTGACATTGAATTGATGGGCATATATTTTTCTCTATATATCTTATGTGTAAAGAGACAAAGGGAAGATAGAAACAAATGACTAGAGAGAATAAAAGATCCATAGGAAAGAATTATGATTTGGAGAAAAGAACAAGCTAGCTGTGTTCACTCTGTGAGAAAGATTTGAGAATTAGACAGGGGACCAAGAAGACCATGAGCAAAAGAGGAAAAGGATGGAAGATACTTTTATAAGAGGACACATTTTCAAGCAGGGGAGAACAAGAACAAGACAAGCCTTGGAAACGTAATGATGCATAATGTTTCTCTTCATTATGAAAGGTGCTAGTGTATTTGCTTTCCTTCTCCTGTTCTCTTTTTCAACTGTGATCAGAAATTTATACCATGTATGAATCTACACTGCAGTTAGTGTGAGTATTGCTGTATGGTTTGTGTTACATGGTAAAAGAAATATGTGAAAAATCATGAGATTAATTTCTCTGTTTGCAGTTTTTAAAGTGCCCATGTAGTTTTGCAGTCCTGTGAAAACAGCTAGAGTGTGCTAAATAATGCAGTAATAATAGCGTTGCATGGGTCCTGTTAGAAAGTAATTCATAAATAGTACTCATTGCATCAAAGAAGTCACGGGAAATGTGTTTTGTCAGGTTGAGAGATAAT
Source organism: Strix uralensis (assembly GCF_047716275.1). Lineage (NCBI taxonomy): Eukaryota > Metazoa > Chordata > Aves > Strigiformes > Strigidae > Strix > Strix uralensis. Next base: position 58,506,198 of record NC_133973.1, read on the forward strand.
CATAAATTTCTAACATAATACTGTTTCTCCACAAACCTATCCGTTCTATGTTACTGAAGACTAATGTTAGGTGTAGACAGTGCAAATGGATAAACTTGTTCACTGAGATATGATTTTGCTTTAAGGAAGATACTATGCAGCAGACTTTTCAAAATAAAACAATAATATTAATAATAATAATTGGAGGATAAGAGGAATTGAATGGTAGGCAAGAAAATACACGAAGTTTAGTCTAATATCTGTATATTGAATTTCTTGCTAATGGATGCTGCACCTTCAGCAAAGCTAATGAGAGAACAGACAAAAAATATTAGAAACTCCTAGCAGACTATGCTCTTTGTGAGTTTAGTCATAAGGACTTGGTTTCATGTATGAAGCTAACAGGAAAGTTATAAGTTTGTTAACTTTGTGTATCATGGTTATAGAGATAATTCTGTATATATTGGTAAGAGGTGAGAGAAAGAATCATCTTGCTGTACTTCAGCTGTCGGACAGTTAGCTGTCTAATCGAGGCTAATGACTTGGGCTTCTTAAACATAATCGTCAGGATGTTTTCATGGTGGTTAGTTTCAACTAATATTTAATGTCAGATACCTATGTTACAGTAGGAATTGCTGCCTGAAGTGTACGCTTCAGGTTTAGACAGAATATCTAACTTTTTCACACAAAGTTAGTGAGACGAATATGAGCTTCAGTAATGTGTCCAAAGTAGAGGAGGTACCTTTTCATTGTGCTAGGCAAAGATGGAAATTTCCAATTATGGGAGTGGGAAGAGTGAGCAGGAGGAGAAATGACAATTTCTACATTTGCTGTTGGCTTTCCTTTTCTACTTGGGTATCAGTTCTACATACTACAAAGCAAATACAATATATTATGTTAGAGTTCTGAAAAGCCTTTGATGCAAGAAAATATAATTAACTAAATGTGAGATGGCTTTGAAGTTACGCATGTAGGAGAATGATAGGGGCTGTCATGCAGATAATTTTGAGATTTTTTTTTTTTTATCTAAAAGAAAAGCATTCACTTAGTAATTTTGAGATTTCTTTTGGAATTGTTAAAAGACCATGAAAGATCATTTGATTTTTATCATTTGGGGAGGGTGAGGTTGGAAAGGGAGGACCTTTTTAACTGAATAGAAAATTACATACAAAACATCTGATTTTTATACCCTTTTCTTTTGCCATCCCAGCCTAGCTTTCTGTTCTCTTCCTGCTGCACTTTTTGGCAACACGTAGATAAAGTTGAAAAAATAGTGATTAAAAACCACAACCCAAACCTCAAGTAACTAATATTGAGACATCCTTTTAAGCTTGTGTGTATGGAATTATTCTTTGTACTATATCTTCTTTCTACTTTGTGTAACAATTTTAGAATTTGCATTTCCAAAGGAATGGAATTTCAGAAGTCTGTTTCTTAGGTTTCTATATTTTGTTATTGGATTTTGCTTAATATTTACTCTGCTTTTATTGTTGTTTTACAAATTAATCCCACTTTAGCTGTTGTTGTTGTGTACATCCCTTCATATTACAGGTTTGTCAACGTATGTGATGTAAGATGACAGCCATACTTCATTAATTTTCTGGAGGATCATAACCTCTATTTTTTTCCTCATTTTATGTATTTAAGCAAAAAATGTACACTACATAAAAGCAGGCAGTCAGCCTTGATTTCAGGCATCCATCAGTGGGGAGGAAAAGTATGTCTGATTCTGCCCATGAGGCAATGTCTCTTAGTAAATAAAATGGTCCAGGTCCTGTTCTCTGTCCCTGAGGCCACATAGCATATTACAGCTTGCATCTTGTTATGGAGGCTCTCAAATAAACAAATGACCACCAAAAGTTAAAAATTTATTGTCAACACAATTAACTAGCCCTCCACAACTATTCAATTACAGGTTCAAATGTCTGTGAGAGGAGAACAGAACAACTTCCTTGGGTTTAACAACAACCCAAAACACAAAGCACCACTCCTTAGGGTTTAACAACAACCTAAAACGCTCTAACACTCACCTAACAAGTGAGGGCTCTCAACCTCGAGGAACTTCTCAGGGCAGTGTCCTGACCCAAGTCACCTCAAGGAGTTTCCTTGGGTGGCACCCTGACCCAAGGGAGGAGTCCTTAACCACAGCATGCTATGCCAGGAGACAAGCTCAAAATGACATCTCCAGAGGACTCCTTTTATACCCAGGCCGAATCTGACCTGTAGTCAATAGCAGCTCCCCTTGGCCAAAGGCCCCAGCTACAGTGAAGCCCTATTTTCATTGAGCAGGTGCACCTGCCACACATCTCTATAGTGAAAATCTTTCTGAAAAAGAAAAAATAAAAATAAAAATAAAAAGAAAAAGAAAAAGAAAAGATTTGCCTTAATTGTACTATCTGTTGAGGAGAACCTCTGGCCTCTCCTGTTCCTTGGTCATGCCTGTGCATTGACTGGAAGGTATGAATACTGTGGCAGGACACTGCTGGAGCCCATGCTCTGGCCATATTTCTGCTCAGACCTAAATTTCAGTGCTTACTGCACCAGCCTAAAACCAGACTAAGATCTGGATCCATAATAGGACTCCTGTATGGTAATATTCTGCTTAGCTTTTAGGGGTCCACAGTATATAATATAGTTCACACCTTCCAGTACTTCTGTTAACTAGAAAGTTAAGAATTTCAGACTTCATTATGAATTTAGCATAGACAGGACAGTAAGCAGAGTATATGATATGGACTCTCTTCTAGGCAGACTTTTAAGCTCAGTGTTTGGTGGGGAGAGGGGAAGGCAGTAGTCAGCATAGGAACAGTTACCTTGTTAATGTTTCCTAAGATCTAGTGAGTGATTCTGGTGATCCCATTCGTCAAAACATTTTGTGGAGACTTGTCTTGTTGTGACAAGCACCTGTCACTTTCTATTCCTCTTGAATATAAAGGGCTCAAACCAGCATTTAGCAGGAGAAAGCCTCCTAAGTTAGGAGGAGAGCAGCACAGGAACAGAAGTTGGAGGACATTCTTCCCTTCTGCTGGTGAAGTTGTCCACTTTATAGCAAAGAAAGAAAACTTAAGGGGAAGAGTAAGTTGGAAAAAGTTTGATCATGTGATAGGATAGTAAAGATAATCCCTGGTCCCAATTTGTATTTCATGAAATGATTCTCCTATGAACTGCATAAGGCTTGCTTGAAAGTAAGAATACCTGTCCAGGGGAGTTTCAGCTTTAAGGGACTGCAAAGTTACAGTTTTCTCACAGTCCAAGGGTAAGAATCTCAGAGCAAAAGTCTTTCAGTTTAGGATTGACAATGCTGCACACAGTCCTCATAGCCATCTGAGCCTTAATTGAAATCTAATGTTTGTAACTTGAAAGATGGGAGGTGTGGGGTTAGACTTCTTCAGGTTAATGAGGGTAGTCACTCAACTCTCTCATTTCCAGGATGAGTGCATAATTGTGACATTATCATATGAATGAAGGCAGTATCACCACCTGGTAACTGAACTAAGTAATGCAATGAAAATGTCATGCCTGTGTCTCCTGTGTAATTTAGTTCTAGGAATTTGTATAATAGAGCACCAACTGGGTTTTTTTGGCAATATAATTGGGGGGGGGGGGGGGCTTGCATGCCCCGCTGGTTTAAATTGCTTTTCCCACCCTGTTTTTGGTTATTGTAATATTTGTAACATTTACTCTTCTTAGACTGGAATGCCAACAGGAGGATATCAAATTCTAATCATTAAATAGCCTCAAGAGATCGAATTGCCTAACAATCAGTCCCTCAGACAGTTTTTTGGTTAATTCAGACAAGAGTTTTAGTTTCTTCCATCCTTGAGGAGGGCACACACATAGGCTTAATGGTGAAGAGAGACAGAGAGGAATGAGACCTGTGAGTTTCCCTGTTTAATATTTAGACAAAACCTGATAGATTCACTTAAGAATTGTCCTTTTCAGTCATTTGACCTTTCTTACTGGAGAGAAGTTGGACACATTCAATGTTAGAAATGTTTATTTTTTTATGTCTTGAAGTGGTAATACGTAACAACTTTGATATTTTTGAAGGTTTATTTGAACTATAATGGTCTGTTCTGCAAACCTAAAAAAAAGTATAAAATCGTGATTTTGTATGCATGTTTTCATTTTTTTTTATATCCATAGATTTTTTTTTTTACTCCAGGCATAGGAAATTTTACTCTACATGAGCTTTTGCCTTACAGAAACTCAAGGCTGAACATCCTCTTTCAGATCATAACCTTTTCTTTTGGAGTAACACATCTGAATTTAAGAAAACAGAGGTGCAGAAAAGAAATAAAAGCGACCCAGAGAGTGTTACATTTCTTTTACAAGGTCATACCAGAAGTAAAAGCTGGAAATGAAGTCAGCAGTTGTGCTAGACTGTACTGATGCTATTTTTTGTACATTTCCCTAAAACATGTACTTGAAGAGTAGTATTTTCTTAAGACTTTGTAGCCACAATTAAAGAAAGACTATCAAATAAATAAATTTATCTTGTGATCATCATCCATGGTCATATTTTAGGCACTGGACTCTTTCTGAACAAAAAAGACGTAGTACCCTGTCACACTACCTTGCAAGCAAAGTTAATTGCTGCTTTATTATTTGAGAGTGTGCTCCCTTCTAGCTTTACACATTTGAGTGGCTACAGTGTCCATTCAGTCATAGGAAGCTTAAATTCATATCATGAATGGTCAAATTTTAGATCTGAGTGGCACACAACTGGAATTTTGGAATAATTAGTAATTTAAAATTTATGTCTGTAAACAGTTTATGCCATATTTTTTCCCTCCTAATATTGACACCTCATTTTTATTTGCAATCTTCATCAATTTATCTCAAGAAGCAGAAAGTATAATGAAATTTCTCTAACCACTTAAATTTTTCCATGCTTATGTGCAATACCAGATGAAATTAGAGTTCAAAAATCAGTGAGATAAGTGCAACTGTCTTAAATGTCTTAACTGAGTCTTGGGTCCTCCTGACCATAATGTTTTTTTAGAAATTATAAATATAAGAAAAGAATAAGGGAAACTGTATCTGTGATTGTTCAACAACAGCTGTTTATAAATAGATCCAAACACCTGGTTTTTCACAGAAGACTTAAGAAGAGTATTTCTGTTTTTTCTTGAAAAGAAGTGATGATCACAGTTTTTGTTACCCTCCACTTGCTTTTCAAATTGTTTTTATTATTGAGAGAATTGCAGTTTTCAAAAACAGCGTATGGACCGCGCAACCTTTTCTTATAATCTCATCATTCTTTTTGATTGTGTATGAGACTTAGAAATTCAGGATGAGAGTGGTAGCTGCAGGCAAGAAGCAATGATACAGAACAAATGCATGTCCATTTTCTGAAAAGTAAATGGTGATTGTAGTTTCTAACCTGAGGGATCTACTGACATTGTCCAAGCCTATTGGAGACACTCACTAGAGAAATTTATAGGAGGGTAAATGCAGCTTGTTTTTAAAAAAAACCCCAAAACTGTTAATTTACTGTTTGTATATAGCTTGTATTGCTTTTCAGTCTTTCCCCCCATATTATTAAAAAAAACCACAACTATTTACCTTTGTCCTCAGTTATTTCTAACTGTAAATCTAAGACCAACTTCAAGGTCCATAGTAATGTTTGTATGGTTGGCATTTATTTTCACTTCAAGAAAGGATACATCATAGTTCTTAAATTTGTATCACTGATATTTCAGTTTCTTTTAATTTCTAATCTTTAAATCTTCAAGAGAATATTAACTGTGAATTGATAAGAGCTACATTAGAATATTATGTAAAAGACACCTGATAGTATTCTGAAACACTAGAAGTCCCTCCAATCCCTATTACCTGCTGAATTGCTGTGACTGAACAGCAGTGTACTACCACAGAAGTCACACTGACATATAACTTGATTAATCCACTAATAATGTATGTATGTAGTTCAGATACTCATCCCTGATGAAGGTTATAATGCTTAGTTAGGGTTGTTGTAAGTCTGGATTTTTGTTTTGGTTTGGGTTTTTTTGGTTCGTTGGTTGCTCTTTAAATAATAATACATTGTTGAAATCTGTTCTTACTGAGAAAATGCTTACAAAAATCCAACAAAATAAACATATAGCTTCTATTAGGAAAAATGATTTCTTATAAGATTCTGCTGAATGTTAATTTGAAGCCAGGTATTGCTATAGTTACAGTTCTGAGATTTAAAAATATCTATGATATTGGCCAATTTCAGATAATAACCTTCCCACTAACCTTCTAAGTAATCAAGTCCAGAAACTGCACATCAGTTCATGATTGATGTGCCTTTGTGTTGTTCATTATGACTTTGTCTGACTTTTCTGAATGACTTTATATAGCATGAGTAAGAATGAAGCTTAGCTCATTTCAATGTGTCTAGAAAATGGTCCTAGAAGCTGGGAAAAAATCCTAAAGAAGTTATAACTGGCTTTATTATAATGGGCTTTTTATTTGAAAGATGGTAGACAAAACCAGTATGCATTTATTGATAGTTGGAAGAACTGTTCTTTTGTTACTGAGCAAACATTTTGAATAAAGTGACAATTAAGAAGTTGCAGTGCTGAATTTGAGGTAGACGTGCAAATCGTACATTTCATGTGTTGAAACTAACCTTATGAAACAATAATTTCTGTAGTAATAAGTCAATAAACTGAAAAGTGAGGTATTTTCTGCCTAATACTGTCTTTGCAAAACAATTTGCTTCGTGAGACTTCTGATTAAAGAATTGTTGTAATACATAATTATTTATGTAAACTTTTTCAAGAGACGTGTTTAATAAGAAATTATTAAAAATTTTGATTGTTTCTGTTGCCATTTAACTGACTAACAGCAGTAACTTTTAATAACCAGAACATGTTAAAATAAATAGTGGTTTTATTCTGACTTATCTTGGAATTACTCTTTTATGGTGTATACCTTGCCTGTGTTAATGCACTTGTCACTCTCTGCTGTTTGTGTCTTTGCACTAGTTGGCAAAGGCTGCATGTCTGTTTTAGTTCAGACAGCGGGGCTGAGACCTGGCTATGTATTCTGTTAGCCAACGGTTTGTTTCCTTATGGATTCAAGATCGTTAAAATCTAAATGTCTAAGTGTGCATGAACCAGAAGTGCAAACTAACAAATGTTAAGGTATAGGGGAAAATAAAATGCATTGCATGAGTGGATTTAATACCCACAAAACTAACTTTTGTTGGTCTTATTTCCTAGATAAGGAATCAGATAGCAAATTCAGTTCCAGGTCAATAATGAATGTTTCCCTTTTCCTGTCCTTTCACTCTATTCAAAATATTTGATCTAAAGACACTCTGTCATTACTATGGATAAAATTTACTAAGTCACATTTTCAACAGTTGTATATTCTCTCTAGTATGTTTATCAACTGGGTATTTCCACTTTCCTTCATGTTGTCATTTTTCATTCTCTCCATGCTGGTAATGTGTTCACTATTGTTTATTTGTCATTCCCATTTTCTTTTCTTGTTTCATTTTCTCTTTTTTTCATTTGCTGTTTGCCCAGACAAGTTTTTTCTCTATCCATTTTTCATCTGGAGCACTGTCTTTCCTTCCACCTTGTCAATTTTCTCAGTGCTTTATTCCACATTTCTTTTTCTTATGTTATTACAAACTTCCTCGGTGTGGGTATCAAGGGAATAGGATCTGTTGCTCTTCCCTGAGCACAGATTAAATCCTCAGTTGGGTCTGACTGGAAGATCTGCTTTGTGCTGCATGATAAAAAAAGTGTACCAAATTCAGGATGGGAGAGAGCATGAGGCAACACTAACCCAAAATCAGATGGCTGCTGCTGACTTCTGTTGTTAAAGACAGCAGCAGAAATCAGAAGGGAAGGTGGTGCTTGAGGAGGAATTTTGGGTGACTGTTAGCTGGCTGACCACTCTGAGTGCCAGGGAGCAGCTGGAGTGGGGCTGCCCCACGGGGGACGATGATCCGGGAGCTGCAGGCACATACTCGCTGATGGGGCGTCCTCCTAAAGCACCCCATTGAGGCTGGGCTGGGGACAGGGACAGGCCCCTGCCACTGCCCAATGATCATCAGGCCAGGCAGGGTGAGGAGTCAGGTCCAAGGTCGACCTGGGGACTGACTCAGAGCAAGATCCAGGCTGGGCATGGGGCTGGGCATGGGGCTTCCTGCAGCATAGCTCAGGCAGGGACTGACGGCTCTGGTGGTGCCCTCGGGGACATGACACCTAGAGCTATTACTGATTCGTCCTTCAGAAAGTGCGCTTAAATTGCAAGTCCTTTGGAGGCAGCATCTGAGTCTATAATCTACCAGTGAAAATATCAATAGAAATTTTGGTTCACCATAAATAATATGTATCTGATATTTTTCTGGCCTCTGGTATTAGGTGTTGCAAAAAGGAATGCTGAATTACGAGTTCTAAAATGAACTGAAGAATTCCAGGGGTTTTGAGAGAATGAAATATCTGTCTTTCAAATGCCTTCCGTTGTCTAAAAGAATCAGCATAGATGTGTCCTGTGGTTATTTTTGGGTTGTTAGGGCTTTTTTTGTGGGTTCGTTTTGTTTGGGTTTTGGAGTTTGTTTGTTTGTTTTTTTTTTTTTTTGTAATTTGAAATCACCATCAATAGCTACTTTCCTTGGGTTTTTTCTGCTCTTGAGAACCGATTTTATATCTTTATGAGACAGAGTCCTGAATGCAAACAGGACCTGGTAGTCCACTTACATAAGTTTTATATATAAATGTGTGTTCATCCTATCAAATGTAAAGTTTCACTATCGGTTTCCTTTAACAAGGATTTTTTTAGCTGTGGAATTTTTACCTGTGGTTTTGAGTTGAATAATGGGTATAAAGGAACTCCTTCATTTCTTTGGGCAGGGAGAAGAATGCAAGTATTAATAAGTGCCGTGTGTTTATTTATACTACTTGTAATGGTTAGCGTATATAAATGAGTGACTTGTATTTCATTAAAAATTAACAGAATTATTGTATGAATTGCATGCTGTCTAAAAATTAAAAGTAGGAGCATGCAAGAAAGTAACATTACATAGTTGTAACACTATGTAGATCAAAATCTGACTTTTGAGAGATTCTATCACACTTTTTTTTTCAGTTTCCATTTTTCCTTTTTGTCAGATACAGAACAAAGAAAACAGATAAGAAAACCAGCAACTTTATCTAATTTTGACTAACTGTTCTCACACATGATTTGAACTAATGTAATGCTATGACATTAATTGGAATTTCTGAATTAGATGGAGGTAAATTAGGCTGTCATACAGAAGAGTAGGCATACTTGTGAAAAATACTATATAGAAGCCGTATCATAACAAAGAGAGATTATCCAATGCACCAAAACACTTAATTAATGTTTCCTGCAGGAGTGAAAATATAATTAAAAATGAGTTGCTGTTTATTTAGGGCAGAAAACACCCTGGAGCTAGCACTTAAATGTAATACCCTTCCTGAAAGCAGCAATATTTGGACTGTGGTTTGGTTGAGAAGCATATACAGAAGCAGAAATATTTGGTTTGTGGTATAACCTCTGACAAGCTTGTGGCTTTGATTTTCAGTTCTCTTACCTTATGTATCTTTAGAAACACAGCTAACCATGATGCCTAAAATTCATAAAACATTTGTGGGCCTTGGCGTGGAAGTAGTGTGTGAATTTAATTGTTTGGTTTGGGTTTTATTTTTGTTTAGATTTATGCCAATATGAATGTGTCTGTTGATTTGAATTGCTTGTTTTCTCTTGGCCACAGGCTGATTGAGTGGGCTGGACTTCACTGGAAGGAGCCATTTCACTGGGGAAGTGGAATAACTGCAGATCTCTCCTCACGCTACTTGCTGGGAAGTGCTGTACATTGCCACAATTAAGCCAAGCTGAAGTCTGGGATGGGCCTTAGGGGCAAACACTCCCTTGTTTCTTCTGACATTGGGATTTGTCTACAACCACTCAGCTGAGGCACATACCACACATCAGCTTTTGGTTTTTTGCTGCCTGAACAAGGTTACATTTTCTCTCACTTCATCTCCTTTTGACTAGTTTTTTAGTAGTTTTCATTTTCCTTGACTGATTAATTTTCTCCTGGCTGTGGAAAAAAGAGCCCTGCTGATGTTGATTTAAATAATGTCGAAACCAATGGGACTCCTATGGCTGCCTTTGATCTTCACCCCAGTGTGTGTCATGCTGAATTCTAACTTCCTCCTATGGATAACTGCACTGGCTATAAGATTTACTCTCATCGATGGCCAAGCACAATACCCAGTTGTTACCACGAATTATGGCAAAATACGTGGTTTAAGAACACCTTTGCCTAATGAGATCCTCGGTCCAGTGGAACAGTACCTGGGTGTTCCTTATGCCTCTCCTCCGACTGGAGAAAGGCGATTTCAGCCCCCAGAGCCACCATCATCTTGGACGGGTGTCCGCAATGCCACACAGTTTGCTGCCGTCTGCCCACAGTACCTGGATGAGAGGTCACTGCTCAATGACATGCTGCCAGTCTGGTTTACAGCCAATCTGGATACTGTGGTGACATATGTTCAAGATCAAAATGAAGACTGTCTGTATCTGAATATCTATGTGCCCACAGAGGATGGTAAGTACTCTAAGGACCACACTGCAGAGCACTCACCAGTTCTGCACATGAGTAGTAGCCAGGTCTTTAAAGCATCTTGCTCAGTTTCCTCCATGTTTTCTCTGTGGAAATGGATCATGCCTCTGGACAGGCATTATAAGTAATACTTTGTAGATTGAGCATGCTTGCATGAATTCTCTCTCATGTTTCAGTGTAACATCAAACCGCAATTTCATTTGCAGGCAGTGGCCAACGTGTGTAAGCCAGCCTTAAGTTTACATCTGAACTACAGCTGAGCATCATTTACAAGAGAGAAAAAGGGAAATAAACATTAACCAGAAGTAACTTACTTATTTTCCCATGCATGAATGATACAAATACTGCCACATACTAATTTTTAAAGGAGAATTTCCCTATTTTTTTTCTTTAGTTTTATTATAATACCTCTGAACCTACTGTTAACTCTTCTTGATTTAATAGCTAATAGAAAATTGTTAGAGTATTTCAGTCTGCAGTTTTTTCCCAGGATTTTTACCTATGAAACTTTTCAGTCCAACTTACTTTTCTTTATTCGCTAAATTTAAAATTAAGTAAACATGATTCTTTTATGCAGAGCTGAACAGGTGGCCTTAAACTTTCATCTGTTTTCTGTAATCCTTTCTCAAGAGGGCTATTTTAAATCACCTTCCGTAGACAAAAAGGATGAACACAATTGGCAACACACAACTCTGAACATTTTCATGATCTCAATCTTAAAAATTATAGCTTTACGGCATGCTGAATGTATCTTTTGTTGTTCTGAATGGTATTGCTTCCTACAGACAAGAAGACCTGTTTTCATCAGGCCTAAAATGAGTTAAGTTTATTCTATATCACAAGGAAATAAAAAATTCTACTGGCAATTATATTTAATATCTGCTAAAAGCCAGTTCTTTCAGCCACTTAGAATGTAGTTACTGATGCATAACGTGACAGATTTCTCCCAGATATGCAAATCCAGTCACTTTAGCTGAGGGTTTGATTTGCATAACCAAGGCATTGTTATTTCTCAGTAACCATACCCTAAATATGCAAATTTTGTACTTTGATTATTATAATCCTTCTGCCTTGATTGGCTTCTTTACTCAGAATTTCCAAGCTGTTTGCCAGCAATAAACATACCACCTTCTTTTCCTGTTCTCATCAGCTGAAGCAAAAACTTGAAAGCTAAAAATAAAGGGCTAAGGTTTGGGAATACTGGGAGCTCTGCAAACATAAATACCACGAAGCTCCTTAAACGAAAAGTGCTCTGAAAGTCGTGTGTATGGGGTCTCTGTGTGCACATGAGGGGGTGTGTGTGTGTGTAGATGAAGGAGCAGATCTTTCCACTCAGTTCTTTACCTCTTCCAGTCTCATTGCACTACATCTCATTCCCTGGATAATAACATAGATAATTCACTCCCAACTTTGTTTATGTTCTGGATTTTATCCTGAAGCTTTTAATTAGTCACTAGGGTAAGGTTGCCCTAAGAAAGCATGGCAGGTTAAGATTTTATTTGTTCTCAGTGAAAGAATATCAGCTCTGCTAACTCAAGTCTTAGTTTAAAGCCCAGTGTTAATAAATTCATATATTCCTCCAATCTAGCAATAAGAAATTTTACCCATTAATTAAGGAAGACAGGAAATTAGACATGGAAAGATATATACAAATGTCTAGGAAAAGAATGTTTGATATCAAATGGATAATAATAAAATACCATATGCTGAATGACTAACAACCTATAAAATCCCTCATCTTGCATCTAATAGCTAGTGGCATTTGCTGTTAGATTAAAAATAGAAAGGACTGATAAATTTAATTTTGTGTTGTAGATCTTTTTGTTCACTTAATAAAAAGTGTATCTTTTAAATATTTTTTTTAACACTAAATAGCATGTAAATGTAATCTATTTTATATATCCTCTTCAAAATATAAAGCCATGCATAAAAGAGTATATAGCAGAATAATGAGAGACAAGGTTTGGTGTCAGTGATGAGCTGAAGGCAAGATTGTTTCTGCCCAATATGACAAGCATTTTTAACAGGTTCCAATGGGGAATGAGAAATTTAAAAATTAATAAATGGAGTACAATGTGTTTTAATTGCATGCTGTATATCTCATCGCTAGTTAAATATAACTCAGTGTGGCTTTTTTGGTGAGGAAAATATGCAACCTTCTACTTACAAAGATGATTAAGAAGAACTGACCTGCAAATGAAATCTCCTAAGTTAGTGTGTCTCCAAATCATACTAAACATAAATAGCCTTAAATTGTAGTCAATACAATCTGATTAAATACATTATGCTTCATTCTATGAGTCTTAGTTGGCAAAAATAAGCTGCGTTGTTATGGAGACAGATCATTAAATTAGTTTTTGAAGCAAGATCTCAAAGTGAGTGACTTCGAGTTAAATTCACATTTTCTATTCTTTCTCAAATACAGATTTATTTAAAAGAGCTTTGAAACTGTTTTGTGTCTGGAAGAAAAGGTGGATGGAATCATCCAAACCTAATTAATGTTCTGACTATGAAATTTAATCTGAATCATTTTATGCCTTTTTTTTTTTTTTTTTTAAACTTTGGTGAAAAGAACTGATGAACAACTCCAGTGAATTAACTGTGGTCACATGCAGTGCTTACTTCAAACAAGTTCTAGTGAATAACTAATCAAAATGCAGCTCAGGTTTGGTGGGCTTTTTTGTTTTGTTTTGTTGGGGTTTCTTTGTACTATATAACATGACCTGTTTCTTATCACTTGCATGGTTTGGTCAAAGGGAACCAAATTTTGATCATGTACTTTGAATAAAGAATTGAAGAACAAATGCACATATGCATTTATCTGATTTCAGAATTGCTTCCCTGGAATTCTGCCAGTATAAACTAATGGAAATAAGAGTCCCTTTAACTGGGTAGATTAGTTATTTGTAATAAAATAGTTTGAAATGTTACTGCTTCTGTCTGAAGAAGTACTCTGAAATTAAATGCCATAAAATTCTATAGTTCCTTAAAATAGTTGTAGCATGTAGGTAAAGAAATTAAAATGACATGTTACACAGTTTATATCTGTATTAATCATAGCCTTTCTTCTGACCCATAAGATTCTGGATTTCAAATGTCAAATAGCAGCAGAATGCTGTCAGAATTTTCCATGTTAAGATGTTCCTTCAAAACGTAAAGTATCTTTGTTTTTAGGACCTTTTCAGTTTAGGTGAAAATATTATTTATGATAGAAATCAAAACATACCTAAGAGAATATTTCTGTAGTTCTGGCCACATGGTTTTTTAGTCTTTTGCTGTTGTTCACCGGACAAATGTTTTCTGACACTTTTCTTAGAGTAACACTTATATTTCAGAGAATCTAGGGTAGCTGGAAAATTTCAATGTTTGCTTTCCTTTGCCTTTGGAAGGGAAAGAATTGCAATCACTATAATCCATCGAGAATTTTTTTTTTTTTTTGGTCATACCAATAATGCAGTTAAAGATACACAGTACAAGCAATAAAGATAAAATTTAACAAACTGCTCTTACTTTATATGTCAAACTTATAATCATAAGAAATTACTCAGAATGGAAATAAAATATTTATAGTAAAATTATAATTTTATCCATATTTCTTTCTAAACTTTTGGCTTGATCGTCAGAATCATATGTATGGATATATATTGTCTGCTTTTCAAGTTACTCTAAAATGTAATTTTCCACAAGAATACTCGAATGTCAGTTTTGAGGAGGTCATTTAGGGAAATGATATTAAGGACAGTCTGTTTATTATAACTTCAGTCTGAATATGGGTTTATCTACAGTGGAAATACTAGATTGAAGAGGACGCAGACTTAATCGTCTGTGCTTAATCCCTGGCCTTTATCATTTGAATCTGTGGATGCTGAAGGAGATTGCTAACTCCTATCATAGTGGGGAGAAAAAATATAACCAAACACAAACAGAAAAGACCCTTAATTTGGATTTTTTTTATGATAAACTTAAAATTTATATTAATAGCCAGGCAAGATTAAAAAAACCTCAAAAAACAAAACCAAATCTTTTTTGTTTGTTTGTTTAAAACCTTCTCTGTTCAGATTGAAACAGAAAATAAAAAAGATCTTTTGTTGTCTTTGCGTGATCAAAATGTTACTTATTTTGGTGTATGGACAGAGGGTACATTTTACACAAGTGGGTAGCTACTCAATCACTATATATCTGCTAAATATATCTATTTAGCATCTTCAGAGGTTTGCTCACTAAAAATGCTCTTTGAGCTCTTGTCTCATTTACATCAAAATAAATATAGCTGAAATGACAACAAAAGGTGGTAGGCCATGATAGTTATTAAGGCTGAATGGGTAGGTCATAATTTTTTCATTAGATTAGGAAAACTGAGGGTATTGTCCAGAAGTAGTGGTATATTTAAGTGTGGGCTACCAGGAAGAAAAAAGTCTTAGCAAGAGCAAAGAGATCAACAGTGTTCCTTCTCTGAGTGGTGATGTGAAGGAAAGGTACGTGCATCTTTAGACTCTGAAATAAAGAAATGTCTAAGAAATAATGAAATTAAAAACTTGAACAAAGCTGATAAAGATGTCTATAGCTTGCGTACTGTGCCACCTTTTCATATTAGTCAAATGTCTGCTTAGTATATAACTGAGTGTTTGCAGCCTACTCCTTGTCATTGCTGTTGAATTGCAGTGTCTGTTTAACTTGGAAAAATTCTTTTTGTGAAAATTATACTGATAAAACTTAATTGGTAAAAAATTGTTTTATTTCCTTTTTTTTGGGGGGGGGGGGAGAAAAAGATAGTAGAAAGATGAGTCCCATCTTTACAATTATTTGATGGCGTGGAATTAAAAGAAGTAAGCTATTCAATGGCTTCTTTATTAATACAAGATATAAGGGTCCATACATAACAAAGGTAACATAGTGTACAAGATAGGTACAATATCGTACAACATTATTTTTATTGAATTATTAGTAGGTGATAATAGTAACTTTTATTTTCCAAATAAACCTGAATTTCAATACAGTAGATTCTCCTCAACGGTATGTAATTTCAAGTTTCAGTAGATGCATTGCTGACATTTATCAGGTAATTTCAAAATTGCAGTTGTTCTATTAGTTCTTCACTAGTTTTGTAAAGTTAAGTAGCTGTTTAAGAAATCAAATCCAAGATTTATGTATATAGCTTCATGAAATTAAGAATCCAATATCTCTTGTTTACATGTTTATAGTTTTGGTTCTTCCTCAGATTCTTATTGTGTTTTTTAAAGCCAATTATAATTTGTGTAAATGGTATAGGAACATAGAGTTTTAATTATTTCTGAAGTATTTTTGAAAGCAAATTAATTAAATTTAGTTATATTTTTTAAAATATTTTAAATTTGTTTTAAAACATATTTAGGAGTTGGGGTTTTTTTTAATGGATGATAGTGTTTGAACAGTTTCATATTACAAATAATGTTTTTCTGAGACAAAACAGAATATAACAAGAGTTTGTTCTCAGTTTCAAGATTGTCACAGTTTTTGTCAATGATTGGTTTATTTTTAACCTACACCCTTCAGTCAATTCTTTGTCTTCTTTGGAAAAATACAAATTCATTATCAAAATTCTCTCGTTATTTAAATGTATTTCAGTTTATATTGTACAAAAATTATATACAGTAAGACATACCCTTTTGTAAAATACTTGAATCACTTTCCAAAGTGAGAGTGATTAATAGTAGATAACAATTACAATATGAAATGACAACGTTGGAATTATTGCATATAATCCCAGTTGAACATAAACTTTTTGGTGTCAGAGAAAAAATCACTCTCCACTGTGAAAGATAAACTCTCCATTGTGTCAGAGCGCCTCAAGCCAATTCTTTCACTGTTAGGGTCCCATATATCCCCTCCTCCCAATCCAGATATTGCAGCGTCTGTGAGAAGGAAGGCATATGTCTGACTATCCTCTGCCTACCAGGATAAAGCGGAGGGTAATCCAGGCCCTTATTTTACATTCTTGCTTTTAGCAGTCACAAAGAACAGGACTCTAATCTGGATGAAATAAAGTTCTTAAATCCTTAGAGCTAAATTCAGATGTAGTTGCTGATTTCAAAATGCTGTCCTTCCCTCCAGGAGTTGCCCATTCCACAGGCATTTTACAGCATTGCACCCAAATGGCCTTTTCAGGAACTGATACGCAGTGAAGCCTAGTGAGAAGACTCAGCATTCAATATGACATTATCTAATCTGAACAGGATTTTTGGCACAGTTTCCTAGCATCTCTTCATTGCCTCATATTGAAAAACCTGCTAGAATGGGGTGAATGTTCTTTAAAATGCAATGAATTAATGTTTCTTCCACAAAGACAAATTAATGTTATCATCCTTTTAGTCAAAGAACAGTGCCTTTGGAGCAGTAGAGACTGTGCCATTTGGCTCAGTGATGCAGAAGAAGCAGTTTTTAGTCCTGTGGGTCATAAGACAGATCAGACAGGCAATTTTACTTCATTCTGCCCATTGACTTCCACTTGTCTCTTCAGGTTGTTTTTTGTTTTTTTAGGTGTGGGGTTTTTGTGTGTGTGTTTTTTTTTTTTTTTCTTTTTAAATGTAGTTTTCCTCTGCACTCCTGCAAAACATGTCTTTGAACACTACTACTTTTCGCTATGTGTCTTCTTGCTTTCTGACATAACACAAATCAACATGACACCTACTAACACTGAGGCAGTGCCTCTGTCCTAGGGCAGTGCAGTGAGTCCTTGGCAGACTTCTGAGTAGTGAATAGTGTGGGATATGCTCGAATCTTAGCAGTGTCACAGCTATACCACTTGTATTAGCTTTGGCTTCCTATTAAGGCTTTGTGGTCTCATTGATCTTCCTTCAGATATTTTTTGCATAGGTCGGAAAGTTTTGAAAGTTATTTGTGTATTTTCATTCAAATTTGGTTCAGTTTCCCTTATTTAGCACATTAATTGCAGCTTCAGACAAAACTGACACTTGCTGAGTAGCTCAGCTAACTCACAAGGCTCATAAATCAGTCCACGTATGTGGAAATACTTAAAGGAACTGTCCTCACATCAGTGTGACAGTGACAGGTAGTGTGTGAACCAGGCAAATTGCAATTCTGTTCTATAAGAGTTTAGGTATTTACAAAATAAATTAACACAGATTTGAAATAAAGCAAATGATCATCATTTGTTCCTCAGAATTCCTGAAAAAATTCTTGACAATTGAAATGAAGACAAAAATTTCTCCTGAACATAATAGCTTTTTGCACAGTACTTTAGTTTGTTATCCTTTTTAAAGTGAAAGAATATCTCCAGCATTCAAGTTTTTACATCAGTGCTTCTCGCTTACGATTTCAGATAAAATTCTCAGAACGACATATAATCAATTATATATGCTCACATTTTGTAATAGCATTAGTTGAATGTATTAGTTATTATCCAAATAGAAAAAAGAAAAAAAAGAAAAAATTGTTAAAGATAGCTTTTTAAATTTGTGTTTGTGATATTATCATCATCTGAGGGAATATGGATCAATTTATATTCTTAGAGTTTAGGGCTTTTTTAATCTGGATGTTGCTCCTGGTACCCAAAGAGACAAACAATAAGAAATAATTATTATAAAACCGTGAAAATGAAGTCATGCTTACAGCTATCTGGTGCTGATGTGTTAAAAATCCATTACAGAAATGTCATAATAAAAGGAAAATTTGTCTTTTACAGTTCTTGCTGTAGGCAAACTTAAAGTGAGGAATAAATTTACTTGCAATGCTAAGTCATATTCCTACATTATATATAAGGAATTTTAGTCACAAATAGAATTTCTGGTGCCTCATTCCAAAATGCTTATTATTGCTGGGTTGGTGTTAAACAGATTTTTAATTGGCAGGGTGTGATATATTTAATCTAATGGAGAGAAATTACTCTGTGCTGACTCAAATGACTATCCGATTAATCACTGGTAATGTTTACAAGCCATCATAGCTGAAAATCATGGATACATTGTCTGATTTATTAAATATGCAGTAGGGCAAAGGGAAACTCAATCCAAATATGTATGTTTCATTCTCTTAAAAATAAATTAGAATCAAATTATATTTTATGTGGTATTTTTAGTGTGCCTAGGAAATTTCAAGTAATAATTCTGCATTCATAATACAGCCCCAATGGTTATGCTTTTGCTCGCTCTTCATGCTTTATTCAGCCAGCAGAGGGAGCACAAGTTACCAGCAAACTAATTTTTTCTATCTCTGGATATCATTGAGAGTGCTGCAAATGATGCTGGTGAATACAGTTGTAAAACATGCAAAAAGGTGCTGGTTTATGCCTTTTAAACAGGTAGGAGGGGATCCTATCCACCTTCCCAAACAAAAAATTAATAATGTTGTGAGTGTTGGTTTTATTTTTATGGATTGAGGAATTTATATATGGAATAAAACCTATCCAAGCAAAACATACATTCACACTGACATTTTTACAATGAAGCTAATTTATTATTATAAAATAATAAAGGTTTAGATGAGAAACATACTGGGAATGCACCTGTTTGTAATTGAATAGCAAATAATAATACTTGCTTTGAAATTCTTATAAGGTATTTGATGGCAGAGTTGATTCCAAAGTAGAGAATTTGATCTGTTCAGTTATGGTAAGTTAGTAGAAACGTTCCTACATAAAAAGGAATAATTTTGTCCTTCTAATTGATAACCTAAACTTAGACAGAGGCAGATTTTTTTTTCAATGAATGCCATTGACTTTCCATTTTCTATATTATAGTTACACAGCCAAATGTGTTTTGCATCCTCGTATTTCAGTGAGACAAAAGTGTTCAGCTTGCTGAAGTTTCATCCTCACTGACAGAGTGTTTAAAGTTTTTGCTATCATTGCTTTGGAATTAACAGCATAAGTAAGCTATATTAAGTCATCCAACGTGCCAAATTACAGAAATTTTGGAGGTCTTCCCCTCCAAAATACCTTGCTTCCAGGCATAATGTATCAAATTCAGAGGGACTGGTACGTTTATAGTC
Source organism: Strix uralensis (assembly GCF_047716275.1). NCBI lineage: Eukaryota > Metazoa > Chordata > Aves > Strigiformes > Strigidae > Strix > Strix uralensis. Next base: position 58,525,762 of record NC_133973.1, read on the forward strand.
TTGCTCATTTGAGATGCTTTTATCATCAGGACTCCCTCTACCTAAACAATAGACCTTTCACTGCTTTCAGGGAATAGCTGCAATAGCCTGAGTTGCAATTGATGTCTAGGGTGTGTCCTTGGGAGTTGGATCAAATCAGATGTTTATTGTGATGATGTGTAAAACCATCCATATAGAATAATTGCTATGCTTTGTTACTAACAATTACCTCAGAGTATTTAAGTCAAAGAAAATGACATAAACATTGTACAGAGAGCAGTTTAGTATGACAGTCTGTCTCTCAGTGGGAATATTTTGATGAAAACAGATTTTTTTTTAATCTACCAAAAGAATTGTACTGCTTAGGTACATTGGGACTGAGGTGGTCTGAGGGCATTTCTAACAGAGAGCTTTGAGACTATCTGCTGCCTTTGTGCCTTGGTTGTCCATTTATAAAATGAGGATCATACTGTTTTTCTTTGATTAGGGTTAGAAACAACTGCAAGAAGGAAATGCCTCTGGGTGATAAAAGACTCTAGTTACTTCCTATATGCTTACAACCTAAAAGACTACATTCTTACTTTCATTTGTGTGCATAGTCTTTTCTAGGCTTTTATTTCCCTCTGTGACCCATTTACTGGCAGCACTTTGTATATCATTGCATTGTATTGTAACCTCTAAATAACACTCTGGAAGGTCCAAAATGCAATAGATCTGGGAGCCATTGTATCATGATGATTTTAAAGAATTCAGAAAAGAGATTTAAAACTAATGAATCTAAAAGACTATCTGACTCATTTACTGATAAAAGAGTGAAGCCTTGCTATCAAAGTTTACATTTATTTACTCTCAACCTTCACAAAGTACAAGTCAGAAATGAGATTGCAGACAGAATTTTTCCAAGATATAAAAGACATACAGGAGATAAGACATGCCAGAAGAGGATCCTAAGAAATTCCAATACTGAAAGATGGGAAAAACTCTGATTGGGTAAGGCATATAAGCTGCTAGTGTAATGTATTTAAACTCAGAAAGGATCAGGTAAATTACTGATGAATGAAAAAAGCCTGTTACTAATGAGTGATGCATAATTAATAGGTTCCTCTCATAAAGCTTAGCAAAAGCATGAAGTCAGAAATGGATTTTGGAAGAAAGTATGCTGTTTGCAGATGCAACATAATGGTTTGGAATGTTTCTGTGAGTCCTTTAATTTTCTTCATTATCTCTCAACCAATAAAGAAATTACTCCTGAGTACAATAGAAAGTGTTTGCTCTAGCAGATCTGCCAGCTGGCTATGACCTAGCTGGCATAACCCTTGTAGATCATTCTGAAATGAATACTTCGCATGACCTATAAACACCCCCCCTGAGACTGGACCTAATGGGATATGTACTTGTACGCTGGGTCTAGCACTTCAGGACCACCGGATAGATTCTTTATGCATGGAACTTGTTTTATGCCCTTTTCAGTCCGCTAAGACTGTGTAGACCAAAGACCCTAGCCTGTGCTGACTATTGTCACCTTCTCGTGGCTGTTAAACAACCCTTATAGGGAACAACCAACTATTTCTGTTTTCAGAGCTTAACTCTTCAAAGGCATAGTATTCTCTTTGTGTGCAGCACACTTACTTTGTACCGACTAGAAAATGTTGGTTTTTACATAATTCAAGAGATGGTTATTACTAGAAAATATCAATCTTTTCCCTGGTTCCCATTCCCTTAATACAGCATTTGGTTGTTTATTCCCTAGCTTGCTTTCTCTGATCAGTTAGCTATAACCTTGTCTGTAAGCTTGATTTGATTTCAAAGTCCCCCTCTCTACTGGCAGGCACGTTGCTCTGCCTTCCCCACAACTAAGAATGACTGAGAAGCGTTCAGACACAATTGGGCTGTTGCTGTATAAGAGATAGCTACATGAGTTGAGTATGAGCACATTCTTAGTCTGTTATAAATGCCCTGACTTTTAACCTCGATGTGAAAAGCATTAATGAAGGATGCTTAAGTTAATGCATTTTATCTTATGTTTATTGTGAGTTTAGGGTACACATACTATGAACAGCCACAGCTTATCTCATGTGTTGTAATATAACTATTAACACCCTGAGAATTTAAACGTGTCAGCTGTAGTAATCAAGATGACATATGAATATGTAATTGGTAATTTTATCCTTGTTGTATCTGAAGGTAATGTGAACTCCAGCTGAAGTAGAATAAAATAGCAAGTATTGTATGTTCATAAACTAAGGATGATTCTTTCCACCCCCACATGACATACCGATTAAGTGAATTAACAAAGTTTTCTGTTCTCTTATCAATAATATGAATTAGGTCATAGACTATACCTGTGATTTGCTATGATCTTTGGAAATTTTGAGACCACCATTTATTAGCACTTTTTTTAGCCACACAGAATGACATGCTCCTGCAGTCTTGATGCCACTCATATATAGCCTACCATAGTTCCTGGAGTTTATGAAGAAATAGTTTCAAGGCCCTTATGGATTGTTTTCAAAAAGCATTGGCATGCCTATAGCCCAGAAAGTACATACACTCCAATGATTTTTTCATGAACAATGAAAAAGCGCTAACTTATTTGCTGATAATTGCTTTGAAAATTACTTTCATATTTGACTAATATTTCCTGCAAAATTAGCTATATATGCTGATAATTTGCATTACACTTCAGTACTCCTTACTGCGCAACAGGGTAGCATAGGTAAGCTCTCAGGTAAGGGAGCTAAGGACAAAATCTACATTTTTGCTGAAAAGTTACACTTCATAGGTAAAGCTGCTGGCCACAGAAATGAGTAAAGAAAAATAAAGTGTTCCTTTATTCTCTGAACAGGGCTGTCAGTTCTGTAGCTTAGAGGAAATTAGTTTAAGGAAGCTGGTAGACCTCTCAATTCTCCCCTGAAAGGAAAGCGTCTGTTGAGCACAGCCCTGATGATTTTAGGGAGGAGTTGTATGCAGTGTTAGATATAATATAAGCACTGTATTTGTTTTCTTAAGTTCAGCAGACAGTAGGTTGAATCTTGCCCAGTCTGCTGTCAGACACCTGTTAAAGAAATACCTCATAGCAGCCAAGACATGCAGTGTGCTCAAGTTAAATACTTGGGTTTAACGATGGAGAAAGCTGGGTACCTTTGGGAAGCAGTACAAAGCTTTAGCAAAATGGGAAACTGCTAACAGTTAGCAAATGGCCATGACTACATTTCTCTAGTTTGGGCCTCACTGAGCAGGACTGACTTGCTAGACAAGGAGGAAGCAGCAGCGACTGTCAAAAAAGTCAGTAATTTTTGCAGTCACTGGAAAGCCTTGCCTGAATTCCTACCAGACCAAGGAGTACACAGAGTATAATTCATCCTCTCTGGTGAGACTGGGCCATGGCAAAGCAGATCCAAGCTAGTAAAAAAAATGTAAATTTTTCCAGAAATAACAGTGCAGATACCAAAGGATATATAGTTAAAAAAAGTTGTGATGTGATACAGACATTTCATTATGACCTTTCCTACATTTTTTTTCCCCTAAATAGCACAGCATCTTCATTATTTCTTAGCTATCCTCCCTTTAGTATATCTGTCTTTTGCTTTCTCTGCAAATAAGGTACTTTCTCCATCAATCCTTATCTTTTTATTTTCTTCTTTTTGGACTTTTATTCACAGGTCTGAATAGGCATATTTGGTAGTTCTTTTTTCATCTTTTAGTGTAGACCAAAAGCAGTCCTTTGTTTAGTTGTAAGTGTATTCATGTTTTCTAGAAAAGTCCTGATTATGTTGAGATGTCTTCTCAGGGTTTTATCTGCACATAGACTAATTTTGGAGCAAGCTGCATAATAGGACAACATTGCCTTGTGAAGAATCTGCATCATGCTTTAAAAGTTTAATTATACTGCAGTAAGTGGAAATGAGGTCCAGGCAGGTTTTCTATTACGTTAAATATGTTTGTTTCAAGAGCAGTTAAATTGGGCTTTTGAATAAACAAACTCTTAGTATCTAATATATCCCAAGTGGGTATATATATGTATGTGTGTATGTATACATATACACACACATATGTATCCATTTAAGTAAAACCAATTATTTTGTGAAATTTATTCTTATCTAATCCATTCTTTAGTAATCTGAGGATGAAATGTTTTAGTTGAAGGTGCAACCTGATCCCTTTTAAGGGCTGATGAGAGATATCCATCTCAGAGAAGATCGTAATTACTTTGATTCATGAAATCTGAGTAGTTCAAGGGAATCTATTGCCATTTGCATTTGAATGTATTAATTTTGCAGTTATTAATGAGCATTTATTGCCCAGGTAATTAGAAACTTATCATGTTCTGCATTCTTAAGCATATTGCATATTCTGTCTCTTGAATTTTTCATTCTCATTCCTCTCCAAGTGTGATATTACCCAGGATGTACTCCTAGCCATTTTTTTTTGTTTGATTGTTTTCCTTCATTGATACTTCATTGAATATTGAATATGAACTTTATTATATAAACATAAGTAGTTACTGAAGTTTTAAAAAGCTTTTTTTTACATCTTTGCTATCTTGTGGTCTTCTTTTTCCTCAATTCATTATTTTCTTTTCCGGTATTTCTGATTGGAGTATTTGAAAATAATAGTGCTCTACTTTATTGCGTACAATGGCTGCCTATCTGTTGCACATCAGTAGTCACCTATTCATCCTTTTCTTTACTGTCTCTAACAATCCAGATGGATGCTCCTGTTTTAAAAAAAAAAAAAAAAAAAGTCTTATCAAGGTTTTTTGTCATCACTTCTGATTGCCTACTTACCTATTGCAGAGTTGCAGCACTGCATTCACTGGAGGTTTTGGTATCATCCTGTATGCTTGAGATTTCACTGGACTGCTAAAGAAACACAAACTTATGCCCTGACAAAACTGATAACTTCCTTAGTTAACATTAATAAGCTTACTAACTATCTGTATGTTTCTTCCGTTTCTTCAAGCACAGGCATGTGAGTATCTGGAAAAAAGTATTTGGAAATGAAATGCAAGTGTCATTTTACTGTTTCAAGTATCTTCACTATAAGAAAGAAACTCCACTCCTTGATCTGACTCAGTACAGTCATACTTATGTTCTTTTGGTTGTACCCATCCTGTAGATAAATAGAATATTTCTGTCTTTAGAGCTGTCAGTATAGCATACTCATTAGCAATAAATAAATTTAAACCTTTCAAATTAGCAGACTTAACATCATCAAAGCCTGCAGAGCACCATCCAAGTTGCACGGCAATTTAGCTGGCTTTTAGGAAGGCTCTTCTATAATTTTAATTTATTTTGTCATTTTTTAATGAACTCTTCAATTTGCTGTATTTGGATGTAAATAAAATTTCTCTTTTCACTCCTCCTTCCCAATTATTTTCTGCTTAAACAACCAGAGAGAATCATAGAATCGTAGAATGGTTTGGGTTGGAAGGGACCTTAAAGATCATCTAGTTCCAACCCCCATGTCATGGGCAGAGACACCTTCCACTAGACCAGGTTGCTCAAAGCCCCATCCAATCTGGCCTTGAACACTGCCAGGGAGGGGGCAGCCACAACTTCTCTGGGCAACCTGTTTCAGTGCCTCACCACCCTCATGGTAGAGAATGTTTTCCTTATATCTAATCTAAATCTACCCTCTTTCAATTTAAAACCATTACCCCTTGTCCTATCACTACACTCCCTGATAAAGTGTCCCTCCCCAGCTTTCCTACAGGCCCCCTTTAAGTACTGGAAGGCCACTAAAAGGTCTCCCCAGAGCCTTCTCTTCCTTAGGATGAAAAACCCTAACTCTCATAAGGGAGATGCTCCAGCCCCCGATCATCTTCATGGACCCACTTCAACAGGTCCATGTCCTTCTTATGTTGGGAACCTCAAAGCTGAACACAGTACTCTAGGTGGGGTCTCACAAGAGTGGAGTAGAGGGGCAGAATCACCTCCCTGGAGCTGCTGGTCACACTTCTCTTGATGCAGCCCAAGATACAGTTGGATTTCTGGGCTGCGAGCACACACTGCTGCCTCATATTCAGTTTTCCATCCACCAATACCCCCAAGCCCTTCTCTGTAGGACTGCTCTCAATCCACTGATTAGAGCACATATAATGGTGGTACTGAGATTTTTGTTGACAACAGTAGGTCTAAATTTAGCTTCACAATAAGCAGAATAAACTCCACGTAGGAAGTCCTGTTTTTAAGCATGGACATTACCAATAATTAGTATATTCCAGTAATTAGTGTATTAGTAGCCATGTGGCTGGCCAGATTTATGTTCCAATTTGATATACTTTGAAGTTATTGCATTTTTTAAAACTTCATTATTCTTTCTTTCTTTTTCTAGTCATCATTATTTTAGTACTTTATTGTTGTGAAATACAATAATTGTTTCAGTTGGTATTTTCAATGTCAGTATTTTTTAAGACATTGATAGAGATCACATCTTTAAAAAGTATGTAAGACTGAAGAATGCAGAAAAGGGCTACTTAAGAGCTGGAGACAATGTTTCAGAGCAAAAGATTTAAAGTACTCCATCGGTTTAGCTTACCAAAAAGAAGATTGCAAGTGACTTCATTACAGTGAAGTACCTTCACGGGAAGAAAATAGCAAGTACTAAGAGACTCTTCAATGTAACAAAAAAGGCATAACAAGAACTAAGGGCTGAGATTTTGAAGTGAGACTCTTTCAAATACTTGAAGCATCTCAATTTATTTTATTTTATTTTATTTTATTTTATTTTATTTTATTTTATTTTATTGTATTTTATTTCATATTTTTAATCAGTAAGGGCAATTCAATCTTTAACAAAATCCTAACAAAAGTGAAAGGTTATTATTCATATCATGAATGGGTCTATGGTGTGTATTAGTGTAATGCAAGTCATTGGGTTCATAGGGTTTCATAACATAAAATATAATTATAGAGACTTTATGTTGTTTGGTATTTTTTTAACTTTAAAAGCACATTTTTAATATCTTTGTTTTCAGTGATTCGGAAAATGCTTGTTAGATGTCATACATCACCTTCCCATTACCAGTCTGACCAGACAATTTATTCCTACCAGATGGTTTTCGGTCGGGCTGTGAGAAGCACATGTGGGACTGCACACATGGCATTCAGCAGGCTCAAAGGGAAGTGTCAGAGGAGAAATCTATCTGTGACCATACATTACTGTTGTTGTTGCTGTGTCCACTCAGCTTCATTTTTTAGAAATGCATGCCATGCATTTATTTCACTGACAGGGTAAAAGCAATATGTGTGGAATTAACTGAAATTAATAATGTCAGAGCAGAAGAAAAAGCAATGTTGTACAGAGTGAAGTTTTATTCTATGCTAAGACCATATTGTTTCAAAGTATATCAGGTAAATCCTAAGTCTAATGAATCCTAGAAATGGCATTGTTATTGTGTTATTTATATTGTGTTTTGTTTTATTTTATTCTATTTTTTAATTTTTATTTATATTGTGTTATTGGTGTATATGCGGATTCTAGATGTATTTTGCTAATGGTGTGGGTTTGCCTAAGCAAAACAGGTTTTTAGGAGTTAAATAGGGGTTGTCTAAAATGGGAGAAATAATTTTTGATTTGTATTTTATTTACAGCTTTGCTGCCAAGGGGCAAAGTCCCTTTGTTCTGTTGCACACATTTACAGTATGAACTATGTTGTAGCCTTTAGGTTAATATGAGGTTTAAAAGCAAATAGACTTCTAACACTTTTTTTCTGGGGTAGATTCAGGTAAGAGAACAGGATTCTCTTTCATTCACAATCAACATTTAAGGCATTTATCTAGAGTATGGCAGGCAATCCGTCTGTTTTCTCTGCTAAGAGAACACGTTCTTCTCAAGAGGAAAGTGCTTCAACCACCATACAGTAGGGTATTCCAGAGTGGCTTTTCTTAGCCATTTCCAGTTTGAGGGCATCAGATTGTTGAATGTTTGTTGATCTAGACAGCATCAAAGAAAGGGTTGTTTAGGTGCTGTTGAGAGAAGAAGACATCTGGTTTCTAATTCCTTCTTCTGTAATACTTACCTATTGTTAGCTCTAGGCATGAAAAATGAAACTACCTCAACAGGAAAGTTTGAAGTTTTGAAGAAGTAGAGTAAATACTTCAATATAAAGCATATCAGTTACAAAAGCAGCTGAAATTAATTTCTTTTTCCTTTAAACCTTCTTTAACACTGTCCTATTTTTTTCTGTCTTGTCACTTTTAACTTTGACACCTTTGTTGGAATGCAAGTAAACTTCACTGCACTTGGTTCTGTTCTCCCCGGATTTCTCATTAAAACTTGTTTCTTTTTTTTAAAGAATAAATAAGAATTTCTTTCTTCCCCGGCAATTTTCATTGTGCAAGTTTTATGCTTTACTCTGAACTAATACAAATATTTAATGCATTTTCAATCTTCATTGTGTGGATAGTATTGTTTATTTGCTGCCAACAACTTTTGTGTGAGCAGCCAATGCTAAACTGTGTGAGCAAAACACTACTACCACTGTGTATAATAAGAAAAACATAAATGCAAAAGAAAATCATGAAAGGGTTTTCATAATATAAGTTAGAACTAGCTTTAAATTTGGTCCTGTGGAATCACCATATGTTAATTTGTATAAATTAACAGATGAAATTCATAAGAACAGAGAACTGTGCCTTCTCCCTGCCCCTGCCCTGCCCTCTCTGGTGTTAGTCTCATGAGAGCTCTTACATAGTAATAATAATAATAATTTTGATACACAAAGTTAATACATGTTTCTTAGACATTTGTACCCTTGGTCTCCTATTCAATCTCTCTGACTCCCTGCCTTTCACAGTATTCACAGATCTTCCCACATCCCATGTGGCAATTCAAGGCAGCAAAAGATGGCATCATTTTGTACACATGCACGGCAGCTGGGCTGGACTGGTTAATATGGTCATGCTGGTTGGGCTGCCAGTTGTTGCAGTAGAGAAGGTAGAGTTCCTAAGCCAGCCCATGCTTTCCTCAGAGGCAACATTAGTTTGGATCTCAGCTATTCAGACTGCAGATGTTTTTTGTGAAACTTTTAGCAACATAAGGCATTGAAATTGAAGCTGAAATTAATAAATAGTGTAATTATTTGTAGAGAAGGAGAGACATAATTCCAGGAGGCTCACTGGCCTATGAAACCATGTGAAAAATGTAATTGCAAAATAAATCTTACAGTCTTTCTCAGAAAAATTCTAGACAAGCTATGCGTATGGCAGTTACAAAAATGAAGACCTTCCATCCTGGTTGTCATGGGATGTTTCCAACCAATTTGTGTAATTACTAAGCTTGATAAAAGAGTTATTGGTAAAGAATAACATATGTACTCTAGTATAAAAAAATACCAGGAAATTGTCAATATGCATGGAATACAGGGTAGTATCAGTTAGCACTAATAACTAACAGAGAGTAGCAGAACTTCCATGGACCAAATTTACTATCTGACTGTGAAGTAAGAACAGCAATATCATGTGAATAACAACATTAGGTATAGAATAGAGCCAAAAGGACTCTTGCTTTCTCTTCTAGAACCTTAAACAAGCAGAGTAAAATATTTTGCATAGAAAAGAGATTTAATGGTGCAATTAGAATAAGAAAATAGTTCATGACTTTCAGTATGAGAAATCTACTGTGATCTAAGTGTAAATCCTTGTTAAATTTTGGACTGAAAGGTTGTTTACCATTATCTATTTCAGTACAAAGGTATGATGTAACTAGTGTTTTATTATTATTATTATGTTCTTGACCAAACTGAATGCAGCGATAATCCTCATGATGTAGCTATATGTCAGATGCTTTGGAAAATGCATTTTAGCTATATTGCATTTTCAGAGATAGTTCTTTTTCTAGCAAGTACCCAGTATTATTACAAAAAAACCCAATACCAACAAACAAAAAGCATTGTGTGGATACCAGCTTCCTTCAAAGTTTGTCTGCATGGTAACTTGTACAAATGTTAAACTCAGAAGTTGCAGTTATTTCCACAAAAATGAATGCTAGTAAAAATTGGATGAAGCAGAACACTGTGGATTTATAGGAGGGTATACTGAAGGCATGTCTTTCATATCTATATGGCACCCTTCCCTGTTGTTTAATTGTATCTCTCTAACTGAATGTAGAATTTGACCTTTTGTTGTTACCCAAGAATATATATATCAGGAAGTCTGAGATTTCCTCAGGCTTCTCAATGTTAGAAACTAGAACATGTGAGACCCCACAAGAAGGCTGCACATGAAGTCCTAAATACAGTCAGCTGTGGTGTAAAGCTTCATGACAGCGGACGTGGTCATTGTAAGTCTGGATGTGTGGTTCAGGGAAGGAGCCAGTGGATGTGCACTCCAGGTGTGAGCCACACACCACCTTGCAGATTCATTTCCGAGTTACAGCTTGGTGTCGGTGGTGTGTAAGGTCATAATTACAGCAAGGGGTTGTGAGGCCAGGATGATTGTCACTGAGAATTATTAAAGGGCTGTGGCATTTGGGACTTCACTGGTCTAAAGCTGTCTGAAAATAATACAGTTAAATAAATGGTATGTTTACTCTGAGGAATAGGAATACAACGGTACAGATGAGGTGAATTCAAATTGATTAGCTTGTATTTTGGCAGTGCATTTTCAGTCATGTTGAACTCTTTTAGCTGAGTTTGCACAACTGTGTATGTTTTTTGCTTGTTTAATTATTTTTTTTAACTTTGAAGACAATTCAAGTAAAAGGCTACCTAAAGTAGAGTTATCAATTTCTGTTTGGAAATCTAAACTGTAGTACAAGTTTAGGCTTCTGAACTATATTTGTAAGTTGTTAATTTTTGCAGCATGTTTTTAGAAGGGAGAGGGACTAATATGCTTTAATTTGGATTTTTCTTGTTTGTAATAATTATAAATATTCAATTTAATTAAATAAACCAATATAGCTCAATTTTTTGTAAATAGTAGTAATTAACTTTGGCAGTATTGGAGAGTCATTAGAAACAAATTACTCTGTTTGCAGGTATTATTTAAACTAATACTACATTTACCTCAGTTGTACCTGACAAAGTCAGTCATTATTGTTTCATTAAATTGTAACAGAAATTGTGCATTTGTAATGCTGTAATGAAAAGGATTTTTTATCTTGCAAATTTTTTTTTCCCCTGTGTAAACATTGCTATTTGATAGCACCAAATTTCTGGTAAAAATTCAAAGCAGATGCCATCAAAAAGAAAGGGATATGTTTGTTAATTGGAGAATTTAAATTTCTTAGTTTTGTTTAAGGAAGCTATTTTAATAATCACGTAAAATTATACATATATTTAAAGCAGCCCTTAGAAATGCAAGGTGTTTCAGAGAATGAATATAATACAGATGAGGTTCAGCTGCTAGACGCAAAAACTTGAGAGAATATTGTCACTATAAAACACAATACTGTTTGTAAATATTCCTATGCTTATCTTAAGCTTTCCCCCCAAAAAACCTATATATCTACAATGTGCAGTGCTGTGTGGGGAAGAATAATGAGTTGCTCCACCTAAACTAAGTGTTCCTGCCACTTATCAGAGCTAATTAGCTGGAGTAGAAAGCATGTGATAACAGTTTTTCTGCTTGTAGTGACCAATAAGCCTGTTTGGTGCTAGCTCAGGAGTGTGTACACTGCTACTTCATGCATTGCAGACAATCTCTTAGGGAGTCATTAAAGCCATTTTATTTTTCTCCATATTTGAAACTTGTGTGTGTTGCCTGGATTATGTATTTAGTAATGTAAACTTTATTTTACAAGTATGTTAGTCTTCTGAAAGATAATCTGCATTTTAGTATTACATTTTAAAGTTTTTTTCAGTTTTCTATCTAGTCAATGCTTTAAGAATTGGTGATGTTGGGTTTTTTTTTTCAAGTGATATTCTGGACCGGTGGTTCTCAACCTACGGTCTGCAGACCCCTGGGGGGCGTGATGTCATCACAGGGGGTCCGTGAAGGCTTAAAGTAGGGGTGGGGAATATCCAGCCAGGAAACATTTGGTCTGGCCCGTGGCAAGCACTGCACCTTTTTTTCCCACAGCCACCTCCCTTCAGTGCTTCTCTCATACAGAAGCACCCCCCCCACCCCCGACCCCCGACAAATTAGCTAGCTATTCAGTGCTAGTATGGTTGATGGGACCCACTTTAACTAGGCGGTTTTTCTCTTGAAGACATTTTCGTAACCCAGCGGCCCTCTTTAGGGCCACAACAGGACTGGTCTGTTCCTCCAGGTGGTGGCCCTGGACTTGTAAACAAAAATATATGGTGACTGAACACAGACAAACAAAGGAGAAGGTGAGAAGAATTGTAAAATCTTTTCATCAAATTTTAATGTAAAAAATGGCATCAAAGTCACAATTAGCACATTAAAGTACCATAAAATGGGCCATTTGAGCAAGAAGAGTGTCGATGCTATTATTTTAAATTCATATTAAATCATTGCAATAAAGAAATTATAATAGGAGTGTGTGCATTAACAAATTAATTTATTTGCCCTTCTCTCCAAATTTGAAGTCCCTTCATGAGAAAATTGCAAGAAATATTTGATGCAGTCTAGCTTTAAATCTTGAATTAAATCTTGGTGGTCCATGACCACAAAAGGTATTTAAAGGGGGTCTGTGGTGAAGGAAATGTTGAGCACCCCTGGTCTGGACAGTAGAAACTGTGTTTACAAAAGAATTGTAGATACATGCTTTTACACTATAAACTACTTAGGGCTCATAAATCCTGCTTATCACTGGTGGCATAAATTGCTTCCTGGAGAGGCTTCCTCTCTAGTGTCTGCTGAGCTTAGTTTTATTCCTTTTTAGGACCTAAATTAGGTTTTGAAAGTCGAAATTTTTGCAGCTCTAAGTATATGTAGATAACTACATTTTAGTTCTCTGCTCTGTAGTTCTCTATTCTTTTTCTAGTATTGCACAATAAGTATTTACTTCTGTGAGCAATTACATTGATTTCAGGCTATTCCTAGTAATTTAACATGTATTATTTGGAAAAAGAGCAGAAATCTCACTTTGAGTATAATTAGGGATTAAACCGTCTTCACAAAGACAGAGTCATTGATGTGTGTAGGAAAAAACCTACAAAACAGTGAAGGATGTGAAACCTGGAGCCTGGACTTGGAGCTATGCCTGGTTGTCACATTTGTTACATTAGCTATAAACAGAAGAAACCAAACATAACTTCCTTAACTGGGGATTGACATGCATCACAGCATTTACAAGATCTAATGATACGCAGTTTACTTTTTCTGAGGAAATTTAAACCTTGTATCTGGATTTTGGTCAGAAGCTGTATAGCTGTTCAGGATACTTTGAAAAAATAATGAAAGTGACATTATGTATGCTCTGTTTGTTATTTTAATTAATCTATTTCTTTACTGATACTCTTAATTTCTTGTCATGAAATTATTAATTTGCAGGTTTCCAGTTCATTTGAATGAGTAGTCTATGTACTCATGTGTGGATTTCTGATTTTTGTTTCTCTCTGACTCTTTCTGATGCCTGTCAAGTTAGTAGAAAGCATGAAAATATTTCACTATGACCATTTATTCTGAAGTTTGTTCATATGGTTGCCTTTCTTGTTCCTCTAGTGTTTCTGATTGATAAATTATTGGTTTCCTGATCAATTTCTTCCCCCCAGGCAATACAACTACTTTATATGCTATTAGATGTAACCATGTTATTCAAGTGTGTGTGCCACCTAAGGACTTTAATTAAGTTGTCCTGGATTTTCAAAAGTAAACTTGACAGCAGCTTTTGGCACATAGCCATCACACTGTTTCCAGAATGAATTCCCAAGGGAACAGGTTTGAGGCTAGTGCCTTGCAGTATGGTTGGAAGCAACTAGGTGATAAAGGAAGGTAGTCAAGAAGAACAAGCATTTCTTTCTTTGTACACCACATCAGGGAGTAATAAATGTCTCACTGGAGTTTCCACGTAAACATGGTTCATTTTTTTATTACCTGAACTGTTAGTTAAACTCCAGTTGGTAGGAGTTGCTGTCTGCTTTCTACACATTCTCTTCCAGTCAGGTATGGCAACTTTGGAAAGGGACTTTAATGCTGGAACTGTTAAAGGCAATTTATATGAGCAACATGGTGTAGCTTGTCATGGATTTTTGGGACCATGTTCTGCTGTTAAAACAGCTTCTTCAAAATTCAGTCCCTAGAAAATAATTTATCTATAAGTATCCCTTTTTTTTGGATGGACTACCAGAAGTAATGAGTTAGCAACACAAGTTGTACAGTTTCTTCTTGTAGAAATTTAATATTTTTATTGCTTTTAAATTGCAGTGCACTTGAGATTATAGTACTCTGTTAAACTCATGCTTTCCTTTGTATTGTTTCCAGGTTTCTTTCCATTTGCGCTGTATAAGCTGTTGTGTATAAGCAATGCAACAAGCAGAAACTGGATACATACTTATGGTTTGTCATTCAGTGTTTTTAGAATAAATATGACAATCACCCTAACAGGTCTTACAGTAAAGCTCACATTATGCTTGGTTGTGCTGAGGGTAAAGCAAGGACAAAAAATTAAATAGCCTATTTGCCTCTCTACCTGTTGACCCTTTTCGAAGTTTTAGGATCCACAAGCACACACTCATGTACACATACAATAGAATCCATTTCAGAAAAGAGAAGATGATAAATTTAATGAGGGCCGAGGAGACAGGGTTTTAATGCACTTTGTCCTTTTCTAGTTCATTTTTCCTAAGCTGCTGAAGGCCTACTTTTTCCCCCGATATTGTCTTCTTACAGCAAAATAGTCTTCATCTCATTCCATTTACACAAAATAATAATTATTTTATGTGAAAACAGACATGTTGTTTCATAATGTTAATGAATGTAGTCTGTGCCTAAAGACAGTAGTTGTTTTTTCCACTTACATGCAGACACATTTCTACAAGTTCAATAAACAGTAAGATTTTCATGTTTAAAATAGGGACTTCAGTATTACAGCAGTGAAAATACTGACAATGTAATGACTTAGGATAAATAATTTTCAATGTTCTATTCAGAGTACATGAGGTGAAAAGAGTATATATACAGCATTTAAGATATTAAATCATGGTGGTGGAGTCAAAGCTTCATGAGACTGGAACTTTCAAAGGCATTATGAGGCTCCACACGGCCCTACTGTATCTCAAATAGTTATGTACTTCATTTTAAATTTCAAACAAATTTGACATTGTGGTTAGTTTGCAAATATGTGAATGCGGCTATAAACAAGTATCTGTGAAACTGTCCATCATTAAAAAAAAAGAAAACACTTATCTACTCAGAATTGATTTTATTATGCCAGGGTGCATTTTTGCAACTTCTGCATCATAGAGCCTACTCTCAGATTGTATATTCCACCTGTTTTTTCCATCACGAATGTGAAATATGATGCCACAATCTTTATAAACCAAGACATCATTTTACCAATGACTTCTCTTCGTTCTGCTAGACTCTACTTATTCCTCATTAGCAGAAGCCGGATAATTATTACTTAGCTTGTCATGTCATGAATACTTGCTGCTTGGGTGCAGGAAGGACACAGTACTTTTCACCAAGGCAGAAGAAGATTCCAGAATAAATTGCCCTACAAATTATAAGGAAATGTAGATATTTTTTTTTTTTAGTGTAAGCCTTAGATCAAGTTCATCCATAAAACCTAAATTTTTCCTTTAAAGGCTTTACATAATCTACAAAGGAAGACTTTTCAGTGTACTTAATGTTTATGGGATTCTGACCTGATTCAGAGTTTAACATTCTTGCTTTAGAAGAGAATGAGTCTTTGCTGGAGTCAATGATACGAATAATTATTTATGGCTAGATGGTGCCTTTTGGCAAAGCCTTGAGTAAAAGCTGATGCATAATTAGCATTGTCCCAGAAGGAGCCCTGGAAGATAAAGTGCCTTAGGGACAACCTTCAAGCTCAGTACCCTTTTTCCTCCTTCCTTGCTTCAGGGGTTCAGTTATTTTAACACAGGAGAGTTAAAAATGGATTGCTTTTCAAACTCTCAAACACAGCATCTAAAGATTGTATTCTCTATGTAAACCTACCCATATTAATACAATTACTCTGCCTACACCACTGTATTTACATTACTTTTTTTTTCCTTTAGAATGGGTCATTTAAGATGTAACCCTTTACTCTTATTCTACTTTCAGTAAAACTGACTCCAAATTGACCTGATTTCAGAGGGACTATATGCCTGATACGTGTATAGACTTTTCCAGAGTACCGGAATCAAGACCCCATTCCAGAAATGTGTTTGTATTTCTTTTGTCATAGTCACTTTGTGTTGTGATCTGATTCCAGGCATTTAATTGGTATCTTTTTGAGATAGGGGTATTTGATGTGGTTTGTGTATAGTATGTCCTGTCATTAAAGGAGAAGGAATAGGAAGAATATGAACAGAAATCAGATGAAATATTTCTTTTGCAATTATGAGTCACATATTTTTGGGAATCAGCTGTACTGAGTGTCTCAAGGCTTGTTATTCATTCGCATCTACTCTTTTATCAATTGGAGCTCCTGCTTCCTGATGACATAATACCACTCTGCCTTCTGACTCTTAGAGACTGAATTGCTGTTCATCTTTCTCCAGCAAATTCTTAATCCTTCCTTCTCTGCTAATGACTTCTCACCTGCTTAAATATTTCAGAGAATTAGATACATCCTTTTCCTACCTCAGCTGTACCAGCGAAGTTGCTGCTTGTCACCCTCCGAGATAGCAATTGCTGCCTCTGCTAGTGAAGCTACTCAGATGATTGTCTCCTAACCCATTTCAGTCAGAGTGTTTTAGCTTAATCAGTGTAAAGAGTCATTCTTTGTTAACTTGAGACATTTTTGTCTGAGATGAGCTCTGGAGAAATCACACGTGCAGTTGAATTAGCTTCTAGCAAGAAGACAGTAATAAGCAGATGACAGAAGGTTCAGAAAGGGTGGGATTTAGTCAAGAAATAATAATGCTTTTATGACTGTAACTGCCAGTGGAAGAGGATGCGTGTTCAAATCTAAATTGAAGACCAACCTTAAAAAATATTCCATTTACAATCAGTTCTTCAAGAGAAAGTGATATTATCCGTTTGTGCGTGTGTGAGTGTGTGTGCAAGCTTTGAGCAAAGTGTGCAAGGTGGAGAGCAGAGTAGAAAATCAGCAAGACACTATACACCCTTTGTGTATACCTTTTGCAAAGAGGCAGAATGGGAGAAACATTAACTGAACGTAAACAAAAACACCAGTGAAAATGCAATGTGTTCAGTAGATTAGACATGATTTATGCTCAAATCTGGCAGCAGAAAAAGAAAGAGCATACTGGCATATGACATTAGACTGTCCTTGCCAGTTTTTTTGCATCTTAAGCTAATGGCCATTTGTCCATCTAAACTTGAGTATTGAGGATTAATAAAAAACTTAATGGTTTTGTGAATATGTCGTTCATCTCTCCTATGTTTAAATAATTAGGAAAAAAGTGCTTCCCAAGGGGTAGTATGGAAAAAAAAAAGTGGGGAATAACAAATTTGCTGTGTTCTATGACAGGAAAAAGATATAACCATGCATTCAGATATATATCACATTTTCAAATAGAGGATATCTGGAAAAATTGCTCATAGCTAATTCCGAATGCTTCTGCTCAAGCACTAGGGACTGGCATCAAGGCTAGACGAAGAAAAGAAGGGGCAAGGTGAGACAAAAATTAGGCTTGCTTGGTTTTAGTCTAATCAGTTAGGCAAATGATTACAGTTGGCGTGCAGTATTTGGCTCTAATCACAGTTGCTGCTGCTGCTCCAGCTATCTTGAGTACCTTGCTGGTCATCAGCTCCACCATCAACCACAGTTTAGCTGCTATAGACTCCAGCATGTGCATTTCAGACACTGGTGATGGGGCTGTTTTGATACCTTCAGCAACCTGCTGCTGCATGGGAATAATTTCTTCACCTAGAGCCAAAGCTTGGTGTAGTAGTACAAGAGCATTACACCCATGACATATAGGAAAAGCCTACCCTAAAACCCTACCTTAAAGTTCTATTTAACACATTCCATAACAAAAAAATAAACTGAACAGAAAGATGTATTTTATCCTTAAAGAGGAAACATGCTTATGGTGAGGGTGAAGCAGCTGATATTTCTCCCCTGACTTACTTGCTCCTAAGTTTACTATGTAATATATTCATGTGGGTGGCTTTTCATACCATCATCATACCAAGCCTATCTGCATGTTCTACACATTTGTTTTATATATTTAGAATACATTTTGGTTCTATTTGCCTTCCTTCTTTTTCTTAAAACAAGGAAATTTCTATTCATGAACAACGAGAGATACCATAGAAATACAAGAATTTTAATTAACACAACCAAACCTCTCTTGCCCACGGTGATCATGTGGACAAGCTGAAAAAATGCTGACTGAATGCGATGTGTGCATTGCATTGCGACGGGTTACATCACTAGTCGTAACATGATGTAACCCAACGCAGCATGATGTAAGCGTCGTGATACATTGGAGATTTAAAGAAACATCAGCATTCCCTTGTGTCCCTCTGCCCCTTTCCAGGAATGTGCTGTCATTTTTTGTCTAGTAATTAATAACCCATCCCCATAGCCAGTCTGTGAATGCTCATGTCTAATTCTTACTTATATTAGTAGTCTCCCTTCTAATGATGGGGAATGCAGCCTCAATCCTTATTTTTTTTTTTTTTTCTGGGTATGTATAGGTACAGTCACTCTCTGTCAGTTATCATAGATTTCTGATGAAAATTTTTTTAAAAAAATCATGCTATGTTTAAAAATGTTTCACAGTTCTGAGGAGTACAAATAATTTATTCCTATTTCTTAATTGTGTAGCTAAATCCACGGAGTTGAAATATTTTTGATTTGCATTGCAAGTTGCATGTGGGAAGGAGTGTCAGGTGCACAGCTTTGCTTTTTTTTTATTGCAACTTGATGCATTTTTTACAATGCCACTGCATCTCTGATCAGTTCAGCCTGTCTTCTATGTGGATGTTAGGGTGATTTGTCTTGTGCTTCCTATTGCCATTGCTTCTTTCAGGACAGATCCTTTTATTAATCTGTCCATTCTGAAAGTAAGTTAGCAGGCAGATGCACTACAAATTTGAATTAACCTTAGAAACTAAGATGCACTTCTTTTGTGCATTGTGTACAAGTAATTGTGTGCTTGGCTTTCATGTTTTGAGAAAGTCTATTTCAGGACAGCTGTGAAGCACACATAATTTTCTAAAGATGAACAGAGGCCCACATTTTATCCCCTAACAAAGTAGTGCTTCTTTTATGATGCTAAAGTTGGAAGAGAATATGATCAAATAGTACAGTAAGTTTTAAAGGCAGAATAAAAACAAAGCAAATCAAAAACTTTCAGGAAACTTTATTCTATTATTCTGTGATTCCAGCTGAGGAGTAGGGACAGTACCAAGCCCTGTCTTTGATCCTAATATCACTCTAGTACCTTTTTTTGATTTCACTGCTGTCACATGTTGAATAACTACGTTCTTATAAAAGTCAAATTACTCCATGACATCATTAAAAACTGAATTGAAAGTGTTGTATGAGACCACACCAAAAATTTTTATCCCGTGTCTTTTTCTCAAACTGGAAGCTCTCTCATGCATCAGGGTAAGGAATACTGATAGAGCAAGAGACTTCTGTCTCAACTAAACTTTACTGGAATTTTCTTCTCACATAGTTTGGTGGCTGATCTATGCTGTGAAACATACAATTCATGATCTCATGCCCCATAAGCTTAACTTTGCACATAAAGCAGTCCTGCTTTTCTCAACAAAATCAGACATAACTGTTTTGTCTTTCATTGAGTTGTTGGTGTCAGTTATATGGTGTAACATGCTTAAAAGTTAATACAAAATGCTAATAAATGTTTGGTATTTCTGTGCATTATAACTTCATTGATTTTTTTTAAACATCTACCATTGTTGTTGTGCTGTTGAAGATTAATAGCTTTTAAACATATTCAATTATTTAAAGGAGTTCAACACCTTGTATTCAGAGAAAAGTTGAGTCTCACTTCATACACGCTGTAAGTGAACAATACAATAATGATATCCTTTTTATTTTTTTGTTCTCTAGATATAATTGAGGGTTCTAATTGAATCTCTTTTCATACAAACCCATTTTTGTCTTCCATCAATATAGATTACTGATGGAAGACTTTCTATTTTTGCTATGTTCTGTCTGAAAATGAAACTGGATTTGAATGTACCATTTGTGATAAGACCTGCCATACCTTGTTATTATACACTAATGTATAAAATTACTGTATTTTCAGAATTACTTCATGCTAGCTTTGACATTCTGTGTGTTGTATTTGACTATTTTTTTAAGTCTCTCATTGTTATGACTAGAATAATGTCCAAGCCTTTTTCTTTGGAAGTTATGGATAATTTTGAATCTAACAATTGTGTATCTAGCTGAAGTTACTGTTTCCACTGTGCATGACTATTAGTTTTTAAATGTTCTGCTG
Source organism: Strix uralensis (assembly GCF_047716275.1). Taxonomy (NCBI): domain Eukaryota; kingdom Metazoa; phylum Chordata; class Aves; order Strigiformes; family Strigidae; genus Strix; species Strix uralensis. The sequence goes on from NC_133973.1 coordinate 58,546,208, forward strand.
TATAGGTACCCTCATCTCTGTGCTAAGCTTAGCTTTTATTCAGAGAGAAAAAAGAGAAACAAGCACACGTTGTTTGCAATTCATCTTAACCTGGGGCAGACATTCTTTATCCTCCTTGAGTGCAGAGTGAATAGGTTGTATTTCATAGGCATTTAGATGTATGTTTGACTTCAGTTCAAAAAGTAGCACCTTAAATGTCATCAATCATTTATCTACCTTTATAAACTCTCTTTGAAGATATTCATATTCTCTCTGGCCTTGGATCATGTAGTTTCTGTTACTGGAAAATTGTACAATATCATAATTCATCCTTTTTTCCAGATCATTAACAGAATGTTAAACAACATCAGATTAATATAGAGAATATTTCACTACACCATTAATCTTTTGCTACGTTGAAAGTTGACCTCTGGTTACAATTTACCATATTCTGTATAGCTTGTTTTTAATCCATGACATTACTTCACCTCTTTCTTTTGTAAATAATTATGTTCTCAACAGCTTCCAACTGAAAAGGGTTTATCAAAGCCTTTTTGAAAACCCAAATAAATTTTATTGACAAGTTTCTTTTATCAAGTGTTCTATGGAGAGGCCTAAAGATTTCTAGCAGATCAAAGAGTGATTTTTTTTTTCTTTAAAGACAGCTGTGGGTTAGTTTCTATCAATGTATCTAAATGCTTTATGATGCTTTTAATTGGTCTTGCTTAGGCTATAGTAACATTATTTTACTTGATTTTAATATGCACATTATCTGTTCTTACTAATCTTCTGTTACAGTAGCTTATTTTAATTAGACAGTGAAGCATTTCACTGGCAGATCAATAATTTTATCCTCAAACCCTTTTTGAGAATAAATCACTGGTTTATCCTTAATGCATCTAAGGATATAAGTGCTAGTGTTTACTCTTCTGACACTTCAGTTTATCAAAATGTGGCTTGTTGTAACTCTTTTATCTATCTTTAATTCCTGGGTACTATAAGAGAAACAGATATTATCTTGTTGCTTCTTGTAAAACTAGATACCTGGAGAAGAAAAAGAGAGTAAATGTAGAACAAAGATTAACAAATATGAAATCAGAGAAACTGAAATAGCATTCAGTTATTGCTGAATGCTGAAGATGAGCAATAACTGAAGACAGCATGGGGTTGAATTAATTTTGATACTCTAGGGTAGTAGAGTATGTATTGTGGGTAGTTAAGCATGACCCCAGGGTAAAGTTAACTGAAAAAAAAGAACATCATGAAATAATGAAAGAAAAGAAGGATCAAAGTCTTGTAAGGGAGAAGTAAGAGCATCATTTTAGAAAGCTAACCAGTGTAAAGAAAAGGATGGTGCTAGAGGATGCAATAACATGTAAAGGAATGAAGAAAGAGTTGGAAGAAAATAGCTTGTCAGATGATGTCAGTTTCTTGGTTTGGAAATCTGTGAGCTACTCGTGAGAGAGGGAACATTATTAATTATTTTAATGGTCTGTTTTGTACCATAATGCTGATATTAATGGATTTGGAACCTATTTTCGAAGGCAAGAGTCTGAATCACAAATTAAGGGTTGTTACTGGAATTGCTGCTTTTTACAACAGAAATTCATAATAAAGGGAAGAGGGAAGCCACTTGTGAAATTAGGTGCTAAAAAGAAATGTGCTAAAGTCAATATGGGACAGAGAAGGGCAATGCACTTTGATCACTAGGAAATTTATATTATCAGAATTAAAATGTGGGTGACAGCAAAGGTTTATTTAAATGCTAAAATGTAGAAAGATGTTTGCACCGAACTCTAGATGCAAATTTTGCAGAATATCCCATCACAGTTTTGTTGCGGGAATTATTAAACATATGCCAAAACTAATGCGTCATAGATTTTAGAAAATGCGCAGAATAAAAACACACCCCTTGGTAATGCTGGCCACGTTTCCTTTTATGCAGCCAATAGTACAATTGGCTTTCTGGGATGCAAGTGCAAATTGCCATCTCATGTCCAATTTTTTCATCCACTGATATCCCCAAATCCTTCTCTGCAGGGCTGCTCTCAATCCATTAATCCCTGGTCTGTATTGATATTGGTGATTGCCCAGACCCAGGTGCAGGACCTTGCACTTGGCCTTGTGGATCTTCATGAGGTTCACAGGGGCCCACTTTTCAAGCCTATCAAGGTCCCTCTGAATGGCAGTCCTTCCCTCCAGCATGTCAACTGAACCACTCATCATGGTGACATCTGCAAATTTGCTGAGGGTGCACTCAATCCCACTATATTGTTGATGAAGGTATTAAATAGTATTGGTCCCAGTATGGAACCTTGAGGGACATAACTGTTTTTCAGTTTTGGGCCCCTCACTACAAAAAGGACATTGAATTACTTGAGCATGTCCAGAGAAGGGCAATGAAGCTGGTGAAGGGTCTGGAGCACATGTCATACAAGGAGCGGCTGAGGGAACTGGGGTTGTTTAGTCTGAAGAAGAGGAGGCTGACGGGAGACCTCATCGCCCTCTACAACTACCTGAAAGGAGGTTGCAGAGAACTGGGGATGAGTCTCTTTAACCAAGTAACACGTGAAAGGACAAGAGGGAATGGGCTCATATTGTGCCAGGGAAGGTTTAGACTAGATATTAGGAAGTATTTCTTTACAGAACGGGTTGTTAGGCGTTGGAATGGGCTGCCCAGGGAGGTGGTAGAGTCGGGTTGTGTTTAAGAGTCAGGTTGACATAGCGCTTAGGTATATGGTGTAGTTGGGAACTGTCAATGTTGGGGTAATGGTTGGACTGGATGATCTTCAAGGTCTTTTCCAACCTTGATGATTCTGTGATTCTGTGAACTGGTTTCAACTTGGACACTGAGCTGTTGACTGTAACCCTCTGGATAGCAGCCATGCAGCCAATTCCTTATCCATCTTAACAGTCCATCCATCAAACACATATATCTCCAATGTAGCAGCAAGAATATTGTGGGGAACCATACCAAAGACCTTACAGAAGTCTAGGTAGATGACATCCATAGCTTCTTCCTTAACCAGTGATGCAGTTACTCCATCATAGAAGGCCACTGGATTAGTCAAACATGATTTGCTTCATTTGATTTTCTTTCTCTTCCTTCCTTGACTTTCTATGGCCAATTTTAACAGGATTTGCTGCTAAGAAGTGTGAAATTACCCACTGTGGTGACTGAAAAGCAAATCATAATGCAATGGACATTCTCAGCATTTTCCTGGGTTGATAAAAGATCCAGGCATGGAAGGTTAAAAAGAGTGTGAGAACATAGCAAATGTCACACAGACACACATGTGCAACCACATACACACAGAGTGAAACTAATGAAATTTGCCTTTTGGCAGCTTCCCAGCATAGCAACACTTACTACAAAAATCATCTTTCACTTGGTGCTTTTTTCTTTCAGATTTTGCGTCAGGTGAGAAATGGTTGGCAGAAATTGGGTGTTCTTTAGAGTAGAGGGGAGAGTTCAAGGGCACAAAGTTCATTCTGTTACAGCACGTAATCCTTGTCAGGAGGCTGTGAGCTTGAAGAGGTTTCATCAATGCCAGGAGAAAACAGAAGTAATACCCTGAGAGATTTGATCACAGCAATCTTTTTTGCTGTGTTTTTAGGTCTGATATCTTCTTGTTGGTGTTACTAGTAGGGAAGTTGGCTGTGGTGCCAGTATTTCTGTTTAGTTCCTGTAGGTGTATTTCAGTACTGATGTGGCTGACAGAGTAACAACAGCATACAGGCAGGTGTAATTTCGACCGATGCTGTGCCAGTTCTACCTTCAGACAACCTCGCTAACTCACTTTGTTGGTGACCTTCAACACACTTAAGCTCCATGGCTTATTTTCCTGAGCAAAACTGCCAATTATAGTTAATTTCCTCAAATAGATGGTAGGTGTTTTAAATTGTAGATTGCACTGATTGAGATGAGGAAACATTCAGATCTCCTTTACATCTGAATACAAATGCAGTACTAAATTCTATTTTTCTTCCTGTAGGAACTGCAGTACATATGACAACAGATAACATCAGCACACAGACAATAATATTGCTTAAATAAACCAAAAGAAGAAAATCTTGACCTGTTCCTTTTCACAAAAACTATTTCTATTTATCCAAAGACTGGAATTTGATTTCTCAGAAGTAATTGCATACATAAACTGTATCATTTCACGTACAATTCTATGTAGTTTATATATGATTCCCTTTAAATGCAAAATTCAACTTGTCTTTCTTCAGGTGGAATAGTAAAATCATATTACATTGATATTATATCATTATAGAATATGGTATGGTACCTAATGGCACATGTCATGTAGTAACTGTACCACACAGGACTCTTTATTACTTCCTTGTAATTTCCTGCTTCTGACACACAATGATAATTTACGAGCTACTGTTGTTCCTTTGTAAATTTTGAGCAAAGCATGAATCCCAACGTTGAAAATACTATGCTTAAATTACACTTGGAACATTGCAGAATGGAAAACCAAAATGAGACATGCATTCTCATTAACTTTGGTCAATAGAGAAAAGATCATCCACAAACATAGTATGCGTCAAAACTAGCCAACTGATATTATCTCACAGCTTCATAATATGCTCAGAACTTATGCTTTGAAGCAGTTAGAATGTAAATAATACGCTGCAATTTTGGTCTGTGCTTTCCTCCTCATCATCCCTCTTCCCTAATATTTTTCTGTGAAAACATCCAAAAATCTTACCAAGTTGATGACAGAGAAAGTATTGCCAGAAATAAAGAGAAATACTGTTTTCGAACTCCAACTAGTATGGACTGAATGTATTCTTTAAAGTTGTTGCTAGTTACAGATTCATGAAGATCAAAATCCTCTGATGACTTTATGCATAATGTCCTACAACTGCTTAACCCTCATTAATGCTGCATGTGCTAACTTTGCATGCCACAGGCCGAAACCTCACAAAAAATAACATGAACATCGCCACAGATGAAAGAAAATATTAACATGGTAATGATTTAGCAACAAATCAAGATTTATTAATGGCTAGCAGCACTTAATCATTAAGGAATTTAAGGATTTACAAAATAATTCAGTAAAATACATTATGATTAAAATAGTGACTTAATTACAGATTTGAAAATGACAAGATTCACATTAACTTACTATAAAGTATCCTAAATCTATATATATTTATATGTAAATTCATAAACACAAGATGTATGGCACACAGACAGACAAAAGTATTTGGATCCAGTGAAGTATGTATGTACCCACATTCATGAATATAACTGTGCATACCCAAACACATTGGTAGCTAGAGAGGTGGGTGAAAGAAAAGCTAGCCTACAGTTAAAATTTCCCTCTTCTTGAGTTTAGAGTAAATACTCACAATGCATCGGCATTCCTCAAAAGGCAATAACTGAGACTCAACGTGGGTTGACTTTGCTCTGGCCTCCGTCAGCTTTGACAGTAGATGGTACCTTGAGGAGTTGATATCTGAGAGGTGTCCCAACTCAGGGGAGATGCTGGTCACAGGCCCGCTGTGATCCAGGAGAGCTATTTGTAGGGTCTGAGATAATTGACTTTCATCAGGTACTTCTCCACTCCAGCCCAACTCAAGTGATGAAATAATCTGGTGTTTTCCACCAGTTGCACAGGCCAAAAACTTGATGGATGTGCAGTTCTTTTATTGTTCTCCCTTGGCCATGTCCCAGGTACAGGTGTACCAGGCTGTCAGGAGGTAATGGACTGTTATAACCATTCCCAAGCGATAGGGAGAGCAGGAACCAGGCACATCAAAGGGGTGCCATAACACTCTGGTTCACTGCCATTTGCAGTCCATGCCACTCTAGGTTGGTATGTGGCCCAGGAGGGGGAATTGGAATCACACCAAACACCAAGCAGCCCAGCAAGGAGTTGGTGGGGGACAAACTGCACCACCACAAACATAAAAGAAATTGTTGTTCTGTTTCTAGATTTTTTTGCTTAAATCTAGATCTGCTCCATGTCATTTCCAAAGTGATCTGCTCATGAACTCCTTGCTAGTTACCCTCTGAATCAATCTCCTGATATTTGGATAGAGTAGCATTTTTTCTAAGTGGCCCAATCCTAATATCTTGTGGTCTTCAACTATCCTTCTGTGGAAATAATGAAAAAGTAGAATGCAAGATTTTTATTCTTTAGAAGTATGGTTTCTGTGTGTTTTATTTAGAAGTCCTGGCAGTCAGTATTTCCCTTGGTATCTTCTCACAGTGTAAGTTCTTTGGGATAAGGACACTAATTTTTGTTTGGCAAAGTCATGTATGTCTTCAGTACTGAATAATAATGAATAAAATGTTTAAATGAACTTTCATTTCCAGCTTCTATCTTATTTCCTAAGCATCTGCTATTCAATCCTAGGGAAAATCTTTTCTGCACATGTACTATTTTTGGAAGTATTAGAATAATTAAATATTCATATTTCAGATTATAAAGCTTTCATCATATCCACCTTAGATCCGGTTTTCCCTGAAATAGCTATAGTATATTCTATTCCATCTTTTATTTAAATTTTTAACTCCTTTTATTAAGATTTTAGTTGTTTTATAGTCTAATTGTTTAGCTGGTTTGATATTGCTAATTCCAGTAGGAATTAATACATAGCTATGTGTAGTGTAGATGAAGATGTCATTGAAACCTAGTAGAGAAAAAATTGAAAACTCTGATTATATGCTAAAAAACAAAAAACCTAAAAAAAAAAACCCTGAATGAAGTTTTGCGTGTATCCCTTTTGGATGTCTCATACAGACCTCCTTACCTGTAACTAAAACTTCCATGATTCCCAAATAAAAACTAAGATGTCAGAAATCCAGTAAACATCAAAATTAGAAGTGAATATGGTGACAAACTATTATATTATCTATTACAATTGAATAAAATTGCATTCTCACAGGATCCACTAAAACAACAAACACAATTATTTCATGAATTCTCCAAAGGCAGCTGCAAATTTAGCTTGTGTTCAAAATGAATAATTAAAATAGCTGCATCAAATAATTAGAGGTATTCTTAAGAGTTGCTTATTCAGCTCACGGCTTCCAGTGGTGCCTACAAATGCCCAAAGGGAGAGTTTGCCCAAACTGCACCAGCAGTTGTTAAATGCAGAGTGTGTGCTTGCCTTGTTCAGCTGTCTGCAGAGAGGGTGTAACAGTTACCTTTAGTTATTAAAACTGTCTGTCAATTCACTTTTTTTTACACATACATTCACATTCATTTTAAATGGGACATAGGTACTTATCTCTCAAGCTTATTTGAAAGTACTCACCCTTTAGTTATATGTAGTGTTAGGGCAACATTACTGAATTCTTTCTGCAAAGTCTAGTTATTTAGATTACCTAGAGTGTAGTTACATCTAGGCTTGGGAACTCTGATTAATAACAAATGTTGATTTGTGCCTTCTAATTTAGAAGTCCTATGCATTCCTGGAGACTTAACTGTAGTATAATCATCATGCTAAAAACCTTATGCCCCTCTGCAGCTAATTGTACTCTACCCATATCTTACACACACTGACTTGCCAGTGCAGTATATTACATACACATCTGGACAAACTTTGCAGTGAGATTTATATATCCTGTGGGGGCTCTCATGTTCTTGGATCTTTACTGTAGTGCTTACTGTAGACTTACTAATGTTCTCAGGCCTTAGACAGGACTGAAGCCAGCTTCATCACAGTGCTGAATGTTATACATACTGGCATTTTTTTTGAAGTCAACAGGACTTCTCATATGCTTAAAACTATGCATGTGTCTAAGAGCTTTGCCAGCACAGAGCCAGCATATGTAACACAAAGCGAAAGTGTGTGTTTTTTAAATATTTCAGTATATCAAACTGATTGTTATATTTTGGATGTTGTCATTCAAGAAAGTAGCGTGTAGGTATCTTTTCCATATTTCAAAATGGCCTTGCTGATGAGGGAGGTGAGATGGGTGAAAGCACATGCTCTGATTTTACATAGCAGTATTGTGCACTCAGACATGTTAGAATTTTTACATTTACACCTAATCAAGTGCACCAATTTAGCAGAGAAATGTAAGCTATTTGAGGTCACTGCCACGCTTTCATACTGACAGTGTTCCTCCTGATGCTTGCACAGAAAAATGTGTGTCTGTCTCAATTAATTTAAATAACTATATGGTAGATTTATGCTTTTTAATGAGTCTTTCATTATTCAGTCAGTAAGCATTGCAGGCTCAGTTCAGTTCTTCGTCAAATAGAGCAGATTCAGTTACACTGGAAGTGCAAGAAACACTCCCCTTATCTGTTGGAGGTCACTGAAAGGATAGACTGCACAATGCCCTCTTTCTTTTGAGCCATTATAGACAGTTATGTCAAAGCAATGTACTGTATTTAGAAGAATTTAATGTTCTAGATGTGGTGTATCTTTTGTAACAAAAATCCTTATTAAAAATATTACTGAATTTATGTAGCTACTTCATTTCTCTATTAGTTACTAATCTTCTGGAATCATGATTTCTCTATTAATAATTATTAACTTTGTTAAACCTTAATTTAACCTTAATAGCTTTATGATTTTTTCCAGGATGAATAAATACAATCTAAATAAATGCAAATGTTTTCAGAATAAGAAATACCTTTCAGGTGTGTTTCTTTTAGTAACTATGACAAGTGTCCAGTGTAAATGCCAGTGTTTATTTTCATCATAGACCTATATTTAAGAATCTTCTTGAAATGAATGGCTCACTTTCTGAAAATGAGATATATAGGAAGCTTTGAAAACTTTGACAAAAGGGAAGAGATATCCCATTTGCCCAAAGTTACATAAGTTAAAGTTTTATCTTTTGCATCTTACTTGGAATAAGAGTCAACAGCATTTAGCTGCTGAATATAGAATAGTATAAACTGAATGTAGACAGGCCAAAACTTCATGTAACAACATTGCTCCTGATAACTATTATTGCTATTTTTTATGCTCTTTTTGGTCCTAAGTGATCAGGATCGCATATCATCTATACAGATAGTTTGAAGATTTCCCCTACCCTGTAATCTGTGTGATTCATTGAGATGAATCCATATCAACATACTGATATGGATAAACTTGTAAGGAAAGGAAGTCTTGTATCAATCACAGAATTAATAACTCTTATTAAATGGTAGTAAATAATTGTTTCCACAATATCCCTATTTTTGAAAAGTGCTTCTATCCTTCTGTGGAACTATACAGGACAGCCCAGTCACTCTGTGTGACAATATATTCCATTGCCTTGTATTAACATGTTGAAAGATAACACCTCATTTAAAGCATATGAAACGGAGTGATGGACTGATTTAATGCACTTATTCTTGTTAGGAAAACAGCTTGTGGGAAGCACATGATTTAGGATATGGAGTAGTCATTATTTCTGTCTTTATTTGGGAGGAACAGTATACAGAATACTGCCATTTGTAAAATATTAAGAATTTCATCCTGCTTTCATTCTCTGTACATGCAACAGTTAATGCACAGAGAGATGCAAGCAATTTTTCTGAAAACAAATGTATGTGTAATATCATGTAATTGAAAACTCTAGGCAATATAGAGTACAGAGCTGAGGTCATATTAGAATTTCATATTTCATATGCAGCCCCTTTTTCAATCTTAGAATTTTTCTTTTACAATAGACGTGTCTAGGTAGATTTTTTTATTGGTTCTCTAAAACCATTTGAAAGAAGCCTATGAAATAGCATTTGCTTTTCATTTTAATCCTTGGTAATGCATGGAACACAAAACTTTGTAGGGATTTTTGCGGCATTTTCTTACAGCCCATCCAATTTCAAATATGACACAAAGTTATCATTTAATTCTCTTTTCTTGAAAAGAAACATTTCCTGACTATATAGCAGCATCTACACATATGCTGTGGTCTAGAATTTTAGTGATTTTTTTGTGTGTGTGTTGCAGCTGGAGTCATTATGAACACAAATTCAATTATGTTACATGTTTCTTAGTTAAATATTGCTGCTATACAGAGCTGGCAGTTGCAACCCAAATGGTTTTGTTGTTGTTGCTAATGGTATTAGAATAATGGCCACTGTAATCATGTGTCTTCTGCTATTCAGTGATAATATAGGAATTAAACCAAAACCAAACAAATCTAATTCAGGCAGATTTAAGTAAAATTCTGAGCTTTCATTGGCTTCCACATTGAAAACTACGTAGAACAGCAGGAATCTAAGTCTTCATATTATTTAGGAGAGAGATGGAAGGCAATTACACACACTTGCCAGTATTCAGTAAATGATTAAGAAATAATGGTTACTTAAATCTAGACAATATGCATACATTTATCTTTCTCTAATTCAAATCAACAGGCTTCTAAAAGTACAGGTATATAGATATGTTGCCTTTCTTTGTGATCTCTCCTAATGTAGGTGATCCACAGTCAACTTCTAAGACACAGTGACAAGCTGTAATTCTCAATAAACATTTTCCTCCGCTTTTATTTGAAATCCCAGATGCCTTTTTTGATCTTTCTTCAGCTGCCAAATAAGAACTTCTTGGTACAGCTATAAAGGTAGCTGGAGAGCCTTGGCCATAGCCGTGATCCAGGTACAGTGTTATGACAGGCAAACTCCCCCACTGATAGACTCCTCTTTTTGGAACTGAAATTACTTAAGGCTTGTGCACTAAATGAGACCCAAAGTAAAGCTAACCCCTCAGTCTTGGGAGAAATGCAGAAAGGAAAGTACAGTTCTGCTTCCTAATGCTCCCTCAAGACTGTAATAAACTGTTGACTTGAGCTGATTGTAAAATTATAAGAGTTCTCATGGGATGGGAAACCAAGAGCTTTAGAGATCTAGTGAAATGGCTGTATAGATAGGACGTATCACTGAGAGAATGACTATTAAATCCTGTATTAATCTGGTTTGAGCTAGAAGTTTCCAGAAGGTTGAGCATGCTCAATGTGAAACTGGAAGGTCATACAACTAATAATGTGCTGTGTGATTTCTGAAAACTGAGTGCTTTCCCGAAATTAAATGGGGTCAAGAGGTATACTGTGTGACAGATGGGGCAATTACATATAAAATGCAAAGAAACGGCATCAGATTAAGCAGTAGTTGATAAGTTTTTGCTGCCGTTAAGAGGCTTCAGAATAGATACCTAAAATGCAAGCACTGGTAAACTGCATGCATGGGACCTGACTACATTACATATGTATGATACATATTATCTGAATGGTGGAAGATGTAGCATAAATTGTAAATACATCTGGGAAGACTTGCAACCCTAGAAAATCTGTTTCTGAATGAGATTTTTATTCATTATCAAAGGAAATGCGAGCGAGAGGATGTGCTTACATTGGGGTGACTTCTTCATTTGTGATAGATGTATGCATGGCATCAAGAATGAATCTGGGAATACAAGGTGACTTTACATCCATAGGTAAATGAAATGAAGTATTTGTTAAAAGTTTATTAGCACATGGGTCAGTGTTTCAGAATGAAAAACTTTTAGAGACGCTTACTGAGTTAAAGTTTACAACTGCATTGCACATAAAGCTTTTTAGAGAAGAATAAAGTAGCCCACATGAAACCCTGCTTTATTATGGCTATGTTGACTGGCACTAGTTTGGAATTGGCACATATATGCCGGTGTTATTCTGTATCTGTACTATCACACTATATCTTTAAAAAAAGGAAAAAGAAACATTTTCTGGCAAGCAAAAATCCTTTACAAAAGAGGTTTGACACAGTTGAGTAAAGAATTGCACCATGGATTTTTCACTCAGCAATGAATGGAATTGTAGGACAAATGAAAAGAGGTCACCTGGCATTTAATAGATATGTTAGGAAGTCACATCTTTTTCTAGTTGTCATTAATAGTAAGGCCTATTAACTTTCTAAACCATGTACTTTTATGCAAATGTAATCTTCAGTACAGCTATGATATCTACAGCATATTTAATATATATAATCAAATAGTTCCTGGCCCCGACCATTTTGAAAATAATTTCCCATCCTATTAATATTTTGAAATATTTTTCTGTGGTACTTTTCATCAGCATGAAAAGTGAAACACAAACCCTGCAAACCAAGAACTCCAGTCAAACCCTAGGTTGGTCAATAGAGAAACTCATAGAATTCAGTCTTTAATGCGCTAGATCACCCCTGCTATCTGCCCTGCTCTCTGCTCTACTGCTGGTTCCAGGATTGCTGTTAAGATTTACCATCTATGTTTCATGTGGAATGAATGAGTAAACACTTCTTAGACTGCAGAAGGGCCAATCATGTAACACAGTGATGATGTTTGCTTGGTGCATGGGAATCCAAGGCTAAAATTGGTGGTCCTGTGATTTTTATATACATGGGGAAGAAAAATGCCCCAACCCTGAACAGCCCTAAAAGAAGCCCGAAAGCAGAGGGAAGCACTGGTCTGTGGGACAAGCCATTGGTGCAGGTTGGGAATTCTCCTGAGCCATGGGAGATTCTGAGTCACACTCCCATTCTGTCTCCTAGATTAACAATTTGAAGTACAACCTTAAACTAACCCTAGAGGGATAGCAAGACTTTTTTTTTTTTTCTTGTGACAGGGAATACCATCTTCTTATAGAAGTTTCAGGACAAATGAATCAATATTTTTAACAAAAAAAACCCAGATATGTTTGGAAAATTCCAATTTTCCCACTCTGTGTGAGATAATATGTTTCTGGAAGCTTATATTTTCAAAAGATCAATACAATTTTTCTAAATAATGCTCCTGAGTATCTTAAGTGTTTTTGGCACTACTGCAGTAACTCCAACAGTGACACTTCTGTTCTCCTCAAACAGTTACGTACCGACATTGTTACCCACATGTCTTGTATCAGGAACAGTGTGGTGGGAAGTGATCATCCCTCTGTACTCAGCAATGGTTCAGTTACCAATAGACAAATGAAAGATTGTTCCACAACATGTAGGAGAAACAGCATTCCCACTCACATTGTAATTAAATACATTTCAGAATTATATTAAGTTGTTCTGAAAATTGGTTGCTCCATGATTTCTTCAAGCTGTGAAGCATGCAAAAAGAAATAAAGACTGTTTCAAATATTGCAGATAACCTTATGTCACATACCTGTGTTACATGATATTTGTGTCACATCTACTAGCATGGTGTGGTGACATTTTCTAAATTCTCATCACACTTGTGTTTTTATTTCTGAAGTACATTGAACCAGAGTCACTTCAGGAAGCACATTAGAGAGAAAATCCTTGCAATATGTTACTGATATATATATACACACATTGATGATCTGGGGGGGATATTAGCTGAACTAAAACATTTTGGGACACATCTACTTCTTTCACTCAAAGTGCTTTAAATATGGATTACAGTCTAAATAACTGCACATACAGTTTCTGTTCCCAGGCACTATATATATGGGTTCACATTGATTTTGTTATTTTTTAATTCATAGGAATGATATGTGGTAGTTGTTTTTTTTATTTGGCATACTATGATCATATTTTTTTTTATCACACAATTAGAAGACAACTTCACTGGGGGAAATAAGATCAAAATTTCTTCTGTTATGTGCTTTTAGACTTGTGTCTAGGTGTATTGCCTATGAATAATTATTGTACATGAAGGGCACTTTATAGTGGAGTATTTGGTTTATCTAAATACAAAATTAATTTTATTTGGGTAGCACTTGAGAAAGGATTCAACCTTCATTGGGCTAAAACTAATTTGGAAAAGCAATTTTTAAAAAAGGGCAAAACTTGGATGGTGACTGAGATTTAGAGCCTGTATCTAACATTTCTCAAAGAAATTGATAGATCAGAGAACATCTATATTTCATTGACAGTGATATTTTACCTAGTTAATTGTGTACTGAATACATATAATTGAATGCACTTATGTACTACCTACACAATAACTTGTGTACAACTGCACTGAAGATGCAGCCTTTGTGTGGAGATGGAGTTTCAGCCACTGCTTTTCGCATTTTGACTCACTAATCACCATCACTGCATTTGTAACAGCAGTGTTTCTAGAAATTTTCTACAGAAAATCTGTATTCTGTCTGTATCCCATACAAGCAGATGAGTGCACAGAACCCCAAATTGTATATATTAACAGATCTTAAGTACTTTAGTAACAGTTAACCACAGTCTGTCTGTCTTACAGTCATGGACTGAGATTTACTTGAAACCTTGAATTTTGAGGAATATAAAGACATTTTAAATAGTAGAATGAAAGGAAGTAATAAAATAGTTATTTTAGCTAAATATGATCTGTGACATATTCAGACTTCATGCACAAACTTATACATAAACAAGTTAATATAGTGTTCTTTTTCAGTATGTCCTGAAAACACACTTCTGAATAAAGACAATTCAGGAAAAAAAAAGGTTAGAGTGGTGACTTAAGACCATTTTATTTGTTTAGTAGCCATATTTAATTTCTAAACTCAGTTATAAATTGAGTTTCCTATTGACCTTTCGCTCTTTATCGAGTAACCTTTTACATTAGAGAGGGCTACTTGCTACAGTATAATGAAATGTTAGGTGCAAGGATACCTTAATGTCATTTTTTTTTAGTCACAAAGCAGAAGTATTGCCCAAGGAAAGAGTAGGGGGAAACGATGTTTATTTCCTCTTACTCCTGTAAGCACAGGCTATGGCATGTATGGACATGTGTGTGTGTCTGTATGTGTGTGTATGTATACACCTCAAAAGTATTTTGAGAAAGCATACTGAATACAAATTAAAATGTATTCTTTACTAAATCTTCTAATAAATAAGTGCAAGCCATTTATCATGGTAAGTAACTGTTTTCAGTTAATTTCCAGGTTTTTCTAAAGAGCATGAAATGTGGTATAATATGAACCAAGGCTACTTTTGGACCAACTTCATGTCTGGGAATGACTCAACTCTGTTTCACCTTTGTTTACAGACTGTTGTTTTAAATAACTTTTTGCTCAAATGGGAAGCAGATTAAATTTTAAGGAGATCTTTATGGTTTGTCTTGGTCTATTTAAGTTGTGTAAGACTCAGTGATAATTTTATTTGCATTGGTTGCATCTAAAATTTAGGTCGTGGCTAATTCTTAATAAATCCTAATGAGGATGAAGAAAATGTTAAGTCATTGAAGATAGTGACTGAAGGCATTATTTCTTCAAGGTTACAGAACAGAATTAAATAAATTGCATTTCTTCTGTAGCAACAATAATTTGGTAAATTTTTCAATATACTTTTTTGGTTTATATTATTCTTTTTTAATAGCACATTAATTTTGTTTTTGCAGAAATCACTTTTAACTGAAGTAACTGCATTGTCACAGAATACAATACGTTTTTTCAAATATTTTCAATTTGTTCTTGACATTTTATGTTTATGTGCAGTTTGCATCTTTTTTGTTTTTCGCTTTCGAATGTAACAGATTTTGACATTTTTGTTACATTTTTTTTGTACTAGTGGTTTTTTTTATTTTTGAGAACCTGCTGTTTTTGAATTCTCTTTTTTCCCTTTATTCTCCTCCTCACTATGATCCCAGGAGCCAACACAAAGAAAAGCGCAGATGATATAACCAGTAATGATCGTGGTGAAGATGAAGGTATTTTTTGTTTTTTCAAAGCTCGACCCTGATGCATGAACATAAACTTTTTAATTTTTATTATAATAATTATTGTTATTGTTATTGCTGTTATTTCAACATGATTTTTAGTCCCTTATTTGCAGAAGCACACTTCAGTGTACTTCTTTATTTTCTTCTTTAGAAATTACTTTCATTGTTTTTCTTTTTAAAATCCAAATTAGCATATAGATGACTGTAGTTCCTCTGTGACGTAAGTGTAAAAGATATTCCTAAATATGTGTGAAGTGAGTAACATAAATATTATTTGAAATCACATACTTTTTCCCCCTATTCTTTCTTAGGTTGAAAAAATGGAATTTAAAAACATGCATGTGCTCTTTTCCCTCCTACACATTTTGTAAATTCACCTGTTTGAAATTCATGAAAAAACTCACATATATCCTTCCTTTCACTTTCACTGCTTCCCCAGTGCACATGCTGTACATTGATGCAGTTGAACTGTGCTTTGTCTTTGCTATTTTTATTTAGTTTTTTTGTTTTTTGTTTTTTTTTTTTTTCCTGACAGTATGTGGTTTATTTCAGGACACAAAAATAAAAGAAGCTGTTGATGTTGCTTTATTGTTTTTTCCTGTAATCAGCTAGCCTCTGAGATACATTCCCACTGAAATCAATGACAATCATTTTCATTGACTTCTTTCAGAGTTGGATTGGATTCCCTGAAAGGAAATGTTAAAGTTCACAATGAAGTACCCCAAAAAAGTTGTACAAGGGAATACTTTTTTCTTGTTTTGGCACAACAAAGCTCTTTAGGATGCACCAAAATAGAAAGAAGTCATGAAATCTTCCTCTATTCTCACCCCTCCTTTTCTTTAAAGCTACACTGACAGTTTATTTTATTTCATTATTTATCAAATTTTAAAAAATATTTTCAAATTAATTGAGAAGATAACAACCTTGCGTAGTTTGTTGGTCTGGTTTTGGAGCAATGTGTTTCCTAATCCTCTAATGCTTGGCCAATCTGAAGTGTTATTCCATGTCTTTTTTCCTGTTTCCTTCTATCTGACATCATTTCAAATAACTGTGAAACATTTGTCCTCTCTGTTCCCCTTAGAATCACACATACTGCAGTGAGGACACTCCTCTTTTCATGGAAGTTCAGCTCAATTGTAGCTCCTCTATCCATATATAAAATACTGTAATAAAAATCTCTGGTCTTTGTTTCACACTGCTTACCCTCTACTGTACCCCCTTTGTTGCTGAACTACACTATTTCTTATGATACAAAAATGTTGTGCAGAATACTTCAAAATTACTCTGTTATTTCCTGAATATCACCTTCCTATTTCTGTGCAACATATACTTTTTAAAATTATATCATCCTTCTTATAACAAATTCTGTTGTGAATTTTAAAGCAAAAGATCATTAACAAGCAAAACCAAAATTGCTTTAAAACTTAAAATAGATATTGGATTATGAATACATTCTTATTCAGACTTCTTAAAAAATTACAAAATGTTAGGGTTTCATGATCAACAGGGGCATCCACTTTAGATCTAAGTACATAAAGCATGGAGCTAATTTCCTTTATGTTGAAGCTAATCATGTTCCCATTGAAGGGGAAGAGGAAACCTCCCATTGACTTCAGCAGTGAAAGATTCAACCCTGAGGTAGAGCTATGTAATAAGGAAAAATTAAATACAACAAATCATGCCATGAGACTTTGGGGAGAGAAGGGAAAGATAATTCAGTAACACAAATAATTGTGTTAAATAGTTGTTGCTTTCATTTTTTGAGGGCTTATCTGTGCCTTCACAGAAGAAACACTTTCGTGTACTTTTCTGATAATGCTGAGAATAAAAAAAAATATACCCACTAGAATGCACCTCATTGCTTTATATGATCTGTTTAATGGCTGCATAACTCTTATAGTCACAACATTTAACAAGATCTTATCACAAAAACTTTTCTTCTGCTGCTCAAGTACAACACATAAAATACAACATGTAAAGTATGTAACTTTTTATGTAAAGAAGGCAGATTCCGTGACAAGCCTTAAACTCTGACAATTAGACAGGTGTACAGCGGAGCCTGAACATATGTTCCTGGTGCTCAGCTGACAGTTTCTGATACTTAGGGTAGTGCATACATACGAGTAAAGTGAAAATGGGCCATAGGAATATGACCAGTCAAAATTTACCTTTAAATATGCTCATATTAGTTCCACATACATAAAATATTATATATGTGGTACCTCATTGCTGATCACATTTTTGGTATCTTAGAGTATTTCCTAACAAACCTGAGGAGAGGGAAGAGTTTTGGAAGGCTTTCAAACCCAGGTTCCCTACCTCCAGGTATTTAGCTCAGCTTTTTCTTCCTGAACTTCCCCTTTCCACTGTTCAATGTATGACTGTCCTACCCAAAAGAGAACACTGTTTTATTGGCTTTTTTAAATCCTGATTGAACGGTCAGAGATTCTGCTTTCCCTTGTATGTTGTACTATATGATTGAAAAAAGTGCTCCTATTCCATGTGCAGATACACTGAATTATTTGTAAAAGGTGTGTATATCTAATGGCAGCTCACTGAATTGCCCTCTGCTTTTTAAAGGAGCTTAGCCCCTGTTACCACTGTTTCTTTAGATGGCATAAATTCCTAATTTAGGAAGTCTGAACCATCTCTGGGATCAGGAGCATAACTTTTCGGTTATCAGAGGAAGAGAGATGAATCCAGTCCTAAATATACCCCAAATCATTGATTAGTGCATATGGGAGAGAAGCAAGTTGACATCAGCCTGTCACCTTTCAGTACACCACAAGTGCATCTTTATAACTCACTCTGAACGATGAAAATATTACTATCAATCTCATTTAACTTTCTTTTAGAAATAAAGACCCCGCTGTTTACCTGTTTGAAAGCAGTCAAGAGCTTTTCTGAGTATACAAACAGATCAGCCATACCATTAAGGTGCATTAAGTTAAGGCTGTTCTTTAAGGCTTAGCTAGCATGACAAGGAAAAGTACAATACAAAAGACATCATTTGATTTAAATGCAAAACATCTGGGCTGTGAATTCACATAAATTCTCTTTGTTTGTTAACTCCTAGGCTATTTGAAAGATGGAATAGTTTACTATGTTTATTTCTACCAGAACAATTTGATTTTGTGATATTATCTCTTACTGAACTATTTGGAATATAATTTCAACAATTATGTCTCAGTGAGGAATGGGAAAGTATGGATCATTATTGTAATGTTATTATTAGATGTACAGATATTACTAAATTGGCATCTACTTGAGTCAGAATAGTCTAAAAATGACAAGATTATTTCATAATGTGATTTTTCTCTTTAGGCTTTTAGATCTTTATATTCAAATTAAATTCCTTGTAATATTGGAGGCATTACAGGTGTTCTGAAAACATTTCAGAGGAAATTGTTTTTGAAGTAACCAACAGAAATATTCAAACTATAAATATCAGGCTTGCAGGATGATCCTGAACTGTGTAAGCTAGCTGATTAAAGTGGTGATGATATTGAAAACATAGGAAATAAATAAGAACATTTTTAGCATCATTACAAAATGTTAATATCGTATTTTCTTATTTTTTATTACTTTATTATGTTTTCCTTACTTGAATTTTTTCAGACATTCATGATCAGAACAGCAAGAAACCCGTTATGGTCTACATCCATGGTGGATCTTACATGGAGGGTACTGGCAATATGATTGATGGCAGCATTCTCGCAAGTTATGGAAATGTCATTGTTGTCACTCTCAATTACAGGCTGGGGGTTTTAGGTAAGTGACTCTTTTCTTCATCACCAATAACATAGAAATATTTGATTGCTTAATTTATCTACTGATTGATCATAGATCCTTGGGCTAGTTTTGTTTTTAAAACAGAACATTCTTACTGGTGGATTCTGAATTCTGTTCAATATTTTATGGAAACTGGGCTAGACTACATTCTTTTTGACAGCTGCCTTCACCTTTAGACAAAAATGACTGGATATTTATAATGATGTTATTGCTGGTTTATGTTAAATTTGTCATCAGATGATATTTGCTCTTGGCTCAGTGATTTAACAAGTTTTGAGAACTTGTATCTTTTTCTTATTAAAATCTTCTCAATTCCATGTAAAAAAAAAAAATAATGAAGAATGAGTACTCACCAGTTTCAAAGCAGTTGGTAATGGTAGGAAGAGGGAAAATGTTACTATTTATCTGCATTTACTATTTACATGTGCAAAATATTTTTTAGGGCAGAAGATCTAGAGGTAATACAGAAAAAACAGGCTATATACACTGATGGAATTTATGTTGCAGCTAAATGAAGTCAAGGGATTTCAAGGACTAATGTAAAATTATCTTCCTAAATATAAGGAACTCCGTAACCATGAACTATAATATTGAGAGAAATTAATACTTATGTCTTTCAAACAGAACAAGAGCTGCATCTTATTGACATTATGAATATTCCTCTGTCAGCATTAGATTGAATAAGAAAATAACCTTAGATCCATGACAACAGACCAAAAATCTTTTCTGTCTTCTCTGTGATTCCAGCTCCTGGATGTTTGCATGTACCAGGCTTTTCTCGAAATGAAGGTTCAGTTATTGAAGTTCTACTTTTCCATAGAAAACTAAGCTAAAAGTTTGCTCATAGTAGCAGAGATTAGAAATAATTTTTACCTGAATGAAAAAACAAATATTTTGTATAGAATAGCATATAGACTGCTCAAATGCTCATATTTACAGTATTTTAAATACACAAGGTAAGGTACAGTAATTTTGTTTGTGTGGTTTTCAATTTAGAATGCCTTTTACAAAGATTTTTAATCTTGTTTTCCTTGATAGCAAAGCTGATCTATATTCTTGGCATGTACTATTCTGGAACACAGGAAACTTCTTTTGCTGAGTTATCTATTAATGGGGTTAATGTGTTCCAGCAATGTTCTAGCTCATCAGAGTACTGAGTAATTTTTTCTTGTCCCTGATTTTGACTCTTCTTTAAATACAGAAGAGCATTTTTTTCTATGACAGAGTCAGATTTAAGCAGAAATCCAGGAATATAAAAAGATATTTTGGTATGTTTATGCATGCAATCTTGGTACTCAGAAACACCCCAAAAAAAGGAAAGTAAAATTATATGTAAAGAACTCAAGACTCTCTTAAAAAAAGGAATTGTTGTTGTCAAACAAAGTGTATTTTTGACTTGCTTCATAAGTAAAAAAAATGAAAGAGAGAACACAAATTTCTTCAGGTAAACAACCATATGGAAAACAAACATGATTATTCTTGAAAGTTAAAAAAGGAGTATAATTATTATGACATACAGTTTGAAGACTGACAATATTCGTATCCATTTCTTCTAGTTTGGATTACCTTCTTTTTGAAAGATATATTTATTTCTGTAAATCTGATGTTTCAGTTGCATTTGATTTGTAAGTTTATACCTAAGAGTATGCATAGAAACCTAATTTTAATGACAGAGATGTGTAATTCTATCTCTGTTATCACATCCTGTGATAGAAGAATATGCATTGAATTGATCACAATAATGAGTTACTGAAGACCATTTTTCTTTCTATCTATCTATCTATCTATCTATCTATCTATCTATCTATCTATCTATCTATCTTTCCTTCCTCTGGAAAATTATCACTTGAATGGACCTGAATACTGGTTGTTATACATACCATACATGTTATTTCTGTTCCTGAAGCACATGAAATTATTTTCCTTTCAGTCTATATGGTATCATGAACAGCAGTAGATAGAAAATCTATTAGGACTGCATAGATAATCACTGGATGGTATTAGCCAGACAAATCATAGAATCATAGAATGGTTTGGGTTGGAAGGGACCTTAAAGATCATCTATTTCCAGTGCCCCCACCATGGGCAAGGACACCTTCCACTAGACCAGGTTGCTCAAAGCCCCGTCCAACCTGGCCTTGAACACTTCCAGGGAGGGGGCAGCCACAAACTCTCTGGGCAACCTGTTCCAGTGTCTCACCACCCTCATCATAAACAATTGCTTCCTTCTATACAATCTAAATCCACCCTCTTTCAGTTTAAAACCATTACCCCTTGTCCTGTCACTACAGGCCTTGGTAAAAAGTCTCTCTCCATCTTTCTTATAAGTCCCCTTCATATATTGAAAGGTCATAATAAGGTCTCCCAGAACCTTTCTCTTCCCCAGTGAACAACCCCAACTCAGCCTTTCTTCATAATAGAGGTGTTCCTGACTTCTGATCCTTTTTGTGACCCTTGTCTGAACTCACTCTAACAGGTCCATGTCTTCCTTGTACTGGGGACCGCAGAACTGGATGCTGTACTCCAGATGAGGTCTCACCAGAGCAGAGGGGCAGAATCACCTCCCTGGACCTGCTGGCTACACTTCTCTTGATGCAGCCCAGGATACAGTGGGCTTTCTGAGCTGTGAGTGCACATTGCTGGCTCATGTCCAATTCTTTTATCCACCCATATCCCCAAGCCCTTCTCCGCGGGGCTCTCTCAATCCACCAGGCAGGTGCAGGACCTTGCACTTGCCTTTGCTAAACTCCTCAAGGCTGTCCAGGTCCCTCTTGATGGCATCCTTTCCCTCTAGCACATCAAGTGCACTACTTATCTTTGTGTTGTTCAGACTTGCTGAGTGTGCACTCAATCCAGCTGTGTCAGTAATGAAGATTTTAAATAGTATTAAATAGTATGGACCTTTGAGGGATGCCACTAGTTACTGGTTTCCACTTGGACATTGAGCCATTGACAGTAACTCTTGAGGATGTGGCCATCCAGCCAGTTCCTTATCCATCTAACAGTCCATCCATCAAACTAATCTCTGCAATTTAGTGGAAAGAATGTTATAGGGGACTGTATCAAATGCCTTAAAAACATCTGGGCAGCTAACATCAATCGCTCTTTCCTTGTCTACTGATGCAGTCACTTCATCAAAGACCACCAGATGAGCCAGGCACAATTTGCCCTTAATGAAGCCATGTTGATGTCTCTAATCACCTCTCTTGTTTTCCACATGCTTCAGTATAACTTCCATGAGGTCCTGTTCCATGATCTTACTATTTCCCTTAAGAAGTTGGGATGCATCTTATTGGGTCCCATGGACTTGTGATTCTTCAGGTTCCTCAGGTGGTCTCAAACCTGATCTTCTCCTACAATAGGAAGGACTTCATTCCCCCAATTTCTGCCTTGAGGTTCAGGGATTTGACAGATGTGGAAAGAGAGATTACCAATGAAAACTGAAGGGAAAAAAATTGTTGAGTATCTCGGCCTTCTCCATGCCGGTTTTCACTAGTTCTCCTGTCTTATTTATTGAGGGAGTACATCTTCCTTTTCTGAGCAATGTACCTGTAGAAATCCTTCTTTTCATTCTTCATATTCCTTGCCAAATTCAGTTCCAACTGCGCATTAGCTTTTCTGATCCCATTCCTACACACCTGGCAGTATCCTTATGTTCTTCCCAGGGTACATGTCCCTGATTCCACTGCCTGTGCATTTGCTTCTTACACTTTAGTTTGTCCAGGAGATCCTTATTGAGCCATGACAATCTCCTGCCTTCCTTGCCTGATTTTTTACACATGGGAATCAAGAGCTCTTGCACTAAGTAAAATGAACCTTAAAGAGCTGCCAGCTCTTTTCTGCTCCTTTATCCCTGAGGGTAGTTTCCCAAGGGCTCCCATCTACTAATTCCTTAAACAACTGAAAGTTTGCTCTCCTAAAAGTCAGCATCCTGACCCTACTCTTCACCTGGGCTTTATCCCTCAAGATTGTGAATTCCACCAAGATATGACTGCAGCCCAGACTGCCACCAGTCTTGACGGCTCTTATTAGTTTATCTGATTGATGAGCAACAAGTCCAGTAATGCATCTCCTCTGGTTGGGCTGTCTATCACCTGCTCTTGACAGTCTCCTGGACAGCTTACAGCTTGCTGTGCTGTGCTGCTTTTCCAGCAGATGTCAGAGTGATTAAAACTCCCCAGCAGGATCAGAGCCTTCGAGAATGACGCTTCCTGTATTGAAGTAAGAACGCTTCATCGACATCTTCCCCTTGACTGGGTGGCCTGCAGTAAACACCAGCCCTGAGGTTTCCTTTGTTGACTTGGCCTCTAATTTTCACCCATAAGCTCTCAACCTGTTCATTGCTGTTTTTCAAAGATGTGTGCAGTCAATCCATTTTTTTATATAGAGGGTAACCCCTCACCACCACCTCTTGTTCCTTGCCTGTCCCTTCCGAATAGTTTATAGCCATTGATTGCAGTGCTCCAGCCATGTGATTTGTCCCACCAGTTTTCAGTGACAGTGATTAGATTGTAGCTTTCTAGCTGCACAGTGGCTTCCATCTCCTTCTGTTGTTACTCATGCTGCATGCATTGGTATAGAGACACTTCATCTGGGCTATCAACTATGTCACATTTTTAGAGGAAAATGCCCTAATTCCTTTGGGATATTTCATAGGTGTTTCTCTGTTGGTTCCTAATATATCAGCAGCCCCCAGCTCTTCTCTGTTACACCAGACTCCATCCCCCTCAACTGCTAAATATACTTGAAAGCTCTCCCTATAAGTCTGGCCAGCTTGTTGGCAAAGAGGCTCTTGCCTCACTTGGTCAGATGAATCCTGCAGAGCAGGCAGCAGCCCTCTCACTGGCAGAGTTGGCAGCACTACCTGCACACCCTGCCTTCACGAGCTGCCACACAAACTGCCAGTGCTGCTCCCAGCCAATGCTGTCCCTGTTTGTACAGCCTGTTCACAGCGCTCCTGGTAGCTGGCATTCCCCACTGGCTGGTTGTATGTGGCTTCCTGTAGTTTGAACTGGCCCCAGGGTTCACTGTCACTGTCTCACTCTTGCCCGCCCCTCTTGCAAGACCTGTCTCTTGCTGGCTGGTACCTTCCCAATCAGCAGCCCAAGGGTGCTGGGAACCCAGAAACCCCCTCAGACATCCCCTGGGGACATGATAACCCTCACAGTGCTCTCCGCAAGAGGCAACTGCTGCTGCTATTGCTAGCATCAGCTTCCTGAGGTTTAAACTGTGGGAACAAATCACAGTTTGAGATCCTGGGAACAAATCAGTAACGATGATTACATATGTTTGAGAAAGCCTGGATTTTGGAAATGCACCTTCATAGACAAGGGAAAATGAAAATTGTTGGGGACCACTTAGTTTACCTGAGTATCCTTCACTGAGTTTGGCCTCAAGCAATATCTATACAGCCATGGAATATTTGTCAAGGTAATAGAATATAAACTATATGGGTTTCTTTTACTGCCTTCAGATATAATTTTAGTTATATTTAATGGAATCTGTGATCATCTTATAACTTAGTAAAAGTCTTTTATGATTTGAAAAGACCTAGTTTTAACACACAACATTGCACCCTTTGAATTTTAAAAGCAGGTTTTAGGAGGCACCATAAAGACAAAGTTTCTCCATCTTTTATAGGCTGGTTGCCAGTTGGCTATAACTGAGATACTGAAAATTCTGGCCTCAAGTTAACCAGAAAGCAGGCGTCCTAGACAGAAAAAAGGCTTTACTTGAAGTAGCTGTAACATGGTAATCTTGAGGGCTATAAAACATTTTAACTGGATGGTAGAGACAAATATCTTCATCTCTATCTTTTCTTCTTGCATCTGGCTAAAATATAAGCCTTTAGACTGTGCACTGAACAATAATTATCTGTAACTCCAGAATACAGAAGAACCACGTTTCCTCTCTGTCTTGGAAGTCTGCAGAGCTGCTCTGGGAATAAGTACCTCATCTCTCTCTCTCTGTGTTCAAGTAGCACCATGGAAAACAGCAGACAGCTGGGCCCAAGACTTCCCAACTTTTTGATTATCCTTCTCTATCCTCTGAATAAAGTACTGAAATTATTCTTCCTGAGATTGCTAGACCCCCAAGCACGCATGCAGCAATAATATGAGTTGTTGGTGTTATTTAGAAGGACATATTTTCCCTTTAAGTTTGCATTTATCAAAATATATTCCATGGATAAGATGCTTCTGGGACAATAAAATAGATTTAGCTTTTCCTTTTACTTATTGTAGTGCGCAGTATTCAAAAAGTGGAGTGTTGCGATGCTGTGTTTAATTAATTGTGCACTTCAGGGTTTGGGAGGATCCTGCCTCTGCCTAGCTTAGCAGTTTCTGTTCCTACTCATACCTCACCACAGTGATGACTAAAGACACTGCTGGAGCTAGAGGAAACTGCTAACTTGTCCCAGAGCAAGGCAGTGCTCCCATATCTTGATAAATTCAGTACTGTAACACACAGTACTAAATCCTGCTGTCTCCCCACTGCCACCCCATGCTTTGAACACTCTGTAGGACGATAGTACTTTTTATAAGTTGAAGTTATTCAACAGTTGATTGAATTTTCAAAATTCCCAAACTATTTAGAAAATTATTTAACTAAAATAATGGAAATTCAGCAGAGTGGGAGGATTAGGCAAAACAGATATCCTATTCCAAAGAATGTTTTAGTATTACAGAAAATGGGATGATTTCAGTGACCTGAATCAGTCTAGAAGCTGCTCAATTCCTCTGCATTATCTACATTCTTAGTCTTTGTGGATATGCTTTAAGGAGAAGTTACATCTTTCCAACCTAGCTATAAACCCTGTTTTACTGCCTTTTTCAGGATTCTGTTAGCAGGAAAAGTACAGAAGGGAGTTTCAAGTTTATTATCGTTTTACAGTGACATGACCTGAATTGTCTGTCTCATGGTGAGACTTCAATATGCTGAATCCCTGTTATAGCTTGTGTAACAGTAAAAATTAAATCTGAAGAATCACCCTCCCTCAAAAAAAGCCCAAACAAAAGAATAAAACCAAAGCCCCAAAGCCCTAGCACAATTTTTAATGCAGTTAAATTCAAAATGTTATACATTTTGAAGAAAAAAATCTTAAGCAATCTTCAAAAAATTATCATATTCAAATGTGAGTTTGATGTTCTTGTGTGAGCTATTAAAGGCAAAACCTGAGATGAATTCTAGAAATATGAATCAGTATTTTGGAAGCCAAAGTTAAAAGAAACATCTACTGTAGTAAATGAGACACACTGAGAGTTCAGAATTGTGAAATTGACTTAGCATTTCCAAGACCACTTGCAATTTCACATTTCTTCCTCTTAGAATTCCAAATCATGCAGATAAGAATAGTCTCTCTCTTACCTATCTCCCTTTTTGGCAATAAGCATCCATTTTAGGTACCGTGTCTGAAAAGGCTGGACTTCCTCTTAGTAGAAATAATGTCCACATGCAATTACAGCTCTCTATAAGTGATCCTATTAGGTAGTGTAATATAAATCAGTTCAGTTTGCAAGGAGGCTCAGTACTTGTGCAAGCTATTGAGAACCTCAGCTTTCTTTACTTCATTGAGTGCCTGGTTTGCAAGTTAAAACATCAACGCACTGAAACAGTGTATGTTGTAAATGATTTGACTGACCATTTGTAGGTCCCTTCCTCCTGAGCTATATTCTGTTCTGTTCTGTTCTGTTCATGAAGTTCAACAAGGCCAAGTGCAAGGTCCTGCACATGGGTCGAGGCAATCCCATGCACAAATACAGGCTGGGCCATGAGTGGATTGAGAGCAGCCCTGTGGAGAAAGACTTGGGGATATTAGTGGATGGAAAACTGAGTATGAGCCAGCAATGTGCACTCGCAGCCCAGAAAGCCAACTGTATCCTGGGCTGCATCAAGAGAAGTGTGGCCAGCAGGTCGAAGGAGGTCATTCTCCCGCTCTATTCTGCTCTCGTGAGACCCCACCCGGAGTACTGTGTTCAACTTTGGGGGCCCCAATGTAAGAAGGACATAGACCTGCTCAAGCGGGTTGAGTAGGGCCAAGAAGATGATCAGGGAGCTGGAGCACCTACTTATGAGGACAGTCTGCAGGAGTTGGGGTTGTTCATCCTAGAGAAGAGAAAGCTCCAGGGAGACCTTACTGCAGCCTTCCAGTACTTAAAGGAGGCCTACAGGAAAGCTGGGAGGGACTCCTTATCAGGGAGTATAGTGATAGGACAAGAGGTAATGGCTTTAAACTGAAAGAGGAAAGATTTAGATTAGATATAAGGAAGAAATTCTTCAATGTGAGGGTGGTGAGACACTGGAACAGGTTGCCCAGAGAGTTTGTGGCTGCCCCCTCCCTGGAAGTGTTCAAGGCCAGGTTGGACGGGGCTTTGAGCAACCTGGTCTAGTGGAAGGTGTCCCTGCCCATGGTGGGGGCGCTGGAAATAGATGATCTTTAAGGTCCCTTCCAACCCAAACCATTCTATGTTTCTGTGACTTTTCTATGACTATTCTGTGACTATTCTATGACTATTCTATGACCTAGTCTAGTCTAGTCTAGTCTATTCAGTGGTAATCAAAGCAAATAAGTTAGTATATGACCTCATGAGCCAGATTCTTTCATATTGGCAGTGTACAATAGTCTACAATATGTTGAATTTTATCTTCACCAGTGTAATTGTTGTACAGAATGACTCTGTATTTTAAATTGAGACATGCCTCCAGACAGCCCTCTTCTACCTCCAGTGCATGTGATTCCACTAGTACAGGAAACTTAAAGGTGATCTCCTGGTAGAAAAGGCCATAGGTAGATTAGTATGCATGGGAGTGACCCAGGAACTGGAGTGTGCTAAGTAAATCAGTTTCATGCTTACACAAGAAAGGAGAGGGGTTTTTTTTAAGCTCAATTTAGCTTATAGTGACCCTTTGCATTGCTGAAGCCAGTGCAAACTTCACTACATTGTCTCACCTACATCTCTAAGCTTCATGCAGAATATTTCCTGGCCAGTTTGGTCTCTGGCCTCTCTTCTTAGTTGGCCAATAATTTTGTCAGCTAATGTCAGTTGTCATATCTGATTTTCTACTTCAGTGTAATTCCTAAATTCCCAGCAATGACACACAAGTGTTAATCCCATTGCTTTTTTCTATTCCATTTTTCTCTTTTTCTCTTATTTTAAATCTATTGTTAAGTCACAGAAATAGTATTTGTACAAATACAGCTGATAAACTCCATCCATATCCCATTGGTTTTGGGCTGTCATGTCACTACATCTTCTGTTTCAAACATCAGCAGCAACAAGTACATAAGTTGTGGTGTCATCAGAAGCTGTGTGTACATTCATAGAGTTTCTAACATTAGATATGTTCCTTTCATAGAGTGAGTACATGGTACTGCTGTGATTGTCTTACAATCACAAATGCACTTAATATCTTGTTCTGCTCTCATATGGCTTACTTTTATAGCGTCTGAACCCCAACGAGCTTAGATAACTTCTATATAGTTCTGTAGTCAAGGGCAATTATGGACATTGTCGAAATGTGATTGTCAAAACTGGAATTTAGCAAGAACCTTTTAACAGAGTTCCTCTTACCTAAATGCAACAAAATCTGCTTACTCCAGGCCTGATGGGTTGACCCAGCTGACTAAGCTAGTAAAGCATGCTCTGAGAAAATAATTTTTATCATAGTCTATATAGTCAAACAGAACAAAAAGTTACAGGACAATGTAAGTAAAGTAAAAAAATATGATTTTTAGGTCATTCACTGATTTTTTGTAATTAATTGAGTAAGCTGATGCTTGTTCATCATTGAGCATACTTTCTTTCTTTAAGAACATTTTGCGTTAGCTAAGATTTATAATACATTCTTTTAACAACTTTGTCCCTACTGTGTGTGAAAGAATTATATGTTTCGGTTTTGAAATTATATACTGATGCTGGTATTTTGGCAGTGCAAGAAGAGTGTCCCGATGTGATAAACATCTTCAGAAATTATGAGTAACAGTTAGATACTCTGTCTCTTTTTGAGACAACTTTTATATTGTTGTTCAAATATGGGTAGAGTACCTGAACTTTAGACAGACAGCAGTGAGGACTTCTATAACAATATGTGAAAGAAATCCAATCAAATGTTGATACTTTAAAAAAAGTCTGCTTTCATACATTAGCTACTTCCAAAGGAAGAATCAAATGCACAAAATTCTGCATCTATTGATATAAGCTTATCATGCAGTTTTGAAAATGAGATAAAGTCATTTAGAGTCTTACAAACTGAAAAGCTATTTTTAAAAAACATTTTATGAGGTTGCTCGTGCAAATAAACTACAGTGAAAATATTAAACATGCTTGTATAATAAATATAATTTGTTCAAATCTCTGTAACTCATTTGAAACCCACAAACATTTAGACACCTTTTTGTGAGGTGTATTTTTATGTAATTGAAAGCTTATTTGATAAGATTTTTGAACATGATAAAATATATACATGTCAGTAAATTGTTGTCACGTTGACAGATGGTCAAAATGCTATTTTCATGATATATTTTAGTATTAAGGTGAGTTTTTTATATAATCCATGTAAATTTTGTGGAGATTCCATAGTTAATCAGTTTATACAAAAGATTTTTTTTTTTATAAAACATAAATGACTTTTTTTCTGAATCTTATGTAAAGAAATGTTGAATCTGTATTCCCAATTTTTTGCTTTGATATTTGGAATTCCTAGTATCATTACTGGTACTCTAAAATATTTATATTAATCAGTGACCTATTGGCACTAAATGTTAACATATTATGAGGCAGTTCTAGTTTACTTAGTTTACATTTCCTAGTATTGCATACATGTGGAAGGATGGCAGTCATAACTTGAACATTTCTGGCAACCTCACGGTAAGTGTGACTCTATCTAGATTAATTTAAAACAATATTATGAATTGAAATGCAACTATGAAAATGTGACAGTTTTTTTAATAGTATATATTGATTCAGTTATTAATTCAGTAATTTTTTTTCTCTGTAATAACACTGAGAAGTAAGAATTTTCTGCACTGTTGTTTATTTTTTAGATATCATGCTTTGGGATGACTTATCTATATTTTTCTGTGAATTCCTAATACCTTCCCTGAAACTCTGTGGTTTTATACTTACTTGGGCAGTAATCATTCTATATTAGTAATATTCCTTTTATAAAAGATTTGAAGAAAACCAAGAATTATTATTTTAGAATTTACAGTCAAGCAATAGTGAAAATTTGTACTTCAAAAGAAGTAAGTCTTGACCATATTCATACTTTTTTGTTTAGACTGGAACTATATTTAAGTGTCATTTCAATTCATTAGTACTGAGTAGAGCTTTTGCCTGAAAGTCTGGGAGAAGAGATCAAAGTTAGGGTCAAAATACATCTTCACAGATACCTCTAAAGTAGTCTGAGTGAATTAAAAGCTTGGAATATAGCCTAGCACCTATTGTTCATTTGTTGTATTTAACTCATGGATTTTATGTTACTATTACAAAATTCAGAAATTAACTCAATGACAGTGATAATCTAGTATAAACCTGAAAGTATTGCCTTACTGTCATTTTCTTAATCGGTAATAAAAGAAGCATAACGAGCTATTGAAATAACCTGAGATTAAGGAATTGTCACTGTAAAATGATAGTTGGTAAAAAAAGTAAGTGGTTTTAAAGTTCAAGTGAAGTTCAAATATCCTTCAGCAACTGCTGATTCAGGAAAAAATATGACTCTTGCTATAAAACCTTCCATTTCATCTTTGTTGCTGGCAAATCTATATAAATCTGGAGTTGCAGTTGTTCTCACAACTACAGAATTCCTGTATAAATTCTGAGGGGAGAAAATTAAAGTTACTGGTTGCTCATGCTTCCAAGGATGTGCTGGCCTGCTCTGCATTTTCTCTCAAAAATCTAATCTTGCAGAAATTAATGACTTTTAATAAATTATCCAGTTGATTTTTCTTTCATGCTTATCTAAGGGCCAGAAGGCAGTTTTGCAGGACAATTTGTGGTATGGACTTAGAACTTCCTGACCACATTGTTGTTCTTTGTCTTCCCTATGAAATTAATATTCATTTTTGCAGGAATTAATCTGATTAATGTTTGCCGTTTAGGGAACTCTAAAAGAGATTGGAAGCCACAACACAGCACAAACTGGAGTGCATACCATAAGGCATGTAGAGCTGAGCTTGCATTTGAAAGTGACGAGTTGCTCTTAGCAACTTGCATGAAAGCCCATTTACAGCTACATTTTGTAAAGGCTTACTGGCAGCTGTCAAGGTTCTTATTAAGGCTCTTATTGAAATCAGATGCTGCTTAGGCTTGCTTGGTATTTTCATTTGCCTATACCTTGTGAACAGTGATAAAAACTCTTACAAAAGCGTAAATTATATCAATTTTTTAGCAGTTAAGGAATTATAATGTCCAGAAGAGAAATTAAAAAATGGTGAAGAGACTGTGGGAATTCTGAAACACTCAAATCTGTGCAAGAAATCTTTGATTGGAAAGGGAGAACTTCTTCATTGTTTTCTTTTAATTTTTCTTCATATTCTGGAGAATAGTCAGTCTGGACTTCCTTTATAATGCTCTTCATATCTATGGGCTAGATCCAGTGGTGGGATGAATCATAAGGGCTCTACTGGATATTGCTCATAATGTCCATTTCTCACTTCTTTTTTCTTTTTAAAATTTGTTATTTAGTAAAGGTAACTCCTCTTGTCATCTTGGATCATAAGGATTTTTATTCATTGAAATCTGAAACTTTACACTTGTCTTCATGTCAGTCAAAAGAAGATGAAAGGTTTGGAGTGCTTTTATATAATAGGAGCAACATAGGGGAGAAGAAAGAATCCACCTGTAACTTAAAACATTGTCTTAATATGGATGTAAAATATTTTCACAGTATTTCTTAGATTCTCAGACTTTAACAACTCTAATTTAGAGCATCAGGCTGAAATGCAATGATGATGTAATAATACATACATTGATTATACTGTAGCTTACTACAGAAAAACAACTGTGGATGAAGTTTTAAATGCATTGAAGTCAGTAAGAAATTTAATAGTCAACTCAAATGAGTCAAGATTTCAATGTTTTAATCCCTTTATTTCATAAGAAGACACCAAGATGATGGTCTGAGGTTTTAAACACCGTTTTTTATAGTTTCCTCAAAAGTGTAAATGTATACTTTTAATACTATTATAAAGATTCTGGCTGACTGAAAGAAATACATGTTAAATCTTTCATTTTGTATTAAATGCTCCATAATTCACAGAATCACAGAATCTAGGTTGGAAAAGACCTTGAAGATCACCTAGTCCAACCATTAACCCAACATTGACAGTTCCCAACTACACCATATCCCTAAGCGCTATGTCAACCCAACTCTTAAACACCTCCAGGGATGGGGACTCCACCACCTCCCTGGGCAGCCCATTCCCAACACCTAACAACCCGTTCTGAAAAGAAATGCTTCCTAATATCTAGTCTAAACCTTCCCTGGCACAACTTGAGGCCATTACCTCTTGTCCTGTCAATTGTTACTTGGTTAAAGAGACTCATCCCCAGTTCTCTGCAACCTCCTTTCAGGTAGTTGTAGAGGGCGATGAGTTCTCCCCTCAGCCTCCTCTTCTTCAGACTAAACAACCCCAGTTCCCTCAGCTGCTCCTCGTACGACATGTGCTCCAGACCCTTCACCAGCTTCGTTGCCCTTCTCTGGACATGCTCGAGTAATTCAATGTCCTTTTTGCAGTGAGGGGCCCAAAACTGAACACAGTAATCGAGGTGCGGCCTCACCAGTGCCGAGTACAGGGGTAAGATCACTTCCCTGTCCCTGCTGGCCACGCTATTTCTGATACAAGCCAGGATACCACTGGCCTTCTTGGCCACCTGGGCACACTGCTGGCTCATGTTCAGCCGGCTGTCAATCAACACCCCCAGGTCCCTCTCTGACTGGCAGCTCTCCAGCCACTCCTCCCCAAGCCTGTAGCGCTGCTGGGGGTTGTTGTGGCCCAAGTGCAGCACCCGGCATTTGGCCTTATTGAACCTCATACAGTTGGCCTTAGCCCATCACTCCAGCCTGTCCAGATCTCTCTGCAGACCCTCCCTACCCTTGAGCAGATCAACACTCCCACCCAACTTGGTCTCATCTGCACTCGATCCCCTCGTCTAGATCATCAATAAAGATGTTAAACAGGAGTGGCCCCAAAACCGAGCCCTGGGGGACACCACTTGTGACCGGCCGCCAACCAGATTTAACTCCGTTCACCACAACTCTTTGGGCCCGGCCATCCAGACAGTTTTTTACCCAGCAAAGTGTGTGCCCATCTAAGCCTTGAGCAGCCAGTTTTGCCAGGAGAATGCTGTGGGAAACAGTGTCAAAGGC
This sequence comes from Strix uralensis, assembly GCF_047716275.1. Classification (NCBI taxonomy): domain Eukaryota; kingdom Metazoa; phylum Chordata; class Aves; order Strigiformes; family Strigidae; genus Strix; species Strix uralensis. The sequence continues at coordinate 58,579,916 of NC_133973.1, forward strand.
CTTACTGAAGTCAAGGTAAACAACATCCACAGCCTTTCCCTCATCCAATAAGCAGGTCGCCCTGTCGTAGAAGGAGATCAGGTTTGTCAAGCAGGACCTGCCTTTCATAAACCCATGCTGACTGGGCCTGATCATCTGGTTGTCCCGCACGTGTTGTTTGATGGTACTCAGGATGAGCTGCTCCATCAGCTTCCTGGGCACCGAAGTCAAGCTGACAGGCCTGTAATTTGCCGGATTATTCTTCTGATCCTTCTTATAGATGGGCGTCACATTGGCCAATTTCCAATCTGTTGGGACCTCCCCAGTCAGCCAGGACTTCTGGTAAATGATGGAAAACAGCTTGGAGAGCACCCCAGCCAGCTCCTTCAGCACCCTCGGGTGTATCCCATCCAGTCCCATAGAGTTGTGTGTGTCTATGTGATGCAGTAGGTCACTGACTGTCTCCTCCTGGATCGCGGGGGGCATCGTTCTCCCAGTGTCTGTCTTCTGGCTGAGGAGGCTGGATTCCCTCAGTACAACTAATCTTGTTATTAAAGACTGAGGCAAAGAAGGCATTAAGCACCTTAGCCTTTTCCTCATCACTCCTTACCATGTTTCCTCCTGCATCTAGCAGGGGATGGAGGCTCTCCCTGGTCTTTCTTTTGCTGTTGACATACTTATAGAAACATTTCTTGTTATCCTTGACTGCTGAAGCCAGATTAATTTCCAGCTGGGCTTTTGACCTCCTGATTTCCGCCCTGCATAGCCTCACAGCATCTTTGTAATCACTGTGAGTTGCTAGCCTCTTCTTCCAAAGGCCGTAAACTCTTCTCTTCTCCCTGAGTTGCAGACAAAGCTCCCTGTTTAGCCAGGGTGGCATTCTCTGTCGCCGGCTTCTCTTACAACACCTGGGGACAGCCTGCTCCTGTGCCATTAAGACTTCCTTCTTAAAGAGTGTCCAGCCTTCCTGGACCCCTATACCCTTCAGGACCACCTCCCAGGGGATTCTGTCAAGGAGGTGCCTAAACAAGACAAAGTCAGCCCTTTGGAAGTCCAGGATGACAGTTCTGCTGCTCCCTCTCCTGGTCTCTCTAAGAGTAGAGAACTCTATTATTTCATGATCGCTGTGCCTTAGTCGGCCTCCCCACATCATCCCCACATTGCAGGGAGCTGCAATATTCTATGCAGAAATTAGAAGGAAAAATTGTTACGTGTAACTCAATCTAACCATTCCTTGAATGAGAGCAGGAATATGTGTGAGGTAGCTGGTAATGTCAGTATCCTACTACTGAGGCGGCAGGGGAGCATTGTGCGATGGTTCGTAGAGTTAAAGCTGTGTGATTGCACCAACCAATGAGATGTACTCTTGGAAGGATAGCACAAAACAAATGCATTTTTTCCTGAATTATTTCAGAGCTCCATGTCATTCCTTGCAATCCCAGACTGACTGACACTGAAGGATCAAAATATGTTTACTGCTTTACAATACCCTATCAAGTCTCAGCTCTGCTGTACTAGTCACTATAGGATGGAACTAAATATACACAATGTATATTTAGTCACAATGTATGGAACTAAAAATATGCTCCCTGTGTGTTTGGGGGGCTTCCACTTCAGAACAGACAATGAATTTTTTGCTTTAATAGCTCCAAAAGCCTGTATAAGGTATCTGAGAGTATTGAATGAATAAATCTTTTCCTGGTGATGAATGTTAAGTGCGTTCTTCAATAGATATCTGCAGGTAAAGGCTAGCAGCTGAGACAGGCCATCAATTTTCATCCTTTCACTTCTGCTTTCTAATTGAAAATGATTACTACCATTTAGGGAATCAAAATAATGTGTTCTTTTGGCATTTATTAGTGCCAGGTCTCCTGCAATAGCACTGGTTCATTTAGAGCTTACATCAATTAGGAGAATGTATAGCAATGTGAGATGTAATAAAATTACTGTTGGAAAAGTGGAAGGCTTGTAACAGGCAAAAAAATGGTTTCAAAAGTTTCCATTTTTATTTTTTCCCCATTTCTCACACAGTCTGTGGATTGTACTATGTGTTTTGCCAAAAACTAAGTACCCCCTTGGAGATCTGGGAAAAGGTAAAATAAATGCTTACATTTTAGTAGAACTTAAGAAAAGAGAATAAAACTAGAAGGAACCTATATTTCTGATACTATATTAATTTACATAAAATCAGATCTTAAACATGTAAAGAAAATCAAAACCCATCTCTGTAAGTATGCTGCATAAGTTTGTGTTTTCATTTCTTCTAGAAATGTTAAACCAATGTTTAACATTTACTCAGGTATGTGACTGTTTCTGAAACAATATCATAAGTACGCTTTTTCACATTTCATTTGTGTTCCATGTATAACAAATAATGTCTGATTGTAAATATTTGTGCTCTGTGAAAATATTTTTACATTTGAATAGCAAGTAGCTACCTAATACCCTCATGTCTCTGTTATAATCACATTCTTAACTAATTGAGTTTCTATCACAAAGTATTTCAAATAGGTAGAAAGGTATCAAATAATACCTTAATGTACACAGAAGTTTGTCTAGCCCACAACCAGTACCAGATTGAGACAAATTAATCGTGACAGAAATTTCATGTCCATATAGTTTCAATGGGATTGTGTTTATCCTAGCAGGACATAATCGGTGAACCTTTTGTTCTGAATCTTTTAGGGAGCAATATCACCATTAAAGCTTTATGCCTTTGGTACAGGTGACTGAGTTACTGTAAACTTTTAGGAGATTTGACTGTGAAGCTTCTTATCTTCCGTATCATTTTCCTGTTACCAAAGAAATATCACCAGAATTCCTGTTTCCTGGACAGAGGGGAAAAAACCCAAAACCAATCAAAAAAACCTCACACTCTCTACCTATCATTTTTATTTTACTGTGGGAAATAGGAGGAATCAAACACATATTCTGCCCTAGACTCTCAATTGTTTTTCATCGAGGACTTAGATTAGTCTCGATAAAAATACAAATAATTCAGTTCTGAATATCCTTGAATAAAGGGTGGCCTACAGATGTTGTGCTCCCAAAATAGACGTGAGAACAAGCTATGACTCATAAACTCCTAATTTCATCTCTACTTTTCCCTTGCTCTTGGGAGGAATTACATTGCTTCATTTGATGACTTCTCAAAGAAGTAGAAGATTTCTCTTTTTTTCTAACTTGGATTGCAGGTTGATAAAATGGGGCAAACCTGTTTGTTCATAGTAGTAGAGTGATAGAAGGATAATTTCTTTTCTCCATACAACTATAACCATGATCTCTGAGTGTGATTATCCAATTTACATCATAAAGTCTCTGAGGAAGGAACCATCTTTCTGATGGTTGGTTTATCCAATGCAATGGCTGTCCTTGTCTGTGACTGCAGCTCCTAACTGTTATTGGCACAGAAATAACTAAAGTATGAAGAAAAAACAGCTTCCCTTCTGTTGTGCATGGGACTAAGAGCTGTCAGATTGACACCAACAGATCCAGGGACTACTGAATGGCTTTGCTTTCACAACTCATAATGAAGGTACAATACAGCTTCCAGCTTGCAATCTGCCTGCTTAGAGCTCATGACTTTGCATCTGCTTGTGTAGATGTACATGGTTTATATAATGCCAGGATCATATTTTTTTTCTTTCAAAAATGGCCTCATCTTCATTTGCAAATGCTAAAAATCTGTTTTTAAAGGAAAGACATTTTAATCACTTATCTTGCAGCATGGAAGTTTCTGCTGCTTGTCAGAAGTGCAGAGTTTAAATCACTTGGTTATTTTATTAGAAAAGAAAAATGGGGCCTTTGTGAAAAACCTATGAACTCTCATTTATTAGAATAGAATAGAATAGAATAGAATAGAATAGAATAGAATAGAATAGAATAGAATAGAATAGAATAGAATAGAATAGAATAGAATAGATTTCAGTTGGAAAGGTCCTACAGTGATCATCTAGTCCAACTGCCTGACCAGTTCAGGGCTGACCAAAAGTTAAAGCATGTTGTTAAGGGCATTGTCGAAATGCCTCTTAAGCACTGACAGGCTTGGGACATCGACCACCTCTCTAGGAAGTCTGTTCCAGTGTTTGACCACCCCCTCCATAAAAAAATGCTTCCTAATGCTGAGTCTAAACCTCCCCAGGTGCAGCTTTGAACCGTTCCCATGCGTCCTGTCAGTGGATCCCAGGGAGAAGAGCTCAGTACCTCCCTCTCCGCTTCTCCTGCTCAGGGAGCTGTAGAGAGAAGTGAAGTTGCCCCTCAGGCTCCTTTTCTCCAAACTAGACAAGCCCAAAGTCTTCAGCTGCTCCTCACAGGACATTCCTTCCTGTCTTTTCACCAGCTTTGTTGCCCTTCTGTGGGCGCATTTAAGGACCTTCACATCCTTCTTAAATTGTGGGGCCCAGAACTGCACACAGGACTCCAGGTGAGGCCTCACAAATGCTGAATGCAGCAGGACAATCACCTCTTTTGACTGTCTGCTTATGCTGTATTTGATGCACCCCAGGATGTGGTTTGCCCTCTTGGCTGCCAAGGCTCACTGCTGGCTCACATGAGCCTGCTGGCAACCAGCACCCTCAGATCTCTTTCTGCAGGGCTGCTCCCCAGCCATTCCTCTCACAGTTTATACCTGTGTTTTTTCCTGTGATTTTTGTCAAGGCTCAGTTGAAACACAAGGTAATTTTACTGATATTTTTATAGTGCCTACCGAAGCCAGCTAGCCATGCTGTGTCTGATAAGACAGAATCAAACCTAGCTAGCCTTCTACTTTTCTATGAGTGTTGCTGGTTTCTTTTCCCTCTTAGGCCCCTTTTTGAAGTTATTTAATAAAAATCTATCTTCATAAGGTATATTTTTATTAAAGCTCAATAGTATGCCCCCCCTTATGACCTTCATAGAGGATATGTACATGGACACCACTTATGAGAAAATACTCTAGAGATTTACTTCAAATACAGTCTTCTGAAAAAGAAAATTTATAGAGAAGGAAAAATCCATTGTGCATGCCTGCTAAAATAACACAGAGCTTGAATTATTATTTCTTCATAACTGCATTGAATATATTCAATAACATGTGGGACAGATTCTTCTCACATTCATGATGAAATCCTGCTGCTGTTTAAATCAATAGGACATTTACCTTTCAATTTAAGGCATCCAGTTTTCACCTTCAGATTGCTTTCCTTAAAAGGCAACATCTTCTCTTACTGCAGAGGTCTTCCTTTCATTTTAATAACTTGACTGTCATTTACAAAAATAATAACACAAAGCAAATAACTCAGACAAAGAAGTATGGTTACCTATATAGCTGACTCATTAAGGACAAATTGCCTGCATCTTGGTATCGGTCAAAAAATGGTACATAAACGAAGAATATATTAAAAATCCCATATTTTGAAATATCTTTTATGTTATCTCAGTGAGGAAAATTTACATTTAGAAACATAAAAAGACAAGTTAACACAGAAGTTGTAAATTGGTGACATTTTACTTTCCACTCTTTTTTCTTCCTGAAGGCAGTACTCAGTGTGCATGACATTGATACACCCTGCCTAAGGGAAATTAAATTGACATCTTAGGGAAATAATATATAGAGAGATACTTCTTTAGAAATTCTAATGAATGACCGATGCAATTTTCTGTTTATAAAAATAAGTAAATAGGAGACAGCATCAGAAAAATAAGAAATAGCATGTTGGCCAGATATTAATATAATTAATATGTATACAATATAATATATTTTACTTGGGAAACAACTGAGCATCTTCCCTTTATTGGTAAAATGACACATGCTCACTGTTGTTTACAGTAAAAGCAAGACTGCATAAAAAATTTCTGAGCAGGGTCTTTCGTTAGTCTCACTGGTCACTACCACATGGCATTGGTTAGCAACATAATCGAAGCAGACTGGTTCATCAGAAAGTTCCTGTATGCAGGAGTATGATAACAGAAGTTAGCCTCTACTCAGATGCTGCTAAACAAGTTGGGATTTTCTGACTTTCTTTTTTTTAATTTGTAAGGACAACTGCAGGATCAGCTTGAACTATACCAATATTCAAAGAACTACATCCAATTCAGTGTGCTGTAAGTTCGTATTCTAAATAATTGTTTTCAATGTTTACTGTTTTATTTTTCCTTGATACTTCCCATAACTAGAATAATCAATCAAAAATAGTTAATAGACATCCAACAAGTGGCAAGGCTGACCTGCAGGTGTTAAACAAATTTGGTTAAGTTGCCTGTAAGCAACTACTTGTACTTTAGCAGTTGGGACCTTTTACAAACTCTTACAAAATATTCAAAAATATATTGGTTTAAGGTAGGGCTTTTGTCCCTCTAACTTGAATCTTGAATACATAGATTCTTTTAAAGGATAGGAAATAGCATAGTTCCCTTCATGTCTAGGCATCCAAGACAATAGCCTAGAACATTTAAAAAATATATGAGAGATGTACTGGTAGGGCCATCAGAACTTCAGCTTGAAAAAAAAAAGATCAGGGAAACAGCACTTGCATATAAAAATTACTTTTTAGTTCTCTTGAATGCCTTGTGAGCTACAGTTTAGGGGGTAACCCAGAATTCTGAACATTAGACACTCCAAAAGTTACCACGTATTTACTTCTATTGCTTTGTAATGATTGCGAGGTGGATCCAGTCTCTCACAAACAGTATTAATAGCTTCAAATAAAATTTACTCTTCAAGACATAAAAAGTGTTTAAAGAGATTTATTTAAGCCAAACTCTGTGAACTTGTGGTGGTTTGACCTTGGCTAAATGCCAGGTACCCACCAAGTTGCTCTATCACTTCCTCCCCTTTCCCCTTTTTTCTCAACAGGGCAAAGAGGGGAAAGAAAATAACCAACCCTTGTGGGTAAAACAAAAGCAGTTTTAATATAAGCAAAGCGAAGCAAAGGTCTGCGTGCGGAAGCAAAAAAAAGAAAACAGATTTATTCTCTACATCCCATTAACAGGCGATGTCGGGCCTTCTCAGGAAGCAGGGCTCCAATACGCGTAGTGGTTGCCTTGGAGACCCAAGGGTGACCCCACCCCCTTCCTCCTTTCTCCCAGCTTTATACTGAGCAGACGTCATATGGTCTGGAATATCCCTTTGGTCAGTTTGGGTCAGCTGTCCTGGTTGTGTCCCCTCCCAAGATCTTGCCCACCCCGTCCCACTGTGAGGGGGAAAATGTCAGAAAGAGCCTTGGTGCTGTGTAAGCACTACTCAGCAGTAGCCACAACACCAGTGTGCTATCAACACCCTGCCAGCTCCCAGCATAAAACACAGCACCATGAGGGCTGCTATAGGGGAAAACCAATTCTGGCTCAGCCAGACCCGGTATAGAACTTTGTATATCACTCAAGAGATTAGGAATCAGAGTACATCATCTTATGTAACATCATTTTAGAGGTTCTTTTAATGAGCTTCCTCACAGACAAATATATATGCTGACATTGAAAGCAAGCAGAAATAGTAAAAACATAGCAAGAGGCAATAACTACATAAAGACATTCAGAAAATCAGTAGTGAATTCAAGAATACAAGTCCCGTTCTTTGAATCCTAGGCTAGTGTGTTCTGTAATAGGCAATGACTATTTAGGAACAGCTGCTATAGAAACCTTCAACATGATCAACACATCAGGTATGGACAGAGTCAACTCCACCAAAAAAAAAAAAACCAAAAAAACCCAGTATGTTTATTTTGCTTTTATTAAAAGAATCTGTAGGTGACCTGTTCTGCCATATGGGAATATTTAATTCAGCAGGCAACTATTTAAGAGGTTCTTAATTTTTGTCACGAAAAGGTACTCTTTTAATTTAAAACAAAGGGAATCTTTTTTAATCTTTCTCTGCCTTTCCCCCTTCCTCTCTGGTTACTGAATAGAAAATGAAATATTTGCTGGAACCTACCCGGTTCATTTTTCACGGTGTTATACATAAGACAGGTGTTTATCTGAATCTGAGAAAATTGTTTACAAAAATAATAAAAACGTGTAAATATTACCACACTTTTAAATAATAATCCTTCATTACTTTAAACAATTATATGTTAATTAAAGAAAATCCACAGGTGTGCAGGTGTGACTACTATATAATTTCTTAATAAATATCCTTTAGTACGTAAAGAGCACATTGCTTCTGGACAATATTGACTAGTTAAAAAAACCCCAACATTTGGTGTATCTCTTCTGGGCCTAAGCTGTAACATATTTTACATTTTTATCTTTCAGAATAGGATAATGTTGCCAAGCAGAATGTATGGTTTGTATATACAGTGATTATTAAAATACTGGCCATTTTAAAATATGATGATCTAAATAGCCAAAATAACAGAGAAGTTGTGAAGATCCTATTGCCTGGAATGTTAGTTTCTTCCTATACTCCTTTTACACTTTTTTTTCCCCTCCCCAGTTTTACACAGTTCCCTAATTTTGGCTACAGTCGAAATAAGGTCAAACATTTCTAAGAGCAGCTGTTACATGAAATTTCTTCTTACATGGACATTTCCCTAGGGCACTGACTCTTTCTGTATCCTATAAAATAGGAGATTTCCTGATTAAAGTAACAGTTTAAATATTGAAGCATCTGGCACTGGTGCTGAAGATAACAATTTGTTATATTTTAAGGCTGAGAAATTACTGAATGCCAACAAGTATTCCCTATTTGGAATCAACCAAAAATATCAGTACTCAAGGAACATTTTTAACACTATTTAGTGTTCATCTTAGGGAAAAAAAACCAACTGGTTCCCCCACCCTGAAGTCTTAAGAGTGAGATCTTGTGTAAAGCCATAACTCCTGATTCTTGATTCTTTCAACATACAGTAATCATTCTGTTATTCTGTATTTTATTTTTGTTTTATATATGGCTTTAATTAAAAGTTGTAGCTTGGTCATTATTTTGCCTGAAAATTTCAGACAATATGAAGTGCTTGCTGACTTTGAAACCCCTGTAACAGTCTTTGAACACTGTATTTTTCCTGCTCCCATTTCCCTTTTAATGATAGATTAGGGCACAGAATGGACATCTGGGAGGACTTGCCTTGAACTGTATAATGAGTAAATCAGTGGTAAAATTCCTTCCTTTAACCTGTTCTAGTGAACATGCAGCTGTGGGCTGAGAGAGAGCATTTCACAGATCTGACTGAAAGCAGTTTCTGCAAATCATAGTTGTAGATGTCAGCAAACTCATCCATTTTACCTATGGTCACATAAGCATTAGAGCTAGCATAAGCAAGAGAACAGGAATGTGAGCTGGTGTATTGCAGCCTGAAGTTTAAAATAGACATGAAAGTAATAGATAAGAGTTCCATTCTCAGATGTTTTCAATACAATAAATGCAAGTTCAGTTTGTCTAAAAATAATGATGACTGTATCAGAAACTGTGCAACCCAGGTTTGTAAAACGGTAGCCCTTTGATACAGAACTGGGATGAAATGTGTTCATCAGACTCTTTAATCACCTGCTTCTTCCTTTTTTGAAAGATGCTGGTTTAACTTTGTCACATTCCTTATAATGCTCCCTGTCTTCTTTTGGTGCCAGGTAGGTTGTCCGTAACATCCCTGAAAAGATGATGACTCCAAGGCGATCAAATTGATCGTGAATGTCAAGCTTGTAAAAAATGAAAAGACACCTTTGAGACAGTGTGGGTTTTGTGGTTTTTTTCTTGTAGATTTGGCCATGCTTTGGTCTGTCTCATTACATATTTTTGTTGTGTGTAGTGTTTTTCGGGTAGTACTCAGACCATATAAAATGGTGGTTATACCAGTTGCAACGCAAAAAAGAAAACAAAATTTAAAAAGCCTTTCTGATTCAAGCCACTGATATTTTTATTATTTAACTCGGTATATTTTTTCACCTATGACACATAAAGCAGTAATCTGTGACCCATTGATGGAGGGACATAAAATGTCATATTTCCTTAAGTTGATTGCTTTCATGTATTCCTCCTATTTATGCTGGTGTATCTTTGTTCTTCCTGGTAACGTAGGAATCACAGCCAAATCTTCTTAGTCAGAGCTGACACTTTTTTGTATGTATGAGCATCAGACGTTTCTTGAATACTGCCTAAGGATGATAGGGCTGAAGGTTACATTTGACATGGTTTCAAGGTCTGATTGCACATTGTGCCATAATAATTTTCTGAAGCATGCTGTGTATTTTGCACATGGACTGCCTGGACAGTTATGTTGAAGGGGATGATTGGTTTCTATAAAAAGAAAAATTAAAAATCAAAAGGGAAAGAGCAAAACTGAATGCCAGGAGCAAAGAAAATACTTAGATACCAAGTGAAAGAAAATGCAGATACAACCAAATCAGAACTAGATAATTACCCTGTTGAATTCAGGCTGTATTTGGTGATAAGACTTAAGACAAAAGGACCTCCAACTGTTAGAGTAATTATTAAGTATTTATATATGTTTAAATGTATTGTTTTAATATGATGCCCTTTTAGTTACTATGCAGATTGCCTCTTACTGCATTTTTTGTAACTGATTAATTATCTAAAGCTTCAGTGCTTTTGTATGACAGAGGCCAAGAGGCAAGAATAACTGAATGAATGCTCTAAGTGTACACTGAAGGGAAGGTTTATCATCTGTGACAAAAGCATTGTGTTCTGTGGCTATCACTAAGCTGGATGTGAACTTAGCTAGTAAAAGACCTGGTGGTATGATTGACAGGCTCGTGTATTTAGAAAATAGTCTGTTCTGGAAAACCTAGCTTGAGCCAAAGAACCAATGAAAAATACATAAATACTGTTTACTTTCAAAACAGCTTTCTTAACGTAAAGGCATAAGTAAATAACAACACATTATACATGCATTTATTCTTATCTGTATTAACTTTTCTAAAGTCATGCCTGTACTAGTGCTCAATTATGTTTGGTAGCTTTGCTTATTTTTCATATTCTAATTACATTGTGTTATAAATTGCAATTATCTTTTTCTTTGCATGAGCTGTTTTGAAATCCTCTGAAAATTTTTTGGATAAGGATATTCAAACTTAATTTGTGATAGCAGAAATCTAGGTTTCATGTAAGCAAGTTCCAGACTTTGTATGAATGTGGAAAATAGAACAGACGTAGTATTTTTATGTATACTTCTCAATAGTAATATTTTGTTTTCTTAAGTGATTCTAATTCTTATCTACCCAGTTTGTTGGGCTCAAATTTCACTTGTTTATTTCTCTGCCTATCCTCCATACACAGATAGGTATGTAACTTTTGAGAAATGCCATGATCATAATTGTGGAATAGGTTGAAGTAACACACATTTATTTCCTCATGGAGAGAATTATCTTATCAAAGACTTTGACAGAAACAGAAGAAAAACAATTACCTGTTTCTGAAGAGCAGTGTCTGGTGCAATGGGAATCATGACATTCCCCATTGGTATTAATAAGTAGCCTTTTTGATGAAAAAACATTCTATACATTGGTCTTTGCATGGTGTACAAAAACATCAATGCACTAACACATTGTAATAATTCTAAAATGCATTCTAAGCACATTCTGAATTGCTCTGTATTTTTTGCCATAAACTACTTTCTCTTCTGAATTTTGTTTTTTCCCATTAAAATGTTAGCACAAAGTTGAAGGGTAAAATTCTGCAATTTAAGTTTTCTTATGTAAGTTCTTCAGTGAAGAAGTAAGGATTTCAGTGGTGGCTTTTTTATGAACTTTTTTATGGTCATGGAACAGACAAACAGAAACGATCACAGCCATGTCTATACCAAGCTCTGGCTATTCAAAGCAGTGGCTCCTTAAGCATGAATAAGAACTTGAATACATTTTGTTCATTAATGCCTTTGTGATCAAACTAAAGTGAGCTGCGTTTGAATATCTTGAAGAAATGCCCTTTTCACAATCAATATATACTTAATTTATTTGTTGAATTGTCATACTAAATTCTTGTCTAATGTTTATTGATCAATACTTACTTAGTGGAGATTATGTCCTAAAATCTAATCCCAGCCTTCAAATAGAGCAGAAAAGACTACACTAATTACCAGTGGGAACACATGTTGTATAAACACAAAGGGAAAAGTTGATTGAGTCCTCTTCAGTGCTATGAATACTGACTGTATTTGTTAGTATATTCTAGCTTGATAATAAAAAGTGATATGACATCTGTTTCTTATCATTTCCATTAATTTAGTTAGAAAAATATAATTTATGCTTTTATCTTGCTCTGAAGAATGTGCTAAGTTGTATATATGAGATGATATGTTCACATAACCACACGAGCTGATCTGCACACTAGCCAAAAAGAGGGAAGGTTTAGTTATGTACTGGCTGGAATTAACTGCAGAAGAGTAAACTAACTGAATCCAAAGACAATTGACGTGCTAAAGATACTTAATGGCACCTTGTCCTTTAAAATGAAGGAGACTATGTGTGTGGATGAAGTATGGCAGAGGCCTGAGGTCTCACAGCTCAAGTCAGGAACAAGGAAGGGGGGGATATTGCATGAAAGGGAGACCTTGCTGCCAGGACAAAGGACATGAGTTACACGTGGGTCCTGGGCCCTTAAAGAGATGCTGAGAATATAGAAAAGCTCTGAAAAACACATTTTTATTACTATTTTTTAAAATTTTTATTGCTATTATTATTTATTATATTTATTACTGTCTCGGATATATCTAAGGTTCCTCTGGAAAATCTTGTTTTCTTTATGTCTTCCAAAGAGTTAAAGTGTAAACAGTAGTAGCTCCATAAAATTAGAGATCTTGGTCTTCTGTGAACATATTTATACTACTAGCATGACTGATGGACCAGCACAATTCATACTGAAATCCCCCTTTATGGTTTTCGGCAACTTTATATCCAGGGGCTGACTGAAAAGCAGTGAGGATCTGAAGCAAGCAGAGTCTCAGTACACATTCAGCAAGGGAAGGAGGCTCCTTCAGGGAGTGCTGCAGAGCAGGAGCCTAGCTCAGTTGACTCACCTTCTAGGAGAGCCCTCAAATCTCACTGACTGTACTAGGAAAACAGGAAAGACTATGTTCCTTATATAAGTACTTAAATTCAGTTTGGTTCACTTAAAAGAAATCCAGCACCTTCCTTCTGAAAAAAGTTTCCTCCTTTCTGCTTTTAATAATTGATGAAAAGAAATCTTCATTTATTTTTTTTTTTTTTTATTATTATTATTTGGTAAGAGCTAAGAACTCTTAAATGAGAGCAGGGGAGAAAGATTATAGGACATAACACAGAGATAATGACAATGTTTGTATAGGCTTATATATTTCTCTTGCAGGTATGGTGGTCATAAACCACAAAAAAGAGAATGGAGAAAAAAGAGGAGTGAGAATATAGTGAGATGTTACAGAAAAATATTTTAAGTTTGTAACTGAAAGGAAAACTGTCCAAATAATAATTAGTTGGTCTAAAATACACTGAGTTTTTAAAGTTGCATTCAGATTTTATTTCTTTTAAATTCTCAAAAATGTCAACAACTCTAGAAGAAGTTAATCGAATGGGGAAAAATCAACAAGATCAATTCAAGATCGGTGCCACACAGGAATTGGAAGTGGCTGTCAGGCTTGGCGGGGCCCAAGAAATGTTTGTATTGTATGTACAAAAATATACATAACTGAAGAAAAACGTTGCCTGGAGGCTACAGAGTCTAGGAGCTCCCTGGGGCCTCCCGTGGGGCTCAGGCCCCGTCCCAGCCCCAGCCCGGAGCGGGGCAGCCGGGGGCACAGGGGCAGCCCCAGCCCCGGCATCGGGCACCTCCCTGGGGACGGGGACGGGCCGAGGCCGGGCTGGGACGTGGGGCCGCGGGTGGGCCCACCTCGGCGGGGGCCATGGCCGGGCAGGGCAGGGCTGTGGGGAGCTGGAGACCGGCCCTGCTGCGGCGGCGCTGGGGCAGGGGCTGACGGCCCCGGGGGGCTGACGGGGGGTCCTGGGCCCTGGGCAGGGTGGGGGAGCCCCGGGGGGCTGGCAGGGACAGGCAGGGCTGGTGGTGCCCTCGTGGGCCTGACAGAGGCAAATTTCGGTGTCAAACTGCAGAGTGGCAATAGAGAAAAAGAAAATTGTGTTAATATGGAAACAGTAAGATTACTTTAGTCTTCTTGTTCTCTCCAAGGCTGTTTCATAGTCAGCTGTGCCAGAGCATATTACCAGTGATCTGTACATAAAGGTACATATAAAGTTTTTCTTCTCAAAATGACAGGCTCAATCATCAAATAAATTAATTTGACACTTGATTCTTTAAGGTGCTGAGCAGTTGGCTCTCAGCCAGGAAAACATTTCACGTCTACTTCAATCTCATGAACACCTCTGTTCATTTAATATGCTCTGGAAATTCATTGTTAGAAAAAAGGAAAAAAACCCTAAACAATCTCTAAACCCAAGGATGCAATTACAGCAGATTCATTCATCCCATGAGGCATTTAGTGTTTTGTGAAGATCTGCTTTTAAACCAGCGAAGAATTGCTGAAAGTTTGAAAGTTTGATTTGAAATATTTTTTATTATGAAAGCATTATTATTTCTTCACTTTTTTTTGCCTTTTTTAAAATTTTTTGTCCTTAAGACACTTTTTTTAAAAAAAAATTGGTCTTCTCAGGAATAGGCCTGGTCTTACCTAGTATTTTTAAAAAGAACACAGGAGGATCACTCTATTAAAAAGATATACAGCATGTATGTATTATGCTAATTATTTTATTGAAACATTAACATGAAACGTAAAATCTTTAATGAAGTATTCTCTGATTCTCTGATTTAGAATATTTGACTGATTTGAGTCTATCGAGACTCAAGGTAGGAGAGGCTCAGAAAAGGAAGGACTGAGTCTCTAAAGTCAAGTAGCACTAAATAGAATAGTATTTGTGTATCTTCAGTGCTTGGGAACATGACAGTTTATGGGAAAAACAGAAACGGAAGAATAAACCAAACAAAACATCAAACAATAACTAACCACCACCACCCCCGAGTGAGCTTGAACTCACAGGAGCTGTTTTTCTGACAGTAAACAAGACAGCTTTTGAGAAAGAACGGAAAGAACCACCACAAAACCTAAGATTAATTGGGGGTTGAGGGGTTGGGAAGGATGTCACCTCCTTACCTACCTGCTGCACTGAGATCCAATACAGTGAGGTTTTGGATAAGGATCTGAGGACCTAAATCTCTTGGGGAAACCTTAGAAGCTAGACAATGTCAGGATTATAACTAGCTGCTTTTGACCTGGTGGTTGTGGTGTATAATAGTCTGGTGGTTACAGTATTCACTTCAGAAGAATGAAACTGGAGAGTTTCTAGTGAAACTTCAGGAGAGTGAAACTAGAGTCCTACCCTGTACTGAACATTGTGGAAAATGTAACCAGTAATTTTGTGCTCAAGTAGATCTGAATCTGACTTCTGCCCTTTTCTCTCCTAAATTTCAGTTTGCTCTTCTTTTTCTTTGCTATTCCTGAAATCTTGCATTCTCAGCCACATATTTTCTCAGCTTGATAAAAAGGAACACTGGAGAGTACTATGCAAGGATCCAACATGTCTTGATGGATAGGACACTTCTGGAAACCAGGTGTCTTCTTCATGTTTGCTGAAATCACCACTTTGTTTTAATTTACTTCTTGTCTTCAGAAGAGGACACCTTAGCCTGAAGTTCCAGTAAATAACATTGCATGATTATTTCCCATACTCAGTGGATAAGGCTCATATCTGGCATGGGTAGACTAGATCACCTTTCTGTACCTATGAAAAGGGCCTAAGTTAGATACTAAATTGAAGAAAGCAGATTACACTTCCTGTATTTGAATTTCAACCAGAATGAAAAGAACTTGGTTGTTAAATAATTTGACTATGGAGGTAACAGACTACCTGCACAAAATTTTTATACTAAAGCATGAGAATGGAATGGAAAATAGATTCTCAAACTGTTTTAATCCTAACAGAAGATCTGGTCATTTATACTGCCCTAAATGATTCTCAAAATGGCAAAATATCAAACTTTTTTTTACTTCAGTCTTTAATGATACTATCTACAAACTTGAATTTGTACAGTAGGAATACTTTCTACATGCAGCAACAATATCACCTCTTGAAGACTTGAGAGGTGGAAGTCTAGTTGGGAGGTCAGATCATTAAGTGGACTGGAAATATCTGCAACTTGGATGTCTATCTATATATGATGTATCCTCTCCAGATAGTAGGCAAAGTTAATATGGTTAATTTTACGCAATGAATTAGGAAGTAAATACAGTCTTAGAAGTGCCTTCTTCTCTGAACTTACTGCAAAGAACATCTTGGCAGCTCAGATAGATATAAAAGTCTATATAGGTGAATCCTACCTTATATTTGCAAATAATATTCCACTGAGATATTGTGACATTCTTCTGAATCACATTTTTTTTCCCCTGTTTTGGCTATTAAAAAATCATTTCAAGGTGTTGTAGGATCAGGAAAAGTTGAAGTCTTCTATTGGCAGTGGGAACTGTTCACAAAATATTCTGCTGAATCTAATCTAGTGTCTAGTTGCAATAGTTGTGGTGTTTTGAAGCTACTTTTTTTTGTGTATGCTTTTTAATAATTGAAACTTTAATAATAGTAGTGTGCCACAAGTTTGTTTATTCCTTTACAGTCCTGTCATTCCTACGTGAATTAATGTTAGTAATATAATTATTTAAATGCTTAGTCTAATACATTCTATAAAAGTTTGTTGTTCCATTTCATGCATGTTAATTTAATGAGACTTTTAAGAATAGATAGCTTACATGAAATCAGCAGTAGAAGCTGAGGCGTGCATAGCATCATAAAATTTGTAGTGAAAGGGATATGCCTTTATTGTTGGTTGTGAAAAAATAATTAGAATGCTTTAGAACCAATGACATTTCTAAAACAATGTCCTCTATATTCCTGCCACATGTACAAACAACTTCTTAGAATATCTCTACCATCTTCAGGGTGCAAAATAAAAACAAACAAACAAACAAATAAACATCACCAGTCCTCACTGGCTATTTTTTTGATAGGAGATGGTGATCTAAAAAGTGACCTTTCACAATCAGATAATAGCTTAAGAAAAAAATTAAAAATCTTGTCTGTTATTAATTCAAAACATGATCTCAGTTCTAATGATTTTTTGTCTCCTCAAGGCTTTTAAGAAATTGGTAGGAATGAAAGAGTACCATTTTAAAGAATAAATTAAGAAAATACCCTGACCTTTTTATCTGAAGGAATTCAAAAGCAGTTAAAATTATATCAACTGACTTTAAAGGAGAGTAATGCTATTACAGAATCTTATTAAGAAATTGGTAATTACAATAGATAAAGCTGATTATATGCAGAGAGTAGTGTATTAAAAAAAAAAAAAAAGATATTTTTCACGTGCTAAATGGAATACAAAAATAATAACAAGCTTCCAAGCTACAGCTGTTGAAAAAGAGTAAAAAAATCCCCTTTTTCAGCACTGTCACTTTCAAATAATTGCAGCAAACAATTTGACTCAGCATTCAGATAATGATAAGAACTATTTGCACTAGGAAAAATGTTACTCTGTAGGACTCCAAAAGGCCTGAAATGTTTAGGGGATTACAATTTGAGTGTAATGGAATTCAAAACACAGGCTTGTCACTGGAGACACTAGCTCTTTTCAGTTTCTTTGTACAGGGTAACCAGCAAGACAAGGGTAAGGACAGCAGGTGATTCAAAATCACCTGTTAAGGCAGTGATTCTGAAAATAAGTGTTTTCTTGTGGGTAAAGGAAGGAGGTGCTGTTTCTTCCACTATTTTCTGTACTATTAAAATAGTATTTCCAGCTGAAGTTATCTGCCGTTTGGGGTTTTTAGACATCCTTTCGATATTGGTTATGCTTTTTTTCCTCCTGTAACAGTCATGTTTTGCTGGATTTTAGAATACGAAAACTTTAATAAAAAACCATTATTGGCCTCATGGAATATTTGTTTTGTCTATGATGTAAACTGAGCCATGTCACTAATTGATGCTGCAGTGCATGTACAGGCATCTTTCTCTGTTAGATTTTTGTTATGAGGTATTCTTATGACTCAGAGAATACCTTTTGCATTTTTTCTCTATATGTTTATTTTCTAAGTGCAATTGTTTAGACTTGCTTGAATAAGAAACCTGGAAAAGTATTCTTTCTTAACATTTGAAACTCTGTAAAGAAGGAGTTGGTTTGATCTCATTAATCAGTTAACTGTTCAACAGAGGGAGAATCAAAATTTACATTTACTTCTGATGCATTTGGAGGCAGTCTCTGGAATGAGTTGTTCATTATCATCATAAGTAATTTTTGTTTCTGAGAAAGGATTTGTCATTTTCAAATAGAAAACAAGCCAAAAGAGCAAAATATGCAGACATACTAAACAAACTTCCTAAGTTATTTTAGAGCAAAGTTATCCTTTCTATGCTTGTCAATCTAGTAAGCCCTAGATGGAATCTTATTATACAACACTTATCCAATATCCTTAGCCAGCCTTCTCAAGTATGTATTCTTCCCTGAGTTAGTTGAAGGAACAGTGTTAACAAGATGTGTAAACTTTGGAGATAAAAATGTCATTATATGTGTAAAACACCAAATAGAAATTTCATGACACACACACTGGTGTTGCTTACAATGCAAGACATGCTGAATGAAAGGAGTCCTGACACAATTCCCAGAGGGAACAATGCACACAATATATAATGGGAACACTCCACCTCAATTCAGAAACATGGAGAAGACCTGACAGCACTAGCAGTTTTGACAGCGGAAGATGTAGCTCCAGTGTATGGCATCTGACCCTTGAGAAAAAATCTGTCTCCCTAGTTATTAAATGCAAAGGATAAAAAGGATTTGTCAGAATGGGGTGACTGAGTCACCGTTTCCTTCAGCATGACTAAATCCAGGACAGAACAGGACACAAATATGTGCATATACTGGGTTTTCATTTCCTTCTTTCCAAAGTTGGCAATTTACGTTATTACATGACAAATAAACATTATACCAGAGGAACAGAATATTGAAAAATACTGTAAAATTTCATATACTTTGAAAACAACAAATTGAAATGGGTTTATTTTTTACATGACCCCAGTAGCAGCTATGTCTTATTCACATAAAGGTCTTGTAGAGAGTTGGATTGATGGCAATAAAACCAATGAATGAGAGCTCTTTGTATGGCAGAGAATGACTTCATTGTAACCGAAAGGTCCTGAAAATATATCTAAGGGCAGTAAGACAAATTAATAAAATTATGTACGTAAGACATCATTTTCCTATTTTGTCATGAATGTGTAGCAATTTTCAGTTTGTAATTGAGATATTACATGCATGGCTTTCAGATGACATTAGATATCCTAGTCTAAGCCACCTCAAAAACATTTGTTCAACTATTACATTCAGTTGATGCATAAGATATTGAAGCAGCTCAAGAAAGGAGAAAGGAACAGAGGATCAAAGTAAAAAATGAACCATGGACTAAAAAGGAATCAGAACATTTGTTTCTCTTCCTCATGGCTTCTTCAACAACCTGCATTCTGTATACAGCAGGTCGTACTTGCTGCTCTTCTTTCATTCATAAAATGAATAAGTATCTTCCCTAGAGAAACGAAGTTTTCTAGCTTGTCACTTGCTTTGTAATAATCATGTGAAGTTACTTGGACCACCTAATCCAATTTTTAATTACTGAAGTAACTAAAACTGATTTATATTCTAATGGCCCAGTGGGAAAAGGGTGGACTTACTGTTGAAAATAGCAACTTACAGTCATGACAAGGAAACATCATTTTGCCATCCCTTTTGTTCTTCAGATGCAAGGCAGTATGTCAAATGAATAAAAGTAGAATCCATGGGATATAACAGTACTGAAATAATCTGAAATTTCTTTAACAGACCTAATTTTAATTTTCACACAAATTTTTTATTTTTTCAGTTATCAAATACCTGGATACATGAGATTTAATATGCTTGACTTTTGATCCCATTCTCTTCAATTCTTCTAACAGAGTTCACCTACTAGGGGCTGAACTCAAACTCTACTCATACACTGTCTCCTTTCTCCAGGTGGGAAGTTATTTTGAATTCTAGGATATATCTATACAGACCAAGACAACTGGCCTTTAAAAGGCAATGAAGCTACGGACCACAATCACAAAAATTTGCTTTTTTAAAAAAAACATAAATACAGCTTTGGTTGAAATTAACAACTGAAATGGAATTTGGATTGATAAACACGTGTTTCTAGGTGGATAATCACCTAGATTTACTGAAATTTTTTTTTACCCATAAGATTCCTAGAGGAAAGTTATGTAAGTGCATGATACTTACAGAGATAATGGATGACATTCTGAATTTCCAGAATGATGAGATTTTACAGTTTCACTGCTACCTAATTTGCTCAAACTAGAAACAGCATTGCTATGCAAAGTATTTAATGGATTAAGATACTCTTGAGACAGTTGACAAATGGGAAAGAAATGGAAAAAAGCATCAGTGTATCCATCAGCTACTTATGTAAAGGGCATACTAATGAGGTTTTGAATTTTCCTGATTTAGAAGACATCCTCATCTTTGTCTAAAAGTGCAGGACATGTGGCAGACAACTATCTATCTGCACCATCAGTCCTTGTCTTCAGAAATAACTTTTATCAACATTGTAAGCAGCCAACATGATTTATAGCAGCTCAACAACTGCTTGTAAAGGGTATGAGCATGCTGAATGTGATGTCTCCATGAACAAACCTTTAAAGACTGAATTCAAGCTCTACTTTGCATCATTATTGTTTCTTTATATCTTCCACCTGATTATGCATGTGGTCTGCCCAATTTGTAGCAATATTCTGACAATGCACCTCACTTTCCTCCTTTGTTTTCACACCAGAATACCAGCAGGCCTTCTTGCTGTCCTTCTTAAAGTTTTTTCACTCAACACCTGTACAAGAAATGTCCTGTACTGATATTAGCTTGTACTAGGGAAAATAATATATATTATTCACAACTATTTATACTTGTATCTCTCTCTACAATCTCCTCATGCCCTTGTTTTGCCTACGTACATTTGGCATGTTCACCTGGCTATCACACAGGATCAACAAGATCAGGAGATAGTCCTGCTCTGGGCTCAAGCGCAGCATACATTGTATAGGGCTACAGTCCTCTCCCTGAGCACAAGCCCAGCAGTAATCCTGGAGGGTCAGAGCTTGACGACTGGAAAGTTTTTAATGATTGAACCTTTAATTGCAGGGACAAGCCATTTTAAGGTGCTTTGGGAATTTTGGTTATGGGTTGTCTCTATACATGTAGCCACTGTTTATATAGCACAATACTTAAAGAAATACATGTGGTTTAAACTATGTTTTTGTATGCAGCTAATGTATGATGAGGGTACCTTCACAGTATAGGTGGAGTGTACAGGGTTTGCTATGCATGTTTTCAAGGTAGTTTAGTTGAACAGTGTTTGAAACTTTCATCTGTGTTTAAAAATAAAGATAAAAGGTTGTAAGGTGAAAAGTGACATTTATCTTCTGGGTTGTATAAAACTGTATAGTAGTTTTATACAACTATTTAGTAGAAAGGAAAAGGGCACAATGCTTCTATATGTATTTCTGATATGCACAAGTTACATCTGTTGATATAAATAGCTGTGAACTATTCCATTATTATTATATTCCATTATTATTATTTTCCATTATTATAGGTGGAAGTTGCCTAATGTTTCAAATTTCCATTTGAAATTTATATTCAGATTAGAAAGGAAAGAGGAACCCTGAGAGAAAAGGGAACAAAAATATGATATATCTTCTTTATGTCTTGGCTGAGCTTTTGTTTTAGGCAATGACGTATATAACTTCTTAAGTTGAATTATTTTATCACCTTTGGATCAATTACTATTTCTCACACAGTGAAACAACTTCTACATGAATAAATTGCATATAAAAAAATTAAAATATTGAATATTCTTTAATTAGGGACTGGCTAAAAGTCATTGTAGTAGACAGTCTAATATTACTGGGAGGAAGGGGAATTCAGGGCTAGATTCCAGTGATGAAATTTAGTTATCTTCACTGTGGGTTTTTGAATGCAAGTTAGGTTCAATCAGTGAAGTCAAGGGAGGTATTCAGCTCTCACTAAAGTAGATGCCTACATTTGGCCAACCAGCTGATATACTCAGTTCCATTGGCTGCATTATTTAGAGCTCTGTTGCATACAGTGGGAATGTAGACACCTATCTTAGATGTTAAGCTCAACGCTGACTACATCTAAATTTAGATTTTTTCATATGAAATTAATAAAGTACTGAACATGTAAATACTCTATGATATTACTGTGATATTGATATCCAGGGATAGGATACTGACGATTCTAAAGATCAATTTAGATAACCAATTTGGTTCTTGCAATAACAGAGTAAAATAAATGGAAAGACAATCACCGTGTGGTAAAGAAATTCAGTCCTGAGACTTTTTCTTACTCTCTGAACAAATCATCATTTTCCTGCCAAAATACAAAGATGCAGTTGACAGCAGAATCATTCAGCTATAATAAAGATTCAGATAGCCCTCGTAAACATTATATATTGACAGGATCTTAAATAATACTTGATTTTAAAATCGTGTAGCAGTAACTTTCAAAAATTCTCAAAATTGGCCTCTGCTGATAGCACTGGGGGTGATGTTTTTATTTTCTCCTTGATCCTATATGATTATTTTTTAGGAATAATTTTGAGACTTCTGTTGATTGGTCTACTTAGAGTCCAAATGCTATTTATGGGAAAGTGTACCAGCCCCAGTGATGTAAACAAATCTGTCTGTTTCACAGCTAAAAGTGTTCATCAGTGGTTTTTAAGTAGTTTAATTCCTAGATAGAAATATAATCCAATGTATTAGACACCTGAGCTCCTTAGAACACTTTCTGTTTATTCCCTTCTGTGGCGCTAGTGAGTCTCCTTTGCTACCTCATGCCTCTTGAATTCCAGTTTGTTCAGCGATGTGTCAGCAGGAAATCAGATTCTCTAAGAAGGATTTTGCCTAGAATAATCTTTGGCCTAATGTATGGAACAGCCTTCTGGAGTGTACGAAATATGATTTCAGTTCCTGTGCGGTTGAGCAGAACCAAGAATCAGAGAGAGAAGTATTATCTTAATTTTGTGACATCCATCTCAGCTTCCATTGATACCCTAAAGATGACTAAAGGGGTTCATCCAGTGGATTACAGAGGATGGATTAGAAGGATGGAATTCAGTCTGTCTAGTAGAGGTACTGGGTCTGTTAAAGTTTGCATGGCTTGTCCCAGAAGGGCAGTCAAGTTAAATGAATGGCATTTTCTTGGAAATACCGAGAAAATACAGAAACCCAGTCTTTATAATACATACACTATGTATGCTAGAGTCATCCTCTCTATCTCCCTGGGTTTTGTTGTTTGGGATTTTTTTGGTAAAAGAATTATTTTTAATGCCACTTTATGTGTCCCATTATATCATTTCACAAACCATGTATTATATATTTTGCTTTGAAAAGATTTTTGACTCAACTATTGCCACCAGGCTCTACCCCAATTGACCCCTACACACTAGCTTTATTTACTCTATTAGTACTGCATTATGTTGGCACTGATATACCAAGCTTGTCTTTGGATTTTGCCTTATGATATTGCAAAAAGAGCAACATTCTCTACCAGTGTAAAATAAAACAGATACACTAATGTAGCTGAAGTATTGCCCATTTACATCAGCAGACAATTTGGCCAAATTCCTAACCATTTGTATCAGAAGATTTATTAAGGAATTAAAGGTTATTACCTTTTCTGCTTTATCAAAATGCTGAACTAAAGCCCCAATATACCTAATAATTACATTAGTCACCAATTTACCTACACAGACTGTTGGTCTGATCCCTTGAATCCATGAAGAATACCTGCTGGCAATATTCAGCAAAATGTTGTTTCCTAATAGAGGGATTTCCCAGCAGAATAGTGTCTCAGTACTACTGTTCATCGTTATGTAGTCAGCTACTCTGTTGCCACCATCTTTCACATAAAATGAAATGTATGTTTCTCCCACTCAGAGACAGCACTGCATATCAACAGTCTTTACACCTTCTATAAATTCTTTATGAACATGTGAACAATTGATAAGGATTTCTATTTTATTAAAAAAATACTAGGAATTTTCTTACAGGAAATCATATGAAATATACCCATTGAAATAAGTCAGCATTTAAACGTCAAACTTCCCTTAAAGTGGATGTTTATTCAGTTGCAGAGAAAATGTTTCTTCTCTTTCCTTTAAATAAAGACGTTAAGCACTATGAAGAATATATGTTCAATTTACACCTCATTTTTGCACATATATTCCATTTTTAATGCGCAAAATTGTTGAACTTTCAAGTGTGGCTTTGGAATTTGACTCATGACTATTACTCTGCTCAGATTTGTACAATGTACCTACTCACAACAGTTTTGAATATTTTACTTTTGTGATTAATTGAGGAGAAGAAATGATGCAATATATGAAGATGATCAAATAATTCATTTGGAAACTGAAAACTGACCCTTTCAATCTAAAAGACTTTCTATGCAGTGTCGTGAAAGAATTGCAGGATTAGCATAACATCTAAAACTGATACTGCTTTTTTTTTCTTTCCACTTCCAGAAGATTTCCCATAAACAGGTCTTCCTTAGAGTGTGCTAGTGCATTAAATGCCTTCCTAATCTTACCAAAATATTCTGTCTAAATCAAATAAATTGCATGCATTTTATATAAACATCATGGGTAAAATAATAACCTAATAGAAAAGAGTTACAAAACACTTTCTGAATTAAATAAAGCCTACTTAAAATCTATTGACGTTTCCCATTACTATTACTATTGCTACTATTACTAATGGTATTAGCATTATTTGCCATGCAATATTTTGGTGATAGGTACACACATTTCTCTTGATAATCTCTGAAATTTGAGTCTACAAACACAAAGCAGAAAAAGAAAATAGTAGGCTCAGTCTTTGGAGAATAAATCATATAAAGGATGAATCTCTCATAGGATTATTAGGGAAACAAATACAGAAAAGTTTATCAAGTTTAGCAAACACAAAGGACAGAAATGCACTTGCGATTTTTTTTTAATATGTAAAAATAGCATTTACAGCAAGGGATAATCCTTGAAAATTAATAGAGTTTCATGATGTTTAGCGTCTGTGAGAAATAGCAATATGTATTCCCACCTATAGGTAAAATGTATCATGCATGAATCTTGCATCTTAAGAATTCCTAGTATGTAGGCTGAATATATGCTATGAAATATAAGTAACCTTTGGTGGTGTCAGGGGAGATATTTGTGCTCCCTTTAGGCAGCACTTGCCCTTAGGATTAATCACGTTTTCTTCCTGTGGGTCTTATAAGAATCATACTTGTCCCTGTTAAAGAATTCACAGACACAGAGCAGTAGACAGTCTCTCTCCTAAAAGCTTATTTTAGACAGGCAGTCACAGGCTAATGAAAGGAGTGTAACAGAGGCACACAGAGAATATGGTGGTGGGAGAAGTAATGGATGATAATTTCTTTCAAGAAAGGCATTCCTAGGAGGATAATTTAGTGGAAAGAAATAGGAAATAGGCAGAGATTAAGGATGATAAGCTGAGGTGAATATGCTAAAGAAAAGACAGCTAAGAAAAATGAAAATGGGGTAGAAGATTTAGAAAAACGTAGACAAATCTCATTCAAAACCTGCCAGTTCTTTAAAAACATGCCCAAATTTGGCTTCTACATAGCTGTTTCTACTGGTCTGATTTCTTTGTTGGCTTGTCTCTGCTGTCTTGTACCAAGCATAGGACTGAGGAGAAATGTGCCATTTAATATCTTTACATCTGGGGACAGTCTCCTTCAGTAGTTTGCATCAACAGAATGTCAAATGGGAGGAGGGTCTCTAGGCAGTGCAGCCTTTGGTTTGGTTGCTTGTGCTCTTACCAGTTTCAGCTAGCTCTTATCTGCAGTCTTTTTCTGTGTCTACTTTGCCTTATTTGTTGATCCACCCATTTATCATTCCTAAATATCATAGGAATGTGATGGAATCACATAACATGGAAAGGTGAGCCATCTACTCCATTTTACCAAAGCAAACAAAGCGATTTTCTGTTTTGATTCAAATGGTTTATCAATTTATTTTCAGTGTTATAATAAATCTTTGCTATTTAGTTGTTTCTAAAACATTGCTTCCAGTAAAACTCAGTGCTGCTTGCATATAACAGTACTTGAAAAACTAACAAAGAACAAGGATATACCATTTTTAAAACACACTACAAAAAAACAAGAGGTAAAGAAATCAGATGACAAAGACAACAAAGGGAAAGATACCATTTGTTTATCTGTACTTATAACAGTAAGAGCTGTACTTTTTTTTTTTTCACTTATGAATGATTTAATCACTTTTTTTTTCTCATTTTGTAATTTTTCTCCTCCGTTGAAAAGATACTCTTCATTTCCTTGTAGAGTTACAAGTATTTCATTTTTGACAAGAAGTCAAGTCCACAGGAAAAGAGGCTGAAAGACTTTGCTATTTCTCTCATTTGCATAAATTTATTCAGACAAACATTCATAAATTCTGTACTCTACAGAACTAAAACTGGAAGGAAAGCCATAAAGCAAATACAGTTTATTTTGTGCAATGAAACATGTAAAAGCTGAATCTGAAGAACTGATTTTTCTGACCAAAATCTCTCTCATTAGCAAATCGGATGGTATTGTTTTCTTATTCACTTATAACTCAATTGTTACCTGTATGAAGGTTGGGTCCTAGCAAAGAATACAAATAAGGCAAATAAGTTACATTGAACTGATCACATATTACTTTGTCTAATCTCTTCTTCTCCTAATAAAATGGTCTCATTTCTGTCAATTGCAGTCTTTCTTAACCTGCAGTCAAACAGCATACTGAATTTTATCCTTAACCTGATAGGGATCTTTTAATTCATCCTTTCCTATTAGAACATTGTATTGATGGAACTGATTTGATCACTTGCTTATCTCTGTTGAAAAATTTACAGTAATGTTTCATTTTATGGAAATAATAAAAAAGAAAATGATGTTTTAATTTGTAATCCGCAATGAATATTTTATTATAAATTAGCATTTTCCTTCAGTGTTTGGGTATCCAGCCACTGTAAAAACCATTGATAATACTTAACTGTCAGAAGGACTGATTTACGAGAGCAGGTTTTGATGATGTTTATGGGAATTTGGAAGAGTTATTGAACAACAGGAGACAAAGCCTGTAGTTAACTGGAGGCTTTTAAGAGTCTTGTGTAGAAAAGATGTTTTAGAAAGATGCTGTAAGAATAAAACAATATCTCTTCCACCACGTGTTATTTTTCAAAAGTCATGCCCATTTTACATTTATTTAATCATTGAAATAATCTAGGTTTGTGTAACAGCTTCACTGTGAGAGCCACAATACTAGAATGAATCAGAGGGCATTGGTATTGCTTTCTTTTCTGTGAAATAGTAAGTGAAATATAGAAATAAACTGACCATGAGTCTTTATGAGTGATTAGGTAGCAAATAAAGTAGGAATTGAAATAAGCAGTTTTACCAAAGAAAGTAAGTTGAGCAAGAACAAAATGAATTTTGAGCTTAAAGACTAGTTAGTAATAGTGGAAATGGAATAGACATCCGAGTATATCATTATTCTTAAGCATATATATTATTATTCTGTAGTGTCAGTTTAGACTTGAACTAGAAATGTGGCTGATAATGATGTGTACATAGTATAAATATTTGTCTAGTCTTGAGCACAGCAGATTTATTGGCAATCTTACAAAATCGTCTTTTTCTTGCAGTAAAATTTATTTCCAGGTTTAAAAGGAAGGAATTATTTTTTTGACAAGTTTATACTCCCATCTTCATAAATGAGACAGCTTGTGTTGATTTGAGAAAACTAAGTCTAAACTGAAGGAAATAAAACCCACAACTGGAAAGAAATAGCACCATTCCCAACTCAGGGTAAATGTCTCTGCAGAGGGAGCTATTTTGGAAGAGATACAGAAGAATACTTTAAAACTAGCATCCAGTCAATCTTTTTGCAGGGATACTTGGCTTCTTGCTTCTTAGCTATTTAGATGATATAAAGAACCTCAGTTGTCCACAAGATTTTATTTTTGTGCTTGTGCTTGCATTTGTTGTTTTCTTCTTTTTCCAGACATCATATGGACACTGGAATTCCTGACTACACAGTCATGATGATGAGAAAATTATCTCTTTTTATAGCACTGATTATACTGCATGCACTCTATCACTGAGTTTGCTTGGTAATAAGACAAGAATATGAAAGGGTGCATCATTCAGAACATATTGATATCAATTAGAAATGCCAATCCTTTGGCTGTACTGTCCTGTGCAGGATTATGTGAGAGCTCTGGATATCCTGTATAAAACCTGTCTTATAAATTCTGCATTTATTACTGTGCAGGTGCTCATACAGCATTCATAGTTGCTGTAGAATGTAGCATAAAATGTTACTGTATTTTACTTAACCATCCATTTCAGAAATTCTGAGAGTCTGATAGTAATCCCTTACTATTAACTGCAGCACAGAGGACTAAAACAAAGGCTCGTAACTCTCAGTCTACATAAAAAATGGTCAGAGTTGCCATTAGGCAGTTTCCATTGACTGACTAAAAGAAGAACCTAGTGATAAGATGCAGCAAGGTCCTTAACCTTGGTAAAGTTAGATGAAGAGGTATCCTACTCTTAAAAGCTTCCCTGAAGTCTCTAAGTTTGATTAAACTTCTTAATTTAATTATTAACATTAATACCTTCAGCTGATCTTAGGTAGACATGTCATTTTCATCACTACCTGAGTATTTTGAGGCCTACTGTAGAGGAGATAATTCAGTTCTGTATACTGTTTGCTCTCGATAAGCAGAGCAGGATGGTAAAAATCTGAAAGGAAAACAATAATCTAAGACATAACATTTCCAATTTTCACTTTCTATGTTAAAAAATATTTGAATTGAAACAAAAAAGACTTCCCGAAGTGACTGAGAACACATCAAAAATGTATTGAAAGTTTGAACTGACTCATTTGTTTCAGTATTCAAGGCAAAAAAATGACTTTTCCAGTGCTAATGGGGCTTCAAACTGACATTGACATTTTAATGTATAAAGTTTAGCTTTTTTCACTCCTGTGTCTTCTGTCGATGGCTGAACAGACATTTAACATATTTAATTATTTACATAATGCCACAGAACAGAGTCTGTTCAAGCTCTATTTTCATATTTTAAAAGACTACTATTGTGCTAATTGTATGGTAACTATAGATAGATAACTCCTGTAGTTCTTGTGGATAGTTCAGATTACTAGTACTTATGGTCCTTAATTTTTTAATTCAGTTTTACATGAAACTCTCATTGATTTTATGGAAGTTTATCCTGAATGAAAACTGCTACATTTGTTACTATGGATTTTATCCAGATCTTCTTGAGTCAATGGGCATCTTCCTATGTACTTGAATGGATTTGGGATTTACGTTGTTGAAAAGGGTGTACCCTTTCAGTTAATTTTGAGAGAATGGGGCTCACTTCCAAAGATTTGCAGACTTCGTGCCTGATCTTGCATTTATTCTCAAAAGAATATAAACACCGAAGGTTCAGTTATATCATAGAATCGTTTAGGTTGTAAAAGACCTTTAAGATCATCCTGTCCAACCATTAACCTAACACTGCCAAGTCCACCACTAAACTATGTCCCTGAGAACCACATCTACATGTCTTTTAAATACCTCCAGGGATAGTGACTCAATCACTTCCCTGGGCAGCCTGTTCCAATGTTTGACAACCCTTTTGGTGAAGAAATATTTCCTAACATTCAATCTAAATCTCCTCTGACGCAACTTGAAGCCATTTCCTCTTGTCCTATCACTTGTTACTTGGGAGAAGAGACCAACACCCATCTTGCTACAACCTCCTTTCAGGTAGTTGTAGATAACGATGAGGTCTCCCCTGAGCCTTCTTTTCTACAGGCTAAATAACCTCAGTTCCCTCAGGTGATTCTCATGAGACTTGCTCTCTAGACCCTTCACCAGCTTTGTTGTCCTTTGGACACACTCCAGCACCTCAATGTCTTTCTTGTAGTGAGGGGCCCAAAACTGAACACAGTATTCGAGGCGCGGCCTCACCAGAGCCAAGTACAAGGTAACAATCGCTTCCCTATTCCTGCTGGCCACGCTATTTCTGATACAAGCCAGGATGTTATTGACCTTCTTGGCCTCATGGGCACACTGCTGGCTCATATTCAGGTGGCTGTCGACCAACACCCCCCAGGTCCTTTGCTGCCAGGCAGCTTTCCAGACACTCTTTCCTAAGCCTGTAGCGCTACATGGGGATGTTGGGACCCAAGGACAGGACCTGACACTGAGCGTCATTGAACCTCATACAGTTGGCCTTGGCTTATCAATCCAGCCTGTTCAGATCCCTCTGTAGAGCCTTCCTACCCTCAAGCAGATCAACACTCCTGCCCAACTTGGTGTTGTCTGCAAACTTCCTGAGGGTGCACTCGATCCCCTTGTCCAGATCATTGATAAAGATATTAAACAGAACTAGCTCCAGTACAGAGCCCTGAGGAACACCACTTGTGACTGGCCGCCAACTGGATTTAACTCCATTCACCACCACTCTTCAAGCTTGGACATCTAACCAGTTTTTAATCCAGTGAATGGTACACCCATCCAAGCCATGAGCAGTCTGTTTCTCCAGGAGAATGCTGTGGGAAATGGTGTCAAAGGCTTTACTGAAGTCCAGCATCCACATCCAACATCCACAGCCTTTCCCTCATCCACTAAGCGGGTCATAGAAGGAGATCGGGTTATTATATGCCTTCCCTAACAGAAGTAGGCAGCACAGTTTACACTGAAGTCTATAAGGACAGAGGGAAAATCTGTCCCTAATATTTTTTCTTCTTTGTCGTGGCTGACAATTGTGAGAGTACATATTTTTCAATTGCCATCCAGTTCTTACTAATCACCAGCCTTTCATAGGAATAACTAGGAGGTGAAAGAAAGAGACGTGAAAAAGGACACATGAAAAGCCAGTAAAAGCTGTCCAATGACAGTGAGTATCGCCTCAAAGCTCAGTATGTAGTATTCCACCTTCTGCATTGTTTTGAGAGCAAGAACAAAGACTAAAATGAAATCATAATAGATAAAATTAGGAATTATGTGTACTAGGTGATGTTTTACTACTGCTATGGATGAGAGGAAGTTCTTACACATTCTTCCCTTTGTCCATAACTCTTAGATCTGAAATGTTATAATTTATTGCGGTTTCACATTCATATGTAGTAGTTCTGTGAGGTTTTTTCCGTGGAAATTTGAGGCGTATTGTCTTTATCTGTAATGGGTTCTGTACAAAACCTTCAATGTGTTGTTCATAATATTTTTGCATTATTTATAGTATTATTTCTGTGTCTCAGAGTTCTCTTCCAAATTGTTGCTTTTATATTGACCTTTCCAATTGACTGTCCTCTATCTAGGGCTGAACATGCCTTCTTCCTTCATGCTATTGCAATTTAATAATATCACAAATAACTTTATATCAAATGTAAAATACATCTTATATAAGAGATAATAAAATATCTATCTCTTACTATATTCTGCATCATTGTATCACAATTCCAATATTTCTTTGGAATTTTCATGTAATACCAACTTATGAGCCCGTATGTCGACCAGACCCATATCATAGAGAAGTCAGCTGCCTCCCTGGGGCTCGGGTTAGAGTCATTAAACAGAAGGTCACTGGTCTAGTGCAGCCCTCTGATTACTACCCCTTGTTGATTATCCAGGCAGGTAATGATGAGGTGGTAGAGAGAAGGCTTAAGTCACTCAAAAAGGACTTCAAGGCACTGGGGTGGCTAATTGAAGGCTCGGGAGCTCAGGTGTTGTTTTCATCAATCCCTCAAGTGGAAGGAAAAACCACTGAGAGAGGGTGGAAAACACATCTGATTAACACGTGGCTCAGAGACTGGTGCCACCATCAGAATTTTGGGTTCTTTGATCATGGCGAGGTTTATAAGGCACCTGGTCTGCTGACAACAAATGATACAGGTGGGATGCAGCTCTCCTAGAGGGGGGAAAGGATGCTGGGGCAGGACTTAGCAAGGCTTATTGACAGGGCTTTAAACTAGATATGAGGGGGGAGGGGGTGATAACTGGGCCTGTTAGGAATAAGCTCAAGGGAAGCATGCCAAAGCTTGAAGGATGGTGGACTGGTGAGGGCTCTCCCTCCGCCACTTCATTTGAGAGAAGGGAAACATGTTTAGGAACCGTGGAAGCACCTGAGAAGGGTCTGATAGGGAATGAGGCCCACACTCACAAAAAAGTGTTGGATTCACTAGCTCATCTCAAGTGCATCTATACCAATGCACGCAGTATGAGCAACAAACAGGGGGAGCTTGAAGCCATGATGCAGCATGAGAACTATGACATAGTAGCTATAACAGAAACGTGGTGGGATGCCTCACGTGACTGGAGTGCTGCAGTCAATGGCTACAAGCTTTTCAGGAGGGATAGACAGGGAAGGAGAGGTGGTGGAGTGGCCCTATATGTCAGAGAATGCTATGACAGCTCAGAAATCAAGTATAGTAATAACGAGGTTGAGAGTGTTTGGATTAGGTTAAGAACCAATAAAACAAATCTTGCTGTGGGAGTCTGCTATAGACCCCCCAACCAAAGCAGTGAGGTGGATGAAGCTTTCTATAAACAGTTGAGAGAAATCTCGCAGTGACTTGCCGTTATTCTTGTGGGGGACTTTAACCTCCCGGGTATCTGCTGGGATCACAGCACAGCAGAGAGGGAACAATCCGGGAGGTTCCTGGAATATGTGGAGGATAACTTCCTCACACAGCTGGTGAATGAGCCAACCAGGGAAGGTGCCCTCCTGGACCTGCTTCTTGTGAACAGGGAAGAGCTTGTGGGGGAAGTAAAGGTTGGAGGCCGTCTAGGGTGCAGTGATCATGAGATGATTGAATTTTCGATCCTTGGAGAAACAAAGTGAGGGGTTAGTAAAACTGCCACCTTAGACTTCCGGAGGGCTAACTTTGACCTGTTCAAAAGACTGATTGACAAAATCCCTTGGGAGGCTGCCTTGAAGGATATGGGAGTCCAGGAAGGCTGGACATACTTCAAGAGCGAAGTCTTAAAGGCACAGGAGCAGGCTGTTCCCGTGTGCTGAAAAATAAACAGGCGGGGAAGGAGACCGGACTGGCTAAACAGGGACCTTTGGCTGGATCTCAAGAACAAAAGGAGAATCTATGACCTTTGGAAGAGGGGCCAGGTCTCTCATGAAGACTATAAAGATGTATTGAAACTATGTAGGGAGAACATTAGGAGAGCCAAAGCACAGCTAGAGCTCAACTTGGTTACAGCTGTTAAGGATAATAAAAAATGTTTCTATAAATTCATTAACAGCAAAAGGAGGATTAGGGAAAATCTCCCTCCTTTATTGGATGCAGAGGGAAACATGGTAACTAAGGATGAGGAAAAGGCTGAGGTGCTCAACGCCTACTTTGCCTCAGTCTTTAGCAGTGGAACTGGCTGTTCCCTGGACACCCAGCCTCATGAGCTGGGAGATGGGGAGGGGAAGCAGAATGAGGTCAGCACAGTTGAAGAGGAGGTGGTGAGAGACCTGCTACACCACTTGGATGCACACAAGTCTGTGGGACCAGATGGGTTGCACCCAATGGTGCTGAAAGAGTTGGCAGATGTGCTCGCCAAGCCGCTTTCCATGATTTACCTGAAATCATGGCTAACTGAGGAGGTCCCATTGGACTGGAGGGTGGCAAATGTGACACCCATCTACAAGAAAGGCAGGAAGGAGGATCCAGGAAACTATAGATCTGTCAGTCTGACTTCGGTGCCAGGAAAGGTCATGGAGCAGGTCATCTCGAGTGCCATTAAGAGTCATATAATGGACAACCAGGGGATCAGGCCTAGTCAGCATGGGTTTATGAAAGGCAGGTCCTGCCTGACAAACCTGATCTCCTCCTATGACAAGATGAGCCGACTATTGGACGAGGGAAAAGCTGTGGATATTGCCTACCTGGATTTTTGAAAAGCATTCGACACAGTTCCCCATAGAATTCTCATAGAAAAACTGGCTGCCCATGGCCTGGATGAGTGAACGGTCTGCTGGGTCAAGCACTGGCTGGCTGGACAGTCCCAGAGAGGGGTGGTCACAAGTGGTGTTCCTCAGGGCTCGGTGTTGGGACCATTTCTGTTCAACATCTTTATTGATGATCTTGATAAGGACATAGAGTGTATCATCAGTAAATTCACAGATGACACCAAGTTAAGCGGGAGTGTCGGTCTGCATGAAGATAGGGAGGCACTACAGAGAGACTTGGATAGGTTGGATCAGTGGGCCAATGTTAACGGGATGAGCTTCAACAAGGCCAAGTGCCAGGTTCCTGCACGTGGGCCACAACAACCCCATGCATCGCTACAGGCTTGGGGAGGTGTGGCTGGAGAGCTGTCTGGAAGAGAAGGATCTGGGGGTTCTAATTGACAAGCAGCTGAACATGAGCCAGCAGTGTGCCCAGGTGGCCAAGAAAGCCAACGACATCCTGGCTTGTTTTAGAAATAGTGTGACCAGCAGAAGTAGGGAGGTGATAGTCCCCCTGTACTCTGCACTGGTGAGGCCACACCTTGAGTATTGTGTCCAGTTTTGGGCACCTCAATACAAGAGGGATATCGAGGTGCTGGAGCGAGTGCAGAGGAGGGCAATGAAGTTGGTGAAGGGCCTGGAGAACAGATCTTATGAGTAGAGATTGAAGGAGCTGGGACTGTTTAGTTTGAGGAAGAGAAGGCTGAGGGGAGACCTCATCACTCTCTACAACTACCTGAAAGGACATTGTAGAGAGGTTGGTGCTGGTCTCTTCTCACAGGTGATTAGTGACAGAACAAGGGGAAACAGCTTTAAACTGCAACAGGGGAGGTTCAGAGTGGACATTAGGAAAAAATTTTTCACAGAAAGAGTGGTCAGACAGTGGAATAGGCTGCCCAGGGAGGTGGTGGAGTCACCATCCCTGGATGTCTTTAAGGGTCGTTTAGATGAGATGCTGGGGGATATGGTGTAGGGGAGAACTTTGTAGAGTAGGGCTGATGGTTGGACTCGATGATCCCAAGGGTCTTTTCCAACCTGAATTATTCTATGATTCTAAGTTTGGGTCATTTTCTTAGTAATGCTTTTCATTCTTTAACTTCTATGATCTCATTTACTTATCCTGTGAAATTTTTTATAATTGCGAAGTTTATTGTGAAGAGGATGTTGTGCTATGGTGCTTCTCCTGAGGTCTTATAGATTTGGTTACTACTGGAGGAGCCATGCTTCTTAACTCTGCCTTTCTGTTTGATAAACAGACTGCCATTTGGGGGAGTTGTTTCTCCTGTAATATAGATGTGATTGCAACTGGAGAAAACAGTTTCACATCATTTAGTGTTAGACTAATCAGGGAAATAAGTAATAGAAAACCCTCTTCTCTAGTGGAAAGTGCATCACAGTCTGGTATTTTTAGATAAAGCCTAGTTTGCTGGCAGATGGTAAACATTAAATTTACAGCTACTGGATTTTGCATTTGGGAAACAGTTCCTATGGAATATGCAGTCTGATTTTTCAAACAGTTAAGAATGTGAGTGGCTCCATTGATTTCAGAAGACCTAACCATGTGTGCAAAGCTATCCTTGTCCATAAGTATTTGTAAGACTGGGATTTAAACTGGTTTTCTGCCTTAAAACAGAAATAAATTTAAAAATCATACCAAACCAAAACAAAAACATGTTATCGTAGCTGTGTTAGGCTAGAAAGGTTAGGGTGATTCTTCATTTCATAATTTTATTTTGCTTCACACAGGAGGTCTATTAAGTCACCAGTGAATTTGTTGTTTGTTTTGGGCTCTGTTTTAATTTAATTTCATTGCATTCTTATGGCAATGTCCTTTTTACAAACATTGTGAGGCATTTAATGAGTAGAAAAATGCATGTAAATTCCACTGTGAACTGCTCAGCTTAAAAGATACAATAGATTAGTCTGTACTGTTGTCTTAAAATTAAATAACCAGATGCTTCGTGTTATTGTTACAATTTCATTCTTTTTTCTCTGTTGTTCATTCCATGACATTTCTCTACATCCCTTGGTTCCTTGTAACAGATTAGTTAAAATCCAATTTAAGATGCAGATTTGAACCATATTTTTTCAGTCATTTACACTTGTGGTCTAACCAGTTACTGTCTTTATAATTGTGTCTCATTGTAATGATTATTTTTATTTTTTCAGTTCTCTTTCTCAAATATTTAGGAAAGGGCTAATTTCTGTGTAGAATCTTTTTATCTTTCTTGTTTGCATCAGTGACAGGAAGAACATATAAATGTGAACATTCATGGTTTAGCAACAATATAGTTATATTTTCTTATATTCATGGTACAGTAGTAACATAGTTAGATTGTGTTACATTGTTTCTATTATTAAAAATGATAATTTTAAAGGAATATGGGCTTCTTTACCAGGCATCAGTTTAAACTCTGAATTCACCCCCTCAATCCTCCTGAAATATGTTACAAATTTAGTCTATGATTTTTTTCTCTTTTTTTCCCGGAACATTGACTCATTTTATATAAAAATTGACTTACCATTAGACAAAAATTATCCTCAGCTACACTTGTAATAATTGACACAGAATTCCTATAAAAGACACAAGGAAAGTGGCTTAGCTATAGCATGCCTTCAGAGGAAATCATAGGCAAAGCTAATATCCACTTTGTTATGCAACTTAACACTTTCCATTTTAAATGGAATTACCGGTTTGTGTTGCTGTAATGAAAAGGCAACATCTCTCAGAGATTCTGAGAGAAGCATTATTTCTTATAGAACTGTTGATTTAATGCCATGGTGAAAAGCAGCTGGACTGCCATCCTAAACAAACTGTGCAGGACAAGATGAAGGGACAAATTGTTCCCTGATTGTTGTATAGGTGATCAGAAGTTACCACATGAAATACTTAATTATAGGGTGAAATCTGATGAGTGGTTTCTTATGGTAGTACTTTGCTTAGTGCTGCCAGTTTAATTCTCACTCTATAAGGATGTTATATTCCCCAGTAACTGCTACTGGTGGGTTTGTAGTTAGCCATAACATTCCCTTGTTGCACATAGGAACGTATATGTAATTTTTAATGGGTATGCAGAAATTTAAAATTAGTCATCTCTTGATACTAGACTAGAACATAAACTTTAGTTCCGTTCTTTATTGGCAGACTGAAAGATAATCTGTGTCCATTTAAATTGTAATAATACAGCCACACAGCATCTTCAGAGTTGCCTTTCAGTAGGCAAAGGTGTGTTTTGTGAAATAAAACAATTCCTTACTTAAATTTTAAGATACCAGATCTACTTCTTAGTGGGGTTGTATCAACATCATGCACTAACCATCAGAACAAAGTACCATCGTTACTTGCTCTTTTTGAAAAAACCTGCATGATTTACATATCATTTGAATATATCTCACTTCAGTTTATAGCCTTTTTGTTGTTTTTATGACTTTTCCTTGCTAAATAAGTAAGTTTTTGTGATCAGAAGGGTATTTTTACATTTCAGTTAAGTCATGTCTCAAACTTCTTTTTGCAAAACCTCAGCAGACTTTGGCTCCAAAGTCTAAAGAATAGGATTGCTTTCATTAAATGTGTATACCTAAAACATAGTATATATTTATTACCATTGACATTAAAGGGATACCTAGAAGACTAACTCAGCTGTCTACATTGACAACATTTGAAAGTAGGAGATATGATTCCTAGTGTTTTCTCTCTGTCATTTTCGTGAGTTACTACATTTTTTGGCTTATCCCTCATTCACATTGATAATCTTTTAAAATAAAAACCTCAGAATGGATTGCAGTGTTCTTAGTAGAGATGAAGTCATCCCCCTTTTCTTACAAACTGCTTCCTCCTTATATATCCAAAGATAGCATCAGTCTGTCACACTGAAGTCTTCTCTTCAGTTGCTCTAAAAAAAGCCCAAACCCCTGGGGCTTTTTTAGTCATTGATTTGTAGAGTACTGCCCATTGCTCCTCTCACATTCACATAGATCCTGTAGCTATGGCTTCCATTCCTTGTTCCTGTAAAAATCTGTGCTTTGCTTTGGATAAAGAATTTTTGTTTGAAGAAAAAGGAACAGCATGCTAAGTGGATTTGTATCGTGCTGCCTGGGTGTTTTATCCTGATTGGATCAGTCATCTGTAAGATTTATTATCAGTGATTTTCTATTTACTTTCAGATTGTTGATGAAAACATTCACTTTACAGCATGCTGAGTTTAGGACTGGGAGCCACGTACTTCTTTATTCTGTTATTAATTCTAAAAGTGGTTTTCTCTGTGTCTTGGGTTTTCAGTTTTCTGCTCTAGTTTCTTCATTTGTAGAATAAGGACAATTCTACTTTCTATCTCTCGAAGACATGGTACTAGTAAAGTACCATGACCTGGCACCAAAACAAGAGGGTGGTTATGGTGTGGCTAGAGAGCATTTATACATGCTTGTATGTCTCTCCCATAGTGACCTTTTCCATCAGTCCCTTTTCCAGAA